>NW_004443992.1:9852640-9881413 GCF_000243295.1 Trichechus manatus latirostris | reverse complement strand
CTCTTTAAAGAGTTCAAAAGCGAAGATGTCACTTTAAAGGACTATCATGTACCTGACCCAAGAAAATCTGGACATTGAATGAGGAAGACCGAAGAAGAATTGATGTCTTTGAATTACAGTGTTGGTGAAGAATACTGAACATACCATGGACTGCCAGAACAACAAACAAATCTGTCTTGGAAGAAGTACAGCCAGGATGTTCCTTAGAGGCAAGGATGGTGAGACTTTGTCTCACGTACTTTGGACACATTATCAGGAGGGACCAGTTCCTGAAGGACATCATGCTTACCAAAGTAGAGGGTCAGAGAAAAAGAGGAAGCTCCTCAACGAAATGTACTGACACAGTGGTTGCAAAAATGAGCTCAAACATAGCAACAGTGGTGGGATGGTGCAAGAATGGGCAGTGTTTCATTCTGTTGTACATAAGGTCGCTATGAGTTGGAACCGAGTCAAGGACACCTAACAACCACAGATGGAAAAACAGTAACTTAACCTGGCAGATAACACATTAACGAAGTGACCAAAGTTAACATCATCAGCAACGGGGCACATCAACATCATGCACCTCCTGATCTGATATACTGACAAGAATCCAACATCATTTTTGTGGTATTCCTGGCACAAATGCATTACCTGTAATCTAATGATGAAGATCATCAGAGAAACCCAAATTGACAGGCATTCTTCAAAATAACTAATTTGTACTCTTCAAAAACATCAAGGTCATGAAAGACAAAGAAAGACTGAGGAACTGTACAGACTGAAGGAGAATAAAGAGACATAACAACTATACGTAGTACAGGATTCTGGATTGGCTCTTCCACCAGAAAAAAAAAATTTTTTTTTCTTTTACTATAAAGGACATTAGAACAATTGATGGTATCTGAAGACCTCTAGATTAGATAATGGTATTGTATCAGTGTTAATTTCCTGATTATGATAAGTGTATTGGGTTATATAAGAAAATGTATTTGTTTTGGGGGGAATACACTGAAGTGTTTAGGGATAAAAGGGATCATATTTGTAGCTTACCCTCAAATGGTTGAGAAAAAAATAGTATGTATGAGAAAATGATAAAGCAAATGTAAAATATTAACATTTGGGGAAGCTAGGTGATGGGCAAACAGGAATTCTTTGTATTATTCTTTCAGATTTATAAATCTGAAATAATTTCAAAAGAAAAAGACTTATCACCAACAGCATCACTATTAGCGAGGCCTAGAAGTGCAGCCCATCAACCAATAGTGCCATGATGCTTATTAGTCCAGAGAGACCACATGTCAGCAGATTGTCCAATGAACTATTTCATAGTAGGCTAAAGAAGTAGAAGAGCATGTGGGAAGAGTATGACTGTTGAGGGTGCACAATACTTTAAAGCAACATTTCAAACCCTGCAATAATTACGGATTATGGGAACTATGAGCAAAATAAAAAGGACTGGCTTGGTAGGAACTGGAAATGCAATAGCTTTTTCTGAACAAAGTAGTCAGTTGGACAAACAGCAAATTGAAAGAGTTCAAAATAGCAAGGATATGGCTGAAAACTTTTTTTGTGTAGAATTTGCAGAGTCTGGGATGCTGTATTGGACTCTGCAGCTATCTCCATCTATGTACTGAGCATACAGTGAGCATAATGTAAGATATCATCTTCAGACCTGAAGAAGTCAAAAGTCAAATTTAACTGTCTTGGAACATCTCAGCACCAGTAGTTACTGAACCAAGTAGAGAAGTATTTTAACAGTCGTCAGGTCAAAAGTTCCTAAATGGAGCTTCAGTGCTCTCCTGAAGGGAGACACAGATAAACTACCACCCTTCTGGAACATGTGGAGGGCATATGGCAAATGAGATTGAGAACTCCAAGTTTTATATATTATCTTCAGGATCAATAAAACTACTTAATAACTACTTTCTAAGGATTATTTTTAAAAACCATAATTAACTGATGTGTGCACTTTGTAAAATTTCATTGAGCTATAAATTTAGGATTTATATATTTTTCCATATTTGTTATACTTCCATAAAGTACGCTTAATAAAAAGTTTACTTAGAAAAGCAATGATTACTAAATGGGTCTCAACACAGTTGCTATCTTAACTGAATTTTCTCTCTTCATCCCCAGTCACTGCTTGCCCTTCTATGTTAGCCTTTGGATGTGGTCACCCTGGGCGTTTGGGATCAGTAGTTGTGGAGAAGGGTTGTTTTAACTGAAAATCAATAAATGAAAAAGATAATTTATCAAGAATATGCTTGAAATATTAAGGTATTTTATTTGTGCTTTTATTGTTAGGTGCTTAAAAGCCAATAAAACCCGTTGCCGTCGATTCCGCCTCATAGTGACCCTACAGGACAGAGTAGAACTGCCCTATCAGGTTTCCAAGAAGCAGCTGGTGGATTCAAACTGCCGACCTTTTGGTTAGCAGCTGAGCACTTAACCACTGCACAAGCAGGGCTCCTAAAAACCGATGTTGTGGTTGTTAGGTGCCACTGATTCGGTTCTGACTCATAGCAACCCTATAGGACAGAGCAGAACTGCCCCATAAAGTTTCCAAGGAGCAGCTGGTAGATTTGAACTGCTGACGTTTTTGGTTAGCAGCCAAGCTCTTAACCACTATGCTACCATGGCTCCAATAGATAGCTATTATTAATTTTCAAAGATAAGCAATATATTCTAGCCAACAAAGCACTGGAGTCATACAATGTGCATTCTAATGCACTTGTGATACTCATGAGCTGTGTTACCTTGAGTAATGTCATAGATTGAATTGTATCCCCGCAAAATGTCTGTTAACTTGGCTAGTCCATGATTCCCAGTATTGAGTGATTGTCCACCATTTTGTCATCTGATGTGATTTTCCATGTGTTGTAAATCCTATCTCTATGATGTTAATGAGATGGGATTAGAAGCAGTTATGTGAACGAGGCAGGACTTAATCTACAAGATCAGGTTGTGTCTTAAGATCTGGTTGTGTCTTAAGCCAATCTCTCTTTTTTTTTTTTTTTTTTGTACTTTAGATGAAAGTTTACAGAACAAAGTTTCTCATTAAACAGTTAGTACACATATTGTTTTATGACATTGGTTAACAACCCCACGACATGTCAACACTCTCCCTTCTCGACCATGGGTTCCCTATTACCAGTTTCCTATCCCTTCCTGCCTTCTAGTCCTTGTCCCTGGGTTGTTGTGCCCCATTAACCTCATTTTGTTTTATGGGGCTGTCTAATCTTTGGCTCAAGGGTGAACCTCGGGAGTGACTTCATTATTGAGCTAAAAGGGTGTCTGGGGGCCATACTCTGGGTATTTCTCCAGTCTCTGTCAGGCCAGTAAGTCTGGTCTTTTTTTGTGAGTTAGAATTTTGTTCTACATTTCTTCTCCAGCTCTGTCCAGGATCCTCTGTTGTGACCCCCGTCAGAGCAGTCAGTCATGGTAGTCGGGCATCATCTAGTTGTACTGGACTCAGTCTGCTGGAGGCCATGGTAGTTGTAGTCCATTAGTCCTTGGACTAATCTTTCCTTTGTATCTTGTCTTCTTCATTTCTCCCTTGCTCCCGAAGGGGTGAGACCAGTGGAGTATCCTAGATGGCTGCTCACAGGCTTTTAAGACCCCAAGTCAATCTCTTTTGAGATATAAGAGAGAGAAGCAAGCAGAAAGACAGGGGGACCTCATACCACCCAGACAGAAGCACCAGGAGCACAGCACGTCCTTTGGACCCAAGGTCCCTGCACTGAGAAGCTCCTCAAATGGTAAAGATTGACAACAAGGACTTCCCCTAGAGCCGAGAGAGACAGAAAGCCTTCCCCTGGAGCTGGCATTCTGAATTTGGACTTCTAGCCTCCTAGACTGTGAGAGAATAAATTTATCTTTGTTAAAGCCATCCACTTGTGGTATTGCTGTTACAGCAACATTACACAAATAAGACAGGTAAGGTGTGGATCTGTTCCTTCATCTTTAAAATGAAGGAATTAAAGAAAACGATCTATTAAATTATTTGTTGGAATTCTCAGAAAAAGAATTTCACAGTTCAAGGAGATTAACACTGATCTGCTTAACCCTGGGCTGAGAATTCTTCCTATTCGCCGATGTTAGGCCAAGAGATGAGGGAGATTTCCTTTGCCTGCCTCCATTCCACAAAATAAACAATTCATTTTGATTTTTTTTTTTTTTTTTGCTATTACTTTTTATATTGTGGTAAAAATATGTAACATTTATCATTTCACCATTTTTTACATGTACAATTCAGTGGCATTAATTACAATCAGCATGTTGTGCAACCTTCAAAACTATCCATTTCCAAATTTTTCCAATACCCCTTAACAGAAACTAAGTGCCCCCTAAGCAATGACTCCTCCTTGCCCCTTCCCTCGCTCCCATAATAATTACTAATGAACTTTAGTCTCATACATTTGCCTATTCTAGATATTTTTTCTAAGTGAGATCATATCTATCCTTTTGTGACTGACTTATTTTACTCAGCATAATGTCCTCAAGGTTTAGCCATGTTGTAGCATGTATCAGGACTTCATTTCTCTCTATGGCAAAATAATATTCCACTGAATGTTTATATCACACTTTCTTTATTCATTCATCTGTTGATGGACATTTAAGTTGTTTTCACTTTTTGGCTATTGTGAATAGTGCTGCAATGAATGTTGAGTACCAGTATCTTTTTGCAGTCCTGCTTTCAATTATTTTCAGTATATACCTAAGAGTGGAATTGCTGGGTCATATGGTAACTGTATGCTTCACTTTTTGGGGAACCATGAAACTGTTCCAAGAGGCTACACCATTTTACACTCCCACCAGCAACAGATGAAGGATGCTATTTCTCCACATCCTCGCCAACATCTACGGTTTTCCATTGTTCTTGGTTTTTATCTTGTTTTGATTGTGATGAAAATACACACAACATGTGTCTTAGTTATCCAGTGCTGCAATAACAGAAGTACCACAAGTGGGTGGCTTTAACAAACAGAAATTTAGTCTCTTGAAGTTTAGGAGGCTAGAAGTCCAAATTCAGGATGCCAGCTCCAGGAGATAGCTTTTGCTGTCAGTTCTTGGGGAAGGGTCTTGTCATCAATCTTCCACTTGGTCTAGAAGTTTCACAGCACAGGGACCCCAGGCCCAAAGGACATAGCGCACTCCCCATTCTTCTTTCTTGGTGGTATGAGGTCCTCTCCTCGCTGCTCACTTCTCTCATTCATGTCTCAAAAGACACTGACTCAAGCTACAACCTAATCCTGTAGACTGTGTCCTGCCTCATTAATGTAACTGCCTCTAATCTTGCCTCATTAACATCACAGAGGTTAGGATTTATAACACATAGGATTTACAACACATAATGGAGGACAGCCACACAATACTGGGAATCACAGCCTAGCCAGGTTGACACATATTTTCGGGGGGCACAATTCAATCCATAACAACATGCTTTCCATTTTTTTGATCATAGCCATCCTAGTAGGGTTAAAGTGGTCATTTTGATTTTGACTTTAAAGATACCA
Organism: Trichechus manatus latirostris; assembly: GCF_000243295.1. Classification (NCBI taxonomy): domain Eukaryota; kingdom Metazoa; phylum Chordata; class Mammalia; order Sirenia; family Trichechidae; genus Trichechus; species Trichechus manatus. Next base: position 9,875,915 of record NW_004443992.1, on the reverse strand, counting down.
GTTGAAAATATGTATGTGTATGATTCTTTCTCCTTGAGAAACATTTTTAATCTAAAGGGAAGATTACATAGGTTATATCTAATCAAACTGGCCTAAAAATTTCTAATGTAATTTATAGAAATAGTCTGTTTAGTATCCACACCTGTCAGAAATAATCAAACCAACAAATTATTTTTCTTCAAAGTACTTTTTTTCTGAAAATTACTGTAATGCTAATAGTCTAGCTACAGAAAAGATGATTTCATCTACAAAATTTAAAATTTTAATTTAAGTAAAAGAAAGAAAATTAGTTAATGCTAATATTACTCTAGTAAACATAAATGAAAAACATTAACCCTGATAAAGATTTACTTTCTATCACTTCAAGTGTCTTCCCATCTTAGCTGTAAATATTACACACCAAGGTTATGCAGAAGAATACCTTTATAGGGGATTTAAATTAAATTCATTCACCTTTATCAATATTCAACATAAATACTATTATTATAATGCAAATGATCGTGTTTTGGTGCAGTCAAATCTGTAGAAAGGTTCAAGAGAGACTGGGCAAAGAATACTGAATTTTGTAACTTCTCGGAATGCTGTCTGAGTAAAATTATAGAAGTGGCTACCAGACTGCAAAGGGGTAAGAAGTTTAGGAGTGAAAGTAAAGATAAAACAAGGAGCAGCAAAGGCAAAGTGTGTGTGTGTTTCTAGTTTTTTGGGGTTTTTCGGTCTGTTTTGTTTCCTTGCTTTTTTGTTTTTAAGGATAGAGGAGATCTGGTCACGTTCTGCTGATTTTGATAAACAAGATAACGGGCAAGGGGCACAGAAGGACGTATGATTCAAGATCATCAATACAATAAGCAGTCAAAAACAGTATATATCAGAGTGAAAAGTGTTAATGAAAAACTAAGATGAGTTTGCCATGCCAATCACTCTTTAAAGACTTTATGCATAGTATGTAGATGTCTGGTCTGATACAGGCATGGTATAATTCCAGATCTCTTGTTGACTGATAAAAATAGTAAATTTATAGGGAATCCTCTCAACTTGACAAGCATTTCAGTTTTCTATGAAATATTTTAAGCTTTTGAAAACTTATTATAAACCAACTTGCATATAAAATATATTAAACAGATTTCTTCAGAGAAAAATCAATAACTTTATGTAGTTTTTTCAGCAATTACAATTCAATGAGCCCTGACTGACTAAAATTCAAAGGTTATTTGGTGAGCACTGTAGGTATGAAGTGACTTAATACGCTACATAAACCATCATGAAACCATCATTTTGAGACTGAAAATAATTACTGCACATTGGAGTCTGAGATCTTTTTATAACTGAGATTTAGGGAAAAGCAATGTGATTAAATAAAAATTTGAAGAGAAAATATAACCTTTACACAGTGGCAAAACTGACAAATTTTACCTCTGGTGGAAAATCTGAAAATGCTGCCACTGATAAAGTAACAACTGTCTACTTGTGTGTCTTACGTCTTCTTACTCTTTCATTTCCCTCTGAAGTCCCAAGCATGGGTCTCTAGGAACACCGAAGCTATGGGAAATTCAAGAAATACGCTTTTCCCCGTATCGACTTGGTTCTATCTCGTCTTACCTCCTAACCTTCAAGTTTTGCTTTATACCTTCAAAAACATCAAAATAGTCAATTCTGACCATTCAGTTCTCTTTCAGTAAAACTTCTGAACAATTGCAATTTATGTCTCTTATCTTCAAGAGGAGGGCTAAATGACAAGTTCAACATTTAAGAGCAGGCACAGTAATAACTGCAACAATTGCAGGACTAATAGGAAAAAAAAAAAAAAAGGGAGTTACCAGGAGAAGAAATATTGGATAGCTAGTCAATATTATACTAATTATTAGAGGAAAAAAAGTAATCGCTTTTCCCTATTAAATTTTCATAAAACTTTAATTGTTAGACTAAATTAGCAGAAAAATTCTTACAGCAATACTTCAATTAGTGTAGTCCAGTACGATGAATACCAAACTTAAGAATTAAAATTCAGCCTATACTCAGTAGAGGAGCCCTGGTGGCACAGTGGCTAAGTGCTCGGTTGCTAACTGAAAGGTCTGTGGTTCGAACCCACCAGCTGCTGTGCAGGAGAGATGTGGCAGTCTGCTCCCGTAAAGACTGACAGCGTTGGAAACCCTATGGGGCAGTACTATTCTGTTACAGAAGCGCTATGAGTTGGAATCTACTCAAAGGCAGTGGGTTTGGGATTTTGGGGTATACAGTATTTTTACGCAAATAACACCTTCTGCACTTGTTTGCCAGCTGCACCCCCCCCACCCCATTGAGGCACCCTCACAAGCTCTGCTATGCCAATCCTCTTCCATGTGTTGCTGTTAAAAAAAAAAGCATAGCACACTTAGGAAAATACTCAGCAAACAAATGCAGGAGGTACAGATATTTACGTAAAACTACAGTACTCAATATGGTATTAGAAGGCAGGGTGATGGTTATCCTTGGTTGGGGGAAGAACTAAAGGCATAAGAGGGCTTCTGGGGTTCTATTAATGTACTGGGTGCTGGTTACATAGGTGTATTTACTTTGTGAAAATTCATCATGCTATGTACTTAGGGTTTATGCACTTACCACACGCCTAAAATAGACAAATATTAGTATTATTTGGTTTTCAAAAGCTTATCTCCAATTTGTTTGAACCTATTTATTTTCTTTGACTTTATAATCTTTAATATGTAAAAGAATCTTTATTTTTTATAGATAAAGGGTCTGGGAAATAAATAATAATGCTGCTTTTCCAAAAAAAAAGATGCTAAATCAGAGACAATTCTTTCAGTTCTTTAATTTTATTATAAAGTTAAAGTAAAAAAGGATATGAAAATTTCCTATAGTGAAAACAATTAAGAAAAAGAACTTCAGTATATTCGATATTGCAGGCTAGAGAAGCTTCTTCTAAGAGGCTAAAAAGAGAAAATGCTGGAAAATTTTTCCTTAACTTTTAACTTTCTGTAGTTATTGGCTTTTAAATGATAGGAGAAAGAAAAACCACTAAAACAGCTTACAAAGATACTACAGCTTCCATGCCTGTTTTGATATCTACAAACTAAGATAGAAGGCACTATTTGTAAACTGCTGCTGCTGAAGTATCAGATCAGGGAAACAGGCTCTGTCAGCTATATGGGGTCTTCTGGCAGTTAACCATAAAATCTTTATGTCATATAAATTCCACTCTAATTCTGTCCCCAATCATTCCATTGCCTTACAGAGCTTTTGTTCTACTATAAGAAAGAGACCGTCGTTGATCAAATTCTAGAAAATTGTTCTAACTAGACCATAATTTGAGGTCCAGTTAGAATTTTTTAAATTTTTGGTTAGACATTAGAGACTCAGCAGTTGTGCCAACTTTAGAGCCCAAATGCAAAAAGTAGCAGCTTCCAGTATAATTTGAAAGTAAGGATGAGAAAAAAATTGAACTGAGGAGGAACTACTAAGGGTATATGAATGAGCACTTCCTTGTGATATGGAGGAAAGAGAAGATAATCAACAACAACAAAAATCTCAAAATGATACACTAAATTTGTACCTACATTAAAAAAAATTACCATACGTGTGCTTTAAATGAAAAATACAAATAAGACACGGTTCAAGTCTCCAAACATTGCAATAAGTACAAACAGGAAAGCCCTCATCTTCAAAGAGCCATATGACTAAGAATCACTTTTGTAGTTTGTATTCTCTGCATAATAAAGGAAGTTTAGAGATATGGACTCTACCCCTATTTCTTGAATTATGACTTTAGTAAAATACTTTCTATGTTTATATTTTCCAATAAATAAAAAAGTACAGATAATGCTAATCCATATTTGCAGTGAATACTGAAAACTTTGGATAACATAAATCTCTAGCCTGCCACCACCCTTGTCCATCCTGACTACAAATGCCTTCCTACTTCTCCCACTGCTTCCCTCTAGTCCATCTCCACCTACAAGCCAGAGTGATCTTTGAAAACAGAAAATTATATCAAAAAACTACCTGCTTAAACCCTTTCAAAATCATTTTCCATTTTCTCAGAATAAAATTCAAACTCCTCATCTCTTTTCCATGGCCTAAAAGGGCCCCACATGATTTGGTTCCTGCCCGCCTATCTAATTATGGTGGCACAGTGGTTAAGAGTTCAGCTGCTAACCACAAGGTCAGCAGTTTGAATCTACCAGCCACTCTATGGGGCAGTTCTGTTCTGTCCTATAGGATTGCTGAGTCGGAATCAAGTCGACGGCAATGGGTTTTATGGGTCATACATCTCTTCCTCTAGTTGACTACACTCTGTCTAGCCACATTAGCCTCCTTTCTGATCCTGAAAATTCCAAGTTTTTTTCCACCTCCCAGCCTTTACACTTTCTGTTCCTCTACCTGGAACGCTCTTCCTCTAGTTCTTCATATATCTAGAGCATTTGAATTCTTCAGGTCTCATCTAATAAGGAAGGCTTCATTGACCACCTTCTGTAAAGTGGCCTTCCCCAGTTATCCTCTAATATAGCCCTGTGACATTTATCACAATCTCTAATGACTCTGTTCATTTATTTATTTACTTACTGGTTTATGACCTGTCTTCTCAACTAGTATGTGTCACTGAAGGCAGGGATCCAGATGCCTTGTTCATAGTTACAAGACACTGTGGTATTCTCCTAACCAAATCTAATCTTCGTAAGTATAACATGTAAAAGCTAGATTACAGAATGCAAGAGTCCCAACCTATTTTACTCCATATTTTCTCACAATATTACTAAACTGGTCAAATGCCAGAAGACACTGGAAAACCAGATTTTTAAACAGCAGCTAGTATTTATTTTTATCTTAGTTCAAGAGTGTTATATACTTGCCTTGCTCTCCTTAAATTTATTATTTCTTCAAACTTATTTTAACTGCTTCCTTGCAGAAATTCAATGGATTGAGTTGCCTCCTTGGACAGCTAAATGGTCTCCTAGTCTTCTTCATTAAGTGTACTCAACAACACTAAGTATATTATAGCCCTCACATACAGCCAGGTTTTTTTTTCCCCCCACATGCAATTAGAAAAGAGCTGAATGAGAAATTTCCCCCAAAACACTGCCAAAGAATATCTCTAAAGATGACAATATGAAGAATTGTTTTAATTAAAATTATCTGCACCTCTGTCTATACAACTGCAGTAATGAAACACTGAAATAAGAGAATCATTTTCTCTACTGTGATATGCTTAAATGAGATCACAGATCAAAAGTTCTAAAGGTTCTACGATACCAGTTAATAGTTCACATTTTAATATCACTAGAATGTCATAATTTAATTGGCAGAGTTTTCTCTTTCTTAGTGGTACATAAAACATGACTCTTAAAATTGATGATAGCATCAATGAAACACGGTATTTTTGGGGAGAAAAGTTACTCATTGACCCTGCTCCCAGCCTTATATTAAAAATTTAAGAGATTTTAAAAGTTTCCTGCTCAAGAAAATTATAAGGCACTGGCATTAACGGAATACACTGTTGCTTCATTGTAAAATCCCAAAACTTCAAGCACACAATATCTCTGATGAACTATTTAATATATATTACCTAATAATTAAAACAGGATTTCTTTTCCTACATCTCTTTATGTTCTCTGCCTTCTTTTATTTCTTAGCTTTTCATTTCAAGTGTTTCCTCTTACCTGATTTAATTTTTGTGATCAAATAAAGTAGATGTGGCTAGATGGCTCAAAAACCCCAACTACCAAGAACAAAAGTGGTCCCAACACAGGTTAAGGACCATTGCTTTAGTTATGTTCCAGGAGAGACCTCTTCTTCCACTACCTCCCCTTTATCTTTGTCCTTTGTCAAAAACAGTTCAAATAAAACCCCCCTTGCAGGTTTGCGTGTGTGAGTGATTGAGGCTGTCCTAAAGGAAAGAGTTTTGACAAAACTGTCACTATCCCAACTATTAAGTGAAAACCTACAAAAGATGCAACAGGAGGAAAGATATAAATATTATGCAGCTGTATACCTTTTTAAACTCAGAATTTTAAATACTTAACACCATCACCATGTAGCTATATTAGTGATCCTGGAAATCACACTAAACCCCCAACAGAATGTTCCTAAAAAGACCCCACTGAAATGGAGCAGAAAAAAGAAAAAGTATTGTCTGGTGTCCTGACTTTAAAGAACTATGAAATAAAAATAAATAAATAAAAACAATATCAAAGTTAAAATAACAATTTTCCTTTCAAACGACAACAAAAAAGGAATAAAAGTGGTGAGAGGAATGTGACTGGTAAGTGCAACTCTAAACAGTATCAGCGAGCTCTTGTATGTATAACTATTCTTCCCAGCTGTTACTTTTACTGTTACCTTCTTAACAAACTATACTCTCTTCACAACCCTTTCCCCACATGGGATGATACTCCATTAGCCAGATCTTGGAAGTCTAGTCTTCAGAGCTGAGTGTAGCAGCTGAGACAATCTTAATAAAGCACAATGTATATACAACAGAATGTATATACACTCAGCTCATCCAGGGGCTAAGTAAGATGGTTGTCAATCAGACCTAAGACCCTAGGGATAACAGAGGAGTGCTCAGGTTGTTGACTTTTTCCCTCCCCTTTCCTATGAGATCTAGCCCACTAGACAGGGCCTCTTAGCCTCTGTCCCTGCTCTTTAGTGTCTGCTCAAACTTATGTCACTGTGCCTTAGCCACCTGGCTGTTCTTTCAGAGAATACCTCTATAGTCAGGCCAATCCCCTTAGCCCAACTTCAATGAAACCGTGAGCTCTACTTTATGCCTGCCCAGCCATAGCTACTTATTCATTCCCCAAATTATCACTTTTCTTGTTACTGTTTACATGCATTCCATATATTTTACTCCAAACTTGGATTTTTTTTAACCTACAATTTAGCAATTGAGCATAGCTCATCATAAATGTTTATGCTCTTGTCCTGTAATAGAGTAAGTTTCTCAAATATTGGGATCATGATTAATATTTCTTTTCTAGCCTAACACAGCTGGAGGCACATGGTAGAAACTCAATGAATACAAGCTAACTCGAAAACAGAACTGATCCAGCAGTAGTAGTCTTTTTGCTAATGAACCAAATATTTCACAACTAGTGTGAAGGTGTTAATTTATCCTAACCTTCTTGCTTTACAATGAAAACAATTCACAGAATTTCAAAGCTGAAAGGCACCTCAACAGTAACCAATTCTCTTTTACAACATGAAAAGGTCTTGAGAGAAAATACAGCATCATTGTTAAGAGTAGAGACTTTTTAACATCAAAGACTTTGGCTTGAATCCTAGTTTGCCTGCCACTTTCTAGCTGTGACTTTGGGTGATTTATTTAACCTCTCTGTGCCTCAGTATCCTTATCTATAAAAAAAAATCTACTTCAGCAAAACTGATATAAGGATCATATGAACTAAAGTAAAGCACTTAGCATAATGCTTGTCACAAGAAGAATTCAATAAATAATTCAGTAAGTGGTTATTATTAGAAGCATATACTATCAGACAAAGTACTTAATCTCTGTTAGTCTGTTTCCTCAGTCCTAAAATAGGAAAAATAACTACACCTCAGCTATTCTGAGGATTAGAAAAAAATTTATGTAAAAACACTGCATTGCACTTGACACATAGTGGGCATTCATAACAGAGTAGCTAATGTTATTAAACAGTGGCTATTTCATTTCTTTTGTTATTCTCAGTAGCATCTTGTATCATTCTCTATACAAAATATTACTTTATAAATGTCACGTGGTTTTTGGTAAATCTTTTCTACAACAGGTCCCTTTAAGGAATAATGAAATATTCATTAGCTGTAGAAATTCACTGGATCTCCAACACAATTCTCAAGATAATTATTAAAGACAGGACTCAGTAGAATCTCACAGGAATCTCTCAGCACCTTAACTAGATGCTATCTTCTAAACAACAAATTCTGTAATTAGTGACCTAAATAAGTAAAATAGGCTGAAAAGATTTCCAGAATCAGCTCATCTAAGTTATTAGGATGATAAATGCAGCCCACAGAGTACATTCTCTTAATAATTTTAGTACTCCTGACTATCTATTACCTACCTTCTGATACTGTCATTTATTTAATTGTTCAGAGTTCTCTTTTCAAATAGAAGTATCTGCTTTAAGCAATAGCTCCAAGACTTTCCAATATCAAGGCTACTGTTTTTAAAAAATTTCTGAATTCACAAGCATCCCAGACCTTACACAGTCAAAGAACTGTATGCTTCTTTGGAGCCCACATTATACAGAGATCAAAAGCAAGGCCAACAAGGCCAGGTCAAGCTGGGACAGCTTGGGTGGGGAACAATGGACAGTATGGGAGGAAATTAATTACCTTTTCTCCTCCCACCCTGCACTCCTCCCACGTTTGTCCCCTCACATTTAGCTACCATCATCCCTTCCTATACCTGTACCACAACCTGTGAAACAGGACCACTAGAACGTGCAACTAGAAAGACAAAGGCATTCCAGTTAATGCTATGTATTTCCATACACCAACTGCAGAGAATAGATTCTAACTGAAAATTGTTCTGAATACATTAAATGAATACACATGTTCAGGCATTTTAAGCCATTGATATTAGTTATCTATTTACCTATTTAATACTCCCTTAACTTTTATAAGCTAGAAACCCAAACAACCAAGGCTCTTAGAGATTTTTTAATTAAATAAGGCTCTAAATGAGAGCTAAAAATGTCTGGGTTCCAATGCTCAGACATTTTAAGCCAATGATATTACTCACCTATTAACCATGACAAGCATAAAATTTATTATGGCATGTTACTAAACCCAAACCCATTGCCACTGAGTCAATTCTGACCCATAGCAACCCTACAGGACAGAGTAGAACTGCCTCACAGGGTTTCCAAGGCTATAAGTCTTTACAGAAGCAGACTGCCACACCTTTCTCCAGCAGGGCAGCTGATGGGTTCAAACTGCAGACCTTCTGATTAGCAGCGGAGCACTTTAACCACTGCACCACCAGGGCTCCCTTCATATTAGCAGGAGTATATTTTATACATTTCAAATTAACTGCCCCTAAATAATGCTTTTCCTGACCCAAATATGACATTTTCTCTATTTGGAATTCAGTAACAAAAACACAACTTGGGTGTATTATCAGGCAGTACAGTGCAGCAGTTAAGAGCATGAACTGCCCAGTTTTTACTCCAGCTCTATCACTTATTAACTGTGTGCCCTTAAACATGTTTCTAAACTTCTGTGTATCTCAAATCCCTCATCTATAAAACAGGGACAGTAATAGTATCTACCTCATATAAGTTAATATATATGTAATACTAAGAACAGTTTCAGATAAATTAATGTATCTAAACATTAAAAAAAAACTATAGAACTACTTACTATCAGATTAAATTCTCGGTAATTATGGGGATCGTGAAGGCTTTTCTAAGATAACACAAAACCCAGATGTCATAAAGGAAAAGATAAGCAGTTTTAGCTGCATAAAATCAACCATTTAAAAAAAAATCTATATCATATAAATAATACCTTCAAAACAATTTTAAAAAAGTATTACAAAAAACTAATCTGATATATCAACAAGCAATTCAAAAAAATACAACTGGCCAATAAGCATATGAAAATAAGCTCAGCTTTACTGATAATTAAAGTATTGAAATTAAAACAAAATATAACTATTTTGCCTTCGAAAATATTTAAAAGATTAATGTCACATAGTATTTGGAAAAGGTATAAGGAAATGGAAATTCTCATACATTACTGGTAGAAATGGTAACTGATGCAACCTTCTTAGGAGAAAATTTGGCAGTTCATATCAAAATTTTAAATGTGCAAGCTTTGACGAAATGATCTCACTTCTAGAACTATTCTGCACGAATAATCACAAAATTTTATGTACAATATACATGATTCCACTTTTGTTAAAAAAATAAACTCTACTTATACACAGATGTTTATTTATAGTGTATACAAAAAAGTATGAAAGACTATACACCAAACTATTAACAACAGTTATATCTAGTGAATAGGATTAGAGAAAAAGGAAAGAGGAAATGGGATTTTTTTACTTTCTATATTCCATGGTCATTTTAAAATCTTTTTTTTTCCACAGTGATCTTGTATTGCAATTTTAGGATTTTAAAAGACAAAAAGGTTTGTCAAAGAAATTTAAGAAGTCAAAATCTAAAAGCAAAAACAAGTCTCAAAACACAAAGGAAAACAAACATGGGTTTATCTTATTACTTCCTCAGCCATCAGTGGCGCTGTTCCCCAAATTCTCTCCCTGGGCACTTGGAAAGATCACATTTCTTAAAAGTTGGGAGAGGCCATGAGACTAGCTCTAAACAGTGAGTTGTAAGTGAAAGTGACATGAAACAGACACTTCTAGGCAGAACTGCCCATAAAAGACCCTCCCACATGTTCTTTTCTCTCTGGCACAGCAACCAGCAACTTTCAAGATGGTAGTACTCCATCAACGTGGATTCCCTAATGACTATGATGAGCAGAGTACCCCTGACAATCCTCAATGGGCATACAGTGAAAGCACAAAATAACCACTGTTGTTTTATAATAATCTAGCCTATCCTGACTGATACAGAGTGTATGATTACATAGACTCAAAGGCAATGGGTTTGGTCTTGGTTTTATCCTGACTGATATACTTCCGTATACTGTGCCTTAAAACATTGAGTTTTAATTACAAATAACTAGAATTTAATCGATTTCCAGTTACTGAATTTAATCTATTTTCATTAGCAGAGTGATGAGAATGGAGGGCCCATTAACTGCTTATGGTATGATGTAGTACAAATGTAAGACTACTGCATTGCTTTTAAAAGAGGGACAGCAGCAAGGAAACAGTAAAACTGAATTTCTCATGTTGCTGCTGGTAAGTGCCATTGAGTCAGTTCCTACTCATAGGGACCCTATGTACAACAGAACAAAACACTGCCTGGTCCTGTACCATCCTCACAATCATTGCTATGTCTGAGCCCATTACTGCAGCCACTGAGTCAACCATTTTGTCAAGGGTCTTCCTCTTTTTTGCTGACCCTCTACCAAGCATGATGTCCTTCTCCAGGGACTGGTTCCTCCTGATAACATTTCTAAAGTACATGAGACAAAGTCTCACCATTCTCGCTTCCAAGAAGCACTCTGTATTTCTTCCAAGACAGCCTTGTTCATTCCTCTGACAGTCCATGGTATATTCAATATTCTTCACCAATGCTATAATTCAAAGGCATCAATTCTTCTTTGGTCTTCCTTACTCATTGTCCAGCTTTTGCATGCATAAGACAAGTGAAAATGTCATGGATTGGGTCAGGAATACCTTAGTCTATAAAGTGACATTTTTACTTTCTAACACTTTAAAGAGGTCTTTTGCAGCAGATTTGCCCAATGCAATGTGTCGTTTGATTCCGACTGCTGCTTTCATGGGCACTGACCGTGGATCCAAGTAAAATGAAATCCATGACAACTTCAGTCTTTTCTCCATTTATCATATGTTGCTTAATGGTCCAGATGTCAGGATTTTTGTTTTCTTTATGTTGAGGTGTAATCCATACTGAAGGCTGTCGTCTTTGATCTTTATCAGTAAGAGCTTCAAATCCTCTTCACTTTCAGCAAGGAAGGCTATATCATCTGCGTATTGTAGGTTGTTAATGAGTCTTCCTCCAATCCTGATGACACAGTCTTCTTCATATAGTCCAGCTTCTCAGATTATCTGCTCAGCATACAGACTGAATAAGCATGGTGAAAGGCTGCAACCCTGTTGCACACCTTTCTTGATTTTAAACCATACACTGTTCCCTTGCTCTGTCCGAATGACTACCTCTTGGTTTACGTACAGGTTTCTCATGAGCACAATTAATGTTCTGGAATTCCCATTCTTCACAATGTTTTCCATAATTTATTATCCACACAGTTGAATGCCTTGGCATAGTCAATAAAGATCAGGTAAACATCTTTCTGGTATTCTCTGCTTTTAGCCAAGATCCATCTGACATCAGCAATGATATCTCTCGATCCACATCCTCTTCTGAATCGAGCTTGAATTTCTGGCAGTTCCCTGTCGATGTACTGCTGCAACCTCTTCTGAATGATCTTAGCAAAATTTTACTTGTGTGTGGTATTAATGATATTGTTTGATAATTTCCACATTCTGTTGGATCACCTTTCTTTGAAATGGGCACAAATACAGCTCTCTTCCAGTCAGCTGACCAAGTAGCTGTCTTCCAAATTTCTTGACAAAGACAAGTGAGTGCTTCCAGCACTACATTTAGTTATTGAAACATCTCAACTGGTGCTCCGTCAATTCCTGGAGCCTTGTTTTTCACCAATGCCTTCAGTGCAGCTTGGACTTCTTCCTTCAATACCATCCGTTCTTGATCATATGCTATCTCCTGAAACGGGCTGAACATCGACCAATTCTTTTTGGTACAGCGACTCTGTGTATTTCTTCCATCTGCTTTCAAGGCTTCCTGCCTCATTCAATATTTTCCCCATAGAATCCTTCAAAATTGCAACTCGAGGCTTGAATTTTTTTCAGTTCTTTCAGCTTAAGAAATGCCAAGCATGTTCTTCCCTTTTGGTTTTCTAACTCCAGGTCTTTGCACAGTTGATTATTTTACTGTGTCTTCTCGAGCTGCCCTTTGAAATCTTCTATTCAGCTCTTTTACTTCATCATTTCTTCCATTTGCTTTAGCTGCTCTATGTTCAACAGCAAGTTTCACAGTGTCTTCTGACATCCATTTTGGTCCTTTTTTCTTTTCTGTCTTTTTAATGACCTTTTGCTTTCTTCGTGTATGATGTCCTAGATGTCTTCCCACAATTCGTCTGGTCTTCAGTCATTAGTGTTCAATACGTCAAATCTATTCTTAAGATGGTCTCCAAATTCAGACAGGATATACTCAAGGACATACTTTGGCTCTCGTGGACTTGTTTTAATTCTCTTCAGCATCAACTTGAACTTGCATGTGAGCAATTGATGGTCTGCTCCGAAGTCGGCCCCTGGCCTTGTTCTGACTGATGATACTAAGTTTTCCATTGTCTCTTTCCACAGATGTAGTCAATTTGATTCCTGTGTATTCCATCCGGTGAGGCCCATGTATATAGTCATCATTTATGTTGTTGAAAAAAGGTATTTGTAATGAAAAAGTCGTCGGTCTTACAAAATTCTATCATGCGATCTCCGGCGTCATTTCTATCACCAAGGCCATATTTTCCAATGACCAAACCTTTTTCTTTATTTCCAACTTCTGCATTCCAATCATCAGTAATTATTAATGCATCTTGATTGCATGTTTGATCAATTTCAGACTACAGAAGTTGGTAAAAATATTCAATTTCTTCATCTTTGGCATTAGTGGTTGGTAAAGAAATTTGAACAACAGTTGGATTAACTGATCTTCCTCGTAGACATATGGATATTATCATATCACTGACAATGTTTACATCAGCGTAGATCTTGACATGTTCTTTTTGACAATGAACGTGATACCATTCCTCTTCAATTTGTCATTCCTGGCATAGTAGACCATATGATCGTCTGATGGCACAGTGGTTAACTGTTCGGCTGCTAATCAAAAGGTCAGCAGTTCGAATCCACCAGCCACTCCTTGGAAACCCTATAGGACAGCTCTACTCTGTCCTACAGGGTCACTTTGAGTCGGAATTGACTCGATGGCAATGCGTTTGTTTTTTTTAGTCCATTTCAGGTCACTAGTGCCTAGGATATCGATCTTTATGTCTTCCATTTCATTTTTGACGACTTCCAATTTTCCTAGATTCATACTTCATATATTGCACATTGTGATTATTAATGGGTGTTTGCAGCTGCTGCTTCTCATTTTGAGTTGTGCCACATCAGCAAATGAAGGTCCCGAACGCTTTACTCCATCCACATCATTAAGGTTGACTCTACTTTGAGGATGCAGCTCTTCCCTAGTTGTATTTTAAGTGTCTTCCAACCTGAGGGAATCATCTTCCGGCACTATATCAGACAATGTTCTGCTGCTATTCATAAAATTTTCACTGCTCAATTTTTTCAGAAGTTGACCGTCAGGTCCTTCTTCCTAGTCTGTCTTAGTCTAGAAGCTCCACTGAAACCTGTCCACCAAGAGTGACCCTACTGGTATTTGAAATACCAGTAGCAAAGCTTCCAGTATCACAGCAACACACAAGCCACCACAGTAGGACAAACTGACAGACGCATAAAACGTAAGTAAATAGACAAAACAATGATTGCTGAAGAACAGCTGGATAAAAGAAAATGCTGGTGCTAAAGGCTAAACTGAATTTACAGATTAACATTCCTGATAAGAATTCATCAAGCTAACACATTGGCTTATCCAAAGGAAAAAAATAAGTAAATATTCCAAAAAAATTATCTCCTGTGGAAAACTTTGCATCAATAAGTAACATGAATAAATTAATTTCTTGAATTGGAATACACTCGATGGCAATGGGTTTTAATTTTGCCTTTCTTATCACCATAATACGGTTCTTTGTGCAGTAACTACATATAAAAAGTTACTCTTCACGCTAGACTAGCCCCTAGGGGTTCTAATCACTAACAACAGATGGAAACATTAAAAACTTGTCCTCAACTAAATGTCATCATCTCTCTTCTGATCTAACTGGTGCTCTTTTCCGAAAATAAAGCTTCTAGTCTTCAACGAAAACTTTTATTACCCACCAACATTTGAATGTTACACACAAAAATAAAACCTAAAACATCTGCTGCCATTTACAAAAAAATAAGAGGCTATAACTAAGACATAGTTCCATCTGGGCCATTATTCCTGAATGATTAAAATACCAAAAAGATTTTCAGATGCCTAAAATATTCAAAATATTTTATACTTTCAGGCTAACACTGTAAATGTTATACTATATGAATGCTCTGCTTTGGAGGCATAGAGGCCTGAGCTTGAATCCCAGGTGTTCCATGTACTTCATTTACTTATGTGCAGAATAAAGAAAATAATAGTACTGATCAGTCTGTTTAGAGGATAATGAGATAACACAGTAAATGTAGTTCGAGTTACAATATATCACCAGAAAGAAAGCAAGTTTCAAAGTTATACATAAACATACATGTATGTATACACACATACATATAGACAGACAGTATGGTATCATTTTAAAATGTGGGTCTACATGTGTATGCAATAGGGTTTAAAAGAAAATCAAAGTATCAATGGTCCTAATATCCAGGTGGGCAGGATTATGAATTTTTAAAATTTTCCTTCTTGTTTGTATTTTTCTGAAATAAGCACGTAACTTTTTCATAAATTTTTTATTTTAGAATAGTATTTGTTTTACAGAAAAGTTGCAAAGATAGTAGAGTTTCTATATACGCCTCACCTGGGTTTCCCCTATTGTTAACATCTTATATTACTATGGTAGATTTGTTACAACTAAGGAATCAACTAAGCACCACACTTTTATTTGGATTTCCCTAGTTTTTGCCTAATGTCCTTTTTCTGTTCCAAGATATCACCTTAAATTTAATCATCATGTCTCTTTAGGCTCCACTGGACTCTGACAGTTCCTCAAACTTTCCTTGTTTCTGATGACATTGACAATTTTGAGGAATACTAGTCAGCTATTTTGTTGAATACCTCTCAATGTAAAACTATCTGATGTTTTTTTCTCATGATTAGACTGGGGCTGTGGGCTTTTGGGAGGAAGACTACAGAAATGAAGTGCCATTCTCTCATACATCAGTAATACATACTATCAACATGACTTATCATCAATGATGTTAACCTTGATTACCTGGCCAAGATAATGTTTGCCAGGTTTCTCCACTGTAAAGTTACTTTTATCCTCTATGCATGGTTTTTGAAAGCAGGCCCTGGGTAGCGCAAACGGTTAAGTGCTTGACTACTAGCCGAAAGGCTGGCAATTCGAACTCACCTAAAATGCCGCAGAAAACAGGCCTGACAATCTGCTTCACAGCCTTGAAAATCCTATGGAGCAGTACTACTCTGCTCACGTGGGGTTATCATGAGTTGGTGCAGTGCGATGGATCACTTTTATATGGCCTTTCTTCCGATAGTTTTATAACTCCTATCAAATGACTGAGTAGGACTATGCAAATGAGGTACTTGTGGCACACCAAGGGGATTAGATGCTTGTTAATAATTCAAAAAAGGTGCATGGCACCCTTATGGGGGTGATACCATGCAAATAAGGTATATGGAACCCAGGAAGGGGATAGTCAGTTTTACCATTCCACTAGACTTAAAATGAGCCATCCCAGAGGCAGACAGTGACCTTACTATAACCAAGAAAGAAGAACTCCAAAGGAGTAGAGCACATCCTTTGGACCTGGGGTTCCAGCACTAAGAACCTCCTAGACTCAAGAGACAGAGGGAGAGAGAGAGATGTAACACCAAAGACGGCAAGAGACGGCAAGAAGCAGCAGCAGCAGAGAAACAGCCACAGCAGGGCAGCAGAACCAGGAGACAAGCAGGAGATGGCATGCTGAGCTTCTGGGCCTACAGACTGAGAAAGCTGAGTGCCTTCAGGCAGGAGGCTTGCTGACAGAGTGGGGTGCCTCCAGGCACTTGTCGGAGGTGCTAGGCTTGCCAACCCACGGAGCTCAGCTGAGCACCTTTGGGACAAGGCTTACTGGCGAAGTTGGGTACCTCTTGGCACTTATCAGTGGAGCTAAAGAGCTTTGTAACACTCACCCAAGCAGGACAGAGGCCAAACAGGCCCAAGGGGCCTGAGGGGCTGAAAGGCCAAGGGTCAGGGACAGGCCTGCCGGTAGGCATGGCCAAGAAGCTGTCTAACCGAAGAACTATATCCTGAGTGGTCCCTGATCCTAAATTATAACCTGTTACTTCCCTAATAAAACCCATAATTATGAGTATAGTCTGTGAGTTCTGTGTGGCCATTGCAATGAATTATCAAACCCAACAGAGAAGTAGAGAGTGCCGTGGGAGGGACAGCTGGTGTCAGCATTGGTAAAATGGCTGTGGGGGCGAGGGCGGGGGTGGAGGTATGTCTGATCTCTGCCTCACAGCAATCCGCCTTGGGCTGCTGATGTTGGTAATGATTCTCGCTCCTCCTCATGAAGTTAGAAGAGGTCAAACTCCTTGCCATGCCAATTTTACACCTGGTGCCATTTTTTCAGTCAGAATTGATGGCAACTAACAACAACAACATGATTTATAAGGAAAATGTAAGTATTTAAAATTTTCTTGTTTTTAATTTGATGTCCTTTTTTAAATGGGTAATACGTTCACATGTTCCAAAATTCAAAAGGTACAAAAAGCATAGTCTCCCTCTCAATACGTCAGGAATGTGCTTCTTAGTTCAATCATGTATACGAGACCAAATGGGCAACACCTGGCTAAAAGCAAAAAATGAGAAGGCAAGAAGGGACAGGAAACTTGCATTAATGGACACGGGGAACCCAGGATATAAAGGGAAAGAGAGAGAGTGCTGACTCATTTCGGGGATTGCAACCAATGTCACAAAACAATGTGTGAATAAATTTGCGAATGAGAAACTAATTTATGCTGTAAACTTTCACCTAAAACACAATAAAATTAAAAAAAATAAAAGTTTCCTTCTCAACCCTGTCTCCCAACTTCCAAGTTCCATCTCCCAACAAACCAATATTAATAGTCTTCTTAATTTTTTAAAAATGTATTTCTACTTATTAGGGTTCAAACATGATGAACATATGCTGAAAAGTCAATCTGGTTCAGGTAACATACTTTAAGTGATTTAAGAACACCTTACCTATAGGAGTTCCTATAAAGAAAAAAATTCATATTTCCCCAATACTTCTCTCACCTCCTATACACATGCAAATAAATCTTGTATCTCTTATATAAGAAAGATAACTCATACTAAGAAAGATGGTAGAATAATTCAACTATGGAGTCTGAAATACTTATTGAGCCATTCCTGCATTCTCAAAATAGGATCTATTGACATATTTCAAAAGCAATAAAGCAGTGGTTAATAACCGAAGTTACTTTTTAGAAACAGCTGGGCAGTCTTTTTAATACTCACATGTTCCAACCCCACAAGACCTAATGAATCATTTCATTCCTTTGGGGTGGGAGTCAGGCCAGACACAACTATGTGGTAAAAGACCCCAAATGATTCTGATATACAACTCTGATTAAAGATGGAGGCTCTAAACCATCTACATCAGTGCTTCTCAAACTTTAACACGGATGAGAATTACCTGGAGGGCTTGTTAAAACACATATTACTGAGCCCTCCTCCCCTCCTCACTTTTGATTTTTGATTCAAAAGCTCTAGGACATGAAAACAACCCAAGTGACCATTAACAGACGAAGGGATAAACAAAATGTGGCATATACAAACAACGGAATATTATTCAGCCGTAAAAAGGAATGAAGTACTAATACATGCTACAACTTAGATAAGCCTCAAGAATATTACAGCACAACAACAACAAAAAGAATGTTATACTAACTGAAATACGCTAGACACAAAAGGGCAAATACTGTATGATTCCACTTATGCAAAATATCTAGAGTAGGCAAATTCATAGAGACAGAAAATTGCCTAGAGGCTACCAGGGGCTGGAGGGAGGGGGGAATGAGGAATTATTGCTTAACGGACAGTTTCCATTTGAGGTAATGAAAAAGTTTTGGAAATAGTGGTGATGGTTGTACAACATGGTGAATATAATTAGTGCCACTAAATTGTATTCTTCAAAATGGTTAAAATGGCAAATATTATGTTATATATATTTTACTACAATAATTTTTTAAAGGTCTAGCTTGGGGCACAATAATTTGCATTTCTAACAAGTTCCCAGGTGATACTGATGCTGTTAGTCCAGGAACCACAACAAATAAGCCAGTACTTTTCAAAGGCCTTCATAAAAATCTCCAGAGTTATGAATATATTTCTAAGAATAGCACCCATAACCAATATGTTGGTTCAACCAACATCATTCAAAAGATATTTATTATGGCCATGGTTCTTAAAGTGCAGAACTCAAACCAACACTATTAGTATCTCCTGGGAACTTGTTAGAAATGCAAAATTTTTAAACCCTACCCCAGACCTAGCCAAACCCAACCCATTGCCGTCGAGTGGATTCCGACTCATAGCAACTTTATAGGATAGAGTAGAACTGCTCCACACAGGGTTTCCAAAGCTGTAAATCTTTACGGAAGCAGACTGCCACATCTTTCTCTGATGGAGCAGCTGGTGGGTTCGAACCTCGACCTTTCAATTAGCAGCCCAGTACTTAACCAATGCACCACCAAGGGCCCACCCCAGACCTACAGAATCAGAAAATTCCAGGGATGGGGCCTAGCAATCTGTTTCAACAAGCCCTCCAGGTGCTTCTGATCTCTGCTAAGAAGAAGGTATACAAAAACTACCCTTGTTTAAAGGATTTATAAATATGAGTGGGGAAATAAAATAACAAAATAAAAAAGGTAACACTTCTAGGGATATACCAAGCCCTAAATGAGTAGTGAGAGCCCTGGTGACGTGGTGATTAAGAGCTCGGCTGCTAACCGAAAAGATCAGCAGTTCAAATCTACCAAGCTGCTCCCTGGAAACACTATAGGGCAGTTCTTACTCTGTCCTATAGGGTTGCTATGAGTCAGAATTGACTCAACAGCAACAGGTTTGTTTTGTTTGTTTTTTTGGTTTAAATGAGCAGTATGGTCTTAAATACCTCCAGAATTCAACAGAGAGAACAGTATTAAGGACTGGTAAGGGAAAATGTTATCAAATACATAAAATGCCCTCTGAAGTTACCTTTTAACTAAATAACATGTTAGCTCAAAACGTAAAGAATGTCACCTTTGAGTGCTGCGCTCTTTTTAAAAAATTATTTATATGAGACCAAGTGGACAACAGTTAATCTAAAGCTAGATGAGAAGTTTGAAGGACAGTGAAACTAAGTTAATGGGACTGAAACAACTAGGAAGGAAACAGTAAGAATGTTCACACAATGTAAAGAATATAACCAATGTCACTGAACGTTATGTGTAGAAACTAATGAACAGGATCGTGTTTTGCTGTATATATTTTCACCAAAAATAAAATATCATTTTTTAAAAAGATACAATTAAAGAAAAAAACATAAAACTCAACAATCATAACATGGTTGAGCTTCCCATGATTTAAAAAAACCCTAAGAGTTTTACATAGGTGAAAAAGTTCATTAGAAGATTTCATGCAAAAATTGATATATCTAAAAAAGTATTAATAAAACTTATTTTGCTCTCATTTACCTCATTGTAAGAAACACTTTAAAATGCTGACATAGGACTTTTATTTGATTGGCCAATAATATAAATATGCAAAAATAGATTTACTGCATCTTTCATTTGCTGTATTTTTACATATACCCATACACTGACTGAGACAAAAACACCCTACTCATTTTTCATATTTCATAATTTCCCTCATCTGCCAAATATTCAACACTCCATACAAACTTACATTAAACTGTACAATGGTTAAAGAAAACTAATATGGAAAAATACGTTACAGTCTTTAACTATATCATGACTAAATAAAGAAAAGGCTTATTAATGCAAAGAAGTGCTTAATACGTACAAACAAGATACAGAAAATAAATCAGACAGCAGAAGACTCAGAGTGGATCTTCACCTTATCTGATGCAGATTCCTTGATATGTCAAAACAAGAAAAAACCTTAAAAAGCAGCTTTACAGAACTGATACAGTCATCACTGATATGCAAATAGTATTTACAGAAAAAACATTTACTACAGAAATTAAATGGTCATCCACAAGATCCCAGTCACTCTGACAATTACCTCAAAATAGGAAACTTTCTGATGTGACTATCTAGATAATCCTGCAACACTTATTTACATATGTTTCACATTTCAACATAGGGGAAAACAGGAGAATTCTTTTTTCTACTTCTACTTAGTCACATTCACTACCTTCAAAAAGCACACCTTATTGTGCCTGGATATAAAACAATGCTAAATTATCACATTCCTCTGGCTTTCAAGAAAATGATATTATGCTTCACTGATAAAGAGTGAGAAATCCCTTTAGTTCTTTAGGTAATGAAATTCCTTCTGGGTCCATTAGATGTACTATTCAAAGAACATCAGTATGTTTTTTCTAAGTGTATATTTATGGTGTTTATTTCTAAAAGAATATGAATGGAGACAAGGCCAAGATGGTGGAGTAGTCAGACGCTTCCAGTGGACCCTCTTACAACAAAGACCCGAAAAACAAGTGATTCGATTATATATGGCAATCTGGGAGCCCTGAATATTGAAGGCAGAGTTGAGGAACTGGACTGAGTGGCAGGCGGAGGGAGAGATAGTTCAGGAGCAGCGAGGAGTTGCCAGACCTGAGCCAGCAAGAGCCTGAGCCCTTCAGGCCTGAGCAGCTCAGGGGTGAGCAGTAAGGCAGGCAAGCAGTGGTGCTCGAGAGGCGCGTTTTCCGCACCGGGAGAGACTCAGCGCCAGAGAGTCTACACAGCCACCCAGAACCAGTGAGAAGCAGCCCCCATCGGCGAAAGATAAGTACTTGTGTACGGCCTACCGCGCAGATCAAAAACACCCCCCGTAGGGAAAAACCTCTCTCCCATTTACCTCCCCACTCCCTGCTCTCTACACTGCGTCCCGGACTGGCTTCAGCAACTGCCGAGCCCCCTGGGCCAGAAGTAGGATCCGTCACACGCCTGGAGCCATCCTCCCTGCCTTGGAAAGTGAACAAATTAACAAATGGGAAAAAATAAACTACCGGCTCCTCTAAGCCAAGAACCCAGGGTAGGCACAGCTTCTTTGCCTAGGCACAGGCATAAAAGATCCACAGACTTTGATCGCCTTTCGCCCGTATAGACTTCTGTCGGCCCATCTCAACAGCGTAGGCCCTCATTACCACAGTACAACAGGGTATACACTGGAAGTCTAACTTCAGCTGTTTCAGCTGTGAAGTGGCAGGTTCTTGACATTTGACACTGCTCTGCCCATTAAGCAGGGTCTTCACCTACCCACATCAAGGACCTGAGGACTGGTGGCTCCACCCATGCCTCCTAGCCACCTGCTACAGGGACCCATGAATAAGAGGTGCCCCCTAGTCCTTACAGCCAACAGCATTAGGTGCTCATAGCTGGGCTGGAAAACCCATCCACCTACACACTCTAGGGAACAGGGACATGCCTTCCTCCTGGACACTCAGGGGCGGCTATTAGCACCCTGCTTTGCTCAGAGTGTGTCCCCGTGCTGCAGCCAGATGCCGGTGCCTACACCAAACACCCATGCCTGTCTAGCACTGTAGGTGAGCGCCTACAGCACATATTTGTTGGCTATCTACCTGGGTACCTCAGCTGAATCCATATGGAAGTGGGCAAACTCCTGAACTCACATACCTAGTAACAGATCTAACCACCCAGTGACAGGACATTAGAGCTTCAAAGGTGCCAATGATCAAACTAGCTCATACAAGCAGCCTATTTGGGCATATCAAAACAAAACAAGAAGCTAGGACATAGTAAACAAACATAAAATAAAGAAATATAATAACTTATTGACAGCTCGGAGACAACAGTCAATAACAAATCACATAAAGAGGCAATCTGTGGTGGCTTCAGCAAACTCTCAAAATAAAGACTCTAGAAATTTTCCAGGAAAATTTCTTGGAATTACCGGAGGCAGAATACAAAAGATTAATATGCAGAACTCTTCAAGAAATTAGAAGGGAAATTAAGCAAAACATAGAACACACAATAGAGGAAATTAAAAAGATTAGAGAAGAGCACAATGACAAATTAACAGGTTGCAAGAATCCATAGAGGGACAAAAATCAGAAATCCAGAAGATTAACAATAAAATTTCAGAATTAGACAACTCTATAGAAAGTCACAGGAGCTGCACTGAGGAAATGGAAGTCAGAGTAAGTGAGATGGAAGATAAAGCGCTTGACACCAACATATTTTGAGGAAAAATCAGATAAAAGGATTTAAAAAAATGAAGAAACACTAAGAATTACGTGGGACTCTATCAAGAGGAATAACCTACGAGTGGCTGGAGTACTGGAAGTGCGGGGGGGTGGATAACAGAAAATACAGAGAGAATTGTTGAACATTTGCTGGCAGAAAACTTCCCTGATATCGTGAAAGATGACAAGATATCTATCCAAGATGCTCATCGAACCCCACAAAAGGCAGATCCCAAAAGAAAGTCACCAAGACATATTCTAATCAAACGTGCCAAAACCAAAGATAAAGAGAGAATTCTAAGAGTGGCTAGGGATAAACGAAAAGTCATCTACAAAGGAGAGTCAATAAGA
>NW_004443992.1:9848429-9849529 GCF_000243295.1 Trichechus manatus latirostris | reverse complement strand
ATATCCATCTGCAAAAAACTGAAACAAGACCCATACCTCACACCATGCACAAAAACTAACTCAAAATGGATCAAAAACTTAAATATAAAATTAATAACGATAAAGATCATGGGAGAAAAAATAGGGACAACACTAGGAGTCCTAATACATGGCATAAACAGAATACAAACCATAAGTAACAATGCACAAACACCAGAAAAGAAACTAGATAACTGGGAGCTCCTAAAAACCAAACACTTAAGCTCATCAAAAGACTTCACCAAAAGAGTAAAAAGACAATCTACAGACTGGGAAAAAATTTTTGGCTATGACAAATCCCATCAACATCTAATCTCTAAAGTCTGTAAGATACTGCAAAACCTCAACAACAAAAAGACAAATGACCCAATTAAAAAATGAGCAAAGGATATGACCAGGCACTTTGCCAAAGAAGATATTCAGGCGGCTAACAGACACATGAAGAAATGCTCATGATCATTAGCCGTTAGAGAAATGCAGATCAAAACTACAAAGAGATATCATCTCATCCTAACAAGGCTAGCATTAATTCAAAAAACACAAAATAATAAATGCTGGAGAGGTTATGGAGAGACTGGAACACTTATACACTGTTGGTGGGAATGTAAATTGGTACAACCACTTTGGAAATCGATTTGGTGCTTCCTTAAAAAGCTAGAAAGAGAAGTACCATACGATCCAGGTATCCCGCTCCTTGGAATATATCCTAGAGAAATAAGAGTTGTCACACGAATAGATATATGCACACCCATGTTCATCACAGCACTGTTCACAATAGCAAAAAGATGGAAACAACCTAGGTGCTCATCAATGGATGAATGAATAAACAGATCATGGTATATCCACACAATGGAATACTATGCAACGATAAAAGAACAAAGATGAAGCCGTGAAAACATCTTATAACATGGAGGAAACTGGAGGTCATTATGCTGAGTGTATTTATTCAGTCACAGAAGGAGAAATATTGTATAAGACCACTATTACAGGAACTCAAGAAAAGGTTTAAACACAGAAGAAAACATTCTTTGATGGTTACAAGAGTGGGGAGGGAGGGGGAGGGTTATTTTACTAACTAGATA
>NW_004443992.1:9814157-9847781 GCF_000243295.1 Trichechus manatus latirostris | reverse complement strand
GAGATGGGAAGGCAGAGAGGGTTAGGAGCTGGTTGAATAGACATGGGAAATCAGGGGTGGAAAGGAGGAGTGTGCTGTCACAGTATGGGGAGAGCAATTAGAGTCACATAACAGTGCATGTAAAAATTTTTGTATGGGAAAAAATAAAAAATAGAAGAATAGGAAAGAAGTAAAAGAACAATGAAACCTCCAGTTATAAATCTGAAAACATAGATGAAAGAGTAACACCAAAAACAAATTATCGGTAAACTAACTAAACAATGAATTTGTAAGTGCAAAGGTGGGCCTAAGAAAAAAATATTGTAAATAACCCAAAATTTTAAAAGACAGTAAATTTCTCTTCATTTTTAGCAACTGATCTCTGATTAAAAATTCTCTCCAGTAGAGTGTTTTATGACAAGGATTCAATTACAAAATTATTTCTTAGATGCTTTAAACCTTTTTTTAATTAAAGAGAAGAAAATCAAAATTGCCTAATCCTGCCAACTAGTACAATTGTGAAACAGGAAACGAAACACAGAAAACAACTTCATGACTTACTACACAGAGATTACCACATGCCAAATCCTATCTAAATAATATCTTTATTCAACAGAAATTCTCAAAATATTCCTAATAGGTTATTTAGGACTGGCATATTGATAAAAATTATTTTACTTAATGTGTACCATAACAAAAGCTATTTTCAGTTTATCTCACTGAAGAAGAAATAAAACACCTACTAACATAAATATTTAAGCTATTTTTAAAGGTTTAATGGTAATTTAAAGTATAGCAATCACAACCCTCTTTCATAACCTATGTACGATAAATTAAAATTAAGCAATCAGTTATCTTCTCAACTTTTTGGAATGGGAATGGTTAAATCAAAAAAAAATCACTATATCATTAATAAATTATTTTCATTAACAATAAACAAAAAGAACAGAGTTCACTAAACCTTAAAAAAGTACTTCACTAACCTAAAGTTAAAATGTCACAAAAAAAGTTAAAATGTCATTAACTGGAGTACAGTGTTCTATTAGAAAAAAATCTATATGAGATCAAAAGATCAACAATTACTCTAAAGCAGGGAAACTGGAGCACTGGAAACAGAACGAACAGAACACAATGAAAGAGAATGCTGACTCTTTGTGAAAAATATAACTAATGTCACTGAACAAACTATATAGAAATTATCAAACGGGAACCTAATTTACTGTGTAAACTTTCATAGAAAACACAATAAAAAATTTTTTAAATGCCATTAGTTGGACCTCACTGATTTGGAATGTATGATAACTGGGTCAAAGGCTGCACTAAAACTAAGCTTGGCATTATTTATTTTTAAAAGGGTTCTAAACAAATTAATAAGAGACAAAATTGTAGAGAATGTCTAACCTTCTTAACTAACTTTCTAACTTTTTAAAGTCTAATTATACTTACATTTAATTATAGACTATTTTTATATTTTCATTAAAGCATATCATATCACTAACTGTCTTTATAACATTTTCATTGTCCTAATTCAATATATATCATCAGATATATCTATATGGGATCAAATTGACAACAGCAACTTGAAAGTTTAGATAGGAAGCTTAGGGGGCAATGAGTTTATACCAATGGGGGAGGAATTATTCAGAAAAAGAGGATGAGAATGGTTGCACAACTTGAATGTAATCAGTGTCACTGTATTATACTTGTAGAAATTGTTGAATTGGTGTATCTTTTGCTGTGTATATTTTCATCAATTAAAAAAAAGAAAAAAGAAAAAAGGGCAGCAGAGAAGAAAGATACAAAAGGAGAATGGAGATCTGCTAGAAGACACACTGGGACATGCTTCTTTTGCTGTGTTACACAATACCCAGAGGAGTTTCTCACCCTAAAGACAGGCAGAAAGAAGAAATAATATAATGCTAAAGGTTTACAAAAGTACCCAACCTTACTTCAAATAGCATGAAATGTAACTTCTGTTTCAGAAAGTGATACAGATAGGCTTATGGCATGAGAGGGCCCTGGTGGTGCAGTGGTTAAGTGTTTGGCTGCTAACCAAAAGATCGGCAGTTCAAATCCACCAGCCACTCCTTGGAAACACTATGGGGCAGGTCTAGTCTGTCCTATAGGATCACTATGAGTCAGAATCGACTGGACGGCAACAGGTTTGGTTTGGTTTTGGTATGGCATGAGGTGGAGGGTGGGGTTGGGAGGCAATCCTTCTTATTTTCCTTTGTATCCCTCTATAACACTTTAAAAAGAACCCTGTATAGAGGAAGCACTAATAAATTATTGTTAACTGAATACTTCAGTTCTCCTATCCTATTTTAACTACTCCTTAAGGCTCCCCTACCTTTCCTGCTCCTCCCGTGAGTGTATATTTGTGGGTATTCACTCAAATACAAGCTGGGTCTAAAACACTTTTTGTCAAAAACTTGCTGTATTATAGGCAATTAAAGGCAAGCAATAAATTTTTAAGTATTAATAGTTCTGATAAGGCAATACATTATAAAATGTTGATGTCATTTATTTACAGTTTTGTTTCTAAGCCCACAAAGACTATACACAAATTATAAATATTCTTATAATCTAGTAGTTTCAGCTGTCATAGCCACCTCAGAGACCAAAAAAGAGATTTAAAAAAATAACTCAAGTCTATTGCACTCAAAATTCCACCAAAGTCATCTTCACTGGTTCTGGAAAGGATATTCAAGGGCTAGATCACTTAACTAGAATGTAAAAATAGTTTGATAATATGAGAGTCTCTTCAACGAGTGTGATGTGCAAGACAGTCAAAATTCATGAATTCCTAGATATCATAACATCCACATTTATTTCCTTCCAGAAACATCAATCAAATCAGAATACAATTCTTCTTTAGTGGATAAGAATGTAATATATGCAATCTATCCATCTGGATGGCTCCATGGAATATTAATTTGTAACTAAAATCAAAACAATATCATCAAGTCTAATTTAGTTTAGCACTAATCCCTTTATTTATACTTACTCAACAATACTTATCCAAATTTACTAAAAGTAAAACCACCTATTTCGACTATCAAGTAATTTTTCTTTTTGGCAGGAGGAGGAAGAAAATAAAATAGTCCAAATAAAAATACGAAATGAACATATACAATACTAGGTAAAAAAAGCCTTTTTCATTCAATAACATATCCCATTTAAGACTGAGAATAGGCAAGAGAAAAAAATTGTGCCAATTTTAAAAAAGAAAAAGATTTTAGGTAATCGCTTAAAACACAAAATAAGAAACGTTTGGTCCCACCAGACTTAATAGTCTTGAGACTGGAGGATCCCCGGAAAGCGTGGCCCCTGGACTGTCTGTCAACCCCGCACTAAAACCATTCCCGAGGCCAGCTCTTCAGTCAAAGATTAGACTGGACTATCTGACATAAAATGATACTTGTGAAGAATGTGCTTCTTAGCTCAAGTAGATACACGAGACTAAATGGGCAGCTCCTGTCCAGAGGTGAGATGAGAAGGCAGAGAGGGTCAGGAGCTGGTTGAATGGACACGGGAAATCAGGGGTGGAAAGGAGGAGTGTGCTGACAGTATAGGGAGAGCAATTAGGGTCACATAACAATGTATGTATAAATTTTTGTATGAGAGACTAACTTGAATTGTAAACTTTCACTTAAGGTACAACAATAAAATAAATAAATAAATAAAAAGAAATGTTTGGTCCCAACGTTGATTGGGTAAAATATCCAGGATAGGTTATAATTAGCACAAAAAGTAGAAATAAAGTCACAGAACCTGAGAGTTAAAAGCAATCATAGATTTAGCAGTTATCAAACTTTTGGGTACATAAAATTTACCTGAAGTGTTTGTTTAAAATGCAGAGTCCAAGAGTCTGTGTCCGGATATTTGGATTCAGTGACTCTGAGGCAGGGTCCAGGAATCTGCATTTCAGACATGTTCTAGTCCAACCCCACAATTTTACAACTGAGAAAATTATGTTAAGTAATGTATTTGCCCAGAATCACACAGAATGCAGGTCTCATTAACTCTTAGGAAAATATTTTTCTACTACATGATTTAAACTATAGTTAAACTAGGACAAAGTAAAAATAAGCTACTAATAAGTCATTTGAGTCAGTAAGCAATCACAGAATATTTCCTGGCTTCAATTCCTTCTTATTCTTCTTATTTCTTAAACATCTTCTACATGCACTATGGTAGATTACAAAACAATTTAAGATATGAATCCTGTCTTCTAGAAGCCATTATCAGTTGGGAGGACAAGGCAAAATACATAAAACTTATATTCAATGGCAACGCAATATATGAGTAAGTGCCAAAATAAATGATATTAACTGATTTACAATGACTTCACTCCATACCTTTTCTAATTAAAATTTACCAGTTAGAAATTAATATTCAATTTCTTCTTTCACTGTTAAAAAAGTTGGCTTTTAATGAAGGAAAAGTGTTATCCTTGTATGGATTAGATCTCTCCCTCCCCTCATTTCATACACACACCAACATCAACACCAATACCACCAGACCCCACACACTAGGACAGTTTTTATACAGACCAAAGTTGGTGTGATTTTTATGCAAAGACCTAATCAAGAGTTTGCACCAGACTGCATCCAGACAACTAGATGGTGCCCAACTACCACCACCAACTGCTCTGACAGGGATCACAATAGAGGGTCCTGGACGAAGCAGGCGAAAAAATGCAGAACAAAATTCAAACTCACAAAAAAGACCAGACTTACTGGTCTGACAGAGACTGGCAAAACCCCGAGAGTATGGCCCCTGGACACCCTTCTAACTCAGTACTGAAGTCACTCCTGAAGTTCACCTTCAGCCAAAGATTAGACAGGCCTATAAGACAAAAAATAACACGTAGTTCAACCATGTTATAGGAGACTAAATGGGGACACCAGCCCAAAAGCAAAGACAAGAAGGCAGGAACGAACAGGAAAACTGGATGAACCGACATGGTTAACCCAAGGTGGAGAAGTGGAGTGTAGACACACCGCGGGGTTGGTAACCAATCTCACAAAATAATATGTGTATTAGTTGTTTAATGAGAAACTAATTTGCTCTGTAAACTTTCACCTAAAGCACAATACAAAAAAAAAAAAAAAAAGAGTTTGGCCCTGTTCAAATAGTAAGAGTAGCCCTCCTCCTGGAGCGCATCCTCCTGACCATATGTGGTAGACTGAAGGTCTCAATTCTTCATTTCCCCTGAAACACTATTATACATCCATATATAGCCATGGCCTGATAAAGGGTAAAGTGCACCTACCTACTCCTTGCATTTGGGCTTGGCCATATGATTTGCTTTAGCCAATGGGATGTGAGAGAAACAGTCTTGAAATGTGCTGGTGGGGTTGAGTTTGCCCTCTTGCATGTGTGCCATTGCCATGAGACAAGCTTCTTCCAGATAAATGCTACCCCTCCCTCTAGCCTGGATCCCAGAATGAGACACGTGGAGCAGAAACATGTATATTTACTGTTGTATGCCACTAAGATTTTGTGGTTGCCAATGATAATGCAGCACAAGTTGACTGAATCACCATATTTAAGAAATCCAAACAATCAGAACTGATTATGTAAAGCAGTGGTTCTCAAACTTGCCTGAGTGAGAATCTTTTGGGTTGTAAGTTTTTTTTTGTTTTTTTAAATTACAAGTCCCAGAGGATCCATTCAGTGTGTCTAGATGTTAGGGTTCAGGATCACTCCAGGTGATTCTGTTGCAATGCCCACACTTTGAGAAATAGAAAAATTAAAGATTACTAAACTTCCAGTTCCTCAATAATATTTACTGACTGCCCAAGAACACTAACTAGATGAATCTCATTTTAGACAATGCGTATGTTCCTAAAGAGATGTACGCAAGCTGAAATTGAGTCAACTGAATTATTTCAAATGCATTACAGAAGCTGACCGTTAAACAATACCTGTACTGTACTTTGTTAAAATTAACAATTTATTTGTAAACCAAACAAGCACTTATTTCTCATATTCTTATTTTTTGCATACCAACTGAATTAAAGAGCCCCAAGAACTAGACAGAGTAAGTGAAAAGAAAGATTCAAAATAAATAGATGATTTATTCATACTGCCCCTCCCCCCGCAACCAAAGAGGGATGTGATGAAATCAGTCTTCTAGCGTTTTTTTCCAGTTCAGTAGTACTATTTGCACCTGTCTGGTTACATCACTGCATCTATGAATCCCAAATCCACACAAGCCCTCTCCAATCAACTTAAATTTCATGAAGCTGCACTAGCCACCCCAATGTCAGGCAAAGCAAAGTTTATACATTCAGAACCATGACACTCGTATAACCAGTGCTGTACCAAGATCTTGTCAAGTGTCCCCGCTTCTTCTGACGGCTGATCTGGTGAAGGCACTCTCTAGCTCATGTTCCCAATTAGAGTGAAGAGTTGTTACCATTAATGTGGTAGATAAGGATGCAGGCTATCTATTAACCAAAAGTTCAAAGGAAGCAGGGCTGGGCCTCACCTTATGAGGATGCTTAAGCCAGGATGCTATAAAAATCATGCCTACTCTTTCTACCATTACAGGGTAGAGTAAACCTATGACACATTTGGTGCCATAGAAAATGCTGAATAGCATAGTTGACTACCCGGTTCCCCTTTCTTTAGGGTGGGCCCCCATTACTCAGGGCTGAGTCCCCAACACAGCCATAACTATACTCTGTGGCTCGCCTTGCTGACAGCACGCTCAAGAGAAGATCTGCAAATCCTGTAGATGAGGTTTCCAGAGCTGTCCTGGTCTTGCCCTTCCTGAGACTTAGTTGTTAATTTTCCTTGGATTCTGTAATTTATTCTACGATCTTTCCAATATCTGCACCCCTTCCTTTTTGTTCCCTGCTTAAACATATCAGAGTCAGAGTAGAGCACCTGGAGTTTATCTTATTTCCAGAGGTTTTTGGTTAATGAGGTGACAGTAATGACTGCAATACCCTAATCTAAACCAACAATTCTCGCCTGAACTACTGCAGCAATCTCCCTAGAAACTCATCCCACTGCTTCTACTCTTGCTTCACTCTATGCATTCTCTGCAAGGTGGATACCGAACTTAAATTTTAACCAGATCAGTTGCTCCTCTGATCATAATTCCTAAAAAAAAAAAAAAAAAAAGACACAGGCTCAACAATTTACTGTGTGGTGAGTAACTTAAATTCTCTACACCTCACTCTCTCTGTAAAAGGGGCATAATAATAATAACCTGTCCTGAAAATCAAATGAGAATATACATGTGAAACTATTAAACAGTTGATGATGTATAGCAAGTGCTCAATAAATACTAGCTGTAATTATTACAGCTCTGAAATCCAGCTTCATCTTCACAAATTTTGGCATCTGGTGCAATGCAATACTAAAGAAAAAAGGAAGACTAAAATCACTTTTAGCAGTTATTCTTTTAATCCAATCCTTTTAAGGGTCACAATTCTAAGAATATTTCATGTAACAAATAGAAATTAAATTCATTTTTAAATCAGTGGTTTTTATCTTAGTGTTATCAGTTCAACCGCAAAATGATAAGCATGTCACTATAAATGAGAATCTACAGTTTTAAAAGGTTGAAAATAACAAGAACACTGAAAAGTCTCTATGCTCTGAGATTTCTGCTCACAGAATGACTGCTTAAGCTTAAGGCCTTTAATACTTCATATTTTACATGAACCCATGGCTTACAAATAGAGATATTAAATAGCTAACAACATAAAGAAAATAAGAGCAAAATCATGTATTTTTACCCCAAAAGGAATTGTGATGATTAAGAATTTAAACAGCAGTTTTGAAATACATTCAATTCAGAAATTCTAATTATTTTAACACAACTATATAAATTTATCATAAAGACAGCAGACATTAATCAACAATATCAAAAGCATAAAAAGTAACTTCAAATTCAGTCTTTTCGCAGTGCAGACTTCTAAAATGAAAATAAGCAAGTAACCCTTGTGTCTAATGCAGCAATGAGAAATATACTGAATGTGCAAATTACACACTTATAAAAAGAAAAGTAACTGGAAAACTGTCATGTCCTTTACTCGTTTTTATATGCATTATCTATTTGGCCATCATAAACTAAACTTAAGAATTACCTGTTCTTAATTGCAAACAGATGAGGTTTTTTCTAAGGTATCTAAGAACTAAAAAAAAAAAAAAATCCAAAGGAAAGGATGACTACCATTTCCCCTTAAGCTTCAGTAAAATGTCAAAGAACTTTCAAGACTCAAATCTCCTAGAAGTCTGATGTCAGGTCAAAGTTGTCTCAATGACAGGAAAGCCAACAGATGCCAGGAATGCTTCTGTGCCCAATAATAATTCCAAAAGCATGTAAAATACGAGTGTCCAAATTTACCAAATGGACATATGATTACTCAAATACAACGCTAATGATAATAATAACAGTTAACACTATTAGCCAATGTATTAAGATACATGTATACAATGTATCACAGTTCTGGCTTCCTCAACATTTATTCATCCTGTAACATTTTTAAATAATGAAAGTAACATGGATTCCCCAACAGTGGGCTAAATCGAAAAACAAGGTTCAAGTGTGTGATCTATAGTTCTTTCTACTGTAAACCAAATCCGCGTCTTTATATTAAACAAATTTTTTAAAAATCTACACCTCTGTTCCCAAAGATCTCATAATAGGCACTGTTCACTAGTGATTAAAATATTATTTTTAATCCTTGCATTACCTCACAGCTAAAAACGTCAAGATACCACACCCAATATGTCTGTTTTTTTTTTTTTAACCCGTGGGGGAGGGGTGGGAAATATGGGAGTGGGGATAGTAAACTACATAAAAACACTAAAGGTTATTTCCCTGGAAGGAATGGGAAAGCGCGCAGGTCCATTGTCGCTGTCCCCTCCCCAGGCTCCCAGGGGACGCCTCGCGAGGGGCGAGCGCAGGCCCGGCCTCTGCGGGCTCCCTCCCTCCCACCAAGCAGGGGAACTGGCCGGGACGCGCCACCCGGGGCTACTCACCGGCCGCAGTGCTGACCAGCAGGACGGCCCACAGCAGCGAGGGCACCCGCCAAGGCCGCTGCAGCAAGGAAGCCATCCCTAGGCCAGCCAAGAAGCAGGAGGGCAAAGAAAAGAAATATGGAAAGTAAATTCGGGCAGAGAAATACGGCCGGGGGGGCTTATTCTCTCTCGTCTGACTTCTCCAGCCCGTATTACAATGCAGTCTGAAAGGACAAATGGCAGATGAGAGGACCTAGCTGCAGAGCTTTCATTCCGCTGCAGAAATTGCCTTCATTTTCCTCCCTTGCGGCGGGGGTAGTTCACTCGCCTAGGACGGGGTGCCTCGGCCCCACAAACTGAAGGCATGTCCGTGGGGGAAGGCAGGGAGCCAAGAAGAAATCCCCGCAGTTATTCCCCTCTTAGTTTCACAATATCAAAAAAATATCCAGGTCTGGGAGAAAACATATCCAAGGTGCAGAGGCAGGGCGGGGATTCGATGTGGGCGCCGAGGATCAGAACAAGTTCCCCACCGCCGCGAAGGGCGAAGTCGGGAGGGCGGCAGCGACGCCCGGCGGCGCGAGTCTCATCGCCCGCAGCTCCGGGAGGAAAGGATTCCTTTTTAAGTTTCGGTTCGGTGCTTCCTTCACTCCGATTTCGAGAACAACAAATCCTCTTCCTTGGCTGGATCGAAAAAGGTGCCTGCCTCCATGGACAAACCCACAGCCTTCACGCCTTCGCGGAACAAAACTGCGAGGGGCCGGCCGGGCCCGGCCGGAGGGCTGAGGGGCGACGGGAAGCGGGGGAGGGGAGGGGCCGGCAGGCAGGGCTAGGAGCTCCCCGAGACAGGGGCGGAGGGGAGGGGCCCGGGAGGCTGCCCCTTCTCGCCTTCTCGAGCGCGCTCGTATGTCTTCGTGTCGTCTATTCCTGCTGCTCGATCTTGCCTGAGGTAGATTCCACTATGAAAGCCTCTTCTTCTTCTCCCCTCAATGGCTCTTGTGAGCGAATCACAGTCCCCCCTAGGAAGCCGCCGCCGCCGCCGCCGCCTCGTTCTCCCGCAGCTCTGGGCTCCGGGCGGAGCTCCGGCGTCGCGGGCCGAGGGCGGGGGGCGGCGGGAGGACGGATGTAGGTGGCTGGGGACGGTGGGTGGGCAGAGAGGCGGCGAGACACCCTGCGCCCCTCTGGGAAGCACTTCCAGCGGCTCCGAACAGACCAGACACAAAAGGAGGAGTCGCCGCAGCTGCCAGTCTGCGGCGCTCCCGGTCACCGGAGTCGCCCCGCCCCCGCGTCCTCCGCCTCCGCCTCCGCCTCCGCCTCCGCCTCCGCCTCCGCCTCCGCCTCCGCCTCCTCCTTAGTCTCCGGCTCTTCCCGGCCCTGTCTGTCTCCCGCCTGTGGTGCAGCGCGGGCGGTGGCGGCGGGACTAGGCCCACACTGCGCCTGCGCCCTCACGGCCCCGCCCGGCCCCGCCCCTCGCTCGGGGACGAGCCAAGGTTTACGCCGCGGTCCTCACGCCGCGAGTCTGGCCCCTGAGGAGGGCCGGGTGGGGCAGCCAGTCCGCGGTGGGAAGCAGTAGTCTTCCTCCTCCACGCACACATATCTACCGTACGTGGATGACTTGGGATTTGTGAATGTGTTTAACAGATGTCGGCCACACCTTGTGTCCAGCGTTGGGCTAACTCTTCTGAGCCCCTGACTGAGGCGTTGCGCTCTCCTCCGGGACTCTTGGAGTAAAGCCCCGAGGGGCAGAACCGCCCCATTGTTTCAGGGGCCGGAGCTTGCCACTCCGTATCCCAAAGAATCCAGACGGACCCGCCTTTCCCAGAACCGGAGACCTTGGCCTCTTCGGGTTCCCCTCACTGACTCACACAAAAGCCGGAATTGGAGAGACCACCCCTAAATTGATGTTTTTGCCCTTACTGGTGTCCTGCTTTCCTTTACCACCCATTCTCTTCGCCTTTGACAGGAATATTGAACATTTGGAAGGCTGTGAAGACAGAAAGGAAGCTCTTTCTTTTAAAATTCCTATAAGTCATTCGGTTGTACGTGCTGTCTGTCTCTGCTGCGCGTTTCCACTTCTCGGAGGGTGGGCCTTTATTCACAAAGGCTGGGGGCCTTTGAGAGGACATCTGCGGTGGGGAGTTGCTGCCTCAGGTTAGAGTGGAGGCAAGTCTTCTCACCCAAGGAAATGAGAAGCCCCCCTTTGGTAAAGCAGCATCCCTGGATCGGGAAAGGATCTGTTTCCTCCGTTTTTCTGATTTGCAAATCTGTTGTACCCAAGCAACGAGGATAGGAGAAGGGGTGCCCTCCTGCGGCCCTTACACACCCCTGCGAGATTAGGCCGACTTGGGTGGGATATTTCTAGGAAGGGGGGAGAAGGTGACGTGCGTGGCGCCATGATCCGAAGTCTGTGTTTAATACTTAGCTGCGAAGTGGAAAATTCGCGTGGGAGGGCGATCTTAGAGGTAAAGTCTAGCCTTTCCCTCCCCCACTAAGCAAAGGGTTATTCTGAAGGCTGGTTTTGCTGGTCTTTCATTGTGGCTAAGGGCAGTTCCAAAGATGCATTCATAGCTACACTCCTGAAGTCCTACTCTTTACTTGCTTATTCAGGTCTCCTCTTATCTCTTTATCTGAACTTGATGTAAATAAATCTCCACATTCCTTAAACTGGTTGCTCTTATCATACTAAATATCTTCTATAATTAGAGGTTGTAATAATACCAGCCCAGAATTCTCAGACTCTTTAAAGTTGAAATATTTT
The DNA here is from genome assembly GCF_000243295.1 of Trichechus manatus latirostris. Taxonomy (NCBI): domain Eukaryota; kingdom Metazoa; phylum Chordata; class Mammalia; order Sirenia; family Trichechidae; genus Trichechus; species Trichechus manatus. The sequence goes on along the minus strand of NW_004443992.1, from coordinate 9,836,059 downwards.
TATACTGTTTACCTTTCAGGCAGAGAGAGAAATGTTTCTGTACGTAAACCCCTTAAAGAAAAAAAAAAGGGGGGGGGGCATATGCTTTAATTGCTTAGCTTTATTACTCTATTTTGTTTTGCCCAAAAGGCCTAAAACAAGAAAATAGTATTGTTTACCACTTGCCTTTCAAGAAGTGAGATCTAACACTCAGAGAGATCAGTATGTTAGCGGTGCAGAAAGTTCATTAATTGGTAGTACAGCATACTGTTTTTCTTCCTCAACTTGGGATCAAGTACTTGATTATTCAATTTTTACTCATATAAAAAATTTCCTAAGAAACGATAAGCGTGGTAAATGTGTGGTAAACTATATAGAAAAAAAAGGAAAGGGTCCTAGGAAGTGAAAAAAATGAAAAAATAAATGCCACTTGACTTAGGAATAATTAGTAGATAACTAGATAAGCAACCTTCTTCTCTTCCCTGTTGCTCCTTGTAATATCTCACAGTGAGAAAGATCAGAGAATTGGAACTTGGCAATGGACCTGTCCATTAAGATAAGACAGGCATTCAACAACAACAAAACCCACTGCCAGTTAGTCCATTCCGACTCATAGTGACCCTAAAGAACAGAGTAGAACAGCCTCATGGTGTTTCCAAGGCTATAAATCTTTAAGGAAGCAGACTGCCACATCATTCTCCCACAGAGCAGCTGGTGGATTCCAACAGCCTGCCTTTTAGTTAGCAGCTGAGTGCTTTAACCACTGTGCCACCAGAGCTGACTAGGTTGTAACAACATCCCCCAAATCTTAGCAGTTTGTTACAACAAAGGTTTATTTCTCACACATGCTACATGTTGGCTACAAGTCATCAGGGAACTATCACAAGTGGGCTTCACTAGAAAAACAAAAACAACCAAACACATTGCCTTAGAGTCAATTCTTACTCTTACCGACACCATGTGTTACAGAGTAGAACTGCTGCATAGGGTTAAACAGCTCATGAAACTAAGACTTACATGTTCAAGTCAGTTTCTCACACAAAAATTTATACACACATTGCTGTGTAACCCTAGTTGCTCTGCCTATACTGTGACAGCACACTGCTCCTTTCCACCCTGGATTTCCCGTGTCCGTTCAACCAGCTCCTGTCCCTTTTTTGCCTTCTCGTCTCGCCTCTGGACAGGAGCTGCCCATTTAGTCGCATGTATCTACTTGAGCTAAAAAGAACTCTCTTCATGAGTATCATTTTAAGTCCCATGGTCCAGTCTAATCTTTGTCTGAAGAGTTGGCTTTGGGAACAGTTTCAGTTCTGGGTTAACGGAGAGTCCGGGATCCATGTCTTCTGAGGTCCCTCCAGCCTCGGTCAGACCATTAAGTCTGGTCTTTTTTCTAGAATTTCGTTCTGCACCCGACTTGTCTCCTGCTCCATCAGGGACTCTCTGTTGTATTCCCTGTCAGGGTGGTCACTGGTGGTAGCAGGGCACCATCTAGTTCTTCTGGTCTCAGGCTGATGGAGTCTCTGGTTTCTGTGGCGCTTTCTGTCTCTTGGGCTAATATTTTCGTTGTGTCTTTGGTGTTCTTCATTCTCCTTTGCTCCAGGTGGGTTGGGACCAATTGATGTATCTTAGATGGCTGCTAACTAGCTTTTAAGACCCCAGATGCCACTCACCAAAGTAGGATGCAGAACGTTTTCTTAATAAACTTTATTATGCCAGTTGACCTAGATGTGCCCTGAAACCATAGTCCCCAGAACCCTACCCCTGCTACTCTGTCCCTTGAAGTGTTTGGTTGTTGTCACGGATTGAATTGTGTCCCCCAAAAATATCTGTCAACTTGGCTAGGTCATGATTCCCAGTATTATATGATTGTCTACCATTTTGTAATGTGATTTCCTTATGTGTTATATATTCTATCACTATGGTGTAATAAGATGGGTTAGTGGCAGTTATATTGATGAGGTCTACAAGATTACATAATGTCTTAAGCCAGTCTCTTTTGAGGTATAAGAGACAGAAGCGAGCAGAGAGATGGGGGAACCTCATATCACTAAGAAAGCAGTGCCAGGAGCATAGCGCGTCGTTTAGACCCGAGGTTGCTGTGCAGAGAATCTCCTAGTTCGGAGAAGGATTGATGATGACAAGGACCTTCCTCCAGAGTCAACAGAGAGAGAAAGACTTCCCCTGGAGCTGACCTACTAGACTGTGAGAAAATAAATTTCTCTTTGTTAAAACCATCCACTTGTGGTATTTCTGTTATAACAGCAGTAGATGACTAAGACAGTTGTATTGAGGAAATTACTTAGCTTTTGGTTTAGTCCAGTTGTGCTGACTTCCCCTGAATTGTATGTTGTCCTTTTCACCTAAGATAATTCTTATCTGCTACCTAGTTAGTGAATACCCCTCTCCCTGCCTCCCACCCTCCTAACCATCAAAGAATGTTTCCTTCTGTGTTTAAACCATTTCTTGAGTTCTTATAATAGTGGTCTTATACAATATTTGTCCTTTTGCAACTGGCTAATTTCACTCAGCATAATGCCTTCCAGATTAATCCTGTTATGAGATGTTTCGCAGATTCATCATTGTTCTTTATCGTTGTGTGAATATATCATAATTTGTTTATCCGTTTGTCCACTGATGGTTACCTAGGTTGTTTCCATCTTTTTGCTATTGTGAACAGTGCTGCAATGAACATGGGTGTACATGTATCTATTCGTGTGACGGCTTTTATTTCTCTAGGATATATTCCAAGGAGTGGGATTGCTGGATTGTATGGTACTTCTATTTCTAGCTTTTTAAGGAAGCGCCAAATGGATTTCCAAAGTGGTTGTATGATTTTACATTTCCACCAACAGTATATAAGTGTTCCAGTCTGTCCAAAACCTATCCAGCATTTATTATTTTGTGTTTTTTGGATTAATGCTAGCGTTGTTGGGGTGAGATGGTATCTCATTGTAGTTTTGATTTGCATTTCTCTAATGGCTAATGATCCTGAGCATTTTCTCATGTGTCTGTTAGCTGCCTGAATATCTTCTTTGATGAAGTGCCTGTTCATATCCTTTGCCTATTTTTTAATTGTGTTATTTGTCTTTCTGTTGTTGAGGTTTTGCAGTATCTTGTAGATTTTAGAGATTAGACGCTGATCGGATTTGTCGTAGACAAAAGTTTTTTCCCAGTCTGTAGGTTGTCTTTTTACTCTTTTGGTGAAGTCTTTTGATGAGTAAGTGTTTGGTTTTTAGGAGCTCCCGGTTATCTAGTTTCTCTTCCGGTGTTTGTGCATTGTTACTTATGGTTTGTATTCTGTTTATGCCATGTGTTAGGGCTCCTGGCATTGTCCCTATTTTTTCTTCGATGATCTTTATTGTTTTAGGTTTTCATGTTTAGGTCTTTGATCCATTTCGAGTTAGTTTTTGTGCATGGTGTGAGGCATAGATCTTGTTTCAATTTTTTGCAGATGGATATCCAGTTATGCCAACACCATTTGTTAAAGAGACTGTCTTTTCCCCAAATAATGGACTTTGGGCCTTTGTCAAATATCAGCTGCCCATAAGTGGATGAATTTATGCCTGGATTCTCAATTCTGTTCCATTGGTCTGTGTATCTGTTGTACCAGTACCAGGCTGTTTTGACTACCATGGTTGTATAATAGGTTCTAAAATCAGGTAGTGATTTGTTCTTCATCTTCAGTAATGCTTTACTTATCCAGGGCCTCTTTCCTTTCCATATGAAGCTGGTGATTTATTTCTCCATCTCGTTAAAAAATGCCATTGGAATTCGGATCGGGATTGCATTGTGTCTGTAGATTACTTTGGGTAGAGTAGACATTGTCACAATATTGAGTCTTCCTATCCATGAGCATGGTATGTTTTTCCACAGGTCTCTTTTGGTTTCTTGCAGTAGTGTCTTGTAGTTTGCATTGTATAGGTCTTTTACATCTCTGGTTAGATTCATTCCTAAGTATTTTATCTTCTTGGGAGCTATTGTAAATGTTATTGATTTGGTGATTTCCTCTTCGAAGTTCTCTTTGTTGGTGTAAAGGAATTCAACTGACTTTTGTATATTTAGCTTTGTGTTCTGATACTTTGCTGAAATCTTCTATTAGTTCCAGTAGTTTTCTTGTGGATTCTTTGGGGTTTTCTGTATATAAGATCATTTTCTTTTCCTAGCCTAATTGCTCTGGCTAGGACCTCCAGCACAATGTTGAGGAAAAGTAGTGATAAAGGGCATCCTTGTCTGGTCACCGTTCTCAAGGGAATGCTTTCAAACTCTCTCCATTTAGGATGATGTTGGCTGTTGGCTTTGGACAAATGCCCTTAATTATGTTGAGGAATGTCTCTATTTTGCTGAGAGTTTTTGTCATGAATGGGTGTTGGACTTTGTTGAATGCCTTTTCTGCATCAATTGATAAGATCCTGTGGTTCTTGTCTTTTTGTTTACTTATGTGATGGATTCCATTGATTGTTTTTCTAATGTTGAACCATCTCTGCATACCTGGTATAAATCCCACTTGATCATGATGAATTATATTTTGATATATTGTTGAATTCTGTTGGCTAGAATTTTGTTGAGGATTTTTACGTCAATGTTCATGAGGGATATTGGTATGTAATTTTCATTTTTTGTGGTGTCTTTACCTGGTTTTGGTATCAGGGTTATGTTGGCTTCATAGAATGAGTTTGGAAGTATTCCATCCTTTTCTATGCTCTGAAATACCTTTAGTAGTAGTGGTGTTAACTCTTCTCTGCAAGTTTGGTGGAATTCTCCAGTGAAACCATCTGGGCCAGGGGTTTTTTTTGTTGGGAGTTTTTTAAATACCTTTTCAATCTCTTCTTTTGTGATAGGTTTATTCAGTTGTTCTACCTCTGTTTGTGTTAGTTTAGGTAGGTAGTGAGTTTCTAGAAATTTATCCATTTTCTCTAGGTTTTCAAATTTGTTAGAGTGCAATTTTTCATAACATCCTGTTATGATTCTTTTAATTTCAGTTTGGTCTATCGTGATATCGCCCATCTCATTTCTTATGCAGGTTATTTGCTTCCTGTCCTGTTTTTCTTTTGTCACTTTGGCCAATGGTTTATCAATTTTGTTGATGCTTTTAAAGAACCAGATTTTGGCCTTGTTAACTCCTTCAATTGTTTTTCTATTCTCTATTTCATTTAATTCTGCTCTAGTTTTTATTATTTGCTTTCTTTCAGTGCCAAAGGGCTTCTTTTGCTGCTCTCTCTTTTAAAAAATTTTTTTTTTGTTTATTCTTGTAGTTTAAATGAAGTTTACGTTTCAAGTTAGTCTTTCATACAAAAATTTATACATATATTGTTATGTTACCCTAATTGCTCTCCCCATACTGTGACAGCACACTCCTCCTTTCCACCCTGGATTCCCCATGTCTACTCAACCAGTTCCTAACCCTCTCTGCCTTCCCATCTCACCTCTGGACAGAAGCTGCCCATTTAGTCTCCTGAATCTGCTTGAGTTAAGAGGCATACTTCTCATGAGTATCACTTTATGCCCCACAATAAAGTCCAATCCCTGTCTGAAGAGTTGGCCTTGGAAATTGTTTTAGTTCTGGGCTAATAGAGAATCCAGGGGCCATGCTTTCCAGGGTTCCTCCAGTCTCGGTCAGACCATTTAAGTCTGGTTTTCTCACCAGAATTTGAGTTCTGCACCCCACCTTTCTCCTGCTCCATCAGGGACTTTCTGTTGTGTTCCCTGTCAGGGCAGTCTTTGATGGTAACCGGGCACTATCTAGTTCTTCTGGTCTCAGGCTGATGAAGTCTCTGGTTTATGTGGTCCTTTCTGTCTCTTGGGCTAATACTTTCCCTGTGTCTTTGGTGTTTTTCATTCTCCTTTACGTCAAGTGGTTGGGACCAATTGATATATCTTAGATGGACGCTTGCAAGCTTTTAAGACCTGAGACGCCACTCACTGAAGTAGGTTGCAGAACATTTTCTTAATAAGCTTTGTTATGCCACTTGACCTATATGTCCCCTGAAAGTATGGTCCCCAGACCCCTACCCCTGCTACTCTGTCCCTCAAAGTGTTTGATTGTATTCAGGAAACGTCTTAGCTTTGGTTTAGTCCAGTTGTGCTGATTTCCCCTGTTGCTGCTCTCTTTCTATTTGTTCAAGTTGTAGGGTTAATGTTTTATTTTTGGCCCTTTCTTCTTGGTAGATGTGTGCATTTATTGCTATAAATCGACCTCTTGAGTACTGCTTTTGCTGTGTCCCAAAGGTTCTGGTAGGTTGTGTTTTCATTCTCATTTGATTCCGTGAATTTCTTTACTCTGTCCTTAATTTCTTCTATAACCCTGTAGTTTTTGAGTAAGGTGTTGTTCAGTTTCCATGTGTTTGATTATTTTTTTTCTTGCTTTTTCTGTTACTGATTTCTGCTTTCATGACTTTATGGTCAGAAAAGATTCTTTGTAATATTTTGATGCTTTCAATTCTGTTAAGGCTTGCTTTATGGCCTAATATGTAGTCTATTCTGGTGAATGTTCCATATGCGTTGGAAAGAAAAGTATACTTGTCTGCTGTAGAGTGGAGTGTTCTGTATATGTCTATGAGGTCAAGTTGGTTGACTGTGGCATTTAAATCTTCCGTGTCTTTATTGAGCTTCTTTCTGGATATTCTGTCCTTCACCGAAAGTGGTATGTTGAAGTCTCCTACTATTATTGTGGAACTGTCTATCTCTCTTTTCAGTGCTGTTAGAGTTTGTTTTATGTGTTTTGGAGCCCCATCGTTGGGTGCGTAAATAGTTATTATGGTTAAGTCCTCCTGGTGTATTGATCCTTTAATCATTATAGTGTCCTTCCTTATTCTTTGTGGTGGATTTTACTTTAAAGTCTATTTTGTCATAGATTAATATTGCCACTCCTGCTCTTTTTTGACTGTTGTTTGCTTGACATATTTTTTCCCATACTTTGAGTTTTAGTTTGTGTCTTTAAGTCTTAAGATGTGTCTCCTGTACACAGCATATAGATGGATCATGTTTTTTTTATCCTTTCTGCCACTCTTTGTCTCTTTATTGTTGCATTTAGTCCATTTACACTCAGCATAATTATTGATAGGTGTAAGTTTAGTGCTATCATTTTGATGTCTTTTTTTGTGTGTGTTGACCGTTTCTTTGTTCCACTTAATTTTCTGTGCTGAGTTGTTTTTCTTTATGTCTTTTCTTTTTGTCTTTTTCATTGTTGTTGATTTTGTATTTGCTGAGTCTTTATGTTTTTCTTGTTTTTTATTTTGATGTGTAGGATTGTTAGTTTCCTTTGTGCTTACCTTAATATTTACACCTATTTTTCTAAGTTTAAACCAGTCTTTTATTTCTTTATATTGCCTTGACTTCCTCTCCATATGAAAGATCTATGACTACATTTTTTAGTCCCTATTTTTTGTTTTAATGTTGTCTTCTTTTACATATTGACGTCTCTGTTTCCCTATTTTCAGTGTTTTAGCTTTGATTTATTTTTGTGACTTCCCTGTCTGGGTTTATATCTGGTTGCTCTGTTCTGTATTCTAGTCTTGAGTTGTTATCTGATGTTATTGATTTTCTAACTGGAGGACTCCCTTTAGTATTTCTTGTAATTTTGGCTTGGTTTTTGCAAATTCCTTAAACTTCTATTCATCTGGAAATGCCCTAATTTCGTCATCATATTTGAGAGACAGTTTTGCTGGATATATAATTTTTGGCTGGCAATTTTTTTCCTTCAAGGCTTTATATATGTCATCCCATTTCCTTCTTGCCTGCATAGTTTCTGATGAGTAGTCCGAGCTTAGTCTTACTGACTCTCCTTTGTAGATGACTTTTCATTTATCCCTAGCTGCTCTTAAAATTCTCTCTTTATCTTTGGTTTTGGTAAGTTTGATTATAATATGTCTTAGTGACTTTCTTTTGGGATCTACCCTGTGTGGAGTTCCATGAGCATCTTGGGTAGATATCTTGCCATCTTTCACGATATCAGGGGAGTTTTCTGCCAACAAATGTTCTACAATTCTCTCTGTATTTTCTGTTTTCCACCCCCCCCCCCATTCTGTTACTGCAATCACTCATAGGTTATTCCTCTTGACAGAGTCTCACATAATTCTTAGGGTTTCTTCATTTTTTAAAATTCTTTTATCTGAATTTTCCTCAATTAAGTTCGTGTCAAGTGCTTTATCTTCAATCTCACTGTGACTTCCTTTGCCTCAATTCTGCTCCTATGACTTTCTATTGAGTTGTCTAATTCTGAAATTTTTTTTCTGTTTGCTGTCTCTCTATGGATTCTTACACCCTGTTAAATTTGTCATTGTGCTCTTCTCTAATCTTCTTAAGTTCCTCTATTGCTTTGTCTGTGTGTTCCTTGGCTTGTTCTGCATTTTGCCTGATATCTACTTCCTGAACTCTTGAAGAGTTCTGTATATTAATCTTTTGTATTCTACCTCTGGTAATTCCAAGAAGTTCTCTTCCTCCAGAAAATTTCTTGTCTCTTTGCTTTGGGAGCTTGCTGAAGCCATCATGGTCTGCCTGTTTATGTGATTTGATATTAACTGTTGTCCCCGAGCCATCAATAAGTTATTATATTTACTTATTTTATGTATGCTTACTCTGTCATAACTTCTTGTTTTGTTTTGTTTTGATATACCCAAATAGGCTGCTCGTGTGAGCTAGTTTGATTATTGGCGTCTTTGAAGCTCTAACGTCCTGCCACCAGGTGATTAGATCTGTTACTAGGAGTCCATTTACTTTTCTAATATGGATTCAGCTTAGGTTTCCAGGTCACCAGGTCACCAAGTGTGTGATGCAGGCTCTCACCTACAGTCCTGGACTGGCATTGGTGATTGGTATAGGCACAGGTATCTGGCTGCAGTAGGGGGTCATGCACTGGGCAAAGCAGGGGGTTGACAGCTGCCCCTCAGTGTCTGGGAAGAAAGTGTGTCCCTGTTCCCTAGAGCGCGTAGGTGGGTGGGTTTTGTATCTGGACTATCGGCACCCAATTCTACTAGCTGTAAGGACTGGGAGGCACCACTTATTCTTGGACCCCTGTCACGGGTGGCTTGGTGGCATGGTTGGAGTCACCAGTCCTCAGGCCCCTGATGTGGGAAGGTGAGGGCCCTGCTTAATGGGCAGAGTGGTGTAAAATGTCATAAACCTGCCACTCCACCATATAGCTGACAGTTGAAGTTAGGCTTTAGGTATATTCACTGTTTTACTGTGCTAATGAGGGTCTATGCTGTTGAAATGGGCCCACACAAGTCTATGCAGGGGTGAAAGGTATTCAAAGTCTGTGGACCCCTTATGCCTGTGCCTAGGCAAAGGAGCTGTGCCTGCCCTGAGTTCCCAGCTTAGGAGAGTTGGCAGATTATTTTTTCCTGTTTGTTAATTTATTCCTTTTCCAAGGCTGGGAGAATGGCTTAGGGCACGTGATGGGTCCTACTTCTGGCCCAGGGGACATGGCAATCAGTGAAGCTGGCCCAGGACCCAGTGCAGAGCAGGGAGGGAGCAGGTAAATGGGAGAGATGTTCTTCCCAAACGGGGTGTTTTTTGATCCATGTGGTAGGTTAAATGCATGTACTTATCTTTTGCAGATTGAGCGCTGATATTCACTGGCTCTGGAGGCCTGAGTAGACTTTCCGCCGCTCGATCTCTCCCAACGTGGAAAACGCAACCCGAAGGCCACTGCCTGCCTCACCACGCATGCCAGCTAATCTGGCCCGCAGGGCGCTGCCTCCCACTGAATCAGGTCTGGCAACTCCTCACTGCTTCTGAACTGTCTCTCCCTCCCCCTACCACTCAGTCTGATTCTTCAACTTTGCCTTTGATGTTCAGGGCTCCTAGATTGTCATATATAATCCATTCACTTGTTTTTCAGGTCTTTGTTGTAAGAGGGACCACTGGAAGCATCTGACTACTCCACCATCTTGGCCCTGCCTCTATTAGTTAACTCTTGATTGTCAGAATTATAATGCATGTTACTTTCCAATCTATAGTATAAGTGCTATCTACTCATTAATTCAACTAATATTTATGAAGCACCTATTATGTACCATTAATGAATAAAACATACAAAGACGCACTCTTCAGACAAAGATTAGACAGGACTATAAAACAAAAAATAATTCACATGAGGAACATTCTTAGTTCAATCAGCTATATGAGACCAAATGGGCAGCTCCTGTCCAAAAGCAGGACAAGAAGGCAGGAAGGGACAGGAACTGGTCGAATGGACACGGAACCTGGGGTGGAAAGAGGGGGTTTGCTGTCACATTGTGGGGATTGCAAGCAATGTCACAATTTCTCATTTTTGAGTGAGAAATTACCTTGAGCTGTAAAGTTTCACCTAAAGCATAAAAACAAAAAACAAAGATCTCTGTCTTCTTGGAACTTCACTGTAGCAGAAAGAGAAAATAAATGAAAGGCATGAAAAATAAAGTATCTAATATGTAGACGGTGCCAAGTACTATGGAAAAAGTAAAGGAAGATAGGTTAATAATAAAACCAAACCTGTTGCCATTGAGTAGATTCCAACTCATAGGACTCTGTAGAGCAGAGTCAAACTGTCCCATAGGATTTCCAAGGAGCAGCTGGTGAATTCAAACTGCCAACCTTTTGGTTAGCAGCCATAGCTCTAGTGATTGGAATATTGGAGTGGGGAGGTCAAGCAGATAATAGCATAAAATAGTCAGAGTGAGACTCATTGAGAAATAAAATTAAAGCAAACAAAAATGGGAAGAAACTGGACTCTTTGGAAGAACTAAATGCACTGCATGACCAGATCTTGAGAGCTTAGAGGACAGTGGCAAGAGAGGTAGGTGGTGGACTATGTTAAGCATTTTGGTCTTCATCCTAAGTGCACTGGGCAGCCATTGAAAGGTTTTAAGCAGAGGAGTAGCATGATCAAATCTGCATTTTAAACAAATCACTCAGGCTGCTAGATGGAGATTTGTTTAGAGAAGGACGTGAGTCCTAGAACAGCAGGAGAGAAGAACTTTATGTCAAGGAGCTATGAACCCGGAAATTAATAATAGAACCAAAAACTTGTAGTAATAAATCAAAACCAAACCAAACCCATTGCCTTTGAGTCTCTTCCGACTTATAGTGACCCTATAGGACAGAGTAGAACTGCCCCATAGGGTTTCCAAGGAGTGGCTGGTAGATTCAATTTGCTGACCTTTTTGGTTAGTAGCCAAGCTGTTTAACCACTGCAGTACCAGGACTCTACTTATAGTTAATAGCTGATGGTTAATAACCGGCAGCATTTTCAAAAATACTCTGTTCTACTTTAGACTAGTGCTTTGCATCATTCTCAAAGGTACCAAATCTCAAAGTTACAAAATAGTAACTCAGGCACAGGAATAAAATAAGGATGAAAACAGTGACATAAGGTGGCTGCTGTGACTCCAGAAAGAGACAGGAACTTAAAACTGGAGCTTGTCTTAACCCAAAGGTTAAAATGCTAAGCACTAGAACTAGAATTGCATAATCCCTTTTTCTCGATGATTATGGTTGGTTTTGAGAAGGTGAGACTAGGCCTGTAGCTAAGCATTAGGTAAACTGGGGAGAGGAGAGGGATGCAGAGTCTGGGCAACAGACCACTCTTCTATAGGAAGTTTGGCCACTTTGACATGTGTGGCAGAAATATTGGTGCTCCACAAACATATCATTTTCTAGCTAATATTTCCCAGCCCTTTGGTGATTAGGAGGGGCCATGTGATTATTTCTGGCCAATGAGCTGTGGTAGAAGCAATGTGTGTCACTTCTGGAACAAAGCACAGAAGAGTTTACACTCCAACTGTCTCTTTCCCTGCCATGACAACCAAAAAGGCCAAGTTTTCCAGAGAATACAGCTACAAGATGGTGCAGCCTCCATTAGCTTGGGTTCCTGATAACTGAGAAGAACCCCTTATAGACCCACACTGGATATATATCTCAAGTGAAAAATAAACTTTTATATTAAGCTATAGAAACGATATGATTCTTTGTTATTGAGCATAATCTAGCTTATGTAGACTACTATAATGTGTTATGTTCAATAGATTAAAGTAGCCAAATGACAAACTTACAGAAACTCAACATCAGATAAGACCCTTTCATTATGTCAGTATATATTTACAAAACCGAGCCATAACTCAAAAATGAGAATTATCAAGGAGAGTAGCAAAGTTTTTTTTCTTAATTACCAGCTTTGTGGAACACATTGAACTCCTGAACACCCCATTAAATAATGCAAAGATTCTATAATGATCAACATAAGGGTCTGGAATGCCCAGCCTCACTTGTACCAAGGGTACACCAGACCCAAGACAAACTACAAAGACTGACCATTGGAAGGACATTATCTGAAACTATAGTAGTTAAAAGGGTCAAAGTGGGAAATAGAAGAATTTGGATATGAAATTTTTGAGTAGTTTTATGGCTTCAGGATTTGGTTATTTACATATTAAGAGAACCATATCAAGTTGACACTGTGTGAGTTCCAACCGCCAGCCTTTTCGGTTAGCAAGAGAACACTTAACCAATTCACGAGTAGAATCTTTTTTTTTTTAAACCAAAGCAGAATGGCAAAATTCAGCATCCATGGTTTATCTTCTTTTCAGTAAATGAGCTAAATCTCTCTCAACTGTGATTCAGGGAAAGACTTAGATGTGGTAGAAACCAGAAAATCAAAGTTTTAGGAACAGCTCTACTACTAAATGTGATTTGAAGCAAATCATTTCACTTCTCTACGTCTCAATTCCTGGCCTGTAAAATAGTGAGTCTGGACTAGCCATCTCCCTTCAGCTTTAAAATTCTATTATTTATTTATGTAATTGACTTTTCTATATAAGGAAAATTGTATATAGTAACAGGTTTTATTTTTACCTTAAAAGACAGAAGTTAAAAAAAGAAATATTTGAGGAAAAAGTCTTTTTAGCACAAATTAAAATTATTTTATTAAATAATTGGAGCTATTTGGATAATTTTGAGTCCTGAGTTATATAATTTTTTAGATGATAAATAATTTTTACATTATACTTCTTAATGTGTCATGATCTCCACTGTTCATAGCCAGAATGTAGAAGCAAGAGATTTTTTTCACTTAACATGGATCCTAATATGTGATCAGAGTATACAAGTTGTCCTTTTGTTGTTGTCAGGTGCTGTCAAGTCAGTTCCAGCTGATAGCAACCCTGTGTACAACAGAACAAAACACTGCCTGGTTCTCCACCATCCTCACAATCATTGCTATGTTTGAGCCTGTCTTAGGCTGGGTTCTCTAGAGAAGCAAAACCAGTAAAGTGTATAAATATATATATATAGAGAGAGATTTATATCAAGGAAACAGCTCATGCGATTGTAGAGGCTAGAACGTCCCGAGTCCATGGATCAGGGTACAGGCCTCTCCCAAGTCATGCAGCCACAGAAGCTGGCAAGCCCAAGATCGGAAGGTCGGAGAGCAGGGCTCCCGCTCACAGGCTGTGAAGGTTGACAAATTCCAAGATCGGCAGGCAAGACCACAAGGTTTCTCCTGATTCACGTAGCTGCAGGGGCTGGCAAACCCAAGATCCAAAGGTCAGAGAGCAGGGCTCCACTCACAGGATGTGCAGATTGACGAATCCCAAGTTTGGCAGATAAGCTGACAGCTCAAGTCCCAAGAACTGGAGATGAGATGACAGGAGGCAGCTGCAGGATCCAGAGACAGCAAAAAGCCAGAACATCTGCTTATATTCAGATGTGGGCCACACCCCCAAGGAGACTCCCTTTTATCTGATTGTCTGCTCACAGTATATTCAATCATGGAAGTGATCACATTAAAACACAGAATCATGGCCCAGCCAAGTTGACACACAATCTTAACCATCACAGAGCCCATCGTTACAGCCATTGTGTCAGTCCATTTCATTGAGGGTATTCCTCTTTTTGGCCGACCCACTACTTTACCAAGCATGATGTCCTTCTCCAGGGACCGGTCCCTCCGGATAACATGTCCAAAGTACATGAGATGTAGTCTCACCATCTTTGGTTCTAAGGAGCATTCTAGCTGTACCTCTTCCAAGACAGATTTGTTCCTTCTTTTGGCAGTCCATGGTATATTCAATATTCTTCGCCAACACCATAATTCAAAGGTGTCAATTCTTCTTTGGTCTTCCTTATTCATCGCCCAACTTTTGGATGCATATGAGGCGATTGAAAACACCATGGCTTGAGTCAGGCACACTTTAGTCTTCACGGTGACATCTTTGCTTTTTAACACTTTAAAAAGGCCATTTGCAGCAGACGTGCCCAATGCAATGCATTGTTTGATTTCTTGACTGCTGCTTCCATAGGTGTTGATTGTGTATCTAAGTAAAATGAAATCCTTGACAACTTCAACCTTTTTCGTTTTATCATGATGTTGCTAATTGGTCCAGTTGTGAGGATTTTTGTGTTCTTTATGTTGAGGTTTAATCCATACTGAAGGCTATAGTCTTTGATCTTCATCAGTAAGTGCTTCAAGTCCTCATCACTTCAGCAAGCAAGGTAGTGTCATCTGCATAACACAGGTTGTTAATGAGTCTTCCTCCAATCTTCATAACATTGTTTTTTATGACCTCCAAAAAGATCTGAATCACATCTTACAAATAATTCAGAAGTACTGCAACTTACAAAGTTGATAATCAGTCAGCAAGCATTTATTGAATCCCTTCTGGGTGTATAACTTTGTATACATACTATATCAATATTAGTTTTTAAAAGCTCTTTCGGTATGATGAACATAACATAATCATCTAATAATGTTATTGAAGAAATGATAAAAGCGTAAGACATTTTTCTCCATTTCACATACAATTATTTAATGTGTGAAGAGCTTATTTTCCCAATTTATAATATTGAAGAGCCATGACTAAATCATATGCTGCTACATACCCAGAAAATGTTCACTGAGTAGTCACTGAAGTGAAAAGCCAGCCAATCAAGGGCTCAAAACACTGCGAATATTTGACCCTGTGTAGGCGTATTTGTATCTTGAGGACTGCAAAAAAATCATAATTAATACTTTTTTTCCTATTGCCAGTTCTACAAATGTTTGACACTTTTTCAATACTTTTTCCAGTTATTAAGCATGTCTACATTTTTTTTTCACTTAAATGCTGAGGCCATTGCATAAGCAGTTAAAATGCACTGAAGTTAGAAACCAAGAGAGGCCTTGAATTCTAGTTTTTCTGGTTTTTAATAAATATTTATCTGTCCCTTCATTATGACCTCCAAATAACTGCACTGGACTATCTGCTTGCAGAAATTATACAGATAATTTCAAGAGCAGCTGAGGCTACTGTGATACCCACCCTCACAACCTTCACTCTGTATAAGTACATACTCGTTCTTTTTAGAGGTCCCTGAAACACAGAAATACTCACATCGAAACTTACTTTCTTTTTTCTTAATCTAGAATTCCCCTAGTTAAAACAGATCAGACATTTAGAGCAAAGATTTGTTTTTAAAATTTTCTAAATGCAAAACTAATAATGCTTTAAAATTTGAACCTCTTCCATTTGAATGAATTCCTTTTCACTTAAAATAAAAGACTAGTTTTAAAAACCCCTACGTACACATGGACGGAGCCCTGGTGGCGCAGTGGTTAAGTGCTCAGCTGCTAACCGAAAGGTCAGCAGTTTGAACCCACCAGAGCAAGATGTGGCAGTCTGATTCTGTAAAGATTACAGCCTTGGAAACTGTATGGGGCAGTTGTACTCTGTCCTGTAGGGTCGCTATGAGTCAGAATCGAATTGATAGCAATGGGTTTGGTTTTGTTTTGGTATGCACACACGGGTCACCATGAATCAGAATCGACTGGACAGCAAGTGGTATACTGTAAGGATACAAAATCATATAGCAAATTTGAGATAACATCTTTGTCTAAATTTTTCAAAAATGTTTTTAAAAAGGCAAGATGACCTCTCATTCTTTTTTAATGACATAAATCCAAGTTTTGATTAATTATGTAGATAATGATCAAAAAGGAGTATAATCGTGAGCTGCTCATCTCAGGGCATGTCCCTACTTCATCCAGCATAAAGCTCACAGTATCTTTCGCATCTTTAATATTCTCTTGCTTCAGAACTGTAATTGCCTTCCTCTGGCTGACTCATTCCTCTTGAGAGGATTGTTTGCTAGTATGTAGTTCTCAAACGATGTATTGCATTGGGCAAATGTGCTGCAAAAGATCTCTTTAAAGTGTTAAAAATCAAAGATGTCACTTTGAGGACTAAGGTGCGCCTGACCCAAGCCATGGTATTTTCAATGGCCTCATATGCATGTGAAAGCTGGACAATGAATAAGGAAGATTGAAGATGAATTGATGCCTTTGAATTATGGTGTTGGTGAAGAATATTGAATATACCATGGACTGCCAGAAGAACGAACAAATCTGTCTGGGAAGAAGTACTGCCAGAATTCTCCTTAGAAGCGAGGATGGTGAGACTTTGTCTCACGTACTTTGGACATGTTATCAGGAGGGACCAGTCCTTGGAGAAGGACATGATGCTTGGTAAAGTAGATGGTCAGTGAAAAAGAGGAAGAGCCTCAATGAGATGGATTAACACAGTGGCTGCAACAACAGGCTCAACTGTAGCACGATTGTGAGGTTGGCACAGGAGCGGGCAGTTTCATTCTGTTGTACATAGGGGTGCTATGTGTCAGAACTGACTCAACAGCACCTAATAACAACAACAGTTCTCATATTAATCAATTTATTCATTGTATATCTGCTACCATAAAGGAAAGTCTCTATATTTTTATTCTTAAAGCACAGAATAAAAAATGGAACTAACGGACTTGTGGGTTTCTTTTTTCTCTTCCAACTATAATAATAATAAGAAGAAGAATGATAATAAACCAAAAATAAATGGCTTTAGGAAAATGCATCAAATACAAACTATTACTAGAGTGGTTTCACAGCTAAGGATTACTCATTTGCATTCCATTTGCCAAGTTTTTATGTAGAATAACTGTAAACATCTTATTTGCCATTGTCTTGCCTCCCAACATCTTCCTATAAGGATTTTTATCTCTTGGCCACAGAATTTGAGTAATAGAACAATAGGGAAGGAGAGGAAAATCTGGTGCAGCGATTGTGTTAGGTAACAATTTTCTAGTTAAAAGGCTAATGATCAACATCACATTCCCAGTTGTCCATTACTTCACCTGTCCCAATATAACTAAGATTAATCCTAAAGATGAAGCCTACCTCTTTAGCTTTATGAAAAAGGTCTTCAAAACCTTTCCAGCTTTACTCTCCTCTTCTATCCCCTAGAGTCTAGCTGCACTGAACAGTTCTCTGAACACACCAGGCCCGTTCTCAAATTTTTACCTTCTTCTTAATTAAAAAAAAAAAAAGGGAGGCAAAAATAAATAAAGGAAGGGGGAAGCTCAATCATTTTCTACACACTATTCCTCTACCTTTCCCTACCCCTTCTTCAACAGGCTATCTCCTACTTTTTCTTCAAAACTCAGAATAATTCATTAGTTTGCCTGTCCTCTGTATTCCCAAAGAGCTTTGTTTACACTTCTGGAGTAGCATAACATTCATCTTCTATTTTTATTATCCCTGGTTTGCATGGGGTGGGGGGGCTGTAGGTGATTTTTAAATTTTATTTTCTTTATACTTTTCTACATATTCTTAAATCCCTACAATGTATTATATTTTTATTCAGAAAAAATAAATAAAATAAAAACAAGTATAGTCTTTGGTATCCAGAACAAAAATTATTCTTATGGTAAGAAAATGCAAAAAAATTAACTAAACTCTCTGTTCGTTATCAAAAAACTTTATCAAAAATATTCCATCACATGATAAAGATCATGGAAGGAAAAATAGGTACAACACTGAGGGCTCTAATACATGGCATGAATACAATACAAACCATAACTAACAATGCACAAACACCAGAAGATAAACTAGGTAATGGAGAGTTCCTAAAAATTAAACACTTATGCTCATCAAAAGACTTCACCAAAAGAGTGAAAAGAGAACCTACAAACTGGGAAAAAATTTTGGCTGTGACGTATCTGACAAGGGTCTAATCCCTAAAATCTGTATTATACTTCAACACCTCAGTAACAAAAAGACTATCCAATTAAAAAATGGACAAAGGATATGAACAGACACCTCACCAAAGACATTCAGGTGGCTAACAGACACATGAGGAAATACAATTACTAGTCATTACCTGTTGCTATGAAATTGATTCCGACTCATAGCAACCTTATAGGACAGGGTAGAACTGCCCCACAGGGTTTCCCAGGAGCAGCTGGTGGATTCGAACTGCTGACCTTTCGGTGTGCAGTCAATCTCATAACCACTGCGCCACCAGAGCTCCCCCTAGCCATAAGAGAAATGCAAATCAAAACTACAGTGAGATACTGTCTCACCCCAACATTACTGGCATGAATCCAAAAACAGAAAATAATAAATATTGGAGAGACTGCGAGGAGATTGGAACTCTTATGCACTGATGGTGGGAATGAAAAATGGTAAAAACATTTTGGAAAACAATATGGTGCTTCCTTTAAAAGCTAGAAATAGAAGTACCATACCATCCAGCAATCCCACTCCTGGGAATATATCCTAGGGAAATAAGAGCCATTACACGAATAGACATATGAGCACCCATGTTCATTGTAGCATTATTCACAATAGCAAGAAGATGGGAACAACATAAGTGCCCATCAACAGATGAATGGATAAACAAATTATGGTATATACACACAATGGAATACTATGCTACAGTAAAGAAAAATGATGAATCTGAGAACCATCTCACAACATGGATGATTCTGGAGAACATTACGCTGAGTGAAATAAGTCAATCACAAAAAGACAAATATTATATGAGACCACTATTATAAAAACCCAAGAAAAGGTTTATGTACAGAAAAAAAACCATCTTTTACAGTTATAAGGGAGGGGAGAGGTGGGGAGGGGAAATAACTAACTAGGTAGTAGATAAGGGTTAACTTTGGTGAAAGGAGAGACAACACACAATATAGGGGAAGTCAGCACAACTTGACCAAGGCAAAGTCATAGAAGCTTCCTAGACACATCCAAATACCTTGAGGGACAGAGTTACTGGGTCTGAAGGTTGGAGACCATTGTCTCTGGGGACATCTAGGTCAATTGTCATAACAGTTCATAAAGAAAATGTTCTACACCCTACTTTGGTGAGTAGTGTCTGGAACCTTAAAAGCTTGCGAGTGGCCATCTAAGATCCATCTACTGGTCTCATCCCATCCAGAGCAAAGGAAAATGAAGAAAACCAAAGGCACAAGGAAAATATTAATCCAAAGGACTAATGGATCACATGAACCACAGCTTCAACCAGCCTGAGCCCAGAAGAACTAGGTGGTGCCCGACTACCACTACCAACCGCTCTGACAAGGATCACGAAAGAGAGGCTCAGACAGAGCAGGAGAAAAATGTAGTACAAAATTCAAACTCACGAAAAAAAGACCAGACTTACCGGTCTGACAGAGACTGGAAGAACCCCCAAGACTATGGCCCCTGGACACTCTATTAACTCAGAACTGAAGCCACTCCTGAAGTCCACCTTTCATCCAAAGATTAGACAGGCCTATAAACAAAAAATAACACACATGAGGAACGTGTTTCTTAGTTCAATCAAGTATAAGAGACCAAATGGGCAACACCTTCACAAAAGCAAAGAGGAGAAGGCAAGAAGGGGTAGGAAAACAGGATGAATGGACATGGTGCACCCAGGGTGGAAAGGGAAAGGGGGAGAGTGCTGACACATTGCAGGGATTGTAAGCAATGTCACAAAACAATTTGTGTATAAATTTTTGAATGAGAAACTAATTTGCACTGTAAACTTATACCTAAAAGACACTAAATTTTTTAAAAAATTACATCACAGATGACACTTCATCATCAACACCACATCCTTGTATTTATTGAACACTGCTAGATATGCTAATATTCTATTATTCTGTTTTATCACAAATTAGACTTGTGACTTTGCACCCCCACCCCCATTTTATTGAATTGTTTAATTCATTTAAGCTTTTTCAAGCCCTTTGTGGAATAGAAAGTTTTATAAATAAACAGTCCTGGTACCAGGATTTTGACGATACTAGTCAGGTGGGTTTCACCAGATCCACATATTTAGCTAGAATGAGGGCGCTTCCTTAAAGTCGAAGTTTCTGATACTTATTTCCATATCCTCTTCATTATAGAACTGGTGAAAAACCTCAGTCATAAATGGCTAGGTTGTGGTTTCCTGTTTTAGTTTCTCTTCTTGTGTAGTCCAAGTGCTGACTTTCTTTCATGTGTCCTATTCTTATACCATGAAGGTCTGGCTGGGATACAATGTGGTTTCTGAAATTCCTGCCTTTATTTTTATTTGCAAAAGCATTGATAGTCTCCAAATATGCAAATTCTGGGTGATCACTTCAAATAGAGTCTCTGCCAATTGTATTGCTAAAGAGGTTGGCCGATCAATGCTCTTCGAAATGCGCATCAGTTTTACTTAGTCTTGGAAAATGTCTTCCCTTCTGTTTGCTCTGTCGTGAAAGTTTTGCTCTATGTCAGTGTTTATAAACAGTTTGGTTTGTTGAAAACAATACTTGAAATCTTAAGCTGTTTCAGGGTATATAAAGGATTAAAAAAAAAAAAAAAAAAACTTTAATGTTTAAACTTTAGGCTTAAAACAGTAGAGTTTTTAAACTTTTCTTAGATTACCAGTGGCCTTTCTGCTTCCCTCAAAGTTCATTTAGTGGTGTATTAAGCAAGAAAACAAGCTGTGATAAGATGAGAATTTCTCATAATAACAGTGTCCTTGCATCCCTGCTGAGATATAATCTATTTGGTGACAGGCTTATTTTAAATTCTCTCAAAGAATAGCCAGCTAGTAATGCTGTCATCCAAAACCATGCAACAATTATAGCAACCAAGATGATGAAACTGATAATCGATGGTAAGAACCTGCTGCAGTGCCAGATCTGATCTCCATATCACAGAGGATTTCGGTACTACGGCTGGAAGAGATAATAATAATGATAATGAGGTCAGAATGGAAAACAAATGGCAAGAGAGCAATGGCTCACTAGGACGCATGCAGAAAATCAGCTGAAATCTGAAAAGCTCTTTACAAATAACATCAGAGCAGGAACAGGAAGATGCCTGCCTTCCAGAACACTTTCAGAAGAATGGATTTATGCAGCTTCTTTTAATAATCAGTAAAGTGACGCTAAAATCTATAGGAAAATCCAACACCTCTACAACAAAAAGGCAAATAATCCAATTAAAAAATGGTAAAGGATGAACACTCCACCCAACAGCAGCCAAGTATACTTTCTTTTCCAATGCGCATGGAACATTCTCCAGAACAGACCATATGTTAGACCATAAAGCAGGCCTTAACAGAATCCAAAGCATCAAAATATTACAAATCATCTTTTCTGACTATAAAGCCATAGAAGTAGAAATTAATAACAGAAAAAGCAAGGAAAAAGAAATCAAACACATGGAAACTGAAAAACACCTTGCTCAGAACTACTGGGTTAAAGAAGACATTAAGGATGGAATAAAGAAATTCATAGAATCAAATGAGAACGAAAACACATCCTACCAGAATCTTTAGGACACAGCAAAAGCAGTGCTCAGAGGTCAGTTTATAGCAATAAATGCACACAACCAAAAAGAAGAAAGTGCCAAAATCAAAATATTAACCCTATAACTTGAACAAGTAGAAAGAGGGCAGCAAAAGAAGCCCCCAGGCACCAGAAGAAAGGAAATAATAAGAATTAGAGCAGAATTAAATGAAATAGAGAATAGAAAAACAATTTAAAGAGTTAACAAGGCCGGACTTCCGGCAAGATGGCGCTCTAGGCAGAAACACCACGCCGTCCCTCCACAACAAAGATCCGAAAAACTAAGCCAAACAGAGAATCAACAATCCTGAAACCCTAGAACATCAAATGAA
>NW_004443992.1:9795520-9804189 GCF_000243295.1 Trichechus manatus latirostris | reverse complement strand
GAACAACTAAATAAACCCATAACAAAAGAAGAGATTGAAAAGGTAATTAAAAAACTCCCAACAAAAAAAAAACCCTGGCCCAGATGGTTTCACTGGAGAATTCCACCAAACTTTCAGAGAAGAGTTAGCACCACTACTACTAAAGCTATTTCAGAGTATAGAAAAGGATGGAATACTCCCAAACTCATTCTATGAATCCAGCATAACCCTGATACCAAAACCAGGTAAAGACATCACAAGAAAAGAAAATTACTTTACATACCAATATCCCTCATGAACATTGACGCAAAAATCCTCAACAAAATTCTAGCCAATAGAATTCAACAACATATCAAAAAAATAATTCATCATGATTAAGTGGGATTCAGACCACGTATGCAGGGATGGTTCAACATTAGAAAAACAATCAATGAAATCCATCACATAAATAAAACAAAAGATGAAAACCATATGGTCTTATCAATTGATGCAGAAAAGGCATTTGACAAGGTCCAACACCCATTCATGATAAAACCTCTCAGCAAAATAGGAATAAAAGGGAAATTCCTCAATATAATTAAGGGCATTTATACAAAGCCAACAGCCAACGGAGAGAGTCTGAAAGCATTCCCCTTGAGAACAGGAACCAGACAAGGATGCCTTTTATCACCACTCTTATTCGACATTGTGCTGGAGATCCTAGCCAGAGCAATTAGGGTAGAAAAAGAAATAAAGGGCACCCACATTGGTAAAGAAGAAGTAACAGTATCCCTATGTGCAGATGATATAATCTTATGCGCAGAAAACCCCAAAGAATCCACAAGAAAACTACTAGAACTAATGAAAGATTTCAGCAAAGTTTCAGGATACAAGATAAACACAAATATTAGCTGGATTCCTCTATACCAACAAAGAGAACTTTGAAGATGAAATCACCAAATCAATACCATTTACTCTAGCCCCAAAGAAGATAAAATGCTTAGGAATAAATCTAACCAGGGATGTAAAAGACCTATACAAAGAAAACTCAAGACACTACTGCAAGAAACCAAAAGACACCTGCGTAAGTGGAAAAACATACCATGCTCGTGGATAGGAAGACTCAACATTGTGAAAATGTCAGTTCTACCCAAAGCAATCTACATATATAATGCAATCTCGATCCAAATTCCAATGACATTTTTTAACGAGATGGAGAAACAAATCACCAACTTCATATGGAAAGGGAAGAGGCCTTGGATAAGTAAAGCATTACTCAAGAAGAAAATCAAAGTGGGAGGCCTCACTCTACCTGATTTTAGAACCTATTACACCTCCACAGTAGTCAAAATATCGTGGTACTGGTACAACAGATACATAGACCAATGGAAAGAATTGAAAATCCAGACCTAAATTCACCCATCTATGAGCAGCTGATATTCGACAAAGGCCCAAAGTCCGTTAATTGGGGAAAAGACAGTCTCCTGAACAAACGGTGTTGGCATAACTGGATATCCATCTGTGAAAAATTGAAACAAGACCCATACCTCATACCATACACAAAAACCAACTCGAAATGGATCAAAGACCTAAATATAAAATCTAAAACAATAAAGATCATGGAAGAAAAAATAGGGACAATGCTAAGAGCCCTAATACATGGCATAAACGGGATACAAACCATAAGTAACAATGCACAAACACCAGAAGAGAAACTAGATAACTAGGAGCTCCTAAAAATCAAACACTTATGCTCATCAAAAGACTTCATCAAAAGAGTAAAAAGACAACCTACAGACTGGGAAAAGAAAACTGGCTATGACAAATCCTCTCAGCATCTAATCTCTAAAATCTACAAGATACTGCAAAACCTTAACAACAGAAAGACAAATAACACAATTGAAAAATAGGCAAAGGATATGAACAAGCACTTCATGAAAGAAGACATTCAGGTGGCTAACAAACACATGAGGAAATGCTCAGGATCATTAGCCATTAGAGAAATGTAAATCAAACTACAATGAAACACCATCTCACCCCAACAAGGCTACTATTAATCAAAAAAACACAAAATAATAAACGTTGGAGAGGTTGTGGACAGACTGGAAGACTTATACACTGTTGGTGGGAATGTAAAATGGTAAAGCCACTTTGGAAATGGATTTGGTACTTCCTTAAAAAGCTAGAAATAGAAGTACCATACAATCCAGCAATCCCACTCCTTGGAATATATCCTAGAGAAATAAGAACCCTCACACGAATAGATATATGCACACCCATGTTCATCGCAGCACTGTTCACAATAGCAAAAAGATGGAAACAACCTAGGTGCCCATCAACAGATAAACAATGGATAAACAAATTATGGTATATTCACACAATGGAATACTACGCAACGATAGAGAGCAATGATGAATCCGTGAAACATCTTATAACATGGAGGAATCTGGAAGGCTTTATGCTGAGTGAATTTAGTCAGTCACAAAAAGATAAATATTGTATAAGACCACTATTATAAGAACGCAAGAAATGGTTTAAACACAGAAGAAAGCATTCTTTGATGGTTACTAGGAAGGGGAGAGAGGGAGAGGGGTTTTCACTAACTAGATAGTAGACAAGAATTATCTTAGGTGAAGGGAAGGACAACATACACTACAGGAGAAGTCAGCGCACTGGACTAAACCAAAGCTAAAAAGTTTCCTGAATACAACCAAACACTTCCACGGACAGGGTAGCAAGGGCAGGTGTCTGGGGACCATGGTTTCAGGGGACATCTAGGTCAATTGGCATAACAAAGTTTATTAAGAAAATGTTCTGCATCCTACTTTGGTGAGTGGCGTCTGGGGTCTTAAAAGCTTGCGAGTGGCCATCTACGATGCATCAGTTGGTCCCAACCCACCTGGAGCAAAGGAGAATAAATAACACCAAAGACACAAGGAAAGTATTAGCCCAAGAGACTGAAAGAGCCACATAAACCAGAGACTCCATCACCTTGAGACCAGAAGAACTAGATGGTACCCAGATACTACCAATGACTGCCCTGGCGAGGAACAAAACAGAGAGTCCCTGATGGAGCAGGAGAAAAGTGGGGTGCAGAACTCAAATTCTAGTAAAAAGATCAGACTTAAGGGTTTGATTGAAACTAAAGGGACCCTAGAAAACATGGCCCCCGCACTCTCTGTTAGCACAAAACTAAAACCATTCCCAAGGCTAACGCTTCAGACAAAGATTAGACTGGACTACGAAACATAAAATGATACTCATGAGGAGTGTGCTTCTTGGCTCAAGTAGATACCTGGGACTAGATGGACAGCTCCTGTCCAGAGGCGAGATGAGAAGGCAGAGAGCGTCAGGAGCTGGTTGACTGGACACG
The DNA here is from genome assembly GCF_000243295.1 of Trichechus manatus latirostris. Lineage (NCBI taxonomy): Eukaryota > Metazoa > Chordata > Mammalia > Sirenia > Trichechidae > Trichechus > Trichechus manatus. The sequence goes on along the minus strand of NW_004443992.1, from coordinate 9,800,858 downwards.
GAAAATCAGGGGTGGAAAGGAGCTGTGTGCTGTCACAGTATAGGGAGAGCAACTAGGGTCACATGACATTGTGTGTATAAATTTTTGCATGAATAACTGACTTGAATTGTAAACTTCACTTAAAGCACAACCATAAAAAAAAAAAAAAGGTAAAGGATATGAACAGACACTTCACCAAAGAAGACATTCAGGAGGCTAACAGACACATGAGGAAATGCTCGTAATCGCTAGCTCTTAGAGAAATGCAAACCAAAACTACAATGAGATTCCATCTAACCCCAACATTACTGTCATGAATCAAACAAACAGAAAGTAACAAATGTTGAAGAGTCTGCCGGGAGATTGGAACTCTTATGCACTGCTGGTGGGAATGCAAAATGGTAAAAACATTTTGGAAAACAATATGGCGCTTCCTTAAAAAGGTAGAAATTGAAATACCATACTATCCAGCAATCCCACTCCTGGAAATACATCCTAGAGAAATAAGAGTCATCACATGAATAGACGTATGAGCACCCACGTTCATTGCAGCATTATTCACAATAACAAAAAGATGGAAACAATCTAAGTGCCCATTAACAAATGAATGGAGAAACCAACTGTGTTGCATACACACAATGGAATACTACCCAACAATAAAGAACAATGATGCATCTGTGAAACATCTTACAACGTAGATGAATCTGGAGGATATTATGCTGAAAGAAATAAGTCAATAACAAAAGGACAAATACTGTATGAGTCCACTATTATAAAAACTCATGAAAAGGTTTACACACAGAAAGAGACAATCTTTGATTACAAGGGAGGGCAATGGTGGGGAGGGAAAAACACTAACTAGACAATAGATAGATGGTAACTTTGGTGAAGGGTAAGACAGTACACAACACTGAGAAAGTCAGCATAACTTGACCAAGGCAAAGTCATAGAAGCTTTATAGGTACATCCAAACTCCCTGAGGAGTTGGGGGCTGAGGTCTGGGGACCATGGTCTCGGGGGACATCTAGCTCAATCGGCGTAACAGTTTATAAAGAAAATGTTCTACATCCTACTTTGGTGAATAGCATCTGGGGTCTTGAAAGCTTGTGAACGGCCATCTGAGATACTCCACTGGTCCCACCCTGTCTGGAGCAAGGGAGAATGAAGAAAACCAAAGACACGAGGGAACGATTAGTCCAAAGGACTAATGAACCACAGCTACCACAGCCTCCACTAGACTGAGTCCAGCACAACTAGATGGTGCCCGGCTACCACTATTGACTTCTCTGACAGGGATCACAATAGAGGGCCCCAGGCAGAGCTAGACAAAAATGTAGAACAAAATTCAAACTCACAAAAAAAAGACCAGACTTACTGGTCTGACAGAGACTGGAGAAACCTTGAAAGTATGGCCCCCAAACACTCTTTTAACTCAGTACTGAAGTCACTCCTGAGGTTCACCCTTCAACCAACAATTAGAGAGGCTCATAAAACATATGATAATACATGTAGCTCAACCATGTATACAAGACTAAATGGGCACACCAGCCCAGGGGCAAGGATGAGAAGGCAGGAGGACACAGGAAAGATGGACAAATGGAAATGAGGAACACAAGGTCGAGAAGGGGAAAGTGTTGATGCGTCGTGGGGCTGGCAACAAATGTCACAAAACAATATGTGTATTACTTGTTTAATGAGAAACTAATGTGCTCTGTAAACCTTCCTCTAAAGCACAATTAAAAAAAAATCGGTAAAATGACATTTATTTAACTTGTACAGATTAGTAAGCACTTTCACATCTATCTTTGCATTTGAGTCTCCTGTATGGTGGCTAGAGCAGGTACTACTTGTCTCATCACGACTGTCATCATTATCATAAGAAATTACCTTTACTGAGTTATATGCCAGATAAAAAAGATGTTTTGATGCAACCAATGTTTTGACTGGGCCACAGGGAAAAATCAAATTTCATGGAAATAATAGCCATAAAAGAAAGCTCACAAAATCACTAGTTACAATTGACAGACAATAAAAACCTGATGACTAAAATAAATCTCAGTGTAAAATGTACATGGAAAAATTGATCCTGTGCATAATCATTTTAATAAAATATAAAAGATAATAGAAAATTGAAATAGTTTCACTGTACTGCATAGAAATTTGATCAATAATTAAATTGGTTATAATGCTATTTAAATGTTGTGATGATTAAGGTTGTGTGTCATCTTGGCTGGGCCATGATTCTCAGTGGTTTGTCAGTTATGTAATGGTGTAGTTTGACAGTTATGTAATGATGTAGTTTGGCAGTTAGGTAATGATGTAATTTGGCAGTTATGTAATGATGTAGTCATCCTCTATCTGATGTGATCAGTCAATCAGTTGTAAGGGGAATTTCCTCAGGGGTATGGCCTCTGGCAAGGCTCACTTGCTTATTCTAGATCCTGCATTTGGCTCCTCATCTTCTGACCACCGGTTCTTGGGACTTGAGCCAGCTGCCTGCTGTATTTCCTGCAGATCTTGGGATTCAGCAGCCTTAGCAGCCTGTGAACCAGCAGCTTGCCATCTTACTTGCTGATCTTAAGTGCATCAGCCTCTGCAATCCGAGTCAATGGCCTGCTGTCTGACCTACTGATCTTGGGTTCATCAACCCCTGCAGCTACGTGAGTCAGGAGAAGCCTCCAGCCTGATGCCTGACCCACCGACTTGGGATTGCCAGCCTCTACAATTGCGTGAGCCATTTCCTTGAGATAAATCTCTCTCCTCTCTCTCTCTATGTATGCATATATACATATGCTTCACTGATTTTGCTTCTCTAGAGAACCCAGCCTAAGATAAATTGGTATATTCATAAATATAGAGTTGAAATTTTAGGTTAAAAGCATTCACCTGATTCAAATTGGGGAATATAAATGAGGAGGACAAAAGGCCAGGATTAAAATGTTATACTAAAAAAAAATCATTAAAAAAAAGAGTAGTTAAACAGAATTACCATATGACCCAATAATTCCACTCCTAGGTGTATACCCAAAAGACTTGAAAGCAGAGACTCAAACAGATACTTGCACAGCCAATGTTCACTGTAGCATTGTTCATAAATAGCTGAAAGGGGGAAACAAGCCAAGTGTCCATCAACAGATGAATGGATAAACAAAATGTAGTATATCCATAACAAACCCAAACCAAACCCACTGCTGTCAAGTAGATTCCGATTCATAGCGACCCCATAGGTTTTCCAAGGCTATAAATCTTTACAGAAGCAGCCTTCCACATCTTTCTCCTGTAGAGCCACTGGTGGTTTTGAACCAATGACTTTTCAGGTAGCAGTCAATCACTTTACCCACTGTGCCATCAGGGCTCCTACAATATAGCCATACAGTGGAATATTATTCATCCATAAAGAGAAATGAAGTTCTGCTACATGCTATGACATGGGTGAACCTTGAAAACACTTAACCACTTAACTACTGAGCCACCAGGGCTACTTGAAAACATTACGCTAAGTGAAAGAAGCCAGACAAAAAAGGACAAATATTGTATGATACCACTTATATGAAATATCTAGAGTAACTAAATGCATAGAGACAGAAAGTAGGTTAGTGGTTATCAGAGGATAGGGGGGTGATGTAGTGAGTTGTTGTTTAATGGGCACAGAGTTTCTGTTTGGGGTGAAGAAAAAGTTTTGGAAATAAATAGTGGTGATGGTTGTACAACATTATGAACATAATGCCACTGAATTGTACTCTTAAAAATGGTTAAAATGGCAAATTTTATGTTACATAACCCATTGCTGTCGAGTCAATTCCAACTCATAGCAACCTTATAGGACAGAGTAGAACTGTCCTTAGGGCTTCCAAGGCTGTAATCTTTACAGAAGCAGATGGCCACATCTTTCTCCCGTGGAGCGGATGATGCGTTCGTACCACCAACCTTTCGGTTAACAGCCAAGCACTTAACCACTGAGCCACTAGTCTCCTTTATCTTATATACATTTTACCAACATTAAAAAAAAGAAGACTTAGAGACGCTACAGTAATGTGTCTACACACACACACGCACACACACACAATAGCTATCTTAGGCTAGGTTCTCTAGAGAAGCAAAACCAGTAAAGTGTATAAGTATATATATAGAAAGATTTATATCAAGGAAATGACTTACATGGTTGTAGGGCTGGAACATACCAAATACGTGGATCAGGATAGAGGCTTCTCCTGATTCACATAGACACAGGTACTGGCGAACTCTAGATCAGCAGGTCTGGAAGCAGGGCTCTTGCTCACAGACTGCAAAAATCGATGAATCCCAAGACTGGCAGGCAAGACCTCAGGTAAGCTGCCAGCTCAAGTTCTAAGAACCAGCGGTCAGACAAACTGCAGCCAGCAGGATCCAGAACGAGCAAAAGCCCACAAACCTTACCAGAATGTCCACTTATATTCAATGCAGGCCACATGCCCAAGGTATCTCCCTTTCAACTGATTGGCTGCTCACAGCAGATCCCATCATGGAGGTGATCACATTATAACAAATCTCATCATGGAAGTGATCACAGTATCATATGACTGCCAAACCACTGAGAATCATGGCCAGCCAAATGGACACACAACCTTAACTATCACAATGGCATACTTAACTTGATATTTAGAATCTTACCTGTTTACCTCTTACGCAATGTTAAATAAATCCTACTATCAGCCTCTCTCTCTTTATGTATAAAATGAGAAGTGTATGATAGTAACTACATCATCATTTGGATTAAATGAGATAACATGTATAAAGTGGTTAGCACAGCACATGGCACAAGTGAAGGGCATTTTAACCCTGCCATTTTCAAGAATTTATTGTACTCTTACACTGTGTCAGGCCAGGACTTTTCAAAATAGGTCTCCAAAAAGCAAACAAAAAAGGTTTCCTTGGCCCTAAACCATATTTCTTCAACTGTAAGAACATTTCTTGTAAGTGAAGAAACACCCAAAGCAGCTCTTGGATGAAGCTATAACAGAGTTTTACCTCTGCCTATTTGTATACATTAAAATAGAAAACTTTTAATTTAGAAAACACTGTCCCAATCAACTACTGGGGTATAGAGTAAATTAAAAATACTCCAGATTAAAAGCATGGCCCCTGGATTCTCTATCAGCCCAGAACTAAAACAATTTCCGAGACCAACTCTTCAGACAGGGATTGGACTGGGCTTGGGGATATAAAGTGATACTCGTGAGGAGTGTGCCTCTTAGCTCAAGTAGCTACAAGAGACCAAAGGGGCAGCTTCTGTCCAGAGGTGAGATGGGAAGGCAGAGAGGGTTAGGAGCTGGTTGAATGGACATGGGGAATCAGGGATGGAAAGGAGGAACGTGCTGTC
>NW_004443992.1:9792032-9795388 GCF_000243295.1 Trichechus manatus latirostris | reverse complement strand
ATATAAGTATAAGAAATAAAAATATCTGTGTTTTAAAGAAAATTGGCATGAAAATAGTTATTTTAGTTTGGCTTATGTACTCAACAATTGCTTTATCTCTTTTCAAGAAAAAACATGGCCAATGAAGTAAGAAAACAAAAAAACCCCCAAACCAGTTGCAGTCGATTAGATTCCAACTCATAGCAACCCTATAGGACAGGGTAGATCTAACCCATAGGGTTTCCAAGGCTATAAATCTTACTCCCAGCGGTTTGAACCACGGACCTTGCCATTAGCAGCCGAGCACTTAACCGCTGCACCATCTGGGCTGCTTGGCCAATGAAGCAATAGCATTTAATTTATTGAATTCTTAGTTTCACTGACAATGATGAAGTATGAAATACTGAGAAATCATTCAGCTTGTCAATTTTCTCATGTGGAAAATAGACATGATAAAATACACCCACTTCACAGAGTCGTTGTGAGAACTAATTAATGTCTTTAAATTGTTTTGAAACTCCCATATGAAGGACAATCTGATCTTTATCTAGGAGCGACAGGTAAGACATATACAGGAAGACACTATTTGACTAGAAGCTAAAACTGGCTCTTTCATGAGTAACTTGAATTTCTACTTGGCAAGAATGTAATTAGCAGAAGAAATGCTGCTATACAGTTTTTTAAATGCATGTCTCAAAAACATATAATATTCATTCTTTTTTTCCCATTACTTCATTCTTCCTAATGTATCTATATTGTACAACGATAGATACACAAGTGCTCAATTCAATATTCAAACATATATAGCACATTAAACCCTTTTGCGTGGCCATGCTATTACTTTTTAATCTTTCTTGCTTTTTCTGTAACCAACAAAATGCAATTAATTGCATTTTAATGCAAGATTTCAGAAGTATATGACTGAGGAAGTGAAAATCCCCCATAATCCCATGCCCCAGAAAAACCACTGCAAATAGTTTGCTATATATTCTTCTGTTTCATTTCTTTAGTGTGCACACACACACATTATATATATAAATTATTTTTATAATACTATGGTATGTTATAATGTAAGTATTATTTACATTAAATATAAACATAATTATTATTTACAGGCATAGGATTGTATTATGCATGTTATTCTGCATGGCTGAGACAAAGGTGAGGCAAGAGAGGAGAGTAGGACACAAAATTTAAGGAGGCACTCACTCTCAGGTGCTGAACCCGCACTGAAACTTGCTTTTTATTTTCCCCACTTAATTTATCTTGAATATGTTTCCATATAGAACTCTCTCTTTTCAGTGGCTGCATAGTCTTCCATTTCAAAATAGGTCATAGCTTATTTATTCCAATCACCGTTTGAAGGACTTTTGGTTTGTTTCCAATTTTCCAGTGAGCATTCTTGTATATGCATCTGTGCCCACTTGTGTCAGAATTTCTGTGTGCTAAATTCCTAAAAGAGAACAACTGGATCAAAGCCTAGTACACACTTAACTTTCCTTTTTATAACTAAAGGCATTTTGCCCTCCAGAAATGTTGTTCCAATTTATACTCCCATCAAAAGTGCCTGTTCCCTAACACTGAACAGCCTTGTGTGCTGTGAACTTTCAAAACTTTTGGCAGTCAGATAAATGAAAACAATAGCTTGTTTTGGTTTTAACTTGCATTTCTTTAAGTGATGTTGGGCATTTCTCCCTCTTAATTAACTATTTGTATTACTTCTTTTGAGAATTGACTCTTCTTGCTCTTTACCCATTTTCCCATGACATTCTTTTTTCCTTAAATTTGTAAGAGATCTTTGTATATTAGGGATTTTAGTCCTTTTTCTGAATATCTTTTGAAAATACTTTTTCCCTGATTATCTTGTGTCATTTTGTCTTTTGATATTACTTGATCATTGGGTTTTTGTTTGCTTTGCTTTTTGGCGTTCTTTTGTTTTTATGGAGTCAAATATATAAAACTTTTACGGTTTCTGAATTGTTACATGTTCAGAGAGTCCGTTCTCATCAAAGCAATTTTTGTAACAGTGTTATTGAGATATGTAATTCACATACCATAAAATTTATGCTTTAAAAATGTACAATTCCGTGGTTTTTAGTATATTCCAGAGTTGTGCAATCATCACTACCATCTAATTTTAGAACATTTCATCACTGCACAAAGAAATCTCATACCCATCAGTTGTCACTCCCCATTGCCCTTCTCTCCAGCTTCTGTCTACCACTGTTTTGCTTGATCATTGTTCACTTCCTTTTAGTTTATTATATCTTTTCCTATTCAAGAGTTCTTTAAATTAGACCAGACTTAATGGTTTGATTGAGACTGGAGGGACCCTGGAAGACATGGCCCCTGAACTCTCTGTTAGCACAAAACTAAAACCATTCCCGAGGCCAACTCTTCAGACAAATATTAGACTGGACTATGGGACATAAAATGATACTCGTAAAGAGTGTGCTTCTTGCCATGTTCACTGCAGCACTGTTCACAACAGCAAAAAGAAGGAAGCAACCTAGGTGCCCATCAACGGACGAATGGATAAACAAATTATGGTATTTCCACACAATGGAATACTATGCAACGATAAAGAGCAACGATGAAGCTGTGAAACATCGTATAACGTGGTGGAAGTTGGAACTTATGCTGAGTGAATTTAGTCAGTCACAGAAGGACAAATACTATATAAGACCTCTATTAGAAGAACACAAGAAAAGGTTTAAACACAGAAGAAAACATTCTTTGATGGTTACGGGGGTGGGGAGGGAGGGTGAGGGTTATTCACTAACTAGATAGTAGATAAGAATCATCTTAGGCGAAGGGAAGGACAGCACATACTATGGGGGATGTCAGCACAACCAGACTAAACCAAAGCTAGGAAGTTTCCTGAATACAATCAAATACTTTGAGAGACAGAGCAGCAGGGGTAGGGGGTCTGGGGACCATTCTTTCAGGGACATCTAGGTCAACTGGCATAACAAAGCTTATTAAAAAAATGTTCTGCATCCTACATTCGGGGAGTGGCGTCTGAGGTCTTAAAAGCTTGCAAGCGGCTATCTAAGATGCATCAGTTGGCCCCAACCACTTGGAGTAAAGGAGAACGAAGAACACCAAAGACACAAGGTAAGTATTAGCCCAAGAGACAGAATGGGCCACATAAACCAGAGACTTCATCAGCCTGAGACCAGAAGAACTAGATGGTGCAAGGCTCCCACAGAGGGTCCCTGATGGAGCAGTAGAAGGATGGGGCGCAGAACTCAAATTCTAGTAAGAAAACCAGATTTAATGATCTGACTGAGACTGGAGGTGCCCCGGAAAGCATGGCCCCTGGACTCTCTATCAGCCCAGAACTAAAACAATTTCCAAGGCCAACTCTTCAGACA
>NW_004443992.1:9773470-9791653 GCF_000243295.1 Trichechus manatus latirostris | reverse complement strand
GATGAGAAGGCAGAGAGGGTCAGGAGCTGGTTGAATGGACACGGGAAATCCAGGGCAGAAAGGAGGAGTGTGCTGTCACAGTATAGGGAGAGCAACTAGGGTCATGTAAAAATGTATGTATAAATTTTTGTATGAGAGACTAACTTGAATTGTAAACTTTCACTTAAAGCACAATAAAAAAAAAAAAAAAAGAGTTCTTCATATTATCTAAAGATCAGCTAGAGTACATGATGGCTAGATTATAAAAGTGAGCATCCCAAGAAGCCAAGGCAGAGAATGTGTGCTGCATTTTTATGACCTAGCCCTTGGTAGTCACATAGTATCACTTCTGTCATACTCTATTGGCCAAGGCATTCTCAAAGACCCACCCAAGTTCTGAGAGAGGAGACATAGACTCTACTACTGAATGCGAGGAGTTTCAAAGAAGTTGGGAACATGTTTAAAAATCACTACACTCAGTGTCTATATATACATGGCAGCCTCAAAGATCTTTTTTGGCCCTATTAATGGCTCAATACGGAAGAATGGTCTTCAAACTGTGGTAGTCACTATTAAGTGTGGATTTCTAGGTGTTCTGGTCAGCCTAGATGTGACAGCATATAATATACTTAAAAGTTGTATTAACTGAGTCTTCACAAAAACTCAGTTGAGGCATCATAGACTCTGGATAACAGTGTGGGTTCTGAAGTTAGATCACCTGGATTAAAATGTCAGCTCTGCCATTTTCCTGATTGTGGGACTAAGTTACACAAAGCATAAGGTAACACTAGTAAATTAACTACCCTGTCAGTGGCTTAAGTTCCTCATATGAAAATTGGGGATAATAATATTATCTTCACCTCAGGTTATTAAAAAGTTTAAATTAATTAATACATATAAAACATTTAGAAGAATGCCTGGAACGTGGAAAGTACTTAATAGATGTTAGTCATTATTAGCAAGGCTTCTTAATTTGGAATATATAAAGGAGCTTCATGAACTCTTTGAAATTGTGTGCAGAATTTTGGAGGTATATGTATATTGTGTTTTCTGGAAGGTTCATATTTTAGCATATTCTCAATGAGTTCTATAGCTGCAAGAGTCTAAGAACCATTGTCTTAAATAAATATCTTAGAATTGTTTACAAAGGCACATAATTTAAAAAGTTTCTCTACTGCATGCAAAATTGTATTATTAGCTTACTTTATTTTTAAGGCTTCAACAAAAAGATTAGAAGGGAACACATCAAAAAAATATTAAGTGGTTATCTTGGGTGCCTTAGTTATCTAGTGCTGCTCTGAGGGAAGGTCCTTGTCTCTTCAGCTTGTTTCCTGGTTCCTTGGAGATCTCCATGTGGCTTCGCATCCGTCTTCTCCCATCTCCACTTCTCTCGCTTGCCTGTTTAATCTCTTTTATATCTCAAAAGAGAATGCTCAAAATACTCCCTAATCCTGCCTCATTATCATAATAAACACAATCCATTCACAAAAGGGATTATAACCACAGACAGAGGTTAGGATTTACAATGCATATTTTTTGGGGACACAATCAATCTATAACATTGGGATAATAGATTCATTTGTTATTTTTAATTTTCTTGTTTATATTTTTTGTACTTTCCAAATTCTCTGTAATCTCCAATCTTACTGTTATAATAAGAATTTTTTTAAGACTTTAGTAAAAAAAAGAAATCTTAGAAACAGATGTTTTATTTTTAAAAAATTCCTCAAAAATTAAAAAGTGAATCAACTATCGTCCCACTTCTCCACCTAAAAGCCAAGTGCCAGGATACAGTGAAGCAATATCCACAAAGTTTCAGAAAAGAGATTGTGATCTAAGAATCCTATACCCAGCAAAGCTATTCTTCATGTGTAGCGGCAATAGGAAGTATTCTCGCATATTCTTCATCCATTCAAGGAACCAGAAAATACATTATTCATGTACACTTTGTAGAAAAATATTACTCAGACAAGCACTCTAGCTGACCTCCAAATAATTTTACTTAAAGAAACCCTAAGAATAGTGTTATGGATTGAGTAGTGTCCCCAAAAAATACGTGTTGTAAATCCTAAACTATAAACCTGTGGTTATAATCCCATTTGGGAATGGGTTTTCTTTGTTATGTTAATTAGGCAGTATCAGTGTAAGGTGTGTCTTAAATTAATCTCTTTTAAGATATAAAAGAGCAGACTAAGGAAGCACAAATGGAGGGGGAGATACATGCCACAGGATAACCAAGGAACCTAGGAACAGAAGCTATAAAGAGACAAAGACCTTCCCCCAGAGCCAACAGAGAGAGCATCTTCCCCTAGAGCTAATGCCCTGAATTTGTACTTCTAGTGTCCTAAGCTGTGAGACAATAAATTTCTGTCCATTAAAGCCACCCACTTGTGGTATTTCTGTTATAGCAGCGTTAGAAAACTGTTATGGATTGAATTGTGTCCCTCAAAAATGTGTATCAACTTGGGTAGTCCATGATTCCCAGTATTGTGTGATTGTCCACCATTTTGTCATCGGATGTGATTTTCCTATGTGTTGTAAATCCTACCTCTATGATGTTAATGAGTCAGGATTAGCAGCAATTATGTTAATAAGGCAAGACTCAATCTACAAGATTGGATTGTGTTTTAAGTCAATCTCTTTTGAGATATAAAAGAGAGAAGCCAGCAGAGAGACAGGGGGACCTCATACTACCAAGAAATAAGAGTCAGGAGAATAGTGCATCCTTTGAACACGGGGTCCCTGTGCTGAGAAGCTTCTCAGCCAGGGAAGATTAATGACAAGGACCTTCCCCCAGAACCCACAGAGAGAGAAAGCCTTCCCCTGGAGCTGGCACCCTGAATTCGGACTTCTAGCCTATTAGACTGTGAGCGAATAAACTTCTGTTTGTTGGAGCCATCCACTTGTGGTATGTCTGTTATAGCAGCACTAGATAACTAAGATAATAATTAAGACAGAATTTGGTACCAGGAGTGAGGTGCTGCTCTAATAGATACCCAAAATGGAAGTGGTTTTGCAATTGGGTAATGAGTAGAATCTGGAGGGATTTTGATGTGCTTCATAGTAAGGCCCTATATTGCCTTGAAGAGACTGTTGGTAGAATTATGGACATCAAAGGCAATTCTAGTGAGGGCTCAGAAAGAAGTGAGGAGAGCTATAGATAAAGTATTATTTTACATATGGTGCTGTCAAGAGAATGTTGCTAGAAATGTGGACTTTAAATATGCTTCTAGAGAGGCTTTGAAAGGAAACGATAAACGTGATTGGACAATGGAGGAAGGGTGATGCTTTTTATGCGATGGCAAAGAACTTGTTTAAATTATGTTTAAAAGTTCAGCAGAAGGTAGAACTTATAAGTGATGAACTTGAATATTGGCCTAGGAGATTTCTAAGAAAGATTTTAAGGGGCAGCATGGTTTCTTCTTGCTGCTTACAGTAGAACGTGGGAAGAAAGAGATAAAAAGGAACTGTGCAAAATGAAACTAGAACTTAAAGATTTGGAAAATTCTGTTGTACAAACCAAGGATATATACCCTAGAACTCTCACCAAAGATTTAGTGACTCAATCTTTTGATAAACAGATTAAGCCTGTGACTGATGGATCAAACACCAAAGCAAAAATCCTGCCAACTTAGACTGAAAGGGATAGTTGTTGTTAATTGTTAAGTGCTGTTGAGTTGGTTCTGACTCACAGCCACCCGATGTACAACAGAACAAAACACTGCCCAGTCCTGCTGTATCCTCACAGTCATTGCTATTCTTGAGCCCATTGTTGCAGCCACATGTCAATTCATCGCACTGAGGGTCTTCCTCTGTTTCACTGACTCTCTACTTTACTCAGCATGATGTCCTTCTCCAGGGACTGGTCTCTCCTGATAACATGCCCAAAGTACATGAGACGAAGTCTCGGCATCCTCATTTCTAAGGAGCATTCTGGCTGTATTTCTTCCAAGACAGATTTGTTCATTCTTCTGGCAGTCTATGGCATATTCAGAATTCTTCACCAACACCATAATTCAAAGGCATCAGTTCTTCCTTGGTCTTCCTTATTCATTGTCCAGCTTTCCCATGCATATGAGGCAATTGAAAATACCATGGCTTGGGTCAGGCACACCTTAGTGCTCAAAGTGACGTTTTTGCTTTTTAACACTTTAAAGAGGTCTTTTGCAGCACATTTGCCCAATGCAATAAATATGTCATTTGATTTCTTGACTGCTGCTTCCATGGACGTTAATTATAGATCGAAGTAAAATGAAATTCTTGACAACTTCGATAGTTTCTCCATTTGTCATGATGTTGCTTATTGGTCCAGTTATGAGGATTTTTGTTTTCTTTATGTTGAGGTATAATCCATACTGAAGGCTGTAGTCTTTGATCTTTATCAGTAAGCACTACAAGTCTTCACTTCAAGCAAGCAAAGTTGTGTCATCTGCATATCACAGGTTGTTAATGAATCTTTCTCCAATCCTGATGCCATGTACTTGGTAGAGTCCGGCTTCACAGATTATTTGCTCATCATACGGATTGAATAAGTATGGTGAGAGGATACAAATCTGACGCACACCTTTCCTGACTTTAAATCACACAGCATCCCCTGTTCTGTTAGAAGGACTGCCTCTTGGTTTATGCACAGGTTCCTCATGAGTACAATTAAATGTTCTGGAATTCCCATTCTTCATAATGTTATCCATAATTTGTTACGATCTACACAGTTGGATGCCTTTGCATAGTCAATAAAATACAGGTAAACATCTTTCTGGTATTCTCTGCTTACAGCCAAGATACATCTGACATCAGCAATGATATCCCTCATTCCACATCCTCCTCTGAATCTGGCTTGAATTTCTGGCAGTTCCCTGTCAATGTACTGCTACAACCACTTTTACATGATCTTCAGCAAAATTTTACCTGTGTGTGATATTAATGACATTGTTCGATAATTTCCACATTCTATTGGATCACCTTTCTTTGGAATGGACACAAACAGGGATCCCTTCCAATTTGTTGGGCAGATAGCTCTGTCTTCCAACTTTCTTGGCATAGACAAATGAGCACCTCCAGTGCTGCATCCGTTTGTTGGAACATCTCAATTTGTATTCCGTCAATTCCTGGAGCCTTGTTTTTTGCCAATGCCTTCAGTGCAGTTTGGACCTCCTTCTCTAGTACTGTTGGTTCTCAATCATATGCTACCTCCTGAAATGGTTGAATGTCAATCAATTCTTTTTGGTACTTGACTCAGTGTATTCCTTCTGTCTTCTTTTGATGCTTCCTGCGTCTTTTAATATTCTCCCCGTAAAATCCTTCAATATTACAACTCAAGTCTTGAATTTTTTTCTTCAGTTCTTTCAGCTTGAGAAATGCCAAGCGTGTTCTTCCCTTTTGGTTTTCTAACTCCAGGTCTTTGCACATTTCATTATAATAGTTTACTTCGTCTTCTGGAGCTGCCTTTTGAAATCTTCTGTTCGGCTCTTTTACCTCATCATTTCTTCCATTTGCTTTGGCTATTCTACATTCAAGAGCAAGTTTCAGAGTCTCTTCTGACATCCATTTTGGTCTTTTCTTTCTTTCTTGCCTTTTTAATGACCTTTTGCTTTCTTCACGTACAATGTCCTTGATGTCATTCCACAAGTCGTTTGGCCTTTGGTGATTAGCATACAGTGTGTCAAATCTATTCTTGAGATGGTCTCTAAATTCAGGTGGGATATACTTAAAGTCGTATTTTGGCTCTCATGGACTTGTTTTAAGTTTCTTCAGCTTCATTTTGTACTTGCATATGACCAGTTGATGATCTGTTCTGCAGTCGGCCCCTGGCCTTGCTCTGACTGATGGTATTGAGATTTTCCATCATCTCTTTCCACACCTGTAGTCGATTTGATTCCTGTGTGTTCCATCTGGTGAGGTCCGAGTGTATAGTTGCTGTTTGTGCTGTTGAAAAAAAATACCTGCTGGTATTTGAAATACTGCTGGCATAGCTTCCAGCATCACAGCAACATGCAAGCCTCCACAGTACAAGAAACTGACAGACAAGTGGAGGGACAGAGACAGTTCAAAATTAAGGAAAGCTGTCTGGCTCCTGGATATCTACAGGCAGGAAATGATCCAACGGAATGACTTGGTTCCAAACATCTCTTGGCCTCCAAGAAAACAAAAGGGCCATCACTGGAGCAGTTCAGAGATGAGCAGAACTGTTGGAAGGAGCACAGGAAGTACAGCTGCAACGATTTCAAAGGGTGGAGTCACTGCCTCCTAGGTTTCAAAGAGTCAGATCTCTACCTACTAGGTTTTGGAGTGTGGGGCTGCCTTCCAGGTATGCCAAGAGGATGAGGCTGCCGCCCAGAGTTGACAGGATGAGCTGCCAAGCCCAAGATGCAGGAGAATGGAGCCTACTGGGACGAGGGGGTGAGGTTACCATTCAGATGGACTAGGAGAATGGGGCCACCCAAAGCCAAGGGAGCTGAGTTGCCGTCCCAGTGGGCCTAGAGTGGGGCTTAAGCCCAGGGACAAAGGGCCGCCATCCAGAATTAGGAGAGTGTGGCCAGCACTCAGTCTGGAGGGTGGGGCCCTTGTGCAGATAGTCCTGAAGAACAGAGGATTATTTTTGAGTTTTGAGAATTCTGCTGGGTTTCAGACTTGCTTGGTGCCTGTTGTCCATTCTTCCCTCTAATTTCTCCCATTTGTAATGGAAGTGTCTACTTTGTGCCTGTTCTACCATTGCACTTTGGAGGCAAATAACTTGTATTCTAGAATTCACAGGTTTACAGATGAAGAGGAATTTTGCCCCAGGATGAAATATGCCTAAAATCTCACCCTTATTTGATTTAGATGATTCAGAAGATGAGATTTCGGGCTTGGAGTTGATTTAAGACTTTTGGGATGATGTGATAGATAAACGTGTTTTGCATGTGGTAAGGACATGAATTTGGGGGCCAGAGGGTGAAATGTTACAGATTGAATTGTGTCCCCCAGAAATATGTGTTGTAAATCCTAAACCCTATACCTGTGGTTATAATCCCATTTGGGAATGGATTTTCTTTGTTATGTTAATTAGGCATTATTAGTATGAAAAAACCAAACCCATCGCCATCTAATGGATTCTGAAAAACAAACCCAACGCCATCCAGTGGATTCTGACTCACAGCGACCCTACAGAACAGAGTAGAACTGACCCATAGGGTTTCCAAGGAGCGGCTGGTGGATTGGAACTGCACCAGTTGGTGGATTGGTGGATTGGATAGCAGGCGAGCTCTTAACCACTGGCCATCAGTATTAGCATACCAACCAAACCCACTGCTGTCAAGTCAGTTCCTACTCATAGTGACCCCATAGGGTTTCCAAGGCTGTCAATCTCTGCAGAAGCAGACTGCCACATCTTTCTCCTGCAGAGCCTCTGGTTGTTTTTGAACTGCTGACCTTTTGGTTAACAGACGATTGTTTTAACCACTGTGCCACCAGGGCTCCTAGCATAGGATGATCTTAAATAAATCTCTTTTGAGTTATTAAAAGAGCATATTAAGGAATCACAATGGAGGAGAACATATATGCCACACGATAGCCAAGCAACCTAGGAACAGAAGCTGAAAAGAGACAAGGACCTTCCCCAAGAGCCAACAGATAGAAAGCCTTTCCCTAGAGCCAGTGCCTGAAGTTGTACTTTTAGCCTCCTAAACTGTGAGAAAATAAATTTTTTTGTTAAAGCCACCTACTTGTAGTATTTCATTTTTTTTTTAAATTGTATTGTGTTTTTGGTGAAAGTTTACACAGGAAATTATATTCTTATTTAACGATTTCTATACATATTGTTCAGTGACATTGATTACCTTTTTCACAATGTATCAGCATTCGCATTATTTTCATTCTGGTTGTTCTGTTTCCATTACTCTAGCTTCCCTGTCCCTCCTTGCCTTCTCATCTTTGGCCTTGGATAAATGTTTACCATTTGGTTTCATTTAGATGATTATTTTGAGAAGCACAGTACTTATGGGTGATATTATTTATTTTAAGGGCCAATCTCATTTGGCTGAAAGGTAACCTGTGGGAGCGGTCTGAATTCCAAGCTTAAAGACTACCTCAGGGCAATAGTCTCAGGGGTTCATCTAGTCTCTACCAATTCAGTAAGTCTGGCATTTTTTTTTTTTTTCTAGGTGGTGGAATTTGAGTTTTGTTTTACATTTTTCTTCCGTTCTATCCAGGACCATCTATTGAGTCCCTGGTCAGAAAGGTCAGTAGTGGTAACCAGGCACCATCTAGGTCTTCCTGTATCAAAGTATGTGATGTCATTGTTCGTGCAGACTATTGGTTCTGTAGACTAGTTTCTTCTTTTGAGTCTTTGGTTTCCTTCTTTCTCTTTTGCTGTGGAAGAATACAGACCAATAGTTGTACGGCCACTTGCAAGCTTTTAAAACACTGTGGTATTTCTGTTACAGCAGCCCTAGATAACTAACACAAATGGGAAATGCTACGATAAAATAAAAGGAAGTGAACTATGATCAAGTAATACAGAGTTTAATCCAAATGATTTATAGTAATAGAGAAAAAAAAAGTTCAACTATCATTCCCTACTTATTTACTCAAAAGTTTCTTGAGAAAAAGAAACTAGGACTCTTTGCTCTCATTTTAAGCTAAACTACCTTTTATCAAAATAACACTTAATTCACCTGAGAAATTTTCATCATAAAGCAGAGGTGGAAAGAAATCAGCCCTCAGGTGTTTGGGCTGTGCGCTTACAGCTACCTGATCAACTGACTTTAGTGACTCAAGCCAAGTAATAAACAAAAGGCGGACCTCAATGTCTGTGCAGGACTCAACTTGATAGAGAATCACAGGAATTCAAAAACAATCACCCAATATTACATGG
This sequence comes from Trichechus manatus latirostris, assembly GCF_000243295.1. Classification (NCBI taxonomy): domain Eukaryota; kingdom Metazoa; phylum Chordata; class Mammalia; order Sirenia; family Trichechidae; genus Trichechus; species Trichechus manatus. The sequence goes on along the minus strand of NW_004443992.1, from coordinate 9,782,820 downwards.
TTTGGGCCTTTGTTTTTCAGAACACTATAATTTTTCACAATCTTTGCCTTAAACTTTCTGTTATTGGATATATCCCCTCCTGCGTATTCTTTTGAAAGTCTTTCATCATGTCACCCGAGGGTCAGATTTGTTCCAGACTTGCCATGAAAAGAATGCTAGACCTAGTCAAGATGCCTGCATTCTAGTCTGGCTCTGCTAATTGGGATAGTGATCCTTGGCCTAGTGATTAAAACTTTTTCTGAGCCTTAGTGTCTTTATCCTATCTCACAGTCAGGGTCAAATAAATTAATGAATACAAAAATGCTTTGAAGATTCTAACATGCTACAAAATGTCAAAACACTATTATTACTCTTTCATTTTGAGATCAGCAATGTTAAATCAATCTTGATAGCTTAAACCAAAAAACCATTGCTGTCAAGTCAATTCTGACTCATAGCTACCCTATAAGACAGAGAACTGCCCCAGGGGGTTTCCAAGGCTGAAATCTTTTTGGAAGCACAGAAGCGGACTGCCGTATCTCCCTTCCCCAGAGCGGCTGGTAGATTCAAACCGCCACCCTTTCGGTTAGCAATCAAGCGCTTAACCGCTGCGCCACCAGAGCTCCCTGATAGCTTACAAAAGAAAAGAAAAAAAAAAAACTATCACTGTGAAGTCGATTCTGACTCATGGCGATGCTATAATAGGACAGAGAACTGCCCCATAGGGTTTCCAACACTGTAATCTTTATGGGAGGAGCCCTGGTTGCACAGTGGTTAAAGCACTCTGCCACAAACCAAAAAGTTGGCGGTTCCAACCCACAAGCTTCTCCGTGGGAGAAAGATGTGGCAGTCTGCTTCCGTAAAGATTTATAGCCTTGGAAGCTCTACGGGGCAGTTCTCTGCCTATAGGGTCGCTATGAGTCAGAAATCGACTCAACGGCAATGAGGGTTTTTGGAATCTTTACGGGAGCTGACGGCCACATCTTTCTTCCGCGAAGCAGCTGGTGGGTGGATTCCAACCACCTACTTTTGGGGTAGTAACTGAGTGCTTTAATCACTGCGCCACCAGGGCTTCTTGATAGCTTAAAAAACCGTAAAACTCATTGCCCACTCATAGCGACCCTGTAGGACAGAGTATGACTGCCCCACTTGGTTTCCAAGGAGCGGCTGTGGATTCCAACAGCTGACCTTTTTGGTTAGCAACCATAGCCCTTAACCACTGAGCCACCAGGGCTCCTTTAATTACCCTTAAGTTAGTAACAATGTCAGTTCTGCTAACATCAGGTATTGAACAAGTATCAGACATTTTCTGAGCATTAAGCCAGTTTTACTGAGATAAGCAGAGTAGTCTTTTGGCACATCCATCTCTACCCTTCTTTCCGCTTTTCACAGGAACCCAGAATTCTTATAATACCCTGAAACCTTCAGTTAGTAACATGAGCCAATAGACTAATTTATACTAAGATGTTAGTGCTATGCCTAATGTGTTATTCTTATTGGGGTATTTTTATTTCAAAGGAAGTATCTTGTAATTAAATAAAGTTCATGCTAGTCCCTCCGCCCGGATAAATCTTATAAAATTCTACTCATGCTTCAAATCCTAGATATCCTGCAACCTTTCCAGTGAAACCTTACTGAACTTTCCTAGAAGATGTGCCATTCCCTACTGTAAATTCCCATCACCCTCTGTACATAACTGTTATACTTGTCACTTTAATAGTTATCATATATCTTATGATAGGAAAATGTCATATATAAAATAGATGCACCTGTATTCCTGGGGGTGAAGGGAGCAGAGGGGTTAGAAGGTTAAGACCCTGAGGGTGCTGAGCGTAGGCAGAACGGTTATACGCAAAACAAGGAAAGGAGTTTGTAGTAAAGTTTGCCACAAAGAAGTGAGGCAGGTAAAAGAAATAACTTTTAGATTAAAAAAGCGTATCTGGTGCTCTTCAAGGAGCCCTGGTGGCGCGGTGGTTAAAGCGATTGACTACTAATTGAAAGATAGGCAGTTCGAAACCACCAGCGGGAGAAAGATGTGGCAATCTGCTTCCGTAGAGATTTACAGCCTTGGAAACCCTATGACGTCGCTATGAGTTGGAATCAACTCGGTAACAGTGGGTGAGCACTCTTCAAATCACACTACCAAGGACTGTCCTTATGTAATGCCACTCTTGCTTGGGATTAGGGTGTACAGGACCAAAACCTTTAGATAAATATCTAAACATTCAATGTTTTAATTAAAAAGACAATATACCCACATTAAAACATTTACATTTTATATCCTCTTAAGTATATTTTTAATTGAAAAGTAATACATGCTCATTTTTTTTTATTCTTTTCAACTTCATTCTTTTGAACTGTTATACCACGATTTACAACATTATTAAAAATACTCGACAGAGTTATAAGCATTTCCTCAGTCTTCAGAAATCTTCAACTTTTGTTCCTTTTTCTCTACCTGTTAACACCAAGATCCTGAATACCTTCTTTTTCATTTTTCCAGATTGCAGATACTGAACTTCATGTAAGTAGGCCTACTTCATGATTTTCATGCCATGCACTTGCTTCTTTCCCATATTTTTACTAAAAATTTCTTTCTACAACCCCAATTCCTACTTGTCTTCGTTATCTAGTACTGCTCTAACAGAAATACCACAAGCAGATAGCTTTAACAGAGAGAAATGTATTTTCTCACAGTCTAGTAGGCTGCAAGTCCAAATGCAGGGTGTCAACTCCAGGGGAAGGATTTCTCTCTCTGTTGGCCTTCTCATCAATCTCCCCCCGGACTAGGAGCTTCTCTGCACAAGGACTCCAGGTCCAAAGGGACGTGCTCTGCTCCCAGCACTGCTTTCTTGGTGGTATGAGGTCCCCAACTTTCTGCTTGCTTCCCTTTCCTTTTATCTCTTGTAAGATAGAAGGTGGTACAGGCCACACCCCAAGGAAACTCCCTTTACATTGGATCAGGCATGTGACCTGCATAAGGGTGGTGTTACAATCCCACCCTAATCCTCTTTAACATAAAATTACAATCTCACAGTGAAGGATAACCACACAATACTGGGAGTCATGGCCTAGCCAAATTGATACACACATTTTTGGGGGGATATAATTCAATCCATGACATTCCACCCTTTGGCCCCCAAAAAATCACATCCTTGCAACATGCAAAACATATTAATCCCATCATATCATAGCAAAAGTCTAACTCCAAGTCCAAAATCCAAAAATTCCTCTTCATCTGTGAAATCTAGAATACAAGTTATCTGCTTCCAAAGGTACAATGGCAGAACAGGCATAAGCTAGACATTTCCATTACAAATGGGAGAAATTGCAGGGTAAGAAGGGGTAACAGGCACCAAGCAAGTTAGCAGAACACGTTACATTAGCCCCCAAGGCTTGAAAATAATACTCTGTTCTCTGAGACCATTCACACAATAGCCCTACCCTCCAGACTCTAGGTATTGGCCATACTCTCCAGATTCTGAGTGGAGGCTCCTTGGCCCTGGGCTTCAGCTCTGCCTTCCAGGCCCACTGGGACAGCAACCCTGCTCCCTCGGCTTTAGGTGGCCCCCTTTCTCCTAGTCCATCTGAGTGGCAACTCCACCCTTAGAAACAACAGAGGCCATGGCTCCACCCTTTGAAACCCCAGAGGTCCTGGCCATACTTTTTGAGACTTGTGTTCCTTGTCTCTTTAGCTTCTGCTTCCTGGTTTCTTGGCGTCTCGGCTGTTTGGACCTTATGCCTGCATCTGCCTGCTGGGACAAGTGTTCCAAAGCTCTGTAGCTCCACCGATAAGTACCTGGAGGCACCCCACTCCACCAGGAAGCCTCGTGCACACAGGCACTCAGCTCTCACTCCACAGGGCAGCTCCAGCACCATCTTGTGCTGGTCTCCTGGTTCTGCCACTGCGTTTCTCTGCTGCTGCTGCTTCTGTACTGCTGCAGGTTCTCTGCTGCTGCTGCTGCTCCTCTGCCGCTCCATTCACTGTTTCAAAACCGCTTCCACATTTTAGGTATTTGTTTGAGCAACACCCCACTCTCTTGGTACCAAATTCTGTGTTAGTCTTCTAGTACTGCTCTAACAGAAATACCACAAGTGGATAGCTTTAACAAAGAAAAATTTATTTTCTCACGGTCTAGTACGCTACAAGTCCAAATTCAGGGTGTCAGCTCCAGGGGAAGACTTTCTCTCTGTCGGCCTTATCATCAATCTTACCCAGACTAGGAGCTTCTCCATGCAGGGACCCCTGGTCCAAAGCGACGTACTCTGCTCCCAGCACTGCTTTCTTGGTTGTATAAGGTCCCCCATACATGCTCATTTTAAAAGAAATTCAAAATCTATAGAAATAGATAACTTGAAAAAAGAAAGCTCCATACAATCCCAGCCCCCAGAGATAATAATAGCAATAGCTACAATTCGTTGAGTATCTATAGTACATGCCCTGTGCTTCACATATGTTATTTCCTCATACCAAACCTGCAAAAAAAGATTATTATCCCAAGTGAATTCATTAGAGTCCTTGGTTGCGAGTATTAGAAACACATTCAAGCTAGCTTAAGCAAAATGGAGTTGTTGTTAACTATTAAGAATTGGAGGGGACACTCATGAAACCCAAGGGTACTTGTAGCTGGGTCTCAGTGATACACTCCAACTAGGAACTTGAATCGTCCCCAAGGAAGTGATTTGGCCTGGGACAAATCAATTGTGGGAGGTGAATATAGGAGGTTAGTCATAATATAGAAACAGGACTGCTCCCACTGTAACCAGGTGAAGAGAGGGGCCTGGGCAGACCACCCAATGGGTATTCATAAGGTTTATAGTGAGGAAACTGAGGCTCAGTGAGTTAACCACTGAAGTGACTAAAGCTGATGTTAAACTCAGATCCCTCTCTGCTGCTTCTACTACTTTACAACTGTCCATTCCATCATGACAGGGGGGACAGGAACCAGGAACTGGAAAGGTATCAAGAATCAAGATAGCTACTTAGACTATCGCACTCTCTTTCTATCTCTCTGGAGCCACGTGGTCTCTCATCTGTTTAATTTCCCTGTATTTCTGCAGTTTCCTCTACCTTTTTATGCTCCTAATGGGGAGTGACCACCAGATACCTTTTACATTACTGAGATTCTAGTTCAATCACATAACAGAAACTAACTAGATCTTAGTCCAAATTTCCAGAAGAAATCTGATTGGTTCAGTTTGGGTCAGGCGTTCATCTCTGATCCAACTAGCCATGGCTAAGGCAGATGGGTAGTATAGTATAAATTTAGCAGGAGGGCCTACTCGTATTTAGGTAGGAAGAGAACAGTTCTCAAACGAGTAGGATATCTGCGTTAGGGAAATATCCCGAGGGCTGTGGGGACCATGGTCTCAGGGAACGTCTAGCTCAACTGGCATAACACCATTTATAAAGACAATGTTCTACTTTCTACCTTGGTGAGTAGTGTCTGGGGTCTTAAAAGCCTGTGAGCAGCTGTCTTAGTCATCTAGTGTTGCTCTAACAGAAGTACCACAAGTGGATGGTTTTAACGAAGAGAAGTTTATTTCCTCACAGTCAAAGTAGGCTAAAAGTCCAAATTCAGGGCATCAGCTCCAGGGGAGGCTTTTTCTCTCTGTCAGCCTTCTTCTCTTTGGTGTTCTCCTGGACTAGGAGCTTCCTTGCGCAGGAACCCCGGTCCAAAGGACGCGCTCTGCTCCCGGCACTGCTTTCTTGATGGTATGAGGTCCCCCTGTCTCACTGCTCACTTCTTTTATATCTCAAGACATTGCCCAAGGATACAATCCAATCTTGTAGACTGAGTCCTGCCTTACTAACACAACTGCCACCCATCCTCCCTCATTAACATCATAGAGGCAGGATTTATAATTTATAGGAAAACCACACAATACCAGGAATCATGGCCCAGCCAAACTGATACACACATTTTTGGGGGGACATAATTCAACCCATGACAGCAGCCATCTAAGATACTCCACTGGTCTCACCCCTTCGGGAGCAAGGGAGAATGAAGAGAACAGGATACAAAGAAAAGATTAGTCCAAAGAACTAATGGACCACAGTTACCAAGGCCTCCACCAGACTGAGTCCAGTACAGCTAGATGGTGCCTGGCTACCATCACTGACTGCTCTGACTGGGATCACAACAGAGGGTCCTGGACAGAGCTGGAGAAGGATGTAGAACAAAATTCTAACTCACAAAAGAAGACCAGATTTACTGGCCTGACAGACTGGAGAAACCCCGGGAGTATGGCCCCCAGACACCCTTTTAGCTCAGTGGTGAAGTCACTCCCAAGGTTCACTGTTCAGCCGGGCATTGGACAACCCCATAAAACAAAATGGGTCTAATGAAGCACAGCAGTCCAGGGATAAGGACTAGAAGGCAGAAAGGGACAGGAAAGCTGGTGATAGGGAACCCAAGGTTGAGTAAGGACAGTGTTGACATGTCGTGGGATTGTTAACCATTGTCATAGGGCAACACGTGTACTAACTGTTTAATGAGAAACTATTTTGTTCTGTAAACCTTCATGTAAAGTACAAAAAAAAAAAAGAATTATCTATGTGAGATCAAACTGACAACAGCAACTCAAAAGTTTTGATGGGAAGCCTAGGGATAGTGAGTTGAAGACAATGGTGATGGAATAATTTGGAAAAGGATAGTGAGAATAGCAGCACAACTGGAGGAACGTAATCAATGTCACTGAATTGTACGTGTAGAAATTTTTGAAATGGTGTATCTTTGGCTATGTATATTTTCACCAAAAAACAAAAAAAAAAAAGGTCCTCCAAGGTCAAGAAAGTAGAGTGTTGACATGTCATGGGGTTGTTAACCAACATCATAAAACAATTTGTGTACTGACTGTTTAATGAGAAACTATTTGTTCTGTAAACCTTTACGTAAAGTACAATAAAAAAAATTTTTTTTTTAAATAAAACAACAACAAAAAGAAATATCCTAGGAGGTATATTCCATCGTGTAGTGCATAGGTAAATAACTCCAGCTGCAGTAGTAAATAAACCCTGAAATCACAGTGATTTAACATAATAAAAGTCTATTTCTCTTGTTCACAGTCCATTTTGGGTTGGCAGAGGAGCAGGAGGAAAGGAAGGATGAGAGAAGGGAAGAAATGGAGGGAAAAGAGAGAGAAAGGAGGAGGAAGAACAAGGAATGGGAAGGACTCTCTTCTGTATAATAATTCAGGGACCCAGGCTTTTTCCATCTTGTGGCTCCACCCTTTTCTTTGTCCTTCTCCATTCCATAGGTAGATGGACAACAAAAGAGTGAGGATTGTGCCTGGAAAGTTTTTTTAGGTTCCCTTTTTTTTTAATTGTTGTACTTTAAGTGAAAGTTTACGATTCAAGTTAGTCTCTTGTACAAAAATTTATACATACATTGTTATGTGACTCTAATTGCTCTCCCTATACTGTGACAGCACACTCCTCCTTTCCACCCGATTTCCCATGGCCATTCAACCACCTCCTGACCCTCTCTGCCTTCTCATCTCACCTCCGGACAGGAGCTGCCCATTTAGTCTCAAGTATCTACTTGAGCTAAGAAGCACACTCTTCATAGGTATCATTTTGTGTCCCATAGTCCAATCTAATATTTGTCTGAAGAGTTGTGTGCCTGGGAAGTTTTTATGGGCCAGGCCTAGCAGTGGTGCCTGTTACTCCCGCTCACATTCCATTGGCCAGAACACACTCACATGGCCATTATCACCTAAGGGCACTAGAGGCTGGGAAATGGATTTTGGCTGTGGGCCAAGAAGAAGAGAAGAACACAGGTTATTGGTGATCACCAATAGTCTCTGCCGCATATAGGCAAACATGTGATACCAACATTAGCTAAACCAGAAATTATTTTTCTTTCCTTGGAATTCTTTCAGCATTTACATATACACTATATCATAATATGTCACATTTAATTATATATTGCCTTAGAATTATGTCTCTTGCCTTCATTTTCATATTATAAGCAGGGATTATTCTTCAACTGCATTGTTATTTGCAATGCATCAAATATAACAGGCAATATAAATAAATTTAAAAATCATGCTGAATTATTTTGTTAAAGATCTGAACAAACGAAAAACAAACCCATGGTCATCGAGTCAATTCTGACTCATAGTGACCCTATGGGACAGAGTAGAACTGCCCTATAGGGTTTCCAAGGAGCGGCTGGTGGATTTGAACTGCCAACCTTTTGGTTAGCAGCTGGAGCTCTTAACCACTACGCCACCAGGGCTCCAATAAAGATCTAGGAAGCTGAAATTTGCAAACCCTTAAAGTCTGGAAATAATTAAGTTTAGTTTAGCTGCTATAGTACAAATTAATGATTTAAATATAACAAGGATGTTTACAATAGCAAAAAGGTAGAAAGCTACTCAAATATCCACTAAGTGTATATATTGACATGGGAAAGATGTTAACAACATACTATGGTCTATCTACCTATCTGGGGGCATTGGTGGTGGTTCATTGGTTGAATTTTGCCTTCCATGTGGGAGATCTGGGTTTGATTCCTGGCCAATGTATCTCATGCTCAGCCACCACCCATCTGTCAGTGGAGACTTGTGTGTTTCTATGATGCTGAAGAGCCTCCAGACTAAGACAAACTAGGAAGAAAAGCTGGCAATCTACTTTCTAAGGTTAGTCAGTGAAAACCCTATGTATCACAACGAACTGACAATGGGGATGGCACAGGACTGGGCAGCATTTTGTTCCATGAGTTAGAGGTCTGCTCAACAGCAGCTAACAACAACATCTATCTATGTATCTATCTATCTACCTATCCACACACGCACACACACACACACACACCCTGGAAAGAAGAAAAATACACCAACATATGAATAGCAATTATCACTGCATAGTGAGATTATGGGTAACTTCTTCTGTTTCTTTTCTGAATTTTCTAATTTTTCTACAATGAACCCAGATTAGTGGTGTAAATTTTTTTTTTTTAAGTAAAAACATCAAAGTAGTAAATCATGACTTGGTATAATAGCAGCACAATCAAATTAGGAAAATTGTTAGCTTTGAAAACAAAGTCTCTTCTGGATTCATTGGGGGCTTGCTGAATCCATATATGTAATGTTAAGAATAAAATTCCTCAGATGTGATTATCTTTTATTTGTATGTTTTAAAATTTTTATAAGGATGAGAGAATGTCAATGGGACACAAAAGCCAACCTGTAAGAGCTCCAAACAGCCAAAGCTGAAACAATTTTCTTTTCTTTTTTTGTTTATTGTTGTAGTTTACGTGAAAGTTTACAATTCAAGTTAGTCTCTCATACAAGAATTTATACATACATTGTTATGTGACCCTAATTGCTCTCCCTATACTGTGACAGCACACTCCTCCTTTCCATCC
>NW_004443992.1:9735133-9773370 GCF_000243295.1 Trichechus manatus latirostris | reverse complement strand
GTGACAGCACACTCCTCCTTTCCATCCCTGATTTCCTGTGTCCATTCAACCAGCTCCTAACCCTCTCTGCGGTCTCATCTCACCTCTGCTCAGGAGCTTCCCATTTAGTCTCATGTATCTACTTGAGCTGAGAAGCACACCCTTCATAAGTATCTTTTATGTTCCACGGTCCAGTTCAATCTTTGTCTGAAGAGTTGGCCTTGAGAATTTTTTTAGTTCTGAGTTGACAGAGTCCAGGGGTCATGCTTTCCAGGGTTCCTCCAGTCTCAGACCCTTTAGTCTGGCTTTTTTTACCAGAATTTGAGTTCTGCATCCCACCCTTCCCCCACTCCATCAGGGACTCTCTGTTGTGTTCCCTCTCTGGACAGTCATTGGTGGTAGCCAGGCACCATCCAGTTCTTCTGGTCTCAGGCTGATGAGGTCTCTGAACTATGTGGCCCTTTCTCTCTCTTGGGCTCATAGTTTTTCCTTGTGTGTTTGGTGTTCTTCATTCTCCTTTACTCAAGGTGGTTGGGACCAATTGATGCATCTTAGATGGCCACTTGCTCAAAGCTGGAACAATCTGAATAACAAAATAAATAACGTAGTATTGGATTATAACCCAAAGTATGAAATATATATACGAGTCCCTATTGGTATAAGTATACAAATGAATGAATGGGGAAGAAGAAACAAATTTTCCTTGCATAAATTCCATTAAATATATGTAGATACTGCCCCTTCCAGAAAGTGGAGCTTAATTCCCCCACCCCCACCACCACTTCTTGAGGGTAGGCTAGACTTTGTGTCTTGCTTCCAAAGAATAGATTACAGAAAGGGAGAAACAGTAACTTTACAACAGAGAAACCTTGCAAACACTACTTTAACTAAGTGACAAAGGTTAACATCGCCGGTGATGTCATGTGGGTATCATGTACCCCCCCACATGATATGATGTGATAAGAAAGGCACCTCACCTCTGAGGTATTCTTTCCATAATCCATAACCCAGCCTAACTACGAGAAAAACATTAGACAATCTCAAACTGAGAGGCATTCTACAGAATACCTGGCCAGTACTCCTCAAAACTATCGAGTTTAGCAAAAACAAGGAAAATCTGAGAAACTGTTACAGCCCAGAGGAGCCTAAAGAGACATGATGAGTAAATGTCATGTTGTTTCCTGGATGGGATTTGGGAACAGAAAAGGATATTAGGGAAAAACTAGTGAAATCCAAATATAGTGTGAAGTTTAGTTAATAGTAAGGTACCAATGTTTGTTCCTTAGCTGTGACAAATGTAGTATGGTAATGTAACATATTAACAATGGAGGAAGCTGGGTGAGGGGCATCCAGGAACTCTCTGTTCTATCTTTGTAATTTTTCTGTAAGTCTAAAATTATTCCAAAATAAAAAATTTATTTTGAAATAATCTTATAAAAAATTAAGAGAAAACGTAATTATTTGGAGAGAGCCGAAAGATTGTAAAATGCACTTTTAAATAAATTAGCTCTCCTTGAAAGTGGTCCTAATAAGAGATAAAAAGGCCACAAGGGTGAGGTAACCTTGCAAAGGATTCCTTTAATTTTATAAACTGTGTCTTAGGGCAGAACATATCAGCATTTGGTCTAAGAACACCAGGCTAAGCATTTACAAGGAAATTTTTAGAATGTTCACATGAGCAACATAAGGGCCTGCCTGTTCTTGCCTGCAGCTTTATTCATCTGTCCCTGTTGTCTGGTAGAAGCTGAAGATTTGAAAAGGAACATTTTCCCACTGATTTCTCATGCTAGCCCGGGGCCTCTCAGAACCAGGCAGGGTGGGAAGGATGAGCCTTCAAGGGGAACTCGGAATTTGGGGACAGCCAGCAGGCGAGGATTATCCAGACAGAGTTTCCTGAATTTTCCTTTCCTCTGCTTGGCAGCACAAGCACAAAGTTCTAAAGATAAAAGTCTCCCCGTTAATACCAAATCAACGGAAGTCAAAGAGATTTCTTGACTATGGTTAGGTCATAACTACAGTTTCTCTTTTTCTTTCTTTTCTTGTTTTTTTCAGGCATGTTTATGAATCTAAGTAAGGATTTTGACCCTCCTGGGCTGTTTTCCAGCTTCTGTACTCTAGGGGTGCAGCAAAGATTCAAATGCAGTTTTAATGGTTTCCAAGGATAAGTAGTAGCAAGTGCCTTAATCCCTGGCAGCTCCTTTCCCAGCTTCTGAGAGAAATAGGGAAACAATAGAAACTGTATTTTCTTCCTATGCAACATCATTGCTTCAGTCTTCATAGACATCACCTTTCTTCATTCATCATTGAGGGAGTCACCTCACTGCAGTTCAGGGACTCACACCCACTTTTACACCCCGACCTCTTCGTCACCACTCCACTTCTTCACTAATTACTCTCTGGCCACAATCTCCTTCCTCATTTGCTCATTCATTTATTAAAAAACCATTTGTTGAGCATGTCCTCCCATACTGATTAGGTGCAAGAGATAGGGTGATGTACAAGACGAAATAAAGCCTGCTCAGGTGGGATTTAAGTCTATGGAGGAGACAGACAAGGACGAGTAAATAAATAATTGAGATACTGACAAATCTTGGGTAGACTGGGGGGCAATATCAGAAAGGTGGTTGGGGAAGACTCCTCTGAGGAGCTAATGTATGAACTGCAACCTGCGTGATGAGGAATCAGCACTGTGAATTGGAGGAAGAGTATTTCAGACAGAGGGAAACAGAAGTCCTAAGGCCTTAAGGCAGGAATGACCTCATAGTGTTCCAGGATCAGAAACAAGACTATGTGGCTGGAAGACTGTGATCAAAGAACAGAATGAAAGGAGATGAGGCCAGAGAGATAAGCAGGGTCCACAGCTCAGGGAGTTTGTTGTTATGTGCTGTCGAATCAATTCCAACTCATAGAACCCTATAGGACAGAGCAGAACTGCCCCCATAGGGTTTTCTAGGCTGTAATTTTTTTTTCTTTTTGGTCAGTCAATATATTTTATTTAATATTTTCTTGTGCTTTAGGTGAAAGTTTACATAGCAAATTAATTTTCTAACCAATGATTCTTACACAAATTGTTTCGTGATGTTGCTTGCAATCCCCACAATGTGTCAGCACTCTCCCCATTTCTTCCCTGGGCTCCTCATTTCCGTTAGTCTAGTTTCCCTGTTCCCCCCGCCCACACACACCGTCTTCTCATTTTTGGTTTTGGGCAAATGTTGCCCTTTTAGGCTTGTATAATTGTTCTAAGGAGTACATTCTTCACGGATGTTGCTGTTTATTTTATAGCGCTGTGTGTTATTTAGCTGAAAGGTGGCCTCTGGGAGTGTCTATAGTTTTAAGTAAGAAGGTTGTCTTAGGGCAATAGTCTCTACAGTTCCTCCAGTTTCTTTTAGACCAGTCAATCTTGTCTTTTTTTTTTTTTTGAATTTGAATTTTGTTCTACATATTTTACCCATTCTAACCCGGACCTTCTATTGTGATCCTGGTCAGAGTGGTCAGTAGTGGTAGCTGGGCATCATCTAGTTCTTCTGGTCTCAGGTTAGAGAAGACTGTGGTTCATGTGGGCCATTAGTAGGCTGTAATCTTTATAGGAGCAGATTGGCAAGTCTTTTCTCCCACGGAGGGACTGATGGGTTCGAACCATTGACCTTTCAGTTAGCAGCCAAGCACTTAACCATTGCACTACCGGGGTTCTTTCTAAAGCCCAATAAAACCAACCAAATCCACTGTCATTGACTTGATTCTCACTCATGGTGACACCATGTGTTACAGAGTAGAACTGTTCCGTAGGGTTTTCTTGGCTGTAATCTTTATGGAAGCAGATCGCCAGGCCTTTCTTCACTGGCACTGCTGGGTGGGTTCAAACCTCCAATCTTTAGGTTAGCAGTCAAGCACAAACCATCTGTGCCACCTAGTGACCTTAGGTCCTAATGAGGAGTTTGCATTTTAGTGTCATGGCACCTCATTAAAAATAAGCAGGGAGTTAACATAATCATATAACATTTCTTTGGGGGAGAGAGGCTTTTACATATGCCCTTTACTGAAATTCACCAATTGTTTACATTTTACCTTCTTTTTTTTTATCATTCTCTCTCTCTCACACACACACACTCATTTTATATACATATACATATTTTTTTCTGAGTGATTTGAGAGTAAGATGCAGACACCATGCTCCTTCACTGGTAAGTCATGTACTTCCTAAGAATGAGAACATTCCCTTAGATAACTACGGTTTAATTGTCAAAGTCAGGAAATTTAACATTTAAACAATACTGTTATATAATCTAAAAATAATAGAATTGTTTAAATGTTAAATTTCCTGCCTTTGATGACTAAAGGGTAGTTATCTAAAGGAATGTTGTTGTTCTTAGGAAGTACATGACTTACCAGTGAAGGAGCATGATGTCTGCAACTTACTCTCAAATCACTCAGAAAAAAATATGTATATGTACATAAAATGAGTGTCTGTGTGTGAGAGAGAGAATGATAAAACAAATTATTATCTAATCTCCACCACTCGTCTGTCAATTTGTCATGCTGTGGCAGCTTGCATGTTACTGTGATGCTGGAAACTATGTCACTGGTATTTCAAATACCAGAAGGATCACCCATGGTGGACAGCTTTCAGCAGAGCTTCTAGACTAAGACAGACTAGGAAGAAGTACCTGGCAACCTAATTCTAAAAAAATTGGCCAGTAAAAACCTTATGAATAGCGGTAGAACATTGTCTGATATAGTGCCAGAAGATGAGCACCTCAGGTTGGAAGGCAGTCAAAATACAACTGGGGAAGAGCTGCCTCCTGAAAGAAGAGTCAGCTGTAAAGATGTGGATGGAGTCAAGCTTCTGGGGCCTTCATTTGCTGACATGACACAACTCCAAATGAAAAGAAGCAGCTGCAAACATCCATTAATAATCAGAACCTAGAACATATGAAATATGAGTATAGGAAAATTGGGAGTTGTCAAAAATGAAAAGGAATGCTTGAAGATTGATATCCTAGGCATTAGTGAGCTGAAATGGACTGTTATTGGCCATTTGGAATCAGAAAATTATATGTTCTACTATGCTAGAGGAGCCATATGCCAGGAATGACAAACTGAAAAGGAATGGCATCACGTTCATCCTCAAAAAGAACATTTCAAGATCTATCCTGAAGTACAATGCTGTCAGTGATATAATAATATCCATATCCCTTCAAGGAAGACGAGTTAACATGATTATTTTTCAAATTTACACACCAACCACTAATGACAAAGATGGAGAAATTGAAGATTTTTACCAACTTCTGCAATCTGAAATTGATCAAACATGCCATCAAGATGCATTTATAGTTACTGGTAATTGGAATGCGAAAGTTGGAAACAAAGAAGGAAAATATGGCCTTGGTGATAGAAACAACACCAGGGATCACCTGATGGAATTTTGCAAGACAAACGACTTATTAATTGCAAGTACGTTTTTTCAACAACATGAACAGCGACTATACAGGTAGACCTCACCAGATGGAATATACAGGAATCAAATCAACTACATCTGTGGAAAGAGATGATGAGAGAAGCTCAATATCATCACTCAGAACAAGGCCAGGGGCCAGCTGTGGAACAGACCATCAATTGCTCATACACAAGTTCAAGTTGAAGCTGAAGAAAATTAAAACAAGTACATGATAGCCAAAGTATGACCTTGAGTATATCCCACCTGAATTTAGAGACCATCTCAAGAATAGATTTGACACATTGAACACTAATGACCAAAGGCCAAAGGAGCTGTGGAATGACATCAAGGATATTGTACATGAAGAAAGCAAGAGGCCATTAAAAAGATAGGAAAGAAAGAAAAGACCAAAATTGATGTCAGAAGAGACTCTGAAACTTGCTCTTGAATATAGAATAACCAAAGCAAATGGAAGAAATGATGAAGTAAAAGAGCTGAACAGAAGATTTCAAAGGGCAGTTTGAGAGGACAAAGTAAAGTATTACAATGAAATGTGCAAGGTCTGGAGTTAGAAAACCAAAAGGGAAGAACACATTTGGTATTTCTCAAGCTGAAAGAACTGAGAAAAAATTCAAGCCTTGAGTTGCAACATTGAAGGATTCTACGGGAAAATATTGAACAATGCAGGAAGCATCAAAAGAAGATGAAAGGAATACACTGAGTCACTGTACCACAAAGAATTGGTCGATGTTCAACCATTGCAGGAGGTGGCATATAATCAAGAACCAATGGTATTGAAGTCCAAGCTGCACTGAAGGCATTGGTAAAAAACAAAGCTCCAGGAATTGATGGAATACCAATTGGGATGTTTCAACAAACAGATGCAGCCCTGGAAGCGCTCACTCTTCCATGCCAAGAAATTTGGAAGACCAGAACTACCTGGCCAACAGGCTGGGAGAGATCCCTACTTGTGCCCATTCCAAACAAAGCTGATCCAATAGAATGTGGCAATTGTCAAACAAGATCATTCATATCACACGTGAGTAAAATTTTCCTGAAGAAAATTTTAAAATGGTTGCAGCAGTACATCGACAGGGAACTGCCAGAAATTCAAGCTGGATTCCAAGAGGACGTAGAACGAGGGATATCATTGCTGATATCAGATGGATCTTGGCTGAAAGCAAAGAATACCAGAAAGATGTTTACCTGTCTTTTACTGACTATGCAAAGGTATTCAGCTGTGAGGGTCATAACAAATTATGGATAACATTATGAAGAATGAGAATTTCAGAACACTTAATTGTGCTCATGTGGAACCTGTATATAGACCAAAAGACAATCATTCAAACAGAATAAGGGACTATTACATGGTTTAAAATAAGGAAAGTTGTGTGTCAGGGTTGTATCCTTTCACCATACTTATTCAATCTGTGTGCTGAGCAAATAATCTGAGAAGCTGAACTATATAAAGAAGAATGTGGCATCAGGATTGGAGGAAGACTCATTAACAACCTGTGATATACAGACGACACAACCTTGCTTCAAGTGAAGAGGACTCGAAGCATTACTGATGAATATAAAAGACTACAGACCTCAGTATGGATTGCACCTCAATATAAAGAAAACAAAATCCTCACAATTTCACCAATAAGCAGTATCATGATAAATGGAAAAAATATTGACGTTGTCAAGGATTTCATTTTACTTGGATCTATAATCAATGCTCACAGAAGCAACAGCCAAGAAATCAAACAAAGTGTTGCACTGGGCAAATCTGCTGCAAAAGACATCTTTAAAGTGTTAAAAAGCAAAGATGTCCCTTTGAGGACTAAAGTGTGACTGACCCAAGCCATGGTATTTTCGATCACCTAATATACATGTGAAAACTGAACAATGAATAAGGAAGACCAAAGAATTGATGCCTTTGAATTATGGTGTAGGCAAAGAATATTGTATACCATGTACTGCCAGAAGAACAAACAATTCTGTCTTGGAAGAAGTACAACCAGAATGCTCCTTAGAAGCGGGATGGTGAAACTTCGTCTCACATACTTTGGACGTCTTATCAGGAAGGACCAGTTCTGGAGAAGGACATCATGCTTGGTAAAACTAAAAAGAGGGAGACGCTCAGAGAGGGATTGACACAGTGGCTGCAACAATGGACTCAAACATAGCAACAATTGTGAGGATAGCGCAAGACCAGGCAGTGTTTCATTCTGTTGTACATAGAGTTGCTGTGAGTCGGAACCCACTCAGACAGCACCTAACAATAACAACAACATGAGACATCCAAGTGGCAATACTGAGTATATAAATTTTATACATATGTAGGTTCACAGAAAAAACTTCTGGAAGGATATACACCAAATTTTTAACAGTGATTATTTCTGAGAAGTATGATTATGGGTAATTTTAATTGTCTTTTAGCACACGCACATACACATGCATAGACACAGGATATATGCATAGGATGTATGTATTATGAATGTGTATTATTTGATTATTTGTGTATTAAAGGTTTTTAGAAGGAGGCAAGGGAGATGGTCCAATATACTCTTGTGTTGCTCGTGGCATCTATCCTGAATTACTTGCCCTCACATACTTCCCACTTTGTTTCCTGCACATTCAAGATTTTTCTGATTCAGACCTCAGGACTGATTTTTCCACTTAGGGACTCTCTTAGCCCTCAGACCATACTCCAAGTGCAGTCTCCTTGGCTTTGCCATTTGTCTGTCTGCTCTATCACAATTTGGTGCTGCTGGCCACTCTGAATAATAGAGAAAAGAGCAAGCGTGATGCTGGGATACACAGAAACGTGCTTTTCCCTCTGATGTACTATTTCATTTTGTGGAATTTTGTAGGACTTTGAGAACTTGAAGAGAAAGATCACAAATACAAATTAAAGAGTTGGAAAAATATGACAGACTCATGAAGTATGTGAAGGAAAAAGGCTTATTTAAGACTGAATTGTAGCACCCAGTATGATTCCTGTTGCCTATTTTCCCTATTCCAAAAAACCAGAGTTTGACACACACACACACACACACACACACACACACACACACACACACAGATTTAATTGTTGATTATTTAATAACTTTCTTAAAAGACTGCTAGAATGAACTAGATAACAAATAATTCTCCATCTCTAATGAGGGGAGACTAAAAGAAAACAGGCTGGAGTTGCAAAAGAAGGCCTTCTGTTTAGACCAGTGACTTTTAAATTTTTTGCTTATGGAGTTCTCAGGAGCCCTGGTGGCTCAGTGGTTAAGCACTTGGGCTCCACTGTTATCCAAGAGGTCAGCAGTTTGAATGCTCCATAGGAGAAAGATGTGACAGTCTGCTTCCATAAAGATTACAGCCTTGGAAACCCTGTGGGGCAGTTCTACTCTGATCTATAATGTCACTATGAGTCAGAATCGACTCACTGGGATGGAGTCCTTCCTTTAAACAAAACAAAACCCGGAAGCCTGATATATAACATAGATAAAAGAGGAGTGACTGCAATAAAAGACTGGGTGGGGGTTCCCTAGCCTAGTCTGCTCTCTCTCTCCTCAGAGGGCTTGGAGAGACTCTAGGGCTTGGCAGAGCATAGTGTGAAAACCAATGGTTTAGATCAGGGGTCAAGAAACTACTGCCCAGTGCCCATTTTTGTATGGCCCACAACAAACTAAGAATTGGTTTTACATTTTTAAATGGTTAGAAAAAAAACAAATGAAGAATAATATTTCATGACAGCTGACAATTATATGAAAATTCAAATTTCAGTGCCCATAAATAAAGTTTTATTGGAACACAGCTATGCTGATTTGTTTAGGTATTGTCTATGGCTGCTTTTGTACTACGATGGCAAGCTGAGTTGTTGTGATAAAAACTATTTAGTCTGCAAAGCGTAAAATATTTACTGACCTTTTCAGAGAAAGTTTGCTGACTTCTGGTGTAGATGAAAGATTTCATGATACTGTTTTTAACACTGGGATGTGTGATAAACAGAGTTTATATGATTTCTCCTTTTGGAAGGCATTAATATTAGGCCAGGCTGTGGTTTAAATGAGGTCCTGTCCATAAGGAGGAGGAATGCCTGGCCTCAACCTACCAAGAGCCCCAAGGGGCCATTCCTTCCAGCATTGGGAGGCTGTGGTTTTACCCTTGGGCTCCAGTCAGTTGCCTGCATTTGGCTAAAAGGAAAAGAAGAAGGCAGTTACCTGGCACTGTGCCAGAATTTTTTTCCTTCAGTTTGGAGCCTGAAATTTCTGGCAGTTAAAGAAAGGATTTCCTCCAGAAGAAGACAATTACAGTAATGTTCTGGCCAGCCAGCCCCTAGATTTCTCAGGGTGGGAAAACATCTGTGATTTGGGAAGAGAAAAGGAAACACAGTTCCAAGAATTGATGAGAGATGGAGGAAAGATCTAAGAAAGAGAAAAGCTCGTCTAGAACAAGCAGATAATGAATAGTAAAATCTTAATATCTATTTCTGTTTTCTTTCAGATCATGACAGATCATTTAAGATCAAACAAGATCATTTACATTAACTCATGCTTACTATAAATCATTGGCCCTCAATCTAGCATTTCACAAAAATTATGTTTTTCTAATATATTAAACAGGTGGAAGCTGAAGGCATAATTCTGACATCATGACTCTTCTGTGATTCTAGTTCCTCTGCTATAAAAGGAGGATGAGACCTTAATAGCTTCAAAATCATGGGGTGATTTCTCAGGCTGAAGTACAAAGAATAGTGATTTGGGGCTATGGGAGGGTCATGAGTCTCAAATAATCTGTTCACTCATATGTTACATTTCCCTCTACGTTCCTTACTAGAAAAGTCTTGGTGATTACATTGGTGAATCCACAAAGCTAACAAAAACATATACCCCTCACAATCTCTGTAGGGAAACAAACTAACAAAAACAACAACAAAGCAAATAGACAATATTATATAGCTCTAGATAAAACATATGTTGTAGCTTTTGTCTATAGCTTCATTTGGTTTACAATTTTTTTAAATAAAAATAATACATGTGAAAAACAAGACAAGCCCAAGTTTTTAAAAAATGAGACAATACAGAAAGGAATGAAAAGCAAAATCTCCCTTCCCACTCTCTGATCCCCAAAGTGTTGTATATGGGTCCAGGAAGAAGAAAAGAAAAAATACATATTCTTTAAAAAATTTTACACAAATCGTTTCACACTATTTTGCATTTTATTTCTTCTACTAAATAGTATATCTTTGGAGATATTTCTGCATTTCTATCTATAGCTCTAGCATGTTACTTTTTAATGGTGACATTTTTGGACATACTATTATTTATTTTCATATCATTTACTAGCCCTTATTTATGGATATTGTGGTTGTTTCTGGATTTTGGCTGTTGTTTTTACAATTATGAACAATTTTATAATGAACATCCTTGTACCTATGTTAGTGACTTGTTACTATATTCATACATTATCACTGCTTGGTTAGCATTTTTTATTTTTAATAGCTATTATCAAAATGCCCTGCAACAAGTTTCTGCCAGGTTATACTCCCATTTACAATATATATCTGTTTTCCTATACTCTGGCCAACACTATATGTTATTATTATTATTAATTTTGGCAATTTGATAGGATACAGGATTTTCTAATGTTTATTGACCATACATATACCTTTTTTCTAGAGCTGCCTATTATTGTTTGCATGTTTATCATCTTTTTCTTATTAATTGGTTTAATGTATTTATATATTAAAGAAAATATACCCTTATAGTTTGACTGTTTTTCTGTATTTTTGTCATACAGGAGTTTTAATTTTGTGTGATCAAATTTATCAATCTTTTCCTTTCTGTTTTCTGAGTTTCATGTTATATTTTAGAAAGAACCTCCTCATCCCAAAATTATAAGTAAATTTCACTCTGTCTTTCTCTTAAGACCTACACAGTTTAATTCTTTGTTTATTAAAGGGGTTTTGTTATTTTGGTTTTGACTAGTTTGGTTTGGTGTTAGGTTTTTTTCTTGCCACGTTGATTTTGAAGGTCAAGAGACAAAAAAAAAAAACAAAAAAAATAAAAAAAAATCATTTTTGACTATATGACAAGAAGATGTTTTTGATTTTTAAGTATCAGCAATAAATTCAAATTTTTAAAACTATGTGGATCAACATTTTATGGAGCAAATAAAATATTTTTGCACCCAAATCTCAACCTATAGCAGGCATTTTACAGTCTCTGATCCCTGAGTTCAGGCATCCTAATTTCCCTGCATTTTTTTGACAATGTGGCTGCTAAAAAGACTTCCCCTAAAATGGTGGATTAAGATTACACTAGTTGCTGAAACAAACCAAAATGTCTGTTAGACTGAACCACAGCAAATTGTCTTTTTTGTATTTCAAAAACAGTCCAATATTGGCAATTTCATGTGGTTCAACCTAATATAAAGGCCCAAACATGACACAAGTTAATTTCTTCCCTATAAAGTCCAAATAGATGTTCCTATCAGTGGGTAGCTGCCCTCCATGCCACTGGTGATTCGGGGCCCCAAGTTTATTCTCTTTGGCAGCTTCTCTATCTTTAACACATGGTACCATGTTGTGTTTGCCTACATTGAGCCAGCACGGGGGATAGGGCACTGACGAGTGCTGTGGGAGATTTTTATGGATCTGGCTTCGAGTGGTGCACATCACTCCCACTGCCATTCCATTGGCTAGGGCTCAGTCACATGGCCACAACTAACTGCAAGAAAAGCTAAGAAATATAGTCTAGCTGTGTGCCCAGAAATAAGAGAAAATGAGTCTGGTAAATGGCTGGCTGGTAGCCGCCATAGATTCCCCATTCCCTCCCACTGACTTCTCTCCTAGTATACATAACACTTGGGTCTTCCTGTTTTTAAGTAGGGCAAATTTTGAGTAATGATAATAATACTTTATGTTTGTACAGTTCACAAAGAACTTTTGCATAAATTACCTCATCTGAGTTTCAAAGGTAAAATGTTATTATTTCCACTTTATAGATGAAAAAACTAAGGCTCAGAGAGGCCACAAGTTGACTTGGCCAAGGACACCAACTAGTAAGTGGTGAAACCAGCTCAAAATTACAACAGCAAGGATACTTTATATAGTACTTTTTGGCTTATGCAGCACTTTCATGTATATTATTTTCTGTGGCCACTAGTACAGGGATCTTCCCACTCCGGCAGTCTGCTTGTGGCCTCTCCATCATGCCCAGCTGGTTATTAGCATGCTGCTGGCCAGGCAGATTATGGGATATAAATAGATGCATTTGTTGTCTGACCAACTCTTTTTCCTAGAGTCAGGCACATTTACTGCTGCTAGGAACCAAGCCCTTCCCATCTTCTGGCTCAGGTTAGGAAGCCAAGATTATGAAGCCGTAAGAATGCACATGATGGCTTATCTGCAGTAATATGGCACACTAAGGCTCTCCAGGTAAGTACTAAATTGCCAAAACTCAAAGAATGTTGGAGGGCAGTTCCGGGGTGGGGAGATGGGACACAATGGAGTAGGGGTGTACTGTGACTATTACGTGCTGAGGGGTGGGTCTCTGCTGCTGTTAACTTCTTTTTTCTGCTTTCTTCCGTTTGTAGGATCTTATGGCTAGTAGAGGAAGGGAAAGGGATGACTTCTCTTCCACAAACTCAATTTCTGCTTTGCAGCTTTGCCTTTATAATTTTCATAAATCTCATCTTCCATTGAGATCTCTACCTGCTGCTTCCCTGCATTCCTCCTTCCTCAAGAAAGGACTTAAATGAGAACATGGCCTTCTTCATCAGGAGGGACCAAGGTTTGAGGTTTCCCTTTGTGAACTCCCTGAAGGCAGCAGCCACTGCATCTTCTGCTACCTTGAGTCCCCCTCTAACAGTGGGCCTGGCCTGTGGTGGGTGTCCCCAGTGCTTGTTGAATAAGAGTGTTGTGAAGATCTTGGAGGCTGTCAGAGATAAAGAACTCAGAATTAAAGAAAAATAAATGGCATGTTCTTGCTCTAAAAAATAAAGCTTTTTATTATCATTTTCAAGGTACAGAAAAAAAAATAGAGAGAAAATAGTACAATGAACATGTATCTACCCACCACCACGTATTTCAATAATTGTTAACAGTTTGCTGTATTTGCTTCATCTATTTATATTTATATTTTTGCTGAACTACTTTGAAATAAATTACTTGTCTAAACTGCCAAGAGGTGTGTGGACTCCTGAGCCTATGGCTGATACACATTGACCTAGCTTGGATGGCTATAGATGAGTTGACCAGAACCTGATTGAATGAAGAGAAAGATATTTGACACCGTGAGCTGGTGTAGATTGCTGCAATTTTTACGAGGGTTTGCCTTTGGTTACTTTTATAAGGAATGCACTCACAGCTATACAAATAATTTATTTTCTAGTTTTGAAGGTTGCATTTCCTGACATGACATAGGACTTGGTATTTAAATGGGTATCTTAACTCAGTGCTTTGGACTGGACTTTGCTTATGGATGCAGATGCTCAGAGTTCTAATCAGAATAGAAGATTCTTCAGATCAAGCAACATGTTTGTCTCCTCAGAGTACTGGTTTAATGGGGACGGGTGATTTAGAAATTGGCTATCTAAAATGGAGGGAGATAAAGGCATGAAGTGGCTGACTTATACACTTTCATGGGTGTGCTTACACTCAAAATGAGGGGAACAAGGGAGGATCCCCACTGAATAGATTCCTCTTTTCCTGATAGGTCTGGGATGAGAGGGTGGGGAAGATGCTAATAGGATTATATGATTCAGTTGTAATGATTGTTAACACGGTAAATTGTGATTGTAAAAACTGTGAAAGAGTGGACTAAGGGGGAGGTGCTGCTGGACTGGAGTACAGTAGCCTAACCTAAAGTCCCTTAAAGGTTTTGCTGTGCTGATACCTCATGAGGCTCAGAACAAGGGAATAATCTCTCAGTTAAATTTTATCAGAGGCCAGAAAGGGTGAAGCCCAGACAATTTTTGGAGAACCTGACCAGATCAGATGGATACCTGCAGCAAACCTGAGTAGCTGGTACCTAAGTAACCTCACTCTTAGGACTCTTTGCCGTACTGAAGGACTAATTGTTAATGACTGTTTTGGACTGGTAAAATGATTGGGAGGGGGAAGTTATTCTTCAAGTATGAAAGAACTATGGATCATTTTTATATGGCCTTTCTCACCATGGTCTTGTCTCACCAAATAAACTAGTGTGGCTATGCAAATGAGGTGCTTGTGGCCCACCAAGGGGATTGGACAGCTTGTTAATAATGTAAATAAGGTGCATGGAACCCTTATGGGGATGGGACCATGCAAATAAGGTGTATGGAACCCTAACGAGGGGATTGGTCAGTTTTGTCATTCTACTAGGCTTAAAAGAGAGCCAATTCCAGAGCAGAGCGGGGACCTGACTACCACCAAAAAGAAGGGAGCAAAGCATGTACTTTGGACCTGGGATTCCTGCACTGAGATCCTCCTAGACCCAGGAGACAGACAGAGAGAGCTGTAACATCGAAGATGGCAAGACGGTGAGAAGCAGAAGCAGAGAAACAATGGCAGCAGAGGCAAAAGAACCAGGAGACCAGCAGAAGACGGCGAGGTGGGCTTCCTGGTTCACGAGGGAGAAAGCTGAGTGCCTTCAGGCAGGAGGTTTGCTGGCAGAGTAGGGTGCCTCTGGGCACTTAGTGGAGCTAGGTTTGCCAACCCACAGAGCTAGAGCTGAGTACCTTCAGGGCAAGGCTTACTGGTGGAGTGGGGTGCTTCCGGGCCCTTATTGATAGAACTACAAGAGCTCTGTAACACTTGCCTGAGCAGGGCAGAGGTCAGGCTGGCCTGGAGGGCCAAGGGCCAGAGAGAGGCCTGCCTGCAGCATGGCTGAGAAGAGGCTATCCTGATCGAAGAACTGTGAGTATGGTCTGTGAGTTCTGTGTGGCCATTCCAACGAATTATCAAACCCAGCAGTGTAGAGTGCCATAGGAGGGACAGTTGGAGGGTGGAGGCATATCTGACCTCCACCCTCCAACTGTGGGAGGGAATCAGGCTTGGGCTGTAGATGCTGTTAATGATTCTCTCTCCCCCTCGTGAAATCAGAGGTCAGACGTCGCTCCCACGCCATTTTAAAAATTATAGACATTATTCATCTTCAAAAACTAAGTATATTCTCTTACATAACCACAATACTATTATCACATCTAAAAAAAATAACAATTCCCTGAAATCATTTAATACCCAGTTCATATTAAAACTTCCCTGTCCCCAAAATATCTTTTGATTTTTGGAACCAGGATCAATCAAGGTTCACATGTTGCATTTGACTGTCTTTTTGTTTCTTTTAATCTAGAACAGGAGTCAGCAATTTTTTTTAGTAAAGGGCCAGGTAGTAAGTATTTTAGGCTTTGTGGGACATATGGTCTTTGCTGTAATGACTTAATTCTGCTGTTGGAGAACATAACTACAGACAATACATAGTTCTTAAATGAATGGGTATGGCTGTGTTGCACATTCTGAATCTAATTACTTCCTATGATGCTGTTTCTGTAAACTGGAAGACAGATGCATCTAAAGGCTTCATTAAGGAACCCTGGTGGCACAATGGTTACATGCTCAACTGCTAACTGAAAAGTTGACGGCTTGAACACACCAGCCTGCTCTACGGGAGAAAAAAACCTGGCAATCGGCTTTCATAAAGATTATAACCTAGGAAACCCTACTAGACAGTTCTACTCTGTCATATAGGGTTGCTGTGAGTTGCAATGGACTGGATGGCACACGTCAATGAAGGCTTCTTTAAATGTGTAATCACTGTTTATAAAAGAAATTGCTCTTTCCCCGATGCTAAGAGAAAAAGGCCTAATGTCTTTGGAATACGCCAGCATACTGGGCACATATGTGAAGAGCTCTCTGAGCCTCAGTGCCCTTATTTGCAGAGTGAGAGTTGTACTACGTGATCTAGATTCCTCCTACCTCTGAGATCTCCCATTTCCCCTCCACTAGTACTGACAAGCAGACCAAATTTTTGAAGGATGTGATTGCATTCTTCTTTGTTGTCTCATTTACAGCCATTAGTTCTCAAGCAATGCACCCTTAGTAAACAGGGACTAGTTTTTACGAGGGTTTGCCTTTGGTTACTTTTATAAGGAATGCACTCACAGCTATACAAATAATTTATTTTCTAGTTTTGAAAGTTGCATTTCCTGACATGACATAGGACTTGGTATTTAAATGGGTATCTTAACCAACTGAACACTAAGGGTCCTTTGACATGTATGAGCATGGTAGTTCATGGAATTCTAGGGAGCCGTTTCCAAAGTCTGGTGGCCTCCAGGATTTTGGGGATTGGTTTACACGAGGGAGTAGCAAATGCCAACCTTTGGGTCCCCAGGTTCTGTGAGAAATCTCCAATGAGCTGCCACTCCAGACAATACTGCCAACCTCTTTCCAGGGGTAGCAAGCACAGCTCGTTGCTGAACTCAAATAATCTATTTTGATTTTCAAATGATAAGATTCTAAGTACCTTCAGGCTACTAAGAAAATGTTCCAACATAGTACCTTATACTTTTCAGAATCATCAAGCACAACCTTAAAGATTGCCTGGATGCAAACCACATCCTGGCCATCTCCGATGATCTGAATGGCACGGAGCAAGCTTCTTCTCTGTTCATCAGTTTCCTCATGAGTAAAGAAGGCATAATAATAGTATTAGAAAGAGTTGTTAGATTGAAATAGTTAATACAAGTGATTTGAACAGTGCCTGACACAGTTAAGTACTCGATTATGTTAAGTATCATTTTAGAATTACTACTTTATGCTTTATATTTTCCAGTAAATGACACTGGACCATAATTATGAACTACACAAGCTTTTAAAGGTGGTGCAGGGCTCTGCTTATAACTGTGGAAGTTGATCATTGAACAAACCCTGCATGGGGGAGTGGGCAGTCACTTCCTAGTCATTGCAAATTTATAGTTAATGATAATTTTCAGCAGCTAGTGTTAAAAAGTATGGTGAAGACGAGGCTTTTTTTTTTTTTTAAATTGTACTTCAGATGAAGGTTTACAGAGCAAATTAGTTTCTCATTAAATAATTAATACATATATTGTTTTGTGACATTGGTTACCAAAACTTGCTAATCAGAATTAGGTATATAAAAGCCGAGCATTCCATTCCACAGTTAAATTCACAAGGCTCTTCGTAAAGATAAGCACTTCACTGGGACCAAGTAGAACCTGAACCTACCTTTTGGTTAGTGTTCTAAACATTTAAGACTTCAACACTAAGGAAGGCTGATAGCTGTGATTCAACCAAGTTTTTCACAGGCCTGTAGAAGACTACTGAAAATGACTAGGCAGTCTCAATGTTTATCTTAAGCAGTAAAGATTTTGGCTATACGGTCCTTGGTAGGTTCATGGGTCACTATTATGGAACGTGTTAAAAACAAAAACTAACCTTTATGTCCCAAATCAAGAATGTGTTTGAGGATTATTATACTTACTATTGAGTGATGCAAAATGACAGTGCTCTGGGAAGCAAGATAACCAGCTTTATTATATATATTTTAGCATATGTACTTCATCAAAATATCTAAATTTAATAAACCACAGAGGGAGCAGTTACAGATACTTCCTAGAAATATCCAAACACTTCACGGGATTGGATTTCTGGATTTGAAAGCTTGGGACCATAGTCTCGCAGGATAACTCGGTCAATTGGCATAAGATAGTTCATAATGTTCTACATCCTAGTTTGGTGAATAACGTCTGGAGTCTTAACAGCTTGTGAGTGGCCATCTGAGATACAACGATGGGTCTCTACTCCTCTGGAACAAAACAGAATGAAGGAAACTAAAGACTCAAAGAAGAAACTAGTTTACAGGACTAATAACCCATACGAACCACAGCCTCACCTGAGACCAGAACTAGATGGTGCCCAGCTACCACCATCAATCATTCTGAATAGGACCCAACAGAAGGTCCCGGACAGAAAGTGATAAAAATGTAGAACAAAACTCAAATTCCTGAAAAATGCCAGACGTACTGGACTGGTAGAGACTAGGGGAACCCCTGACACTATTGCCCTAAGATACTCTTTCAACTTGGAACTGCAGCCACTCCCGGTGGTCACCTTTCATCTAAACAATAGATTGAAACTAAACGAAAACCAAACCCATTGCTGTTGAGTCCATTCCAACACGTAACAACCCTATAGGACAACAGATTAGCTTATAAACAACCCAAAAAAAACCAAAACCTGTTGCCATCGAGTCAATTATGACTCATAGCAACCCTATAGGTCAGAATAGAACTGCCCCATAGTTTCCAAGGAGCACCTGGTGGATTCGAACTGCCCTTCTGGTTAGCAGCCATAGCTCTTAACGACACCACCACCAGGGTTTCCATAGAACAATTGATTAGCTTATAAAATAAACAGTATCACCAGAGAGTACAGTGGTCCCTTAAATAATCAACTATGAGACCAAATGGTCAACATTTACCCTAAAACAAAGACAAGAAGCTAAGGAGGGACAGGGAAGCTAAACTAATGGAAACAAAACAAAAAGAATGGAAATAAGAATGTTAACACATTGTGAAAAATGTAATCAATGTTACACTGAAAAATATAACAAGTTGTATTAAAAATTGTTAAATGGGAACCTAATTTGCTATGTAAGCCTTTACCTAAAACACAGTTTTTAAAAAATTCTAAATTTGAAGCTTATTCACAAACTTTGAAAATTTATTGATCACCTAATTTCTACAAACCAGTATTAAGAAATGGAAAGTTCAGAGGGACTACTGAAATGCCCACAAAACTCAAAACTATAGGTCATTCTAGCCTCCTTCATCAGCCAACTGCATTTATTGAAACTCACAAGGATTTATCTTTGTCAATTTATGCTGACATTTTATTTTCCCTTAATGTCCATTCTTTACTTTAAAATAAATGTTTATTACCTTAAAAAAAAATCACTTTAGATTACTTTGCAAACAAACCAGGATCTAGATAATTATTTTACTGCACCTATCCAAATTACCAATAAGTACAGAGTTATGGACCAATTTTTTCTTTTTGAAAAACACTCCAAAAAGGCAAGAAAAACACGTGAGAATGAAGTACTTAAGTTGGTCCGTCTAATCACGGCCTTCTGAAAGACTACCTTTCCCAAATTAACCACTGTTTGGCTATAATTATCAAAACCATTATCATCAGATACGAAATAAAATACGGAAAAGGATAAAGATTCTCTACCTGAAATATAAAGAGGTCACAAAACTGCCTTAAAATACAAAGAAAATATTTTTATTTGTATATCAAAGACACTAAGAAGTGATGCTGTAATGAGGTTAACAAAGTTGACATCAAGACACAAAACGTAGGACTGAAAATGCTACAGATGATTGATGGCTTTCATTCAACCTCCCCTCAATATTTTAGCAGGCCTCTCTGGTATGTTTCTGACTGAATCTTGAGCATGATGTGTCCAGGTGATTCAATTAGAGTTCCATTCCATCAGTCCTCATTCTCTCTCTTTTTTTTCTTTTTCTTCTTTTTCTCTGGACTCTGAAAATCACCAATAAGAATGCTTTTGAAAAAGCTGTGATTGTAAGAGTGAGTAACAGCAATAATTTTTTCTTATAAAAAGGAAACTAGATCTATTTTACTTCCTTTCAAAACAAATTAGGGGTAAAGATTTACAATAAATGCTTTTTAAGACTTATTAAAATCTAAATCTATAAAAGCCGCCCCCATGAAAGTATTCTTTAGCAAATCATATTCTTCCCATCTCTCAAACTCATTTTGTAGTAAGATTCTAAGTTTGGGAAATGGCTTTTATAAATATAAGTACAACAAGGCAGTATTTACTGTATATTATAAAGTGGATTAAATATGGAGACTCTGCCCATGCCAATAAAGTACTGGTAATTAAAAACAAAAACATACAGAAATTGCTGTGCTGGTGCATGGCTCTTCCTCAGAAACTGGTTCTTCTTTAATGCGTTTCTTTTTATCCTTTTTCTTTTTCTTCTTCACAGAGCTCTCCTCTTCTTCCACCACTAGTACTTCTTCTTCTTCTTCTTCCTCTTCTTCAACTGAATACAGTAAGTATAAAGACACAGCAATTAACACTGTGTCAGATAATGCATTTCAGGACTCTCATTAATCCTAGCTGAACTATAAAATATAGCAAAATTTGGTACATTTAGTCTCTTAATTCCACATGTTGAAAGAAATGCTTCTCTCATTCCTGTAAAGTCTAATAAATTTAACATTATCCTAACTAATCCCAAAGAACATGATGGCTTATTAAAACACCATTCGCTTTCAATATGGGTTGTTTCATAATAAAGGCCAATGGCATGTACTCATCCAAGACATGTGTAGTTCCTAAAAGAATGAGTATAAATGACATAAAAAATCCAAACCAACCTTTGATTTTAATCTTGGCTTTTTTAGCTTTCTT
The DNA here is from genome assembly GCF_000243295.1 of Trichechus manatus latirostris. Lineage (NCBI taxonomy): Eukaryota > Metazoa > Chordata > Mammalia > Sirenia > Trichechidae > Trichechus > Trichechus manatus. The sequence continues at coordinate 9,752,520 of NW_004443992.1, read as the reverse complement.
TTCTGTAATTTCCTCGTCTTTGTCTACCTGTTCTATCTTGCGTTTTTTAGAACAGGTTGGCAGTGTGGAGTCACCAGAAGGATCATATGTCTTCACTTCACTGAAAAAGCCAGAGTTTTAGAAAATACCTACAAATATCTGTAATAGAAACAATTCTCGAAAAAAATGTAAAGAAAATGCCATTAGATTATACTTATAAAAGCACAAAATGCTGTTTCATTTTACTGGCTTTGGGGCAGTTTATGAAGGCTAACAGTTTCTAAAATGTAAAGCTATTAATTTTTTCAAGTTGGTCGATCACACTTAAGAGATGTTGTTAGGTGTCGTCAAGTCGATTTTCAACTCATAGCAACCCCATGTGACGGAGCAGAACTGCCCCCACAGGGTTTTCTAGGCTGCAATTTTTACAGGAGCAGATTGCCAGGTCTTTCTCCCATGGAGCCAATGGGTTGGTTTGAAAGGCCAACCTTTAGGTTAGCAGTGGAGCATTTAACCATTGTGCCACCAGGGCTCCTTAAGAGAGGAGATAAGCTAAATGAATTCTGATTTAGTAATCTACGTAGTTACTGTGGTATAGGAGAATATTCCACCAGCCCAGGAGAAAACTGAATGGAGAAAATCTCATTATATCAGCTGACTATACCAGAAAGTAAAAACTGAACCAAATTCATATTTCAAAACATTGGGTAATTCAATGAAAAAAAAAAAAAACAAAAAAAAAATCTAAACCAAGTTTTATACAGAAGTCTTCATCACAAAATCCCAAAAGGCAGAGGAACCAGACGGGATACATATAAAGATTTCCTAATGCCTAAGGTTTATTTTTGTTCTAGTATAAAGAAAAAAATGAAAATACTGAGTCCTTAAATGTGAACTGGAGCCCTGGTGGTGTAGTGGTTACGAGCTTGGGTGCTGAACAAAAGGTCAGCACTTTGAATACACCAGCCATTCCTTGGAAACCCTACAGGGCAGTTCTACTCTGTCCTTATGGGGTCACTATGAGACTGAATTGACTCTGCAGTAGTGGGTTTGATAAATGTGAACTCTCATAATTGGTGCTTTAAGTGCATGAAGTAGTAGGCATAATGGCACAGGAATATGAATTTTTGTTCAAAAGAAGCTAAGTAATATTCTACTTCTTAACCTCATATAGATGCATGCATGGCTATAAGTTTTACAGATTAAAAACACTTAAAAAAAAACAGACACACATCTCTCATCTAAACACAACAAATTATATGGATTTAAAATTACAGAAGTAATTTACGGTTACTGCAGAAAAGTTGGAAAGTTCACAAAATGTAAAAGAAATTGTTAATGTCCATAATTATACACATTTTTCTTTCATAATAATAAAAAAATTCTGATATGTGTATTTAAAATATGTCTATATAAATACATACCTACCATTGAGTTGTTACTGTGCATTGTGCCCCTTGGACACCGACAGCATCTAAATCCTATTGCATCACAACCTTACCAGTACTGAACATGACCTCAAATAGTAACCAAAACACCTCTCTGATGCAAATTTTTTTGTCAATTTGATAGTGAGTTCGGAATACTTTATGATACTTATTAATAATCATTTTTAGACTTGTCTTCTGTCTTTTGACTCCTTTTTATAGGTTTCATTGTAGATTAGCTCTGAACAAACTTTTTTTTTTAAAATAAATGGCATAATATATAGGTACTCTGAATGACAAAAACATTTACTATCAATATCTGGAAATGAGGAAGTTAAATATTAAGAGGGGAAAAAGAGGCAAACACAGTATACTATGTGTACTTATTACAATAATGCAAATATATGAGTATATGATGATTAAAAGCTAGAAGTGATTACGGAAAACTGTAAATGACAAAGAGAAATTAGAGGGATGGTGCAGCACTTAAGCTTATAATAAAAACTACTAACAATAATTAACACTCAAATAAGCAGAAACAGTTTATCCATCTTCCCCCAAATGCTACTCACCTTTTATGTTCATATTTTTCTGCTTTTGCTAATGCCTTTCCTGTTCCACTTATCTTTCTTATCTGACAAGAAAAAGAAAAATTACTAGTAAAATTCTAAGCCATAATATCTTTATAATATAGTCTAGCTAATCACTGGGCCTACAGGAAACAATACCTGAAAATTTTCTTTTCATTTACTTTGAACAGCATATCCTAATGGCAAACACGTTCAATGTTATCAACTCTTTGTAAATACACAAATTATCATCAGCAGGCACAGAAATATATTAAACATACTAAAACATGCAACATATACTTGTTTATAGTAGCAGCCGAAGTGAGTAATAAGTACATAAAACAACCCACAGTTTATTAACCTGTGATAGATAACACTTCTAAAGTAATTTTTAAAAACTACTGCTGGCAGGATATGGTTCTTACCCCTCTATCTTCCAAGGTCCTCAACCTGGCCTCTAATTTGGCTCTGTTCTCAACTCCCATCGCAGAACTGGAATCCTCACCAAAAGCATCATAACGGATAGCCAAAACAGTTTTGGCTGCCAGCATTCGAGAAATCTAATAGAGAACATGAAGTTAAAGGCATTCAAAGTACACCTACTCCTCACATCAACTATCTCTTTATCCGACAATTCACACTTACAATAGTAAAAAATCTACTATCCGATTATCTTGTGCATTATTAACGAGGTGGTAGGAACGGCAGCAATAGCTGCAGAGCGTCCCCTTCCTTGAGGAGGGTCTCTGGCCAGCTCCTCCGTGGCCACAACCTCCAGGTGGACACGCAGGAGCACTGAGCCAGCTGGTGTCTGGAAGAAATGCTTGGAAAACATGTGTGAGTTTAATGACATCCCAAAGTGAGCTGAACTAGGCCTCAAGCCTCTGCCTCAATGGGGCAGATGCTCAGCCAAGCTCCCAGCGCTGCTGCAGGAAGCCATGCGGGGGAGGAGGAGGAGGAGAGAGGCTTGTAGCGGTGGGAGTGGAGCCCTGGAGGCAGCTCTACTAGGCAAGCTCTGACTCGGCACAGGAGGAAGGTGAGGCAGTTATGCTGCGGGCCCTCCAGTCACACAGCCCAGCTTTATCCAGCTTTGTTTTCTCTAAGCCTCCTTCTCCACAGAGGAATAATCTATAACTGGATGTGTCACAGTACGAGCACATCAGTAAATCTTAGCTATTATTATTTCTATGATATTTTCTAAATTAAAAAAAAAATTAGACAAATGGATGGTCTGGGGGGGAAGAAAACCTCCATTTTCACATAATGCTGACTTTTGCATGATGACCTGATCTTTGGAATCTAACAGTGTCAGTAAGTGAGGAGTGGGTATGTTCCAATTTGAGATGTAAAAATCCTCTCTATTACTTATGAGAAAATTACAGCAAATCATCACACTACCATTCAATCTAAGATAAAAAAAAAACAGGAAAATGAAAGTATGATGATTTATATTTCAGTCACTCATCTTATATTTGAATCTTTGCCACAATAATGGCCAACTGGTTATATATTGCCTCCATCACTCTGGTGAAAGACTTTGTAGTAATTCACGCCTAAAACTAGCGCAAACTATTCTTTCAATGTCTTTCTGTAGTTTATAATCAGTGATGTTAGTTCTACCACTTGAAGTTATCCAGAACTAGTGCTGACCTCTTCTTACAAGTCTTTCAAATATATGTGGGTCCCTTTTTAAGCTAATCAACATTTTGTTATTGACCTCCAATTTCTCCATCTCTGCTCTGAAATTTGAAAAATTTCAGTTTAATTCCATTAACCCGTGCCCTCTAAAAAGACTGAAAGTTCTTAGTTTGTCTAAGCACCAATTTCCTCATCTGTAAAACAGACACCTAGGTCTCATAGGACTATTGAAAGGGTTCATGCAAATGATTTATGCCAAGTATTTCACACAGTGCTTGTGCTATTACTCGTCATAATTTATCAAATGTTGCTGTTAAATTGTTTTTTTTGTCAAACAATGCTTTTGATGTGCCACCCACTATCTCTCACCAACTGTGGAGTGGGAAGGAAGGAATGCAAGCAAATACTAACACTGGCCTGTATGGGAGTTCTAAAAAAAAAATTCAAAGATAAATTACAGATGATTTTCAGATTATGTAGCTTTTAATGCTACATGATTACTCTCCTTCTACAAGCCTGTATCTCAGAATTTATAGTAACTTTAAGGAAGCAAAAGAAAATAGCTTTTTAATAGGACCAATAATAATTTCTTCCAACCTTTTCTTTCAGTGTACAAAAGTGCTTTTTATTTAAAGAATTCATCAAACAAACAACAACAAAAAAAACATAAATGGAAAAACATACTGTGTTCATGGATAAAAGAGTTAACATTTTGAAAATGTCAATATTACCCAAAACGATCTACAGATACAATACAATCCCAATCCAAATTCCAACAGCATTCTTTAACGAGATGAGAAAACTAATCACAAACTTCATATGGAAAGGAAAGAGGCCATGGATAAGTGAAGCATTACTGAAGAACAAAGGAGGCCTTGCATTTCCTGATCTCAGAATCTACTACACAGCCACAGTAGTAAAAACAGTCTAGTACGGGTACAATGACTGACACATAGACCAATGGAAAAGAACTGAGAACTCAGAAGTAAATTCATCTACCTATGGACAACTGATCTCTGACAAAGGGCCAAAGTCCATTAAATGGGGAAGTGTCTTTAACAAACAGTCCCGGCAAAACTATCTAACCGTAGAAAAATGAAACAGGATGTGTATCTTACACAAAAACTAACTCAAAATGAATCAGAGACTGAAATATAAAGATCATGGAAGAAAAACAGGCACAACCCTAGGGGCCCTAATACATGGCATAAGTAGTATACCAACCGTAACCAAAAAAGCACAAATAGCAGAAGATAAACTAGATGAATGGGAACTCCTAAAAATTAAACACTTATGCTCATCAAAAGACTTCTCCAAAAGAGTGAAAAGAGAACCTACAGACTGGTAAAAATTTTTGGCTATGATATATCCGACAAGGGGTTAATCTCTAAAATATATAGAAAATTTCGATACCTCAACAATAAAAAGACAAACAATCCAATTGAAAAATGGGCAAAAGACGTAACAGACAATTCTCCAAAGAAGACATTCAGCTAACAAACACATGAAGAAATGCTTGCGATCATTAGCCATTAGAGAGATAAAAATTAAAACTACCATGAGATACTATCTCACACTCCAACATCGATGGCACTAATCAAACAAACAAACAGAGAACAACAAATGCTGGTGAGGTTGTGGGGAGACTGGATGTCTTATACTCTGCTGGTGGAAACATAAAATGGTACAACCACTATGGAAAACAGTATGGCGTTTCCTTAAAAAGCTAGAAATAGAAATACCGTATGATCCAGAAATCTCACTCCTAGTTATATAACGTAGAGAAATAAGAGCAGTAACACGAACAAATACACGCTCATTGCAGCGTTATTCACAATGGCAAAAAGATGGAAACAACCTAATGCCCATCAAAGGACAAATGGATAAACAAAATATGGCACATACAACGGAATACAACTCAATGATAAACAATGATGAATCCACAAAACATCTTACAACGTGGATGAATTTAGACGACATTATGCTGAGTGAAATAAGCCAATCACAAAAGAACAAATATTGTATGAGACTACTATTATAAAACAAGTAAAGGTTTACATACAGAAAACAACATTCTTTGACGGTTACCAGGGAAGGGAGAGAGGGTAAGTTACTAAATAGACAGAAGACACATGGCAATATTGGTAAAGGGAAAGCAATACACTATATGCGAGAAGTCAGCACAACTTGACAAAGGCAAAGGAAGACACTGAAAGGAACACAAGAACAAAGGGCAACTACAGCAATTACTATAACACAGACAATCCTGCAACAGTTATTAACAAACAATAAATTACGAAGGGATACGTAAGTAGCTAGGTTTGGTACAGAGGTGATGGAAGGTGTAAGGGAGCGCACTCAATTGTAGATATAGGTTAGGCTGTGGATTACTCTACATTATGTATTTGTGGATGTTGCATGCATATTAATATAGACAATAGAACACACAAGGGACACAGTCATGCAAACTTCTTACGCACAACCAAATACCTCCTGGGACAAAGATACTAAGCTTAAAGGCTAAGGATCATAGACTCGGGGGACATGTATGTCAACTGGCATAACACAACGCTTAAAAACAATGTTCTACATCCTACTTTTATGAGTAGTGTCTGGGGTCTTAAAAGCTTGCAAGTAGCTATCTAAGATATAACCGGGAGTCTCTTCCCGTCCAGAGTAAAGGAGAGTGAAGAAAACCAAATACTCCAGGGAGTAGTTACTCCAAAGGACTAATGGACCACATGCAACACAGCCTAAATGACCCCATGACCAGAAGAACTAGATAGTGTCCAGCTACCACTACCAACTGTCCCAGACAGAGGGGGAGAAACATGTGGAACAAAAAATCAAATTCATTAAAAAAAAAAAGACCAGACTAACTAACTAGCCTGATAGAGACTGGAGGAACACTCGAGACTATCGCCTAAGACACTTACCTTCTGATTTGGAACTGCAACCATTCCCAGAAACCACTAAGCAATAGACATGCCTATAAAATATACAGTGACACCTGAAAAGAATGTGCTCCATAGAACAAACAATTATAGGAGATCAAGAGGGTAACATTTGCCCAAAAATAAAGATAAGAAGGCAAGAAGGGATAAGAAAACCGGACGAAAGGAAACAGGGCAACCCAAGGCAGAAATGCGGAGAGTGCTGACATAGTGTGGGGATTTGCAACCAATGTCATGGAACACTTTGTGTACAATTTGTTGAATGGAAAATGGAAAACTAATTTGCTGTGTAAACTTTCATCTAAAACATTAAAAAAACAACAACTCATCATTCGCCATTTAATGGAAAAGAGACAAAAGATTTATTATATACTACAGGAGGAAAATGGGTCGGTTAGGAAAAAAGCCCTACCTCAGGAAAAAACTGTAACTCACCTTTCCTTTGTGTTTAGGACTTGTCTGGCCTACAAGTGAAGCATGATAAATGAGACCATACTTAGGAGTATCCCGCCTAGACTTGAGGGCCCTGAAGAGCGCCTTTTCTGCTCCAAGAATCTGAACAGTAGAAGCTGCATGCTTGGCCAAATTCAAAAGAGAGCCTAAAAAGAAATCAAGTAGTTAATGCACTTTCAAGTATTTAAAAGTTCTATGTATTAAACAAAAGTACTGCAGTCACCACAGTAAATAAAAATCTGAGGTAATACAGGATTCTGTAGTCCAGAATTTATTAAAAACCTTGATGTTTCAGCATTTGTGCTTCTTTCCTTAGCATGGGCAGATGGTTGAGATGAATTTCTATGACAAACTGGAAGGTTAAGTTTATTAGTTCAATTTTACTTACTTGCCTGAGACATGTTATTACTATTCTAATTCCATTAGCATTATCATAGGAGTTGTGTAAGTATATAAACATACGTTTTCACATAGTAACCTAGTCCCCATTTTCTGATATTTATTTTCAACATCAAATACCCTGCTGCTTAGGTAAGAAGAAATATACATATTAACAGAAACTTATTAGGGCATCTCAGCATTAGAAGAGCTGTGGGATAATATACCCATATTTTATTTGCCCTGTTATTTCAAGATATGAATGAGGAAGATATACCTAGAAATAGATACATAAAATCTTCTGTGATGTATACCAACAATGTCTCTAAGTAACATAAAAACATTAGTATTTGACTGTATTTACAGGTATTCAATTAAATAGTATTTTATTGTAGCATACCATATTTACAATATCACCATACACGTGCATTAAGTTTGATTATAAATCAGTTATTAAAAATATTTTTGAAAGTCTAATATATTAAAATAGCATATTCAATAGGGAAACAGACTCCCATTCAAGGGTATACATCACCTATTGTGATTTCTTAAAACCGTATTCAAATCTTAATCTGATGAAATGCTAACAGATTTCATCCTCTTGCATTCATCTGAATATTCTAATTAACCATAACAAATGTCTGACACTGGACCATAAGTGTCTCAGAAGAGGTAGTGACTAAAGATGCCTTCATTATCCAAAAGGAAGTCTGGCAAACAAATAAAAACCATCATCGAACACTTGGCCCTGAGTCCTCATCCATATACCATCCTCCTCTTTCTATTACCTAATTATATTTCTCTAATAAACGATGTTTAAGGATTAAAAAAAAAGGAAATCCTAGCCAGAAAACACCAGCATTCTGAAGACCCAAATTTACTAATTACATTAAAACCATTACCTGCATGAGCAATAAGTCGTGCTCCAACTAATTCCCCAACCATGACTGTAACATTGGGTGCGATGGCCATCATTCGATTTTGTAGATATTCATAGAGCTGGGTTCTATATTCTGAGATTTCAATCACCTAGTATGAGGAACAAAATGAGTGAGCCATAAATATTTCAGTAGGTAAAAAAAAAATTACATAAAATTCACATTTGTCCTAAATTATCACTGAGTAGCTGTGTGGCCCTTGGTAAATTAACCAGTCCAAATCTCAGCTTCCTATAAAATGAAGGTAAGTACATACCCTCACAGGGCTATTGTGAGGATTAGATAATGTATGAAACCACTGATAATAGGTAAGATATGTAAACTACTTAGTATACTGCCTAAAAAACGTTAGTCAATATTACTGTATTTTTTAAAAACTCCAAGAGCTGGACGTTTGTGTTATCCTCTCTGTGACTGTGGTATACCTGTCCCCAAACTAGAGAAAAAATTCACTATAGGCTAAAAACATTATAAAACTCTGAATTAAATAACACAAGCAACATCTTTCTGCCTGAATAGAACTTTGGTAATTCATTAATCAGACAATGCTATCAACACAAATAATTATTTAGATAATACTCTCCTAACTTCGTTTTAATATATATTTACCCCCTCCAAATATAAAAATCAAGATGGCCTCAGATGAGGTAGTGACTGTACACCCTCACATTTGTATTTCAGGTGAACAATTAAGATAAATCATCATTGCCATCAGAAAGTTAGTATTACATAGCACAACTATGTTTTCTTTGTTATCAATCTACCTGGGTGCAAAGATGCAGAATGTTGCAAATATCTTCTTCTGAAACCTCTGTTCCCATAGATATCTCTGCAGCTGCTTTCACTTCTGCTTCAACTTCTTCTGGCAGTAACTCAGAAAGTGTGGCAGAGGCATAGTTCTTCCTATCGCCTATGGAATGTTTGCAGAGGATGAAGGAGAATCACTCTTCAACAAATTATATAAAATCCATCAAATTAGTCAAAAGAAAAAGTAGAGATAAGCCAATGAAAAGGATGCCTAAACAAAACAAAAAGTGAACAAGGTTGACCTAGGAGGTTTCCTTATGTAGAGGCTTGGTGTTAGAGATAAACATCTCCCACCTCCCTCCAAAAATCAGATTCTAGTTAGAGTAAAACCCTAACAAGATTCTCCATGAAAACTTATCTCAAAAGCTGTTAAAAAGTACGATAGGACTAAAGGTATTCGCAAAAGTAATCTGCAGTTAAGGCTATACTGAAGTAAACAAGCTGGGACCAGGCATTCCTGAAGTACTTACTACGGTAACAATACTAGTAAGAGTCAAGTAATCCATACTTTTTAACAATCCTCAGGTTCCTCTACTAATAGTATTACTGTACTCTTAGTATAGAATATAACAGTACAGATAGCAAAACTACCCTTCTATTAGATATTACTATTATAAGATTTCTCCTCAGATCTGCAGTTGCCCCTATTAATGGCAAATTTCACTGAGACGTATTCACCATAACAAGCTATTTTAAGAAAAACCAAACTAGAAAACCACATTTCATTCTCTATTGCACCATAGGCCACACCAAAGTTAATTTTGTTTCTGAAATCCAATAGACATTAACAGCAACACTTCCCAAACTTATATATAAATCATAAAAACCCTGGGAGCTTGTTAAAAATAGACTCCTGACTCTTCTTCCTCCAAATTTTGCTGTAGCAGGTTAGCACAAGTCAAGTAGAATTCATCAACTTATGGTATTTAGGAACACGTGATAAAGTACTATAACCCATGTTTTAGGATGCAAGTAGTTATTGTCAATGCCTTAAAGGACAAACAAGTTACTCACCAACTTTCTGCAAACATTTGCAGTATGTCAAATTATCTGAAATAATTTTTCCTAATTCAGGGAAATGCCAGCCATACCATTCTCTACACCGCATAATGTAATTGTTTAGTTCTTTATCCAAGTCATCTAACAAGGCTGCAGTAAATTAAAACAAACAAACAAAAACAAAAGTAGTAGTTAAGGGCATTTCTTAAATTGGAAATTACTAAAGACTTTGAAATTTCCAAAAACAGTTTAACAACATGGGAGAATAACCTATTATGAAACCATGTGAACAAAAAGCAGAATACAAAACCACACAAATTCCACTTATGGCTTTACTGTTTCATAGAAAAGGACAAAGGAATCTGTTTACATAATGTTAGTAACAGTGTGCCTGTCTCCAAATAGTCAAATAAATTTTCCTTTTCCTGCATTTTCCCATTTATCTACTTTACTTACTAAAAGTTCTAGCTGATCTCCCTTCTCTTATTTTAACAGACAGAACCATAAAAATTAAACTTCAATAGTAGGAAAAAACCATGAGGAATATAAAAATAGATTAGGCTTCATAAGTACTATACTTACAAATTGCCTGAACAATCATTGTATCCACTTTATCAGCACTAAATTTCAATCTGTATCTAGAAAGGCTGGGGAGAAGGGGGGAAATAAATCAGTAAAATAATATCTAGGAAAAGCAGTTAAATTAATATCTTTAAAAGACAAAATATACATATATATATATTTTACTCAAATCCCTTTCAGAAATAGTTTTATTTTTTCTAAGAAAATCAGTTGAACAGGAACACATTATGCAAGATCAAAAAGTACAGATTAAAAAAAAAATCGAAACATCTCTATTACAAAATACATCTGTAACATGAATTAATTTATAATAAACAGGATAATGTTGTTGGTGTAGTACAAAATGCAGCACATTAATGCCTTATACTACCAGGTAAGAAAGAGCACAGTACTCAAACACCTGAAAATAGATGGCCATGGAGATGCTGGTGTACAAAACTCAGCACATTAATGCCTTATGCTACCAGGTAAGAAAGAGCACAGTACTCTAACATCTGAAAATAGATGGTCATGGAGAAACAATACTGTATATAAGTTTCTTAACCTCAGCACTACTGACATTTTGGGTCATATAATTCTTTGTTGTCCTGTGCACTGTAGGATGTTCAGCAGCATCCCTGACGTCTACCCATTAATTATGAGTATCATGCTCCTCTGTGACAACCAAAAATGTCTGGAATGCAAAATCAAACCCATTGCCGTTGAATAGATTCTGGCTCGTAGCAACCCTAGAGGACAGAGTAGAACCGCCCCATAGGGTTTCCTAGGAGCGCCTGGTGGATTTGAGCTGCCGACCTTTTGGTTAGAAGCCAAATTCTTAACCACTATGCCACCAGGGTTTCCAAAATGTCTCTAGACACTACCAAATATCCCCTAGAGGACAAAAATCACCCTTAACAGAGAATCACTAGTGTACACAAATGTCCATTAACCTCATGTTCAGACCTTGACTCAATTTAGCTACTTTTTTCTCTTAAAAATGCTTATTACGAAGTTCTTCTCGATTATTGTGCAATTTGCTCGTCTCTATACCTCAGCAGCTTCATTCAACCCTTTCATTAACCTATGCTTACCGTTTTTTTGTTAAAGGCACAGACCTGTTTACTATAGTTATTTCTTTAATATAAATTTAACATGTCTTTTTAACTGTGATAATATTTTTAAACTAAGATTGTTCTTGATAGTGCTCTGGTTAAAAAGTTGCATAAGTTTCGAGGAGGCTACCCTTAATCCTATTTTTTCCTCACAAATCCCATTATTTTTAGCTCACAATTTCACAGATTGCCAAGCTTTTTGGGAACACATACGCCACAGTATATACAGCAGGAATGCCTGTTCTAGGAGACCTTTGGTTAAACACTGTGGGTTAATGTACTTTTCTTTGCTTCATTCTAAAAACTCATTAAAAACCACAGTAAAAGAATCAATACACACATAAAACAAAGAGACTGTAACAAATGAGAAAATTTGGGGAGATGACAAGTGAATGGATTTCTGAACAGAGAAAAGAGAAACGAAAAAGAGAGGTAAGACAAAGACCAGTGTTGGGGCTCAACACCAGAGGAACAGAAAACTACTATGAAAAGGTTTAGATCCCAAGCAATGGAGTCAAAATGTCTGGGTTCAAATTCTGGCTTTACCACTCACTACTGTATTGACTTTGGGCATCAGTTCCTCATCTATAAAATGAGGATAATACTGCCACTTCCTCATAAGGTTGTTATGGGAACTATATTAGTATATTTAGAACCATGTTGTGTTTATTAAACAAGCTAATTTTACCTGTGGGCTAGTCCAAGACACATAGCTGCCATTTCACGTGGTTCTACCCCAGGGATTAATCCATCCATCTGTGAACGGATTCCTCTCATAAGTTCATTAACAACGGGACTATGGATACAACTGAGATTCAGCTTCTCCTATAAAAACAAGAACATTTGTATTAAATAAAAAGAAAACTTTCTTCAAATTATTTCTTAAATGTTAAAACAGCACTGATTTAAGCATGCATTTTTTTTCAGTTTGATAAAAAGCATAGTTTTTGTTTGTGTGAAGAACACTTGAATATATTGTTGGAAGTCAGTATTGGTGCAAGATTCCTGAAGGTAGCCTGGCTATACGAATCAAAAGCTGCAAAAACACAAATACAATTTGACCTAGCAGTCTTGTTCTTTTTTGATAGTTTGAGGGGATCTTTCACTACTTCATGTTAACTTCTTTTTAAGATTATACAAGTAATAAATACACAAGGTTCTAATCCATAGTACTATAAAGGGTACTGAACGAAAAGTCCAAGTTCCAAGCCTTAGGTCCTTTTTGGACAAATAAATAACTATTAACATCCCATAAATACTTCCAAATATATACATGTGTTAGTGTATATGGGTGTACACACACACACACCTAAAAATAGTTTAAAATTTTTATACACTCCACACATATGGGATAATAAATTCTATTCTGTGTACTTTTGTGTATATTGCATCATGTTTAAGAACAAAATATCTAATATGTTATACAAGTGATAACAGCTGTTCACTGTAGAAAAAAAAAGTTTAAATAGACAAACTGAAAAGGAAAAATTTTAAGCATTTGTAATCCCACCATTCAGCAATATGCCCTTCTGTGTATGTGTATACCATGTGTGCACACACCCACTCAAGCAGTACTGTTATTACACATTCTCACAGGTTTTCATTCTCTGGAGCATAATGTATATGCATGGCTCAATTTAGAACACAAAGTGAAATGATGCTTCAGTTCCTAGGATGCTGAAAATATTTGCTCAATTCATAACATGTTAAAATTTAAGTTTAACAGAAGAATATGAACTAAGACTTGTGAAATGTAGAGACTGATACTGGCAGAGTATCTGGCAGTACCAGAAGTAATAACCTATTCCAATAAACTTCTCAACCATTCTACTTTAAAAAAAAAAAAAAAGATCTCGAATTGAACACTTCTTTTTAACCTTAAGAGACCTAAACATAATATAATCCTTACTTCATGAATCAGGAGGATGTCCATGAACACAATAATTAACCATCACTGTAACACCACCGAAACTACTAAAGATCAAACCTACCACAACTAGCTCTCAGACGGTTCTGCTTTTTAAGTGGGAGCCTACCAGTTTTCTATCTTTTCACTTTCATTGTATGTTTCACCTCTAGCAACTCCACCTTCTACTAATAATTTCTAATAAACACATGTTCAACAACAACTAAGTCATGACCTCATTTTTATTGAAAGAAGAAAAAAATGTGGCTAGACAAAAAATTGGCAGTACATACATTATGTAAATAGGTTATGTCTAGGTGGCAGGCTTAATGCTAATTTTATCATCTTTTTATTTACCTGCATTTTCTAAAATAAACAAGCATCACTTATGTACGCTCGGTCTGCTAATCCTACTGGAAATCAATTATTATTTAAGCCTAGGGAAAAAAGATCAAGTATGAGAACTTAAGAAATATTTTTTAAAAATTTTTAAAATTTTACTCAGTGAGGACATTAACATTATTTTGCACTTTGAAATTTCTAATACAGACACATAAACCATAAACAACTTATTGCAAAGGCTAGGCTGTTCGGTGAGATCTGACTAGGAGGCATCAAAAAAAATCACAATCTTACCTTAATGACCCCTCCCAGTTTAGCATCAGCTACAGCCAAGGGTTCATGGGCTTCTTTTACTATTTTCTTTAGAACTCTTTTCAGCTGCTTATTGATTTTGCCCTCCATCAGAGCTGTGAATGCTTTCCAGGAAAAAGAAAAAGCAATTGTCAGCGCTTAAGATCTCATTTAAATTTGTTTAAAAATAATACAAATGCTTCCTTTCAAAAGGACTGATTTAGCATTTTTTTACTTCTGAAATGATGTAATAAATGTAAAACTGTTTTACAAGTTATGGCTTTCACAATTTCATTTGATCTTCTCAACAATCACCCTCATTTCTGCTCCACAGCCAGGAGTTGAACCACGTCTGGGATTCCTCTCCCTATGTCACATGATTCTTCTCATGAACTCAGAGATAGAATGATGAAATCTTGGAAACAATCTATTTTGGTACAACAAATAGATTTACTCTTCCATGTAATTTTACAGACTGGTCTGACATTCTGGATTGTGAAATATCCTAAAACCAAGACTCTGGTTAAAAAACAAAGAAACAAAGTGTAATCAATTTGAAGGATCTGCCACAAGGTCAGCATGCCTAGTGGAGGCCTTTAATGTCCCATCTCTGCTAATCCCTGATCCAGACAGGGCACTGGGCTTCTGCTTATCAACTACTCTCAAGTTAGCCTACTCTCTTCTGGAACCATTTTCATTTTTGGCAAGTTTAAAATCTGCTAGTATATAATTGTCACCCTTCTTAGTCATACACTTCCATCTTCTGGACCTACATGGACTAACGTCTCTTCTGATATTTGTCTGGCTTTTGGCTGAGGCTAAAGTATGCCTGGGAGGAAAGACAGTCGGACACAATTTGTAAGGCCTAGCAGTTTGTACTTAGGCGGCCAGGCACTTGCTCCGCCTTCCATTTGAATTACAAGTCCATTCCACCTATTATTTGAGAAAATAAAAGGTGACCACAAAAAAGGCTCTGGCTACCACACAACTCTTACAGGGATCTCTACACTCTAAGAAGCTAGGATTCAAGTTACTTTTGTTGGATTCTGATGTTTTCATTTCATACAACACTATTCCTTATAATCTACCTTGCTAAAAAGTGTCTTCCATTTATTCTTTCCTTAAGAGTTTTTAACTCTTTTATAATTTATAAAAGCAAAATTTTTCATTCAACTTCTTTCTTCTTGTTCTCAATCTTCCGTATCACCTACTTTTATATTTTAACCTTGTTTTCTCCCTTAAATAAAATTCATTTCTTAAAAGTAGAAGTTTGTATTCTAGGTTTTAATATTTACAGAAACATATCTCCCCTTTATTGAAAAGCTTATCACTCTTCATAATATGTACTTTTAAAGGCTGGTATACAGGGATGGTAGCAGCGATAAGAGGAAACTGAGTCTTTCCTCTTCTTGTCCCTGCTGCAACTTTTCAGCATCCCCTAGTAGCTCTCCCATTGCATCCAAATGTAGGCTGGCCGCAAATTTTACTGAGGCTATTTGGAAGTCCCGCAAGTTGATAATGTAATCAAGAATAAAAATAAACCTCTCCACCCAAATGATATATTTGAATTTCTGGGCCAAAAAAGATTTCTGACATCATAGCCCATCAGACTCTTTATAAGGTTGTGGTGTCTAAAAGGTGTTCTGTTTCTCATTCTGCTTGACAATGGGAACCAGACAAGGATGCCCTTTATCACCACTCTTATTCAGCATTGTGCTGGAGGTCCTAGCCAGAGCAGTTAGGCTAGAAAAAGAAATAAAGGGCATCCAAATTGGTAAGGGAGAAGTAAAAGTATCTCTATTTGCAGATGATAGGATCTTATACACAGAAAACCCCAAAGAATCCACAAGAAAACTAATAAAAGATTTCAGCAAAGTAGCAGCATACAAGATCAACATACAAAAATCAGTTGGATTCCTCTACACCAACAAAGAGAACTTTGAAGAGGGAATCATCAAATCCAAGACCATTTACAATAGCCCCCAAGAAGATAAAATACTTAGGAATAAATCTAACCAGAGACGTAAAAGACCTATACAAAAAAAACTGTAAGACCAAGAAACCAAGAGACCTACGTAAGTAGAAAAACATACCATGCTCATGGATAGGAAGACTCAACATTGTGAAAATGTGAATTCTACCCAAAGTGATCTACAGATACAATGCAATCCTGATCCAAATTCCACCTGCATTTTGTAAGGAGATGAAGAAACAAATTGCCAACTTCATATGGAAAGGGAAAAGGCCCCAAACAAGTAAAGCATTACTCAAGAAGAACAACAAAGTGGGAGGCCTCACGCCACGCGATTTTAGAACTTATTATACTGCCACGGTAGTCAAGACAGCCTGGTACTGGTACAACAACAGATACATAGACCAATGGAACAAATTTGAGAATCCAGACGTAAATTCATTCACCTATGAGCAGCTGATATTTGACAAAGGCCCAAAGTCCGTTAATTGGGGAAAAGACAGTCTCTTTAACAAATGGTGCTGGCATAACTGGATATCCAACTGCAAAAAACCGAAAGAAACAAGACCCATACCTCACCCCATGCACAAAAACTAACTCAAAATGGATCAAAGACCTAAATATAGAAATCTAAAATGATAAAGGTCACGGAAAAAAAGTTAGGGACAACAGTAGGAGCCCTAACACATGGCATAAACAGAACACAAACCGTAAGTAACAATGCACAAACACCAGAAGAGAAACTAGATAACTGGGAGCGTCTAAAAATCAAACACTTATGCTCATCAAAAGACTTCACCAGAAGAGTCAAAAGACAACCTACAGACTGGGAAAAAAATTTTGGCTACGACAAATCCGATCAGTGTCTGATCTCTAAAATCTACAAGATAATGCAAAACCTCAACAACAAAAAGACAAAAAACCCAATTAAAAAATGGGCAAAGGATATGAACAGGTAGGCAGCTAACATACATGAGGAAATGCTCACGATCATTAGCCATTAGAGAAATGCAAATCAAAACTACAATGAGATACCATCTCACCCCAACAAGGCTAGC
>NW_004443992.1:9696862-9735033 GCF_000243295.1 Trichechus manatus latirostris | reverse complement strand
ACCATACAATCCAGCAATCCCACTCCTTGGAATATACCCTAGAGAAATAAATGCTGTCACATGAATAGATATGTGCACAGCCATGTTCACTGCAGCACTGTTCACAATAGCAAAAAGATGGAAACAACTTAGGTGCCCGTCAACAGACGAATGGATAAACAAATTATGGTATACTCATACAATGGAATACTACGCAAAAATAAAGAGTAACGATAAATTCGTGAAACATTACATGGATGAATCTGGAAGGCATTATGCTGAATGAAATTAGTCAGTTGAAAAAGGACAAATACTGTCTAAGACCACTATTATAAGAACTCAAGAAAAGGTTTAAACACAGAAGAAAACGTTCTTTGATGGTTAGAGGTTGGGGAGGGAGGGAGAGGGGTATTCACTAACTAGATAGTAGACAAGAATTATCTTAGGTGAAGGGAAGGACAACACTCACTATAGGGGAAGTCAGCACAACTGGACTAAACCAAAAGCTAAGAAGTTTCCTAAATACAACCAAACACTTTGAGAGACAGAGTAGCAGGGGCTGGGGTCTGGGGACCATGGTTTCAGGGGACATCTAGGTCAACCGGCATAACAAAAGTTTAAGTTTAACGAAAGTTTAAAAGTGTAAGAAGAGGTTCTGCATCCCACTTGGGTGAGCAGCGTCTGGAGTCTTAAAAGCTAGTGAGCAGTCATCTAAGATGCATCAATTGGTCCCAACCCACCTGGAGAATGGAGAACACCAAAGATACAAGGAAAATATTAGCCCAAGAGACAAAAGGGCCACATAAACCAGAGACTCCATGAGCCTGAGACCGGAAGAACTAGATGGTGCCCGGCTACTACCAATAACAGCCCTGACAGGGAACAGTAGAGTCTCTAATGGAGCACAGGAAAAGTGTGGTGCAGAACTAAAATTCTAATAAAGACCAGCCTTAATTGTCTGAGACTGGAGGGACCCCAGAAGGCATGGCCCTTGGACTCTGTTAGCCCAAAACTAAAATCATTCCCAAAGCCAACTCTTCAGACAAAGATTAGACTGGACTGTAAGACATAAAATGATACTCATGTAGACTGTGCTTCTTAGCTCAAGTAGATACAGAGTCTAAATGGGCAGCTCCTGTCCAAAGGCGAGATCAGAAGGCAGGAGGGGACAGGAGCTGGTTGAATGGACACAGGAAATCCGGGGTGGAAAGGAGGAGTGTGCTGTCCCAGTATGGGGAGAGCAACTAGGGTCACATAGCAGTGTGTGTATAAATTTTTGTATGAGAAACTAATTTGAAGTGTAAACTTACATTTAAAGAATTAAAAAAAAAAAAAAAAGTTCTGCTTCTGATGAAGGAGAGGGGCTTGGCTAAGCAGGCCCATCTCCAGGAAATTCCAGCCACATCCATGAGACACTCAGCTTTAAAATGAAGCCAGCGTCCACAATGTTGTCAGCCTTTCCTGCACCTCAGCCTGGAGGGATTCTAGGTGGCCTAGGCCATGGGGTAGATGAAGGGAAGGCTAGTGGGGAACAGAGGGTCCACACCCCCTGGCTGCCTGCACTGTAGGCTTCTACCTCAAGAGTGCCAGAGGGGAGAAGATGATGAATAAATTGTGGTATATTCACACAATAGAATACTGTATAGCCATGAAAAAAAGAAGTATCTGATTATCTACAGCCATACAGTTGTGGTTACATGTCAAAACTGTGTTACGATAGGTAGTAGGAAAATTCCCCGGAAAGGACTCTTTTCTCTTAAGAATAAGGTGATAGTTCAACTTTCTGGTAAAAGTAGATAGGAAAAGGTACCGTATGACTAGATTCCTGATAGAGCTCACTACTTTCATTCATTTACCCAAAACAGTACCTTCTCTGACTAGACACTGTGCTAGAACCTAGAGATTTGACAGTGAAGAATGGTCTCCACCCTCATGGAGCTTAGAATAATAGGGGAAGGGAGAAGACTTTTAAATTCTCACCTAGTTAACATTCTCCACATTTATCTTACATTATTTTAAAAAACACAGAGAAACTAGGTACGGAAATTCAGATACACCTCTAAGCCTCTGTTTTATCATCTGCAAAATAAGGACAATAATATCTATCTCACAGGACTGTTTCAAGGATTAAACAAGATAATTACAAAAATATCTGACAATCACTATGTGATCCATATATTAACTATTATTAGTAAAAAACCCGCTTCACATTTGGGTAAAAGTTGGGCTTGCTCATTTAGTAATAGTTAGTAAGGACCAGTCAGAAATATCCCAAGTAGATTATACAGGCTATACACAAAATACGAATTCAAAGGAGGACCCTTGGGATAACGGTTGTAGCACTTTGCAACTCCAGGAGGAGCTGTGCCTGTCAGTTTGTATGACTAATGCCCCCCAGCATTGTGCAGTACAGAACACACTCTTGCTTGTGATTTTACCAAAATTCTACTCCTATTTAACTTTAAGGCTATGATAAACAGATCTCTATCTAAACTTTCAGGTTAAAATTACTATAGTCATATGCTTTATGGCTATATGAGGCTTTAATTGTTGAGGAAGCAGCCCTATAAATACATATTTTTAAAATGGCCCCAGTCTTGGGTTCTCTGTCAACCTACCCCTCTGCCCAGGTTGGGGTGTCCATTAATATTCCAGCATTTCTACTTAGGCTCCCCAATTTTCACAAGAGAACCATAACCTTTCTCTATCACGGCCAATGAACAAAATATTTGCATCTGCCAAATTCACAGGCATGTTCTTCCTTATGGTCCTTCATTTTCAAATTATACCACGAAGAAGTTGAGTGACGTGATATAGAATTTAAGCAATTGAAAAATCAATGGTTTGGGTTTTATATCTGGTCTTCTTGTTTTCTCTAATATTAGAAAGACTGTAAGACCAAGTGCCTACTGAAGCCAATCCTAGTTAAATCCTATCATTGTAACTCTGTTGTCTCTTCCTGAGGACTAGCCCCCTTTAGAGAAGCGAAACTCTTATGTCTCTCTGTAGTTTTTGTATTAAAAAACAAAACTATTAGTTTTCCTAAAACGTTTTATAATACTGAATATGCCTTTTCAAACTAAAAAATGTGCGCTCTTGAACTTTATGACTTCTCTAAATCCCTTCCTGGTCAATTGTGAATTCGGGATATTTTCAACCTCACCCTTGGATTAAAATTACCAGAAAGCGGGGAACTTGACCACATTACCTTGGTCCCTTGTAGAACAGCTTTTACTGAATTGTGCTTCAGCATTATGCTGTTGGTTTCCACAGAGAGATCAACTTAACCACTTCTCACCTCTCATTACACTGGGCAGGGGGGAACCAACCCTATGATGAAAAAAGCTAACTCAATGTTGTCTCAGTGGTAGTGACGAATCTGAGTTAGATCACTTAAATTCAGTTCCAACAAGAATGCATCATTGACAACATTGAATAAGGTTAACTCAAGCAACTGAAGTAGACAACCCTTTAACAAGGAAAACAAATTGCCAAGATTTTCCCTTAAAGCCTCTGATTTTTTATTTATTTTTACTTTACCTGCCAATGCTTCTGCTGTATCCTGAAATTTCTCAAAATGTTTTAGTTTTACTCTGGAATAAAACAAACAAACATGTCATGGGTGCACGTTAATTTTGCAAAAGCAACATACCTGGGAAAGAGGTGTTGGATTGTTTCCAAAGCACACACCAATAAAAGAAACTAGCATGTTACTGGGTGCCAGGGTGCAAAAGTTAGCTATTCTTCACAAAATGACGAGTTTTTCTAAATGCTAGGGTAGTAATGTTTGGACTATTATTGAAAAGGTTGTAGACTTTGAAGGGAACTAAGGTCAACAGTAAAGAGGTTTACTACCACATGTAAACCACAAGCAAAGATGCTGAAGTTTCAACATAGCTCCTGATGGTTAATGACTGAACACACATGTTGGTTTTACTACACAGCATAGAGCTAGCCCAGGAAAAAGTACAAGTCCCTCTTAGGTCAGGAATCTCATGATATCCATTTGTCTATCTAGTGTATAAGATCTGATTGCTGCTACTCTTATCTTACTCTTTCTCCCCTATATAAGAAGCCCTGATAGCTCAGTGGTTAAGCACGCAGTTTGAGCCCACCAGCCACTCTGCAGGAGAAAGATGTGGAATTCTGCTTCCATAAAGATTACAGCCTTGGAAATTCTATGGGGCAGTTCTACTCTGTCCTACAGGGTCGCTATGAGTTAGAATTGACTCAACAACAATGGGTTTGGTTTTTCCTCTCCTCTACACACTTTAAGTGGAGCCCTGGTGGCACAGTGGTTAAGTGATACGGCTGCTAACCAAAAGGTCAGCAGTTCAAATCCACCAGCTGCTCCTTGGAAATCCTATGGAGCAGTTCTATTCTGTCCTCTAGGGTCACTGTGGGTCAGAATTGACTCTACAGCAATGGATTATATACTTAAGTGCAGGGTTTTAGAAAATCATTTTATATTAAAACAATCATACATACCGTGAATTCATTGTCATCTCAGTGGCAGTGACGAATATTTAAGTTAGATCACTTAGATTCAGTTCCAACAAGAATACATCACTGACAACAATGATTCAGGTTAATTCAGCCAACTGAAGCACATAACCTTTAAAAAGGAAAACTTGTCTTCCATCGTGCCTTTAACAGTGTATCTTAAGCAGGGTTTTCTTGCATGGTCAGGGAACTGTGGTGATGGGGGGCAGCCTTAAGATACACACTTACCAATACAAAGATTTAAGAAAAAGTAGTAAGTTCATCATTTTCCACCCTACTCTATCCCCATTTCCACTCTTCTGAGGTGGCATTTGTTCGTATCTTTCTATACTTAAGTATACTTTCTATACTTCACTACATATGCGCATATATATAACAATACGGCAAAAATGCAATCACATTACATAAATTATTGTGAAACTTGGTTTCCTCAGTATATCACGGACCTTGCTCCAGGTCAATAAGACATCTAGAAATCTGTACTACAATTTATTCAACCATTCCACTACTAATGGACATTTAGGTTGTTTAAAATTTTGAGTTTCTGGAGCCGCAAGAACCACAGACTTCATCAGCCTGAGACCAAAAGAACTAGACAGTGCCTGGCTACCACCAATGACCACCCTGACAGGAACACAACAGAGAGTCCCTGATGGAGCAGGAGAAAAGTGGGGTGCAGAACTCAAATTCTAGTAAAAAGACCAGACTTAATGGTCTGACTGAGACTGGAGGAGCCCCAGAAAGCACAGCCCCGGGACTCTCTGTCAACCCAGAACTAAAACAATTCCCGAGGCCAACTCTTCAGACAAAGATTGAACTGGACTGTGGAACATAAAATGCTCATGAGGAGTGTGCTTCTTAGCTCAGGTAGATACATGAGACTAAATGGGCGGCTTCTGTCCTGAGGTGAGACGAGAAGGCAGAGAGGGTTAGGAGCTGGTTGAATTGTCATGGGAAATCAGGGGTGGAAAGGACGAGTGTTCTGTCACAGTATAGGGAGAGCAATTAGGGTCACGTAACAATGTATGTATAAATTTTTGTATGAGAGACTAACTTGAAATATAAACTTTCACTTAAACTATAACAATAAACTAATAAAAAAATTCGGAGTTTCCGCTACCAGAAATACTGCAACAACCATCTCTGTATTTTGCTTCTCTAATTGTTTAGCATGCTGATTCTTTGAGTTTGACACTCTTATTAATTCAAAATTAATTTGTGTTTTCAAAAATCTTAGAAAATAATTATGGGGTGATTCTCAATCTAGTCTGTAACTAATACAAATTAGCTGAGATGGCCTTTGTTCCAAATGAAACATCTCTCACAATTAGGTTCACACCAATGCTACTTTTGAAACAGATTTCAAAACAAAAAATTACAAATATAATACTATACAAATCAGCAAAAAAATGCTTTAAAAAAGCTCTAAATATTAACTACTAAATTCTTAGTTTCAAGATCACTTACATTTTATTTGCTTTCTCTGGCGTTTCAAATTCTTTCCATAAACTATCAACCTCTTGAAGTTTCTTCTCATTTAGAACCTGCAATAAATATTTAAATAATTTTCTTTAAATGGCACCAACTAAGCACATATATATATACACACACACATATACACACACTCTATGTACAGTTTAATGGAGTAAATACAACTGCATGTGCAAAATGAAGGTAATGGAAGCTATTTCTCTCTCTCTCTCTGAAATAATAAACTAGTTTCTTTTTTACTCAGCAGACATTTTTGGTCAAATTAGTGGTTCAAGTTGCCCATTAACCACCCGATGGAATTCAGACCCCGTTAGGGTCTTTTTTAGAATCCTCTATTTTTAAGGAGCCTCTGATCCCCTCACAAATGATTTAACAAGCTTGTTGCTAACCAAAATGTTGGAGGTTTGAGTCTGCTCACAGGCTCCTTGGAAAAAAGGCCTGGCGATATACTTCCGAAAAAATCAGCCACTAAAAACCCTGTGGAACAGGGTTCTGCTCTGACACACGTGACTCCTTGACGATTAGTTTTGTTCTTTTTTTTAACCCCTTCACAATCACCATCAATTCATAACATATGCATAGAACATCATCAAAAGACTATTTACCCACTTTCGACAGGAAACAAACACTTAACCATTTGCACCATCCACGGGCATCCTGTTATTTACCGCTATGATCATCCTCACATGAAATTACAGATTTCACTAAAACTAAGATATCATCAATTATAAGACATATCCTGATGTAAGAAATTTTCAAATGTGAAAAGAAAAAAAGGGGCATTTTCATCTATGAAATATAGCCATTAACGTTTAGATACACATTCTTCAAAACTCTATGTAACATGTTACTTATGCGTATTTTTAGGAACTACACTATACACTTAGCGTATCATGGACACAATTCCAGGTTCTTTTAACCAGCTGCTTGGTATTGTCTGGATGTACCATCATTTATGCCCTTCCTGATAGATGTTTGTTGTTAGGTGCCATCAAGTCATTTTGACTCATTCGATTCCATGTGGCAGAAAGAACTGCACCATGGTTTTCTTGGCTATAGTCTTTACAGGAGCAGATAGGCAAGTCTTTTTCCCCAAAGAGCTGCTGGGTGGTTTCAAATCGCCAATCTTTCAGTTAGCAGTCTAGCGCTTAACCGTTTGCGCCACTAGGGCTCCTACACAACAGTATAAATTTCACTAAAATGCATCAAACTGTGCATTTATAATGGATGAGTTACACAGTATATAATTTATACCTCAATAGAGCTTGAAAAAATATATTGCTCAATAATTAGGTTACATATGAACATTTGGTACACCAAAAATCTTTTCCCAAAAGTTTGAGGAAACAAAGGACACAGATGCATGCAATGCTACACAGCTGCACTGTTCAATGTAGCTACTTAAATTTAAATAAATTTAAAAAAATTTTTTTTTGCTCAGTCACCCTAGTTACACTTCAAGTGTTCAATAGCCACTTGTGGCTAGTGGCTACCATAAAGGACATCACAGCTATAAAATGTCTGAGATGAAGAAAGACTAAAGGATGTCTTTGGTCTTATGTTGTGTGTTCACATTATGACAAGTGACCCAAATTGAGTCTTCGTAATATTCTAGTTGTTCCTTTACATATTGGAGCCTGGTGGTACAGTGGTTAAGCATTTGGCTACTAACCCAAAGATCAGCACAGTTCAAATCCACCAGCTGCTCCTTGGAAATCCTATGAGGCAGTTCCACTCTGTCCTATAGGGTCACTATGAGTCAGAATCAACTCGATGGCAATGGGTTTTTTGGTTTTACATATTAATTGTGACTTTGCTTTCATATATAACCTTGCTACAGAGCAATCAATCGTTGAAAGTGTTTAATTATTCTGAATCACACTGTATATTATATGGATATGTATGTGCACACTGGGCCATGATATAAAAGGTATTCTTCACTGTGAATTAAGATTTAAAAAATTTGGAAAACATCTTAGAGCATTTCCATAAAAGCATGAATTTTATGCAACCAATATAACTTTATACCCCAGCATTCTGAAATATTATGGGGAAGGGAGCTAATAAACTTGTACTGTAGACACTGAAATACAATTTTTTTAATTAACATATAATTCACTTACCATAATATTCACCCTTTTAAACTGTACAAGTCAGTGGTTTTTAGTATAGTCACAAAGTTGTATAACTATCACCACAATCTAATTCCAGAACATTTTGTATGTAAAATCAAGTGGTAAGCGTTATAATTCCAACTTACAAATGAAATCAAAATTTCAATATACTCAAGCCTGACTAGTTATTTCTAATACGAGGTTATATAAATAACTTAATCTTGAACTGTAACTGAAAACAGCAACAGAACATTCAAGATTTATTTTTATGGAGCAGGATACTCTTCATTAACAGAAATCATTAATTCATCAAGAGACACAGTTAAATACTTTATGACCCATGTCTAGAAACCAGACAATTTATTGCTAGGCCAATTCCTTTCTATATTTGGAGGCAACAAGTTGTCTAAAGAGTAGTTCCTCTAAACATCCAATTCAGAACTGTATACGTAATAAGCTTACGACGAAATTCCTCAATATGCACTGACTGAAAATTTGACAGACCCTGCTGGCTAAGAGAATTCGTGGTATGTTCTTCAGAACTGTACTTAAGAATTTAGGAAATATTTCAAAAAGCTGGGAAAAACAAAATAGACATGTTCTAGGGCTTTAAAGGGGAATAAACCTCTTAAAAGTTCCTTAAAATTGCTAGTACTGCAATACAGATAATCCCAGTAAAAAGAAAAATAAGTCACCGTTAAAGTTTTTAATTATAATTTTATTGGTTTTCTCAAAAAATAACGAGTATTTGATGTAACAAGTGCAAACTGAAGTATACAAGTCGATATTTTGGTATATACCTTTTCAAACTTTCTGCGCCCATACAACATACACAGAAGCATTTTTTTGATTCACAACTGGAATCGCACTATGTATATTTTATCTAGGACTTTCTGCCTTATATCAGCATATATAAATCTAGTATATATGCGCAAACTTTGCTGTAGTTAAGAGCCACGGCTGCTAACCAAAAGGACAGCAGTTCGAATACACCAGCTGCTCCTTGGAAACCCTATGGGGAAGTTCTACTCTTTTCTACAGGGTCGCTATGAGTCGCAATCGACTCAATGGCAATATTCGCAGAGCAGAAAAAAGTGCCTGGCACTTGGAAGGCCCGCAATCTAACCTCATTCTTCCTAACATCGCAACAGTATTCCACAGCACGAATGTCTCATTCTCGTGCTGACGAAGTTAAATTATTCCAAACTTTCGTATTAAAACAAACACGTCTCAAATTGGTATCACCAGGCCAGATTTCCCCAACTTCACACTTGAAATACCGAACTGCCGGATCTACATGACAACTGCACTTCCACGTCTGAGATAGCCAAAGCCTTTAGTACCCCTAAACCGCCTAAAACCCACAACTTCGTTTCCCTTCCAACCCTCCCCATCTCGGTAAACGGCACCACCGTGCATTTATTTACTTAAAACAAAAATCCACTCAATCCATCAGCAAATCCTGTCAGTTTTATCTCCTAAACTTCTCTCGATATTTGTTTCCCTCCAAATCAACCTTAATCCAAGCCATTATATCTTGTCTAGATTAACGCAAAAAGTCCTTGCTTCCTTTATTGCCCCCTGCAATCTAGTATCCACACAGCAAGCAAAGTAAGCTTATTGAAAGATAAATTAGATCAGGTCATTCCTTTACTTGAAGCCTTCCAAAGATTCCTGAAAACACTCAGAATAAAAATCAGAAGTTCTTATCATAAGATGAAAAGCCTAGACAATACTGCTTCTGTCCACTCCGCCAACGCGCCAAATCCTCTAACGCAGTACCGGGAACCCAAACTGCGGGGCCACGTGTTCACTGAAACATGCGCCACCCAAGCCTGAAGCCTTTCCCTTCCTTTCAGAGTCTGGGCACATAAAGGCACCCACGCAATCCTGAACAGTCTTGTCCTCTCGTCAGGTCTTTCCCTCCCTCGTCTGCTCAGCAAAGGCCTTCTCTCTCGTTCCTCCAACGGCTCAATCTCACCTACCTTAAAGATGGCGTAGCCTACAGACGTTTCAAACAGCACCAACATGGTGAGGCCGGGACAGGGCGCGGCACGGCCCACTACAAGCTACGATACCAGCGGAAAGAGGCCAAATTTGCAGCCCCAAAGGCCCGCAAGGCCGCGGCTGGAAAAGCACAAGCGCGCACGCCACCACGATATTACTCAAACCACGTTGTCCAAACGTTCCACAACGTACTGCAGGTAGCACACATGAACACGCTTCTCCTTCTCTAAGGTTTCTGGGATAGCGACATCGCTTCCGACAAGTAACGTGTCGTCACTTCCGGAATGTTCCCGCCGTAGGGGTGGGGTGGGAGGAGTGGATCATGAAATTATCGCGAGATGTCATAGGAGGCTAACCGAGTCTTTTTACGGCTAGGTCGAGTGGTAACCTGAAGGGAAAAACCTCGCGTTTTTTGCTTTGTTTTGTTTTTTTTACCTCCATAAGTGATATATTTTACCTACAAAGGAGTGCGAGGCTGTGTCGGCCCTATCTGCCTGGGGCATCTGGGATTTGGGAAATGCCAACTAGTGCAGCTAGGCTTTACTGTTTTTCCCTGCGTTAAAGTGAAGGACTCATCACTCTCACTGTATTTCCGAGCACGCATGGCCATTCTCTTCTCTCTGGCTAACTAATTTTCTGCATAGATTTCTTTAAAATATAAAGTAGATCTCCCCCCATTTTTGTTGCTTTTGCAAAAATGACCCTAGGGTATGAATTTAGACCTTGTCTCCTCGTCTTAATGTAATTTAGTAACTGGACTTAAATATCGCAATTCTGTCTTCCAATAGGAGTAAAATTTCTTTCCTCACTTCCCAGGCCCCATATGCAGATTGTAAACATTCAGTTGTAACCTGCTCAGGTGCTGTAATTTTCTCCAGTAACTCTGCAACCTGGGAGCAAGAGGAAAGAAAATCTGGGTTGAAAAACAGAAAAGAGGGAAGGGGCGGGATCAAGGGACAGGATAATCAAGGGTGAAGACAAGAGCATTGTTGATTATGGCCTCTTCAGAGAGGTAGGAGAAACCAAGATGGTTTGACTGGGAGAGTGGGGGTGGGTTGGGTGAGGTGGAAGTGCTACGTCTTTTTAAAGTGTTATTTAACTTCACAATATGGTTCTGTCTAGTCTCCTTAACGGAAGTGTCGTATGCTAGAGAGTGGAGTCTGTATCTTACACATACTTGTATCTATACAGGGGCTTACACTGTGCTAGTCATAAAGTAGAATCTTTAAGTAATTATTAAACATTTAAGCAATGAAATGTCTCCAGGAAATAAAATTGTTTTCCTTACATTTAACGCCTTGCATCCTTTACTCAACGGAAAATGAAACCACTTATTCAGTGACAAATAACTTTACTACGGCGTCTCCTTGAAGTTGTTCTTGCACCTTGCCACTTACATAATCAGCTCAATAGATGTATTAGTCAGGGGTTCAGAGCTGACTCTTATTTTGGATTTGGATCTTGGCCAAATACAGTAATTGGTAATTCCTTATTGCAAAGGAAAGGTCAGAGTCTCAATACTTTATTAAACAAAGTACTAGGTCAAGGGGAGAATGCACAAAGCAGTATGAGGAGGAGAATGTAGGAGGGTATAAACAACCCAAAGGGCTTATATTTTTAGTAGTGGCTGAACATCGTGAAATAACAGGGATAAGAAACATGGCTCTCCTGTCCTCTTCCCACCCCTCAAACCCTACTCTTGTCCAAACTAGAATATAAAGTTCACTGCTGGAACCCCAGCACTACTCTAGTGTGTGGCACATAGTAAGGGCTCCATAAATATGAATGAATGAATGGAATGAGTTAATGATGGAGTTAAATTATTTCAAGGTGCTGATAAGACAGGACTAGAGCCATTTTCTTAAAATCGTTGTCTCCTCAGGACAGTCCCTCACTAAGCCCATTTCCTGAAGTTGTTTTCCTCCTCAGAACTTCCTGGAAAAGAAATAGCCACCGGCTAGCCGGAATTGGCTGAAACAGGTCCTGCCCTCCATCTTGGCACTCCAGATAACCTTTAGCTGATTAACTGTCTCATGCATGGCAAATTCTTGGCGCCTGCGGGGAGAGCTGACATGCTAATAAACAAAAATGGCTAGCTTCTCCTGCACAGGGAATCGAACCCACGCCCTAGAAAATGATTACTTTTTCTGCAATGCTCTGTACCAGCATGCATGCCATCTTGTATTTTGTAACTGATCTTGCCTATATAAACCAGCCTCAACAAGCTGTCTGCAAGCAGTCTTAAAAGGCACTTAGTCCTGACCGTCTCCTTGCTTGGCCAACCAATAAAGTTGCATTTCGTTCTCCCCAGCTCAGTCTCTGTCTTTTTGGCCCTGGACGGATTTGAGCAGAGCAGAACCCAGAGTTCCCAGCAACACTAATAGAGGCCCCAGGTACTTTTTGAGACCTACTGGGATTAGCAAAAGATATCCTTTTGCTCAGAGGCATTGGCTTCCATGTATCTTGTAACAGGATCCTCTGGATGGTAAACACCTTTCATGTATTCAACAAATATTTGAGTGTCTATTCTGTGCCAGGCACTTCTTACGGATGCTAAGGACACAGTAGTGAACAAAAAATAGAAACATCTTTATACTTCATGGAACTTATACTATAGTGAGTGTCTTAGTTGCTGCTATATCAGAAATGCCACAGGTGGATGGCTTTAAAAAACAGAAGTCTATTCTCTCACAGTTTCGGAGGCTAGAAGTCCAAATTCAGGGCGCCAGCTCCCAGGGAAGGCTTTCTCTCCCTGTAGGTTCTGGGTGAAGGTCCTTGTCATCAATCTTCCCGTGTCTAGGAGCTTCTCAGCACAGGGACCCTGGGTCCAAAGGATGTGCTCTGCTCCCTGCACTGCTTTCTTGGTGGTATAAGTTCCCCCTCCTCTCTGCTGGATTTTCTCTTTTATATCTCAAAAGAGATTGACTAAAAATACAATATAATCCTGTAGATAGAGTCCGGCCTCATTAACATAACTGCCTCTACTCCTGCCTCATTAACATCATAGGGTTAGGATTTACAACATGTAGGATAATCACATCAGATGACAAAATGGTGGACAATCAGACAATACTGGGAATCATAGCCTGGCCAAGTTGACACACATTTTTGGAGGGACACAATTCAATCTATGACAGAGAGAGAAAACAGAAAATACATGAATTAAATGAGTACTATATTAGCTAATACTAGATGCTACAGAGAAAAACAAAGCAAGCAGAATAGATGGATAAGGTGTTCCAGGATGGTCAGGAAAGGCCTCACTGAGAAGGTAACATCTGAGTAAATGATTTTAGGGATATATGGGAGCCAGACATAAAGATATCCAGAGGAAGAACATTTCAAGCAAAGAGAACAGCATATTCAAAGACACTGAGGCAGGAGTGTGTCTAGTATGTTCTCAGAACAGCAAGACCAGTCAGTATTGGAGTGATTGTAATTAACCCCATTTTAAATTAATAAATTAATGTTCTCATTGATGTAACTGGTATGTTTGTTTGTTTTCAGTGCTTATTATATCCTTTAATCCTCACAGTAACCCTAAGCAATAGGTACTCTTATCATTACCTTCATTTGCCTGCTTAGAGGAGTTAAGTAACCCACGATCACACAGCCTCCCTCATTGTTCCCCAGTGGTTGGGCATGGGGGTTGTTTCTCTCACACAATCATTGAACTGCTGCCTACAACTCTGTAGTCCCTTGCTCTGGCATTGATTAGTATTGCAGTCTCTCTGATCTGTTGATTGCTGGCACTTTATTGAACACAGGTACTGTCCACATCACTGCCCACCTTCTCTAGACCACCAAGAAAAGCAATTTGAGAAATACTAATTTAAAGGATGTTGTGACATTGTCTTAAAAACAATCTTAAAAGAGAACTAAAGTGAACATTAATCTTGTAAAGTAAAGCTATGAACTTGTACTTTCAGTAATGGGACTAGGCTTATTGCTGTGGATAACTATAAAAGCTGGATAAAATATTTCTTAAAAATATGCATGAGTCCTCCAAAAGTTAACAAGATAGTCAAGAAGTTCAAGATTTTGGAGAGCAGAGAAATCCAGAGGGATGAGCTCAAAATCTGGTGCTCATCCCCTTGTGGCATTTGTTAACTACAGAAGAGGTGGCTGAGAGGCTGAAAAGTGCTCTAAGCGGACACAAGTTGAGCACTGGGTCCGTCAAGCACAGAAGGCCTAGCAAACCCCTCAAAATTTGGGGTGGAACACCTAAGGGTAGCACCCTAAGACTAAGGGTGTACCAGAAGTAAACCAGCAATACAGAGGATCAAGAGGGCCAAAAGTTGGTTCTTCGAAATTACTAATAAAATTAATAAACCCTTGGTGAGACTGTTCAAGAGCAAATAGAGAATGTACAAATAAGCAATATTAGGAATAAAAAAGAGGACATCCTATTGATTCTACAGGCATTAAAAAGATAATAAAATATTTATATGCTTTATACTTGCTGGAGTCCCTAGGTGGTACAAACAGTTAAGGCACTTGGCTGCTCACCAATAGGTTGGAGGTTCGGGTCCATCTACAGGTGCCTTGGAAGAAAGTCCTGGTGATTTACTTCTGAAAAATCAGTCATTGAAAACCCTGTGGAGCACAGTTCTATTCTGACATATATGAGATCACACTGAGTTGGAACTGACTCTATGGCAACTAATACTGGTTTATACTTGTTATAGGTTGAATAGTGTCCCCAAAAGGTATCTGTCAACTTGGCTAGGCCGTGATTCCCAGTATTGTGTAATTGTCCACCATTTTGTCATCTGATGTGATTTTCCTATATGTTGTAAATCTGCCTGTATAAAGTTAATGAGGCAGGATTAGAGGTAGTTATGTTAATGAGGCCGGACTCAATCTACAAAATAAGATTGTGTCTTCAGTCAATCTCTTTTGAGATAAAAGAGAAGCAAGCAGAGAGATACAGGGGGACCTCATACCACCAAGAAAGTAGTGCCATGAGAAGAGCACTTACTTTAGTCTCGGGGTCCCTGTGCTGAGAAGCTCTAGTCTAGGGGAAGATTGATGATAAGGACCTTCCTCCAGAGCCTACAGAGAGAGAAAGGCTTCCCCTGGAGCTGACACCCTGAATCTGGACTTCTAGCCTACTAGACTGTGAGAGAATAAACTTCTGTTTGTTGACGTCATCCACTTGTGGCATTTCTGTTATAGCAGCACTAGGTAACTAAGACAATGCTGACATATAAGAGTTTCAGGATAACAGAACCAACATTATTATTACTAATAATATAGAGAATTCAGCTTAATTAGTAAAGAATGTTTGCCTTGAGCATGGTACTCTTTTAAGATCTATCTATTTGTGATCCACTTGACAACAGCAACTCAAAAGATTAGATAGGAAATTCGGGGGGCTGTGAGTTTATGTTAATAGAGGAGGAACAATTCGGAAAATGAGGATGAGAATGGTCGCACAACTTGAAAAATGTAATCATTGCCATTGAATTGTCCATGTAGAAATTGTTGAATTGGTGTATGTTCTGCTGTGTATATTCTCAACAACAACAAAAAATGAAATAAATTTTTTTTGTTTATTGTTGTAGTTTAAATGAAGTTAACATTTCAAGTTAGTCTCCCATACAAAAATTTATACATACCTTGTTATGTGACCCTAATTGCTCTCCCCATACTGTGACAGCACACTCCTCCTTTCCTCCCCTGATTCCCCATGCCCATTCAACCAGCTCCTAACCCTCTCTGCCTTCCCATCTCACCTCCAGACAGAAGCTGCCCATTTAGTCTCTTGTATCTACTTGAGCTAAGAGGCACACTCCTCACGAGTATCACTTTATGTCCCACAGTCCAGTCCAATCCCTGTCTGAAGAGTCGGCCTCGGAAATTGTTTTAGTTCTGGGCTGATAGAGAATCCAGGGGCCATGCTTTCCAGGGTTCCTCCAGTCTCAGTCAGACCATTAAGTCTGGCCTTCGTACTAGAATTTGAGTTCTGCACCCCACCCTTCTCCTGCTCCATCCAGGACTCTCTGTTGTGTTCCCTGTCAGGGCGGTCATTGGTGGTAGCTGGGTATCATCTAGTTCTGTTTTCAGGCTGATGAAGTCTCTGTTTATGTGGCCTTTTCTGTTTCTTGGGCTACTACTTTCCTTCTGTCTTCGGTGTTCTTCAAAAAAATGAAATAAATTTTTAAAAATGGTTAAACACTTGAAAATTTGAGTTCTTTTTGTCCCTAGAATATATCCCATTAGGGATGTACAGTCAAATTACCATACTTGGATAACTTCTTTTATTTATGGTTTGACTACTGATTTCATCCACAATTAGGGTTAAACTTTATTTCAGAGGGAAAAGAAGGGATATATGACTGTCATTAGTTTCCAAATTTGTAGAACAAGTTGTGGGAGATAAAGTGACTTAGATAAATATTCTGTTTATTGATATTTCTATTTAATGTTTCCCCTTGAAAAGTTCATCTAATCTTTTAATTTGAATTGGTCATTTTCCCTTTGGTTTCCAGAAAAATTTAGTCTGACTTAGTCAGTTTTTTTTTTTTCCAGAAAGCCTTTTTTTTTTTTTTATTGTACTTTAGGTGAAGGTTTACAGAACAAATAGTTTCTCATTAAACAGTACACATACTGTTTTATGACATTGGTTAACAACCCAAAGACATGTCAACACTCTCCCTTCTCAACGTTGGAGGACCTTTTTTTTTTTTCTTAGGTGAAAATACACATAGCCAAAGATACACCATTCCAAAAATTTCTACATGTACAATTCAGTGACATTGATTACGTTCTTACAGTTGTGCTGCTATTCTCACTATCCTTTTCCGAATTATTCCATCACCATCGTCTTCAACTCACTGTCCCCTAGGCTTCCCATCAAAACTTTGAGTTGTTGTCAATGTGATTTCACATAATTTTTTTTGTACTTTAGATGAAGGTTTACAGAACAAAATAGTTTCTCATTAAACAGTTAGTACACATATTTGCCCTATGACAATGGTTAACAACTCCACGACCTGTCACCACTGTTCTTTCTCAACCTTGGGTTCCCTATCACCAGCTTTCTTGTCCCCTCCTGCCTTCTAGTCCTTGTCCCTGGACTGCTGTGCCTCATTTGGTTTTATGCGGCTGTCCAATCCCCGGCTGAACCGTGAACCTCAGGAGTGACTTCACCACCTAGCTAAAAGGATGTCCGGGGGCCATACTCTTGGGGTTTCTCCAGTCTGTCAGGCCAGTAAATCTGGTCTTTTTTTGTATGTTAGAATTTTGTTCTACATCCTTCTCCAGCTCTGTCCAGAACCCTCTGTTGTGATCCTGGTCAAAGCAGTCAGTGGTGGTAGCCAGGCACCGTCTAGCCCTATTGGACTCAGTCTGGTGGGAGCCTTGGTGGCTGTGGTCATTAGTCCTTTTGACTAATCTTTTCCTTGTATCCTATTCTCTTCATTCTCCCTTGCTCCCGAAGGGGTGAGACCAGTGGAATATCTTAGATGGCTGCTCACAGGCTTTTAAGACCCCAGATTAGTCAGTTTTTTAACATAGATTATTTATGGACTTGCTGAAATAAACACAGTATAATATAATATTGAAATCAGAAACAGAAACTAGATCAGGTCCAAAAATCACTCCAACATATATCTAAGTTATATTCTGGCTCTAAAAATCAAGTAGAAAATACTGTAATTAGAAGGCAAACATTCCATTTACACATTTTGTCTTTTGACACCCCCCCCTTTTTTAATTGTGGTGAAAATATATGCAACAAAACATTCACCAATTCAACAAATTCTACATGTATAATTCAGTGACGTTGGTAACATTCTTCATGTTGTGGAACCATTATCATTGTTTTCTCCAAATTATTCTATCACCATTAACACAAACTCAACGCCTCCTAAGCAAAAACTTCCCCCTTTTTCTCTCCCTCCCATCCCTGGTAACCACTAATAAATAATCTTTGCTGTCTATATATTTGCTTATTTCACGTAAATGAGATCCTGCTTTTTTTTTTTTTTTTTTTTTAAACTTCTCTATTTTCTGGTTTCTTTTCTTTCCCGAGAGAGAAAGTGTGAGTGTGGGGATTGCAGGCTGCTTCAGTTCCCAATTTTATGCACAGTTCTATTCACAGAAGACAAAATGCTAACTGTACTTGCAGTTTTATTGAAAAGGCCTCTTCTTCAGAGCTACTAATATTATAATTAGGTTGCAGATGAATTATTAGAAAAGTAGGGATAGTTGAAGTTCTTACAGATCTATTGGATGATCTGCCAAGGAATGGGAAATGTTTCCACTTTCTGTTACTTTGCTGTTGAATGAAATCTGATTAAATAAGTGGTAGTGCCACCTCTTCCTAAAATAGTAAACTCTCTCTACTACTTTTCCACTCTTCTTGCTTTTTCTCAGTCTGCCTTTTCCATTTCTTAAAAATGTTCTCAGACTACTAATGGCTTCCACAGACAAGGCTCCCTTCAGATGGCAAAGATGTTGTCTACTCCTGAACTTAGGAATTTATTCTTGTCTGATTTGTTCATCAGTTAACACAACTATGGGATTCTGCTTCACGTATGATGCCATGCTAGTGTGGGGAAAAACCTGTTGTGATACTTTTTTGTGGGAGGAAGAGAGATAAAGGGCTGGTGATATCAAAGCATAGCCCAGGGCAAAGGTGCATAACAGATGTTCAGGAAATGTTTAATTTTAATTTCTCTAAGAATCTTGTTAGAGAAAATTTAGAAGATGGGTCCAAATTCACCTTGTTTCACAGTCTTTCCAATGCTACTTCCGGATCATCATTCCTGCATTTAGTTAAAAAATTCCTCTTTTGAGGCTGAACGCTGTATTTCTCTCCCTTCCTCTTTGCTACCATCCGGCAAGTTTATTCACTGATTCACTGGCTTCCCTATGATCCTAGGACCTGCTGTCATCTTGAGTGATTTCACATTTCATGTATTAACCCATCCATTGCTTCATCTCCTATCCCTCAGTCTCTTCATTTCCCAGGACACTTTAGCAACTCACATCCATGGAACCCCTATCCATATTATCACCAAGAATGTCTCCACCTCTGAAATCTTAAATTCAAACCACCCGCTTACTACCATAACACACCCAAGGAATGTAGTACTATACTCCAGCAATAACTGGTTTGTTATAGCAGTGATTTTCAAGGTGAGGAGTGAAGAGGAAAGGAATAAAGATTCAAGAACATTTAATCTGAATCTCAGGGGTTTGCGTCATTTGAAAATCTTCACAGGTGATTTTTTTGTTTCATTTCTGCTGTTGTTGAGAATATACACAGCAGAACATACACCAATTCAACAATTTCTACATGGACAATTCAATGGCAATGATTACATTCTTCAAGTTGTGCAACCATTCTTACTCTCATTTTTCGAGTTGTTCCTCCCTCATTATCATAAACTCACTGCCCACTACGTTTCCTATCTAATCTTTCTAGTTGTTACTCTCAATTTGATCCCATATAGATAAATCTTAAAAGAGTACAATGCTCATGGCAGACATTCATTACTAGTTAAGATAAACTATTGTTTGGTTTTAAGAAGACTTCAGGGGACATTTTTGGTTTAGGGTTTAAAGATTATCTTAGGGCAATAGTTTCAGAGGTTCATCCAGCCTCAATGGCTCCAGAAAGTCTAGAGTCCATGAGAATTTGTAATTCTGTTCTTCATTTCCCTGCTTTTGATCAGGATTCTTCTAGGGACTCTTTGATCAAAATGTTCAGTAATGGTAGCTAGGCATCATCCAGTTCTTCTGGACTCAAGGCAAAGGAGGCAGTTTTTCATGGAGGCAATTGGTAACACACTCCAATTTCCTCCTCCTATTCCTGACCTTCCTTCTTCCTCTGTTGCTCCAGATGATTAGAGACCAACTGTAACTTTGATGGCTGCCTGCAAGCTTTTAAGACCCCAGGCACTATGCAACAAACTAGGAGGTAAAACAGAAGCATTGAACACATTATTAGGTCAATTAACTGGGATGTCCCATGAAACCATGACCCCAAACCTCGAAACTGAGGGACCAAATTCTATGAGGTGTTTCGTTATACATAAGAAGCCTCAGCAGCTACTTTTTTTGGTTGTTGTTATTGTTGTAAATATATCACACAATTTTTGCAAATTCAACTTTTTACAACTTATTGACAGCAATTACATTAATTGGCTGTGTAACCCTACCCTTAATCAATGTGATTTTTCCATCACCATAAACTGAAACTCAGGACTCCATAAGCAATAACCCTCCCATTGCCCCTCCCTCCCACCCCCGTAACCACTAATATATTTTGGTTTCTATACATTTGCCTGTTCTTGTTTTTTTATATAAGTGAGGTAATACAATATTTGTTCTTTTGTGATCGACTTATTTCACTCAGCATAATGTCTTCAAGCTACATCCATATTGTAGCATGTATTAAGGCTTCATTTCTCTTACTGGCTGAGTAGTATTCCATAGGATGTATGTACCACATTTTGTCTATCCATTCATCCGTTGATGGGCATTTAGGTTGTTTCCACCTTTTGGCTATTGTAAACAAAGTACTGCAAAGAACATTAGTGTACAAATATCTGTTTGAGTCTCTGCTCTCAAGTTTTTTGGGTACATATCTAGAAGTGCAATGGTAGTTTTATTTTTATTTTTCCCTCACAGGTGATTTTAATTGGCCTCCTCTAGGGAGCATTTTTCCTGTCCTGTCTACCTGTTGTAAATCACTGATGGAACAAGAGCCAAGACCTCCTGGGTTCAAATCCTGACTCCCTGATGGCTAAAGAAGTTGAGTATCTTTTCATGTGCTTTTTGGCCATTTTTATACCTTCTTTGGAGAAATGTCTATTCAAATCCTTTGTGCATTTTTAAATTGAGGTATCTTTTTATTGCTGAGTTGTAATATTTATTTACACATTCTGGATATTATGCCCTTATCAGATATGTGATTTGCAAATACTTTCTCCCATTCTTTGGATTGTCTTTTCACTTTCCTTCATAGTATCCTTTGACGCACAAAAATCTTTACTTTGATAAAATCCAATTTACCTATTTTTCTTTGATTGCCTTTGCTTTCGATGTCACATCTAAGAAACTATTGCCTAATCTAATAAAGAATATTTACACCTATGTTTTTTCTGCTAAGAGTTTTATAGTTTCGGCTCTTACATTTAGGCTTTGATCTATTTTGAGTAAATTTTTTATATGGTGTGAGGCAGAGAAAACTTTATTCTTTGGCATGTAGATATCCAGTTGTCCCAGCACTATTTGTGGAAAGAATAGTCTTTCACTATTGAGTTATCTGGGCATTTTTGTAAAAAATAGATTGCAAATATGATGGTTTGTTGATTTATTTCTGAACTCCCAATTTTATTTGTCTATCCTTATGTTGGTTGTGTCATTGTACTTTAAAGAAGAAATTGTAAAAGGATAATTCTTTAACTCAAAGCTAGGTATTCAAGGGTCAGAATTAGCCTCCTCTCCCTAGAACTGAGAACTTTCAACAGCGTCTTGTTCAATACTAGGATCAAGGTTTTGTCCAATTGGATCGTTGTTTTTTTTTTTTTTTTTAAATCAAGGTCGTGTGCTTGGCTAGAGCTAAAACTATTAGCTCTAGGGTAAGAAGTACCAGTATTTCATGCAACACACTTAGGAAATATTCGTGACGAACAAGACCGGAGGAGACAAAAAAAAGTATCAGCTTTTGGCTCAGCCAGAAACGCGCAAGATGTAGGAGAGGAAGAAGTCCGGATTGTCGGTATCGTCCCAAATACTGGGCCCAGGAACTTTTCCCCTAGGGATGGGCTCAGGACTGAGGCGCAGGGTCTGGTCCTCGGAGGAGCTGGCGAGACTTTAGTTAAAACACTTGCGCGACCACCAGTAAATCCGCTCCTGGGCCCTACACCCTCCGAGCCGCTCCCCACGCGTTTTCCCGCCACGCCATTCCTTCTTCCCTGTCTCTCCTCCCTGCGCGTAGCGGAAGTGACGGGAGGCGTAGCGGAAGTCCCCCCAGCCGCGGTGTTGTGCTGTGGGGAAGAGAGACGGATTTGTAAACCCCGGAGCGAGATTTTGCCTACCCGAGGTCGCTGCTGTGCGGAGACCCCCGGGGTGAAGCCACCGTCACCATGTCTGACCAGGTACCGGGCTGGGAGCCGTCCGACAGCAGTGGTGGGTGGAGGCGCGGGGGAGGGGAACGCGGAATGGGGGAGGGGGCGGCCGGCCGGGACCCGGCCTGCAAGGGAGGGGAGCTGACGAGGGCCGCAGCCGTCGGGGCCTGTCGCGGGCCTCCAGGAGCCGCCCCGCCCCTCTCTGGGCTCGCCCATCGCCCCCGATGTCTCGGCGCCTCTGGTCGCCGCCTCTCTCATGTCGTCCCTCCTCTTCCTTGGGGTCGGCCAGGTGCAGAGCTCAGTTTCCACCTCCCAGAGAGGGTCTCTGGGGAACCCAGCCGCCTCACGCCTGAGGACAGATTGCAGAAGCAGGGCCTTAGGCCTTAGTTATGTAACGGGAGAGAATCCCTGACTGGGAGGCTCGGTGGCCCTGAAAAGTGGGTAGGCTCCACATTTTGGATCCCCGTCTTTGGATGGTCTCGGAGTGGGTACGAGGGTGGGAGTTGGGTTGGAAGATGTTGTTTGGTGCTGTTGGGAACCTAGAAAGAGCTGCTTTCTGTTTGGATCATTACAGCTAGAGCCGGGCCGCCGCGGCTCTTTGAATCTTTTTCCGTGTGGGGGTGCAGAGCTGTCGCCTCTTTTCTTGTACTTTCCCATTTCTTATTTGGTATTGGTTCAGCAACTCTCCAGTTGTAGCAGAGCACTGAAAATAACCAAGAAACAAAATAGAACAAAACTTCTAGAGCAACAAAAACCCCTCTTTCATCTGGGTATTAACCTGGAGATGACTGATACCTCTGAGGAAAAGGATAGGAAAACTGTATGTAGAGCAGTTGTAGACAGCTGCCTAGCATGACGACGTGCTCCATCTAAGTGTTGTTGTTAGGTGCTGTCGAGTCGGTTCCAACTCACAGCGACCCAGTGTTAGTGTCAGGAATTTTCTTGGAGTTTGAACTCAATCAGGAGTGATCGATTTTCCCTGCTAGGTTTTTTCCTCCCATTCATTCATCTAGTTAACCATAGTTATGGCTAGTTTTTAATTCACAAGGTTTTTGTCTAGTCTTCGTTTTAGTTGCTCAGAGGACTTTGACTTTTTGAAGTATTTTTGGACCGTTTATTTGTTCAGTGACAGTTATAAAAAATGTTTTTCATTCAGCTCTACAGTGTACTTGAACTTTTCAGTTTAACACACTTGTTCCCTTGGCTTTTAACCAAGTTTTGTATCACTTGGTGAGAGCAAGTTAGGCTTTTGTGGATTTGTACTATTGCATAAAATTTGCATTTATCTTTTAAAAAAATTAGCCATAATCTAGATTAGTGTTGAATGCGTCTCCTTACTAATAATCTGGATTAATTCCCAAGTTGGTATGGGAATGACATTATAAGTATTTCCCAAGACAGTTGTTTACTTGGTTGCCAGAGAGGAAAGAACAGGTGTAAATGCTTAGTTTCATCAGCCTTTTACTCTGATGCCCAGAAGTGACTAGGAAACCATGTTGAAATTTGCTATAATCTGATGAAAGAGTAACATACAGAAAGAATTATAAAATAAATTGTAGAATTTTTTTGCCCTAGTTTCAAGTTAAGTCATTTAAGAAAGACGTGAAGGAAGAAACAAAGTGCCTAGGATACTAACAAGTGGCTCTAGGCCAGAGGTTCTTGAGATTCTTTTCAGGGAATCTGGGAAGCCAAAACTATTTTCATAAGAGTAATGGGACTTTTTTTGCCCTTTTCACTCTCATTCTTTCATGAGTGTTCAGTGGAGTTTCTAGAGGCTACATGACCTGTAATATAACAGATTGAAATGTAGAAGCAGATGTGATAATCTAGCTGCTTTCTATTAAACCAGACAGTAAAGAAATTTACAAAAATGTAAAACAGTGACACTCTTCTCACTAATTTTGTTTTGGAAAACCAGGGCTTCGAGTCCACTTTTCAGACGAAGGTTAGACAGGCCTATAAAACAAAGAATAACACATGAGGAATGTGCTTCTTAGTTCAATCGAATATACGAGACCAAATGGGCAATTCCTGTCCAAAAGCAAGATGAGAAGACAGGAAAGGACAGGAACTGAACGAATGGACACAGGGAACCCCAGGGTAGAAAGGAAGAGTGTGCTGTCACACTGTGGGGATTGCAACCAATGTCACAAAACAATGTGTATAAATTTTTGAATGAGAGATTAGCTTGAGCTGTAAGCTTTCACCTAAAGCACAATAAAAATAAAAAAACAAAACCACCCCCAGGGCTTCAAACCGATTCATTCCAGTTCAAAACCCTTGCTAAGAATTTGCATCTCTACCCAGATATACTGAGTCAGAATTTACATTTTAATAAGATTCCCAGGTGATTCTTATGTGTAATAACTTTTGAGAATCAGTGTTCTACGACTAGTGGTTCTCAGAATTCCTTCCTAGCCAGCAGCATTAGCATCTCCTGGAAACTTAACAACAACAAAAAACCAAACCTGTTGCTGTGGAGTCGATTCTGACTCATAGTGACCCTGTAGGACAGAGTAGAACTGCCCCATAGGGTTTCTAAGGAGCGGCTGGTGGATTTAGACTGCCAACCTTTTGGTTAGCAGTTCTTAGCCACTACACCACCAGGGCTCCGGAAAGTTATTAGAAAGGAAATTCTCAGCAGGGGTTCGAACCGGTTCATTCCAGTTCGAACCCCTATGAAAAGCATGTTTAAATAAAAATGTTACTTGTTAACACTAATGGGTTTATTATTTTAAAATGAATTAATATTTAAAATTTTCTCAGTTTCTAATACTGTAATTCTCATACTGTAAAGCCGACAAAAACTTTATGGGGCTTTAAATAATTTTTAAGAGTGTAAAAGAGTCCTGAGATCAAAAAGTTTGAGAAGCGTTACTCTAGGCTGATTGACTAGTATTATAATTAATAATTAGACCCAGTACAAGTGCAATGTTGAGTGCTAAGGACTTAAACAGGTATGAAGCCGAAACCTTACTGTTAAGGGGCTTATAATCAAGAGCAAGAGTCAGAAGTTATTACTGTGCAGTATTAGCAGCATGAGGTTGAACTACTGTTCCCAAAAGACAACCCCAATTTAAGCCAAATTCTTTTAGAAAGATGTATTTTCTGAGGACCTCTCGGAAGGTTTTTGTCTGCTGCTTAGACTGAAATTGAATTAATAGTTTCAGAGTAAAATAGTGGACATTAAATTCATACAAGACTTAATTGCCGTGTTCTCCATTGATTAATGCAAAATAATTATTTTTGGAATTTGAATGAAACATTCTTACAATTTTAACAATCTTAGCATTATCATGGATTTGTGGACCATTATTAAATAGTCCTCTAAAACAGGTTTTAAACCTGAGGTTTGTGGACCCTAGGGACTTAATGGCTGAGAATCCACTGAAATTGTATGGAGTGTTTTGTAGTATTTGTGCATGTGTATTTTTTAGGGATAAAGGACCCATAGTTTTCATCAAGGGTACATGATCCCTCAAAAAGGGTTAAGGACCACCCTTTAAAGCCAATGACAGAAATCTGATTGGATGTTCTGTAGCCTAATCTCACTTTGCAGCAAAGCAGAGCACTCATAAAGAACTAGAAGCTTAATACCGAAAGGGGGCAAGGAAAATTTGTACGAATATTTTCCCTCTGTCCTTCCTTGTATTCAGGTTTATGGTGTTCTTTTCTGTACCAAAACCATCAAAGCAAAAGCAGCTTGGACCTCAGCTCTTCAGTTCCGGTCTGTTAATCGTAACAACTGGATGACTGATTTGCTTCATGTGCTGACTGAATCTGTAATAACACAGCTCCCCGCCCCCACATAAATTGATTGATTTAATTTCCTTTTATCTGTAGTTAAGGATTTAAAAACACTTGTAATTGTTTTCATTATCTGTTGCTGCCTAATAAACTACCTCTAAATTTAGTGGCTTAAAACAGTGATAGTTTTCTGTTTTGCTCATAAATCTGCAAATTTTCCAGGGCTTTGTGGATAGAATTCTCTGCTTCTTGGTGTCTGGGGCATCAGCTGGAAAAACTCAAAATGGCTGGGGGCTAGAACAGCTGGGGGTGGGGCGGGGCTCTTCCTGTGGTCTCGAGGTCTTTCCAAGTGGCCTTACCCGATGTTCTCTTCAGCGTGGAGACCCCAGGGTATTCAGATTTATGGCAGCTTATGGCAGAGAGAAGGGGAGGGGGAGGGGGAGGGAGAGAGAGATCCAGTCGAATCTAGGTGGAAACTGCAAGACTTCTTATGACCTAGTCTTTGGAAGTCACTTCTGCGTTCTGTTGGCCAAGCAAATCACTAATGCCACCCCAGAGTAAAGGAAAAGGAATTTAAATTCCATTTCTCATAGGAGAAGTAACAAAGAATTTGCAATTATCTTTATTTCTTCTGTCAGGATAGCATTATTCCCTGCAGTTGTCTTTACTCATCTTAGTAACTATTAGCTCGAGGTAGCAGGAGAACATGATGAACTGGTTGTCTATTAAAATTCATAATTACAGTATGTATACCACTTACAGAATAAGTATGTTAAAGTGTAGCTATGAATTGAGCATGTAGTGATACATATGTGAAGCATTCCATGCCCTAGAAGAGAAATGATATATTGTCTTCTCTCTGATAGTCATGTGAAGTGTTGCTAGTGGATGTTGCACGTAGATTATAATAAAACATTTCAAAGAAAGTTC
The DNA here is from genome assembly GCF_000243295.1 of Trichechus manatus latirostris. NCBI lineage: Eukaryota > Metazoa > Chordata > Mammalia > Sirenia > Trichechidae > Trichechus > Trichechus manatus. The sequence continues at coordinate 9,708,176 of NW_004443992.1, read as the reverse complement.
TGCCTAAATGACATTTAATAATATTTTGAAAACTGAGTATGATTGTCATGGTTAGAGCACTCACGAAGTTTAGTTGAGTAGCTCAAAGTTCAAAACTAATGCAGTTGTCAAATATGCCATGACACGCTTTAGCTCCCATACCTGTTGCCGTCAAGTCGATTCTGACTCGTAGTGACCCTATAGGACAGGGTAGAACTGCCCCGCAGGGTTTCCAAGGAGCAGCTGGTGGATTTGAACTGCCGACGTTTTGGTTAGCAGCTGTAGTACTTAACCACTATACCACCAGGGCTCCCTTAGCTCCCATAGTACTTGGGATATGTCTATTACAGCTTTTATATATAGTGTTACAATTATTTACATACATATTTTTCTCCATTAGACTGCTTTTTGAGACTTAAGAATCAGACTTTATTCAGCCTTTTTTTCTGTAGTGCCCAGGATAGTGACTGTCATACTTAAAGTTTTTTGAATGAATAAGTGGTCAGATTCATTCACTCAACAAATATTTACTGACTGTTGATATGTTTCAGGCACCATCCTAGGTCCTTGAATTGGAAGTTTGGCTTAAAAATATGAGGCAGCAGGTGTATTCCTCCTCCTTTTTCAGTCCCTATGACATTATTTTGTTATCGAGGAAGGGTTCGTTGCCATGAAATAGTTTTCCTTTTATGTTTTTTGCATACCTTTTTAATCTTTTATTTTATTTTTTCCTTCTTTCTGTTTTTTTTTCCCTACTTGAAGTGTGGTGTTATTGGCCCTACAGACGTGTCTCATCTTTGGCTGAAGGGTGAACCTCAGGAGTGACTTCAGTACTGAGTTAAAAGGATATCTGGGAGTCATACCCTTAGGGTTTCCCCAGTTTCTGTCAGACGAGCAAGCCTAGTCTTTTTTTTTTTGTAAATTTGAGTTTTGTTCTACGTTTTTCTCCCACTCTGTCCAAAACCCTCTATTGTGATCCCTTCCAGAGCAGTCGGTGGTGGTAGCCAGGCACCACCTAGTTGTTCTGGGCTCAGTCTGGTGGAGGTTGTGGTAGTTGTGGTCCATTAGTCCTTTGGACTAATCTTTCCCTTGTGCCTTTGGTTTTCTTCATTCTTCTTTGCTCCAGCTGGGATGGGACCAGTAGATGTATCTTAGATGGCCGCTCCTAGGCTTTTAAGACCCCACATGCTGCTCACTACAGTTGGTCCCCAGCCCTCAGCCCAGTAGCTCCATCTCTCAGGGTGTTTGAAAGTGTCTGAAGCATCTATGACTTTGCCCTGGTCAAGTTGTGCTGACTTCCGCAGTATTGTGTACTGTCTTACCCTTCACCAAAGTTACCAGTTAACTACAACCTTATTAGTAATTTTCCCTCCCCACCCCTCCCTTCCCTCATAACCATCAAAGACTGTTTCTTTCTGTGTGGAAACATTTTCATGAGTTTTTATAATAGTGGTCTCATACAGTATATGTCCTTTTGTGATTGACTTATTTACTCAGCATAGCACCCTCCAGATTCATCCATGCTGTGAGATGTTTCGGGGGTTTGTTACTGTTCTTTATCATTTGTTTATTCATCTGTTGATGGGCATTTAGGTTGTTTCCATCTTTTTGCTATTGTGAATAATGGCTACAGTGAACATGAGTGTGCATATGTCTGTTCATGTGATGGCTCTTATTTCTCTGGGATATATTCCTAGGAGTGGGATTGCTGGATCATATGGTATTTCTGGAGCCCTAGTGGTGTAGTGGTTTAGAGCTTGGCTGTTCGAATCTACCAGCTGCTCCTTGGAAACCCGGTTCTACTCTGTTCTATAGAATTGAGGAAGCATGATATTGTTTTCCAAAATGGTTGTACCATTTTGAATTCCCACCAGCAGTGCATAAGAGTTCCAGTCTCCCCGCAACCACTCTAGCACTTGTTGTTTTCTGTTTTTTTGATTCATGCCAGTAATGTCGTGGTGAGATGGTATCTTGTAGTTTTGATTTGCATTTCTCTGTAGGGTCAATATGAGTCGGAATCGACTCGATGGCAACGGGTTTGGTTTTGGAAACCCTGCTGGCATGGTGGTTAAGAGTTCGGCTGCTAACTAAGAGATTGGCTGATCGAATCCACCAGGTGCTCCTTGGAAACTCTGTGGGGCAGTTCTGCTCTGTCCTATAGAGTCGCTATGAGTCAGAATCAACTCGACAGCAATGGGCAATCGTAATGGCTGATGATCACGAGCATTTCCTCATGTGTCTGTTAGCCCCCTGAATGTCTTTGGTGAAGTGTCTATTCGTATCGTTTGCCCTTTTTTAAATTGGATTATTTGTCTTAATTGTAGAGGTGTTGGATTTTCCTGTAGAGTTTAGAGATTAGGCCTTTGTTGCGTATGTCATAGCCAAAATTTTTTTCCCAGTCTGTAGGTTCTCTTATACTCTTTTGGTGAAGTCTTTCAATGAGAGCCTAAGTGTTTAATTTTTAGGAGATCCCATTTATCTGATTTATCTTCTGGTGATTGTGTATTGTTAATCATGGTTTGTATGCTGTTTATGCTGTATATTAGGGCCCCTAGTGTTGACCCTATTTTTTATTCCATGATCTTTATAGTTTTTTGCTTTATAGTTAGGCCTTTGATCTATTTTGAGTCAATTTTTGTGTATGGTGTGAGGTATGAGTCCTGTTTCATTTTTTTAAGGATGGGCATCCCGTTTTGCCGGCACCTTTTGTTAAAAAGATGGTCTTTTCCCCATTGAAAGGACTTTGGGCCTTTGTCAAAGATCAGGTGGCCATAGGTAGATAGATTTATATCTGGGTTGTTGATTCTTTTCCATTGGTCAGTGTGTCTGTCTTACAAGTACCAGGCTGTTTCGACTATCATAGCTGTATAGTAGGTTCTGAGGTCAGGTAGTGCAAGGCCTCCTACTTTGTTCTTTTTCTTCAATAATGCTTTAGTTTAAAATCCGGGGCCTCTTTTTCCATATAAAGTTAATGATTAGTTTTTCCATCTTATTACCTTTACTTCTTTCAGCAATAGACCTGAAAGGGTAACTTCTTTATGTTATCTCCAAGTTTAAATAATTTGTTGCTTCTGGGCAATTGGGATTGTTATAATTTTCCCTAAGACATCTTTAGCATTCCATTTTGTAATTTCCTGAAATAGTGATTTTTTTTGGCTAATAATTTTCTGATATTCCACTTTTCTTAAAAAAAAGTAATGTAATTCACATTGATTCTATATATGAGCACTTTAGTTTTACAGTTTAAATTTTGGATATTCATGCAACATGGCATGTCTATTTAAACTCATGTTTTCTTTATGATACTTTTATAGTTTGATCATATCACTTTGATCACTATCATTTTATAGTTTTGCATTTGATTGCCTTTCACTGAACTAATGAGGACGTGAAAGAAAAGACCTGAAGGAAGGAATGGTTGAGTTCTGTTCTCTGGACTTGCTATTCCTATTTCGATTGCTAGGGCTGGTTTTTTTTTTTTTTTTTTTTAAAAGATTTTACTGGAAATTAATACACCTACAAAAAATACACATATAATAAGTGTATAGTTGGTTGAATTTTCACAAACTGAATGATCCATGCAGCCAGCACCCAGACTAAGAAACAGAACATATGACCAGCTATCCAGAAGCATCCTTCTTGCTCCCTTCCAGTAACTAACCCCCCATCCTGACTTCTAACGCATAGATCAGTTTTGGCCGTTTTTATGCATTAAAACATAGGAATGGAATTATACAGTATTATCTGTGTCTGGCTTCTTTCTCTCAGCATTGTATGTAGATTCATCCATATTATTGTGTATCAATGTGTATAAAACAAAACCAAACCCACTGCTGTCGAGTCGGTTCTATTCTGACTCATAGCAACTCTGTAGGACAGAGTAGAACTGCCCCGTAGGGTTTCCAAGGCCGTAAATCTTTAGGGAAGCAGACTGCCACGTCTTTCTCCCTTGGAGCAGCTGGGGGGTGTATAGTGTTAAATTTAATTGCCGTATTGCATTCCAACGTGTGACTGTACCACAGTTTACTTATTATTCTGCTTTTGGCGCACATTGAGGTAATTTTCTAGAACCTGTTTTTAGCATGTCCCTAGGTGGTGCAAGGAGCCCTGGTGGCGCAGTGGTTAAGCATTTGGCTGCTAACCAGAAGGTCAGCAGTTTGAATCTACCAGCCGCTCCTTGGAAACCCTGTGGAGCAGTTCTTCTCTATCCTATAGGGTCACTATGAGTTGGAATCAACTCGACGGCAGTGGGTTTTGTGTTTTTTTTTGAGGGGGGTGGCGCAAAGGGTTTGTGCTTGACTACTAACCTAAAGCAGTTTGAATTCACCCAGCAGTGCTGTGGAAGAAAGGCCTGGCGATCTGTAAAGATTACGGCCAAGAAAACCCTATGGGGCAGTTCTACTCTGTAACACATGAAGTCACCATGAGTCGGAATTGACTAGAACAGCAACGGGTTTGTTTTTTGGTTTTTCACATGAGCCAAATGATACCTATTTACAGCATCTTCTTAGGTGCTTAGGATTGTTTTTCTACTGAGTAACAGAAAACCGTATATATAGTAAGTTGAATGAGTATGGAGTTTATTTTTCTTATAAAACAAGAAGTCTAGAGGTAAGTCGCTCAGGGCTGGTAAAGCAGCTCCGCAATGCCTTCAGACTCCTAGCTTTATGTTTCTTCATCCTTAACAGGCATCTTTCACTCTCATGCTTGTTTTCTTGTGTCACAGGAAGGTTACTTTGTTTCAGTGTTCCAGGCAGGAGAAAGGGGAGGAGCAAAGTAAAATGTGTCAAAAGGTATATATCAGCGAACAGTATGTCACCTTATATCTCATTGGCCAGTGCTGTGTCACATGGCCACAGGGGAAGCTGGGACAAGTGTTTTTTAGCTGGACAAATTTAGGCTTCTCTTTGTAAGGAAGAAGGGGAAAACGGGTATTAGATAGGCAACTAACCATGTCTGCCACACCTCCAAGTCTGTCTGGGTATAGTCCAGTTTGTTCCAGGCTTTGCATAGGTCCATAGTCTAGGCTCAGAGTAGAGTTTACATAATTGGTAAAATTTTCAATGATAATTTTTCGTTCCTGAGAGCCTGCCTGTGCATATTTAGTATTTTACTACAATACTAGGGTTGAATGTAAATATATAGAAGGCCCTGTGTCTTGTTAGCATGTGTGACTTAAGCCTTAAAGTTATAGAGATAAATCTGGTCAATTCTATTACAAATCTTTAGTATACTGTCTCAATAAGTTTGAACGTAAGCAGCATGAAGATAAAAATGTACATGTATTTTTTTGTGTTTTTAGAACTGTGATAAATCCATTTAAATATGAGGGAGGTGACTTTATTGTAATTCTGGATTTATACCTTTTAATAATGAATGTAAGTATTAGAATTATCCAATTTAACCATTGTTGAGCTTTGTTCATTAGGAAATAAAATTAAAGAAAGTGATGTATTATAGTAAGACCTATGGTTAACAGAATTTTAAATGCATGTACAATGAACTCTCATGTACCCATTTGTAGGCCTATTTTGTTTTGTCTGTAGCCTCACTCTACCCCCTCATATTATTTTGAAGCCAATCCCAGACATTGTATCATTTTATGTGTAAATATCTCAGTATGGATCTCTAAAAGATGGTTAACTTTTTTTAACAGAACCATGATACTGTTACCACACCTTAAAAAAAAACAACAGATTTGTTAATATTATCAAATAAGAGTAAATGCATTCTTTATCTAATTTTGGGTTTCCCTGGAATCCGTGCTTCTCCAGTAAGAATGAACAATCCTTGTACAACTGGAAGGGCCAGTGACATATTGGGGTAAAGTGTGATGCTCTGTCCATGTGACTAAATTGTCAACATACTGATTGCCAGAATGCTGTTTAGCAAAGGTCTTGTTCTTTCGACTTTGAAATGGCACAATAAAACCCTTCTCATGAATTTTGTACTTTTGTAAATGAGAACTTTGTGTTTTCATATCTTCTCCAGTCTAGTTCTCTTTCTACATCCAGCCATCTTCTATTTTTAAGCTATTCCATCTATAGCTTAGTAAGTAGAGTTGATAGTGCCCAGTGCCTGGTAAATTCCTTTACGATTCCACTTACCACAGTTCAGTCTCTGTATGACACAGACCTGAAAATTCAGATGTTTCTGTTTTTTTCTTTCTTCTTATCCATATATGTATTTTTTTTTCTATCAGTTTCTTCTGCTCTGGGGCTGTGTTCTCTTTCCAGCCAAGTTAACTAGCCTTCTCTAGAATTCTCTATTCTCTAATGACCTGCTGTCCCAGATCCAGCGTTGAATGCATTCACTGTTTTGTAACCAGTGTACCATACTACTCTGTATTGGTCGCTTTTTCACAAGGGTGAGGAGGAAAGAAGGCATGCAAGAGACACCGAGATCACTGGAGACAAACTGGCTTTTTTGTCCAAGATCTTCTCATTTTCCAGGATAGTTCATCAAAGAAAAAAAGAAAGAGCACGTGAAAAGCTAGATGACTGTTATTAGGCAAGCATGAGACTATTAAACAGGTGATACAGATGATTGATATTCTAGTGGTGCAGAGTTGGAAAGAGATCACCAGGTTAAGAGTGTCTAGGGAAAGTGGCAGCTTATTTTTGGAAATTTCAAATCTGAGTGTTCACATGCTCATATGAAATAGAAGCAAATTATCTCTTACTCCCAACAGTTAATATAAAAAATTGAAAGGATCTTTGTTTGAACTGACTGTTGCGTACAGTAGAAGTATGAAGCATGGATAAGATTTTGTGTTATGATATAGAGAATACTGCTGTTAATTCAGCAAACATTTAATAATTGCCTAGTATTTGCCTAGCACTGCAGAGATTATAAAGATGAAAAACTTGGACTTTCCCCTTGTAAACTTGTTGAGAAGACAGACACACAAAACTGTTACAGAAAACATTAACTTATTTAACAAGCATATTGAATATCTTCAAGTACTAGACACTGTGTTTGACCAGAAGTACAAAGAAGAGTAAGGCATGCCAATAAGAAGCTCCATCTATTGGTAGATACAGGTATGCAAACAAGTGGTTATAATAGATAGCAATATGAGAACATGTAAAAGAGTGATCAGTAAAAGCTTTTTAGAGGATGTCTGAGTAGAGTTTTGAAAGGGGAATTACAAGCATAGGGGATTAGCATGTACAGAAATAATGGAGATAAGAGAGAGCCATTTTCAGGGAATTGTATAGTTCAGTATGGCTGAAGCATAGATTATTAGTGAAGAGAGTTGGGAGAATGAGGCTGGATTGTAGGCAGGGATCAGCACATGAAAGGCTGTTGTATGTCAGCTAAGGATCAGATTGGATTTTAGAGAGCTGAATCTGGTGGCATTTTGGAGAGTGAATTAAAGGGAGCAAGACTGGGGGCAGTCTGTTACGCTGTTGCAGTAATCTAAGTGAGCAGTAGTTGAGTATTTGATCTAAGGCAGTGGAATGGAGAGAATGAGATGGCTTTGAGAGCCACTAAGAGAGAATCATCACAAGGATGAGTGATTAACTGTGGGATTTATGGGAGGAAGAGTACCCAAAGATGACCCCCAACTTTTTGTTATGGACAGCTGAGTATATGGTAATCATTTATTATAATGGAGAATCCAGGAAGAATTGTAGTTTGTTCTGATTTTTGTTTTCAGGGAGAGACGTTAAAGCTAACAGAGGAGTTAATGAGATAATGCATTCAGTTTTGGGCTCCTTTACCTTGAGGTACTTGTGGGACATCTAAGTAGAGAGATTCAGGCACTTCGATATTTGACTGTGAAACTCAGAAAAGTTGTCAGGTTGGAGAGAATGATTGTGAATTATCAGTATCTGAGAGATAGTTGGAATCATGGATCACCCAGGGAGACAAAGAAAAAAGAGGATTGAATCTAGAGGAACAATAGCATTTAAGGAAAAGGAGCTATGAAAGGGCTGAGATGAGAATGGAACCTTGGAAGCCAAAGGTGAAGAGTTTCCAAGGGAGAAGTCATCAGTGTCTATTGTTTTAGAGAGCTAAAGATGAGGTTTGAAAGTGTCCATTGGGTTTAGCAATACGGAGTCCAATTGGTAACCTTGCTGAGAGCAGTGTCAAGTGGAATATTGCTGTTGTGTTGTTAGTTGCTGTTTGAGGTGATTCTGACTCATAGCAACCCTGTGCACAACAGAACAAAACAATGCCAGGTCCTGCGTCATCCTCACAATTGTTGCTGTGTTTGAGCCCATTGTTGCAGCTACTGTGTCAGTCCATCTTGTAGAGGATCATCCTATTTTTCACATTACTAAGCATGATGTCCTTCTCTAGGGCCTGGTCCCTCCTGATAACATGTCTAAGTATGTGAGATGAAGTCTCGCCATCCTTGCTTCTAATGAGCATTCTGGCTGTACTTCCAAGACAGATTTGTTTGTTCTTCTGGCAGTCCATGGTATATTCAATATTCTTTGCCAATACCATAATTCAAAGGCATCGATTCTTCTTTGATGTTCCTTACTCATTGTCCAGCTTTCACATGCATATGAGCAATTGAAAACACCGTGGCTTGGGTAAGGCACACCTTAGTCCTTAAAATGACATCTTTACTTTTTAACACTCTAAAGAGATCTTTTGCAGATTTGCCGAATGTAATGCATTTGATTTCTTGACTGCTGCTTCCATGGGTGTTAATTGTGGATCCAAGTAAAATGAAATCCTTGACAACTTCAATCTTTTCTCCATTTATCATGATGTTGCTTATTAGTCCAGTTGTGAGAATTTTTGTTTTCATTATGTTAAGGTGTAGTCCATACGGAAGGTTGTAGTCTTTGATCTTCATCAATAAGTGCTTTAAGTCCTCTTCACTTCCAGCAAGCAAGGTTGTGTCATCTGCATATGGCAAGTTCAAGCGGAATGATGAGACATAAACTAGATTACAGTAGGTTGACAGTGAAAGTAGGAAAACAAATGCCGAGTACTCTTGTAAAATGTTTGACTGTGAAGAAGAGGTGGGACAATAACTAGAGAAGAAGTAAGTCATGGGGGAAAACCCAAAAAAACAAACCCGTTGCTGTCAAGTCGATTCCGACTTATAGCGACCCTACAGGACAGAGTAGAACTGCCCCAAAGGGTTTCCAAGGAGCATCTGGTGGATTTGAACTGCCAACCTTTTGGTTAGCAGCCAAGCTCTTAACTACTGTGCCACCAGGGTTTCCAGTTAAGGGGGAGTATTTTTAAATTGAGAAAATAAATGTTATAAAATAAACGAATAAAGTGCCAATAGGAACACTGAAGGAAGATATTCGCAGTTGAAAGGTTGAAGGGGGATGTTCTGCTTCCAAGAAGAGTTTTTTAAATACTGACTTCAGGTGATGTGTGGGATGGATTTTCCTGAGATTATTTTAGGAGAGGCTAAGGTGGGATATATATTCTGGATAAGGAAATGGGACACAAAGGGCTGAAGACGAAAGAATGTAGATGGATATATTTGGAGAACAGTAAACAGTCCAATTTAACCCAGTCTTTGGGTTTGTAAAACAAGTGATGAGATAAAGATGAGAATTGAGCTCGGTGATGGAGGAACTGAATGGTATGCTGTGGAGTTTGTTTCTTGTCTCAAGCTACTGGAATCTTTTTGAGTGGGGCAGTTAGATGAGAAGCTGTACTTTAGGAAGAGAATTCTGATAGCTGGCTTAGAGGTTGGATTGGAGGAGGGGGAGAAACTTTTGTTTTGAGTAGCCTCAACTACTATCCCACCTAAGAAACACCAGAGCAAAATCATGCCTATCGTGCTAGTATTACTGCTGAAGGATCAGGCCTTACGGAGGTTTACTCCTCTTTGTGCAAATTCAGACAAAGCTTCTTTTTTTTAGAATGTTTTATTTTCTCCCATATAAAAATTTATACATATATAGTTATGTGACTCTAATTGCTCTGCCCATACAGTGACAGCACACTCCTCCTTTCCACCCCTGATTCCCCATGTCCATTCAACCAGCTCCTAACCCTCTCTGCCTTCCCATCTCACCTCCGGACAGAAGCTGCCCGTTTAGTCTCTTGTATCTCCTTGAGCTAAGAGGCACACTCCTCATGAGTATCATTTTATGTCCCACAGTGCAGTCCAATCCCTGTCTGAAGAGTCGGCCTCGGAAATTGTTTTAGTTCCGGGCTGATAGAGAATCCAGGGGCCATGCTTTCTGGGGTTCCTCCAGTCTCAGACCATTGAGTCTGGTCTTCTTACTAGAATTTGAGTTCTGCACCCCACCTTTCTCCTGCTCCATCCAAGAGTCTCTGTTGTGTTCCCTGTCAGGGCGGTCATTGGCGGTAGCCGGGCACCATCTAGTTCTTCTGGTCTCAGGCTGATGAAGTCTCTGGTTAATGTGGCCCTTTCTGTCTCTTGGGCTACTACTTTCCTTGTGTCTTTGGTGTTCTTCATTCTCCTGTACTCCAGGTGGTTGGGACCAATTGATGCATCTTAGATGGCCACTTGCAAGCTTTTAAGACCCCAGATGCCACCACTCACCAAAGTAGGATTCAGAACATTTTCTTAATAAGCTTTGTTATGCCAGTTGACCTAGCTGTCCCCTGAAAGCATGGTCCCCAGACCCCTGCCCCTGCTACTCTGTCCCTCAAAGTGTTTGACTGTATTCAGGAAACTTCTTAGCTTCGGTTTAGTCCAGTTGTGTTGACTTCCCCTGTAGTGAGTGGTGTCCTTCCCTTCACCTAAGATAATTCTTACCTACTGTCTAGTTGGTACATACCTCTTCCCCTCCCTCCCCACTCTCCTAACCATCAAAGAATGTTTTCTTCTATGTTTAAACCTTTTCTTGGGTTTTTATAATAGTGGTCTTATACAAAATTTGTCCTTCTGTGACTGACTAATTTCACTCAGCATAATGACCTCCAGTTTCCTCCATGTTATGTTTCACGGCTTCATCGTTGTTCTTTATCTTGCGTAGTATTCCATTGTGTGGATATACCATAATTTGTTTATCCGTTCATCTGTTGATGGGCACCTAGGTTGTTTCCATCTTTTTGTTATTGTGAACAGTGCTACGATGAACATGGGTGTGCATACATCTATCCATGTGACAGCTCTTTTTTCTCTAGGATATATTCCAAGGAGCGGGATAGCTGGATCGTATAGCACTTCTCTTTCTAGCTTTTTAAGGAAACACCAGATCGATTTCCAAAGTGGTTGTACCATTTTACATACCGACCAACAGTGTATAAGTGTTCCAGTCTCTCCACAACCTCTACAGCATTTATTATTTTGTGTTTTTTGGATTAATGCTAGCCTTGTTGGGGTGAGATGATATCTCATTGTAGTTTTGATCTGCATTTCTCTAATCGCCGT
>NW_004443992.1:9683350-9694339 GCF_000243295.1 Trichechus manatus latirostris | reverse complement strand
GTTCGGTATATGTCTATGAGATCAAGTTGGTTGATTGTAGCATTTAGCTTTTCAGTGTTTTTGTTGAGCTTTCTGGATGTTCTGTCCTTTACCAAAAGTAGTGTGTTGAAGTCTCCTACTATTATTGTGGAGCTGTCTATCTCTCTTTTTAATGCTGTTAGTTTGTTGTATGTATTTTGGAGCCCTGTCGTTGGGTGTATAAATATTATAGTTAAGTCCTCGTGGTGTATTGATCCTTTAATCATTTTATAGTGTCCTTCCTTATCCTTTATGGTGGATTTTACTTTAAAGTCTATTTTGTCAGAGATTAATATTGCCACTCCTGCTCTTTTTTTGTTTGCTTGATATATTTTTTCCATCCTTTTAGTTTTAGTTTGTGTCTTTAAGGTGTGTCTCTTGTAGGCAGCATATAGATGGATCGTGTTTTTTAATCCAGTCTGCCACTCTGTCTTATTGGTGCATTTTGTCCATTTACATTCAGCGTAATTATTGATAGGTATGAGTTTAGTGCTGTCATTTTAATGTCTTTTTTTGTGTGTCATTCACAGTTTCTTTGTTCCACTTAATTTTCTCTGCTGAGTCATTTTTCTTTATGTATTTTCTTTTCATCTTTTTCATTGTTGTTGATTTTGTTTTTGCTGGGTCTTTATATTTTTCTAGGTTTTTATTTTAACTTGTAAGATTGTTAGTTTCCTTTGTGGTTACCTTCATAATTACTCCTATTTTTCTAAGTTTATACTTGTCTTTTATTTCTTTATATCATCTTGACTTCCTCTCCATATGAAATATCTATGTCTACATTTTTTAAGTCCCTCTTTTTTGTTTTAATGTTGTCATCTTATACATATTGAAATCTGTTTCCCTATTTTCAGTGTTTTAGCTTTGATTTACTTTTGTGACTTCCCTATCTGGGTTGATATCTGGTTGCTGTGTCCTGTGTTCTAGTTTTGGGTTGTTATCTGATGTTACTGATTTTCTAACCGGAGGACTCCCTTTAGTATTTCTTGTAATTTTGGTTTGGTTTTTGCAAATTCCCTAAACTTCTGTTTTTCTGGGAATGCCCTAATTTCACCATCGTATTTGCTGGGTATATAATTCTTGGGTGGCAGTTTTTTTCCTTCAAGGCTTTATATCTGTCATCCCATTGCCTTCTTGCCTTCATGGTTTCTGCTAAGTAGCCCGAGCTTATTCTTGTTGACTTTCCTTAGTAGATGACTTTTTGTTTATCTTTAGCTGCTCTTAAAATTCTCTTCTTATCTTTGGTTTTGGCAAGTTTGATTATGTCTTGGTGACTTTCTTTTGGGATCTAGCTTATGTGGGGTTCGATGAGCATCTTGGATAGATATCTTGTCATCTTTCACGATATCAGGTAAATTTTCTGCCAACAAATCTTCAACAGTTCTCGCTGTATTTTCTGTTACCCGCCATGTTCTGGTACTCCAGTCACTCATAGGTTATTCCTCCTGGTAAAATCCCACATAATTCTTAGGGTTTCTTCAGTTTTTAAAATTCTTGTCTGATTTTTCCTCAAAGAAGTTGGTGTCAAGTGCTTTATCTTCAGTCTTACTAATTCTGACTTTCATTGCCTCAATTCTGCTCCTGTGACTTTTTGTTGAGTTGTCTAGTTCTGAAATTTTATTGTTAATTCTCTGGATTTCTGTTTGCTGTCTCTCTGTGGATTCTTGCAGCCTGTTAAATTTGTCTTTGTGCTCTTCTGTAATCTTTTTATTTTCCTCTATTCGTGTTCTGCGTTTTGCTTAATTTCCTTCCTAATTTCTTGAAGAGTTTTATGTATTAATCTTTGGTGTTCTGCCTCTGGTAATTCCAAGAAATTTTCCTCTTCCGGAAAATTTCTAGATTCTTTATTTTGGGAGCTTGTTGAAGCCATCATGGATTGCTTCTTTATGTGATTTGATATTGATGGTTGTCTCCGAGCCATCAGTAAGTTATTATATTTATTTTATGTTTGCTTACTGTGTCGAAGCTTCTTGTTTTTTTTTTATATGCTCAGATAGACTGGTCATATGAGCTTGTTTGATTATTGGCACCTTTGAAGCTCGAATGTCCTATCACTGGGTGGTTGGATCTGTTACTAGGTATGTGAGCTCAGAAGTCCACCCACTCCTCCTGTTTGGATTCAGCGCAGGTTCCCAGGTAGGTAGTCACCAAGTGTTTGGTGTAGGCACTCACCTACGGTCCTAGACTACAATGGATGATTGGTGTAGGCACAGGTATCTGGCTGCAGTAGGGGGACACACTCTGAGCAAGGCTGCGGGCTGATGGCCACCTCAGTGTCCAGGAGGAAGGCATGTCCCTGTTCCCTAGAGCGCGTAGGTGGGTGGGTTTTGCAGCTGGATAATGTGCACTTAATGCTGTTGGCTGTATGGACTGGGGGGCATCTCTTATTCATGGGCCCCTCTTGCAGGTGGCTAGGTGGCGTGGGTGAAGCCACCAGTCGTCAGGCCCCTGGTGTGGGTAGGTGAAGACCCTGCTTAATGGGCAGAGCAGTGTCAGATGTCAAGAACCTGCCACTTCATAGCTGAAACAGTTGAAGTTATAGTTCTGGTGTATACACTGTTGTACTGTGGTAATGATGGTCTACCCTGTGAGATGAGCCCACACAAGTCTATGCAGGCGGAAGGGCACTCGAAGTCCGTGGATCCCTTATGCCTGTGCCTAGGCAAAGGAGCTGTGCCTACCCTGGGTTTCTGGCTTAGGAGAGCTGGCAGTTTATTTTTTCCTCTGTTTGTTAATTTATTCACTCTCTAAGGCAGGGAGAACGGCTCTGAGGTGTGTGACGGATCCTGCTTCTGGCCCAGGGGACTTGGCAGTTGCTGAAGCCGGTCCTGGACCCAGTGCAGAGCAGGCAGCAGGGAGGTAAATGGAAGAGAGGTTTTTCTGTAATGGGAGTGTTTTTGATCCGCGTAGTAGGCTGTATACAAGTACTTATCTTTCGCTGATCCAGGGTTGCTTCTTACTGGTTCTGGGTGGTGCTGTGTCTCTCCTGGTGTGGAAAACATGCCTCCTGAGCACCACCACTTGCCTGCCTCACCGCTCACCCCCGTGCTGATCAGGCCTGAAGGGCTCAGGCTCTCGCTGGGTCAGTCTGGCACCTCCTCGCTGCTTCCGAACTGTCTCTCACTCCCCCTGCCACTCAGTCTGGTTCCTCAACTCTGTCTTTAATGTTCAGTGCTCCCAGATTGCCATATATAATCAATTCACTTGTTTTTTCGGGTCTTTGTTGTAAGAGGGTCCACCGGAAGTGTTTGACTACTCTGCCGTCTTGGCCCTGCCTCCCAAAGCTTCTTAACATCCCCTCCCTGAAATTACAGAGGACTCAGGGCTTGGTTGCTCTTTAGAGTCCTTCATTGCATGGAATTTAAGCTGTTCTTGTCCTCTGGATACTTAAAGGAAGAAGTAACTGTTTACTATGAATATAAATTCATAGAAATGTGGTGGCGAGACTGTATTTGACGACAGTCTTCTAGTTTTCAGGTGAAATACTGTCTCACTAAAGAAGGTTAATTTTATCTGCTGCTGTAATATGCAGTAGTCAGCAGATGTTGAAAACACTGCAGAATAAAAAACAAGCAAGGATTCATACAAACGAAGTCAGTTCTCTTATCTAAGCATTTTCTGACTCTGTCCTGTATCATAAAGTTAAAAGCTACTTCTCATTTCATATGCTGTGTTAATTTTTGAAATGTCACAGGATTTATTAGTTTCAAGTTAGTGATGTGAGATACATGGATATGGCTGTTTTTTATTTTTTATTGTGCTTTAGATGAAGGTTTACAGAGCAAATTAGTTTCTCATTAAAGAAGTAATACACGTATTGTTTTGTGACATTGGTTGCCAACCCCACGACGTGTCTACAGTCTCTCTCCTTCTCAACCGTGGGTTCCTCATTTCCATTCATCCGGCTTTCCTGTCCCCACCTGCCTTCTCCTCCTTGTCTCTGGGCTGGTGTGCCCATTTATTCTTGTATACATGGTTGAGCTACATGTATTATTGTTTATGGGCCTGTCTTATCTTTGGCTGAAGGGTGAACCTCAGGAGTGACCCTAGTACTGAGTTAACAGAGTGTCTGGGGGGCTATACTCCCGGGGTTTCTCCAGTAATAACTCTGTTATTTTACTTGCAAAATACAGTGTGGTTAGTGTCACAGTGGTTAAGTGCTTGGCTGCTAACCAAAAGGTCAGTGTTCAAACCCACCAGATGCTTTTCAGGAGAAAGATATGGTAATCTGCTTCTGTAAAGATTAAAATCAGAAACCAAACTCATTGCTGTCGAGTTGATTCCAACTCATAGTGACCCTATAAGGACAGAGTAGAACTGCCCATATGGTTTCCAAGGAGTGCCTGGTGGATTCGAACTGCTGACCTTTTGGTTAGCAGCGGTAGTTCTTAACCACTATGCCACCAGGGTTTCCAATCCGTAAAGATTACAGCCTTGGAAGCCCTGTGAGGCAGTTCTCCTCTGTCATGTAGGGTTGCTATGAGTCAGAATTGATTTCGATGGCAATGGGTGTTTATATTCTTGTAAAGTGTGTATTGTTTGATATTATTATAAATAATAGAAAGTTACATATTTAAATAAGGAGCCCCAGTGGTATAGTGGTTAAGTGCTGGACTGCTAACCAAAAGGTCGACAGTTCAAACCCAGCCGCTTCTTGGGATAAAGATGTGGCAGTCTGCTTCTGTAAAGATTATACCAAAAAACTTGTTGCCTTCCAGAAAGATTTGCACATCTTTCTCCTGTGGAGCAAGTGGTGGGTTTTAACCACTGACTTTTTGCTTAGTAGCCAACCACTTAAACACTGCACCAACAGGACTCCTTTTCAGAAAGATTATAGCTTTGGAAACCCTATGGGGCAGTTCTGCTCTGTCCTGTAGGGTTGCTGTGAGTTGGAACCGACTCACTGACAATGAGTTTGGCTTATATATTTAAATGAGTGGATAATTTTGTGGCCAAACTAAGAAGTAGCATACAGGGAAGAAAAAAAGCCACTTTTACAACACTCTTGAGAGAAATTTTCCAAGGTACCCCTTTCCAAAAAATGGCTTACTTATGCTTGAGACACTTCATGATGTTGTTTCAACTTCTTTCTTTTTCAATATCTCTTTATTTGAAATTATTTTATAGCCTTTTCTTTTTTGTCTCTCCTGTTTGTACTTTTTCTTAGTCCAGTTCAATTCTAATTTTTTTCAGCCAGGTTTAAAATTAGGTATAATGCTTCAGATAGTCTAAAATAATAGATGATATAAAGCTGATTTATTTTGACTTTAGAATGCATTAGACCAAATATTGGTATTTGAATTTCTCTCCTTATTAGGCTTTGCTTATGCTCATGTGGTTAATTTACATTTCTTAGTAAAGTTTGGTTAATTGGAATAATTAATTCCTTAGCATAGGCTGTGACAAGATAAGTCTTGAACTGAGAATGTTTGGTTAAGAATTCATGGAAGATGAGCTACATATGGCCAACAGGAATTGACTGTAGGGTAGTGGTTTCTAAGATGTTCCCCTGTTCAGCAGCATTGCCTTGTAACTAACTTTTTAGAAATATAAATTCTCACTCCCACCCCAGATCTGCTGAATCAAAAACTGTGGATATGGGGCCCAACAGTATGTTTTAACTGACTCTTCAGGTGATCCCGATGTATGGTTAAGTTTGAGAACCATTTCTGTAGGCTATTCTAAAAAAGAAACCCCTTTCCAGATTTCTCAGTGAAACTGGTGTTTGAGATGCTAATTGATGTAGGCTTTTTTTTATTTCCGTGATTGACTGTTAGCGAAAATAACTGCTCTTTGTATCCTCAGTTGTAGATTTTATATCTTGCAGGAAAGTAATGGATACGCATAAGTGATTAATTAAAATAACATATAGGAATTTTTATCTTTAAATTTACTTTCAGGAGGCAAAACCTTCAACTGAGGACTTGGGGGATAAGAAAGAAGGAGAATATATCAAACTTAAAGTCATTGGACAGGTGAGTTTTATTATTTTTCTCTTTTATTTGATTCATTGAGTTAATTTTTATATATGGTGTAAGGTAGGGGTTCACCTTCATTTTTTTGCATGTGATATCCAATTGTTTCAGCACTTTCGTTGAAAAGACTTTTTTCACCATTGAATTGTCTTGACGTTCTTGTTGAAAATCAATTGACTGTAAACGTGAGAGTTTATTGGTTTATTTCTGGATTCTTAGTTATATTTCCTGTTTATATTTCTAATTTTATGCACATGGATTATTTTTTCTTTTTAAGAATTATTGATTTGTATGGATCCTTTATTTTTTCTTGTTATATATGTTGTGAATATTTTCTCCAGTCTGTTGCTCAATTTTAGTTTATATTGTCATTTACTGTAAAGATGTTTTACATTTTTATTTAGTCAAATTTATCAACCTTTTTCTTTTTCATGATTTCTAAAGTCTTTACAATACCAGAAGGAGCCCTAGTGGTGCAGTGGTTAAGTACTGGGCAGCTAACCGAAAGGTTGGTGGTTTAAACCCACTAGCCACTCTGTGGGAGAAAGATGTGGCAGTATGCTTCTGTAAAGATTCTCCAAAAACCCATTCCTGTCGAGTCAATTCCGACTCATAGTGAACCTATAGGACAGAGTAGAACTGCCCCATAGGGTTTCGAAGGAGTGGCTGGTGGATGTGAACTGCTGACATTTTGGTTAGCAGCTGAGCTCTTAACCACTGTACCACCAGGGCTCTCCATAAAGATCACAGCCTTGGAAACCCTATAGAGCAATTCCACTGTGTCCTATAGGGTCACTATGAGTTGGAATAGAAGGAACCCTGGGTTAAGTACTCGGCTGCTAACCAAAAGGTCAGTGGTTCGAACCCACCATGAGGTGTGCAGGAGAAAGGTGGCAATCTGCTCCGTAAAGATGTACAGCCTTGGAAGCCCTATGGGGCAGTTCTACTCTGAGTCGACCCGTTGCCATCAAGTCGATTCCAGTGCCAGGATTAGAGAAGAAGATCTCTCTTAAAAAGAATGGAAAATTTTAAAATATTAGCTCTTTAATTCGTCTGGAAGTTATTTTAGTGTATGGTGTGACATATGCTATAAAAATATCTGTTCGTGAAATTATCCATGGGCAGAGAATTTGTGTTTCTTCATAGTTAATAGTCATAAACAAAAATACTGTAAGTATGAAACTTATACTAATGTACATATGTGAAAGTGATATGTAATTGTAAGGATTGACATTGAAATTTTATAGTATGTAAGTGCCAGTATGCCAGTATTTTGACTGATAGTTTGCTTGTCCATCTGGATAGAATAAAAGGATTTGTGGTCCCACAAATCAGTTTGACTGACTCAAGTTCTTGTTCATTTCACTCAAGGGGGAGAAGCCGCCAGACTCAATGGGATGATTTTTTATGCAGTAAAAAGTTTCTCAGTCTGTTATTCTGTGGTATCTGCCTCTTTCATAGCTTTGACCATCTTCAATGACACTTCATTGGGGGGTGTGGGAGTGCATTTCCTTCATGTTTTGAAGTGCTTTTACAGGTTTTAGATAATTCATACCCATCCTCTTGTTATTTTGGAAATAGAATGGGTATGAAAATTGTGAACGAATACGTTCTTTGAACCCAAAGGGATATCCATACTTATACTGCTAATTTTAACATCTAGGACAGATTATCTTTATGTACGTTATATAGCACTATAAATAACAGAAAAGGTATTAAATTTCTTTTCTAATTGGTATAAAGCAGCTTTGAGAATGATTTAATTTGGAGTGTTTTAGTAAAACCTAGGCATGCTAAAAAATATATTTTTTGTGGGAAAATGTAGGTGAAAAGGTTTACATTTCTGTTTGAAGTATGTATGTGATGAAATAATTTGGTTCAAGCAAAGCAAGTAGTTTATACAAAGAGGGATAATTTTTTTTTTTTATCTCCTTAGGATAGCAGTGAGATTCACTTCAAGGTGAAAATGACAACACATCTCAAGAAACTCAAAGAATCATACTGTCAAAGACAGGTTTGTATGTTCCGGTATTAAGTACAATACTTTGCCATTAGTTTTTCTTTTAAGGAACGCTGTCAAAAGGAGAATACTTTTATTTTTATCATTCCTTCTACCCAGTTTAATTGCCCTCTTTCCCCCAAAGTCCATTTCAAAGTTTGAATTCATAAAATATGTGGAACAGTTTGAAAAGTAACTCAGGATTATAAAGACAGCTATATATGAATGTTTCTATCTTGGTAGCTCACCAGTGTATGTAAGAATTAGGCAAGTAATTTTTAGTGACCGCTATGAAATTTCCTTCTGTTTCTAATTATGGATGTTTAGGAATATATTAAATTTGGTAGTCATATTAGTTTATTATCTTTATACGTAGTACCACAGGTTATTCCTGATTGAATTCCGTGTTTCCAGTGTCAAGGAATTTCCTTTTTTTATGGAGAAATCTAGTAAATTTATTAATACCAAATCTGCACAGATTGTGGCCTTCATGAGCTAGATTATTGGATCAGTAGCTAATTCTTTTAAAACGCCAACTCAGATTTGGTCTCCGTCACTGCCTGTGGAACTTGAGTAAGTTATTTAACCTCTATGGGCCTTGTTTCCCCATCAGTAAAGTGAGACTATTATAGTGTGTACCTCATGAAGATTGAGTAAGATAATCTATATAAAGCACTTAACCTGGTGTCTAAAAAGTGCTTGGTAAATGTTACCCATGTTATTAATAGGTTTCTTAAGAAATGTAATTGGAGTTAGTGTATATGAGACAATCAAGATTTTTGTAAATAAAATTAATTTAAATAGGCAAAAAATATGTTTTGTCAGTCCCTATTAAAATATACTAACCAGTTGCTGTTGGCGTTGATTCTGATTCATAGCGATCCTGTGTGTGTCAGAGAACTATGCCCAATAGGGTTTTCAGTGGCTGATTTTTTTAAAAAATCTCTCCAAGCCTATCATTAATCATATTATATGATGCTAAATCAGGAATTGCAGGTTATATTTTCAGAAGGTTTGTTTTCTCTAGTTGAACTTTGTAACTCATGTTAAAATCAATTTTGCCAGATTTTTTTTTTAGATTGGTTTCTATAGAAATGTTTTGTCCCCAACACAAGATGATGATGTTGTTGTTAGGTTCTATGAAGTCGATTCCGACTTACAGGGACCCTATAGGATGGAGTAGAACTGCCTCATAAGGTTTCCAAGGAGTGGCAGATTTGAACTGCCCACCTTTTGGTTAGCAGCTGAGCTCTTAACCAGTACGCCACCAGGGCTCCAATAACACAAGATAATGTTTCTTTAAAAAAAAAAACAACCTATAATTGAAATAAAAAAATAGTCTACCTTTGTTCATTTGTGCTTAGTTATTTAATATAACCCTAGAAAGAAATTAAATGAGTTAGTTTGCATGGTCTCATATACTGTGTAAAAATATGTATTGAAAGATAGTTTTTATTTGCATGTTTTTGGGTGTCTAGAACAATGAAAGGCTTAATTAATTACATTAACTGTTGAGCTAAATAAATGATCCTTGATTTGTGCTTCCTGGTGAAATTATTTCCCTTTTAGTGAGTGTCTTAGGCTGGATTCTGTAGAGGAGCACAACCAGTGAAATGTGTATACATAAATATATATAAAACCCATTGCTGTTGAGTTGATTCCTATTCATAGCGACCCTGTAGGACAAGTTAGAACTGTCCCATAGGGTTTCCAAGGAATGGCTGGTGGATTTGAACTGCTGACCTTTTGGTTAACAGCTGTAGCGCACCGTAGCTCTTAACCACTGTGCCACCAGGGCTCCGCATAAATAATATTGAGAAAGATTTAATTCAAGGAAATGGCTCACACAATTGTAGAGGCTGGCAAGTCCCAAAATCCGTGGGTCACGTGTCAGACTGGAGGCTTCTCCTGGCTCGTGGTTGCAGGGACTGATGAACCCAAAATTGGCAGGTCAGGTGACAGGCTGCTGGCTCACGGGGCTGTGGGAGCTGGTGAATCCCAAAATCAGCAGGTCAGGCAGCAGGATACTGGCTCATGTCCCTGACAACCAGAGGTCAGATGATGAGTCAGATGCAGGATCCAGAGTGAGAGTGAGCCTTGCTGGAACATCCATTTATATATACTAGAGGCAGGCCACACTCCAAGGAAGCTCCCTTTTCGACTGATGGACTGCTCATAGCAGATCTCATCATGGAGGTGATTACATTATATTACATCATGGAAGAGCAGTCAGTCCAGTGTCTGCCAAACCACTGAGAATCATAGCCTAGTCAAGTTGTACACATAACATTAACCATCACAGTGAGTCATCTATCCACTTTTTTTTTTTTGGACGTGTGCACTTATTGCTATAAATTGACCTCTGAGCGCTACTTTTGCTGTGTCTCAAAGGTTCTGGTAGGATGTGCTTTCGTTCTCATTTGATTCTGTGAATTTCTTTAATTCCGTCCTCAATTTCTTCTATAGTAACCCAGTAGTTTTTGAGCAAGGTGTTGTTCAGTTTCCATGTGTTTGATTTTTTTTTTCCTTGCTTTTTCTGTTACTGATTTCTACATTCATGGCTTTATGGTCAGAAAGGATGCTTTGTAATATTTCGATGCTTTGGATTCAGTTAAGGCTTGCTTTATGGCCTAATACGTAGTCTATTTTGGAGAATGTTCCATGTACGTTGGAAAAAAAAGTATACCGAGTGTTTGGTATATGTCCGTGAGGTCAAGTTGGTTGATTGTAGCATTTAGATCTTTCATGTCTTTATTGAGCTTCTTTCTGGATGTTCTGTCCTTCACCGAAAGTGATGTTTTGAAGTCTACTATTATTGTGGAGCTCTCTCTCTCTCTTTTCAGTGCTGTTAGTTTGTTTTATGTATTTTGGAGCCCTGTCATTGGGTGTGTAAATATTTATTATGGTTATGTCCTCCTGGTGTATTGACCCTTTAATCATTATATAGTGTCCTTCCTTATCCTTTGTGGTGGATTTTACTTTAAAGTCTATTTAGTC
>NW_004443992.1:9594553-9683250 GCF_000243295.1 Trichechus manatus latirostris | reverse complement strand
CTTTATTGGTGCATTTAGTCCATTTACGTTCAGCGTAATTATTGATAGGTGTGAATTTAGTGCTGTCATTTTCATGTCTTTTTTTGTGTGTGGTTGACAGTTTGTTCCACTTAATTTTCTGTGCTGAGTTGTTTTTCTTTTCATCTTTTTCATTATTGTTGATTGTGTATATGCTGAGTCTTTATATTTTTCTTGTTTTTTATTTTGATGTGTAGGATTGTTAGTTTCCCTTCTGGTTACCTTAATATTTACCACTATTTTTCTAAGTTTAAACTAGTCTTTTATTTCTTTATATTGTCTTGACTTCTCTCCATATGAAAAATCTATGTCTACATTTTTTAGTCCCTCTTTTTTGTTTTAATGTTGTTATCTTTTACATATTGATGTTTCTGTTTCTGTATTTTCTTTGATTTATTTTTGTGACTTCTCTATCTGTGTTGATATCTGGTTGCTCTGTCCTGTGTTCTAGTCTTGGGTTGTTATCTGATGTTACTAATTTTCTAACTGGAGGACTCCTTTTAGTATTTCTTGTAATTTTGGTTTGGTTTTTGCAAATTCCTTAAAGTGCTGTTTATCTAGAAATGCCCTAATTTTGCCATCATATTTTTTAGAGACAGTTTTGCTGGATATATAATTCTTGGCTGGCAATTTTTTTCCTTCAAGACTTTATATATGTCATCTCATTGCCTTGTTGCCTGCATGGCTTCTGCTGAGTAGTCAAAGCTTAGTCTTATTGACTCTCCTTTGTAGATGACTTTTTGTTTATCCCTATCTGCTGTTAAAATTCTGTTCTTATCTTTGGTTTTGGCAAGTTTGATTATAATATGCCTTGGTGACTTTCTTTTGGGATCCTACCTTATGTGAGGTTTGATGAGCACCTTAGATAGCTATCTTGCCATCTGTCACGATATCAGGGAAGTTTTCTGCAAACAAATCTTCAACAATTCTCTGTATTTTCTATTATCCTCCCCTGTTCTAGTACTCCAATCACTTGTAGGCTATTCCTGTTGATAGAGTACCACATAATTCTTAGGGTTTCTTCAGGTTTTAAAATTCTTGTCTGATTTTTCCACAAATAAGTTGGTGTCAAGTGCTTCATCTTCAGTCTCACTAATTCTGACTTCCATTGCCTCAATTCTGCTCCTGTGACTTTCTGTTGTCTAATTCTGAAATTTTATTGTTAATCTTCTGGATTTCTGTTTTTTGTCTCTCTGTGGATTCTTGCAGCCTGTTAAATTTGTCATTGTGCTCTTCTTTAATCTTCCTAAGTTCCTCTATTGCTTTGTCTGTGTGTCCCTTGGCTTGTTCTACATTTTGCCTGATCTCCTGAAGAGTTCTGTATATTAATCTTTTGTATTCTACTTCTGGTAATTCCAAGAAGTTCTCTTCCTCTGGAAAATTTCTTGATTCTTTGTTTTGGGAGCTTACTAAAGCCATCATGGTCTTCCTCTTCATGTGATTTGATGTTGACTGTTGTCTCTGAGCCATCAATAAGTTATTATATTTATTTATTTTATGTTTGCTTACTGTGTCATAGCTTCTTGTTTTGTGATATATCCAAATAGGCCGCTCATGTGAGCTAGTTTGATTATTGGCGCCTTTGAAGCTCTAACGTCCTGTCACCAAGTGGTTAGATCTGTTACTGGGTATGTGAGCCCAATAGTCCATTTACGTTTCTTGTATGGATTCAGCTCAGGTGTCTAGGTAGTCAGTCACCAAGTGTGTGGTGCAGGTTCTCACCTACAGTCCTAGACAGGCAGGGATGATTGGAGTAGGCACAGGTATCTGGTTGTGGTAGGGGGGGTCACATGCTGAACAAGGCAGGGGACTCACAGCTGCCTGTGAGTATCTGGGAGAAAAGCATGTCTCTGTTCCCTAGAGTGCATAAGTCGGTGGGTTTTGCAGCCAGACTATGGGCAGCCAGTACTGTTGGCTGTAAGGACTGGGAAGCACCACTTATTCTTGGACCCCTGTTGCAGATAGCTAGGTGGTGTGGGTGGAGCCACCAGTCCTCAGGCCCCTGATGTGGATAGGTAAGGACCCTACTTAATGGACAGAGCAGTGTCAAATGTCACAAACCTGCCACTCCACCATATAGCTGATACAGTGAAGTTAGGCTTCAGGTATATACACTGTTGTACTGTGCTGATGAGGGCCTAGGCTGTTGAAATGGGCCCACACAGGTCTATGCCTGGGGTGAAAGGCATTCAAAGTCTGTGGACCCCATATGCCTGTGCCTAGGCAAAAGAGCTGTGCCTGCCCTGAATTCCTGGTTTAGGGGAGCTGGCAGATTATTTTTTCCTGTTTGTTAATTTATTCCCTCTCCAAGGCTGGGAGAATGGCTCAGTGTGCCTGACGGGTCCTACTTCCGGCCCAGGGGACACAGCAATCGCTGAAGCAGGCCGGGACCCAGTGCAGAGCGAGGAGGGAGCAGGTAAATGGGAGAGAGATTCTTCCCAAACGGGTGTTTTTTGATCTGCCTGGTAGGTTGAACGTGTATACTTACCTTTTGCTGATTGAGCGCCGCTTTTCACTGGCTCTGGAGGCCTGAGCAGATCTCTACTGCTTGGTCTCTCCCGATGTGGAAAATGTGTCTCCTGAATGCCACTGCTTGCCTCATCGCGCACGCCAGTCAATCCAGCCCTCAGGGCGTTGGCTCCCGCCGGGTCAAGTCTAGCAACTCCTTGCTGCTTCTGAACCATCTCTCGCTCCCCCTGCCACTCAGTCCAATTCCTCAACTTTGCCTTTGATGTTCAGGGCTCCTGGATTGTCAAATATAAATGATTCACTTGTTTTTTCAGGTCTTTGTTGTAAGAGGGACCACCAGAAGTGTCTGACTACTCCACCATCTTGGCCCTGCCTCCCCCTTTTATTTTATTTTTTAAATTTTATTGTGTTTTGGGTGAAAGTTTACAGCGCAAATTAATTTCTTATTCAAAAGTTTATGCACAAATTGTTTTGTGACATAGATTGCAATCCCCGCAATATGTCAGGACTCTTCTCCTTTCCCTTTCTACCCTGCATTTTCCGTGTCCATTTGTCCAGTTTTCCTGTCCCTTCTTGCCTTCTCATCTTTGCCTTTGGGTAGCTGTTACCCATTTAGTCTCGTATACTTGATTGAACCAAGAAGCACGTTTATCATGTTTGTTATTGTTTGTTTTATGGGCCTGTCTAATCTTTGGCTGAAGGGTGAACCTCAGGAGTGACTTGGTACTCAGTTAAAAGAGTGTCTGGGGCCATACTCTTGGACTTTTCCCAGTCTCTGTCAGACAGGTAAATCTGGTCTTTTTTTGTGAGTTAGGATTTTGTTCTACACTTTTCTCCAGCTCTGTCCGGGACCCTCTATTGTGATCCCTGTCAGAGCAGTCGATGGTGGTAGCCGGGCACTACCTAGCTGTGCTGGACTCGGTCTGGTGGAGGCTGTGGTAGTTGTGTTCCATTAGTCCTTTGGACTAATCTTTCCCTTGTGTCTTTGGTTTCTTTTATTCTCACTTGCTCCAGACAAGGTAGGACCAGTGGAGTGTCTTAGATGGCTGCTCAGAAGCTTTTAAGACCCCAGATGCTACTCATCAAAGTAGGATGTATAACATTTTCTTTACAAGCTATGTTACGCCAGTTGAGCTAGATGTCCCCTGAGACCAAGGCTATAAATCTTTATGGAAGCAGACTGCCACATCTTTTCTCCTGTGGCTGCTGATGGGTTCGAACTGCTGACCTTTTGGTTAGCAGCCGAGCACTTTAACCACTGTGCCACCAGAGCTTAAAGTTTCTATTATTTCTTTAAAAGAAATAGTGTATATAATATATAACATATATATAAATAATAATACATATATTTTTTGCTTTTTTAGGGAGTTCCAATGAATTCACTCAGGTTTCTGTTTGAAGGTCAGAGAATTGCTGATAATCACACTCCAAAAGAAGTGAGTACAATTTTTTCTTGGAATCAAGATAAATTTTAAACTCAGTTGAATGATTTAGTTCACTAATTTTGAAACTGCTCTTTTCTTGAATATTTTCTGATTTAAGCAGTATAACATTTGACAGAAATAAAAAAATAATCTTTTGGGTTGAACTTCCCATATATTGCCTTCAAAAATGCTAATAATAAAAAAGTGAAAAGTGGGACGTTGACTACTGGAATTATGCCATAACGCACATACTACATTTTTTGTGAAAATGGACAAATGCTTCTCAGATTTGGCAGTTTTCTGGTATACTTTTCATGGTGATGGTGACCTTTTACTTGGACTTTGATTTTTGATCCATTTTGAGAACTTTTTAATAGCATAGCTTAGTGTAATTTTAATATATTTGCTTTTGTCATCTTTTTTTTTTTAAGTTTGTGTCCGTATTTCATTGTTTTACTGAATGGACTGTTTTCTTTGTTTATATATTTTCCCCCAGAGAGGCATCCCAAAATACTTATATAAAGTGTATATGTGTACACTTATACAGATTTTGTACCTCCATGTACAAAATAACATTTCTGGTATTTGTGATAGTGGGAATGATGTAAGATTATTACTAATTTATATTTTGAGAGTTATGAGAATAGTGTAGTATTCTCCTGAATGCCCTTTCCCTCTATTCACCAATAATTAGCGTTGTGCTACATTTGCTTTCTCTGTGTGTGTGTGTGTGTGTATATGCACATACATATGTACATACACGTTATTGTTATTGCTGAACCATTTGAGAGTAGGTTGCAGATATCCTGTGACCCTTTACCCCTAAATATTTTTAGTATGTTATTTCTTAAGAACCACAGTTGAATTTTCAAATTCAGGAGATTTAACACTGATATAGTACTGTTACTTGATATGCAATCCATAGGCAGATTTTGACATTTGTCCCAGTAGGATCCTTTATAGCCATTTTTTTTTACCCAGCCTGGGGATCTAATCTAGGATTATGCATTGTATTAGTACAGGCCAGTTATTTTTTAGAATGTTCTTCAGTTTGAGTTTGTCTGATATTTCCTCATTGATTAGATTCTGGTTTGCATTTTTGATAGAAGTATGAAAATACTCCTAGGAGTCAGGAGTGATGATGTATACTTCTGAGTGCATCATCTCAAAAACCAAAAACCAAACCTGTTGCCATTGAGTTGATTCTGACTCGTAGCAACCCTATAGGACAGAGTACAACTGCCCCAGAGGGTTTCCAAGGGGTGGCTGGTGGATTCAAACTGCTGAGCTTTTGGTTAGCAGCCAGTTCTTAACCACTGTGCCACCAGGGCTTCATCTCAGGAGGTACGTAATGTGAGTTTGTGCCTATGAGTAGTATTAACTGTGATCATTTAGTTTATGTGGTAACTTCCAGATTTCTGGAAGTTACCATTTTCCCTTTGTAGTTAATAAGTACTCTGTGGGGAGATTACTTTGAAACTATGTGAATATTCTTCATTAGTTACTAGCTAGTGGCGTTACTTTCAGGTTGGCATCTGTATTCTTTTTGACACATGTCCTTCTTTTTTTAACTTTTTATTTTGTAATAATTTTAGACTTACAGAAAAGTTGCAAGAATAGTACAAAAAATTCCCACATACTCTTCACCTAGATTCAGCTGTTTTTAACATTTTGTTACCTTTGCTTAATTATTAGTTCAATTTTTTTTTCTGAGCCATTACAGAGTGATTGCATATATCGTGCCTACTTACTCCTTAATATTTCAATGTGTATTTCTTAAGAATAAGTGTATTCTTTTACCTAACCGTAGCACTGTTATCAATTCAGGAAGTCTAATATTGATAGAATACTTTACCAATTGTCCCAATTATGACAGAATTTCTCCCCATTACAGGATCTAGTTCAGGATCACTTATTTTATTTAATTATCTCTTTAATTATCTTGAATCTGAAACAGTTCCTCAGCCTGCCTTTGTCTTTCATGACATTGACATTTTTGAATAATACAAACCAGTTATTTTCTATAAAGACCTTTAATTTGTCTGTTTCTTTAGGAGTAGATTTAGGTTGTGTATTTTTGGCTGGAATACTACATAAATGGTGATGTGACTTTCTCAGGGTATAACATCTGGAGTGCATGAAGTCTTTTTGTCCCTTATTGGTAATTTAATTTTGATCACTTGATTTAAGTGTTGTCTTTTTTCTCCACTGTGTATTACTATTTTTTCTGTTGTAATTAAGTAATTTGTGGGCACATACTTTGAGACTGTGTAAGTGTCCTCTTTCTCATCAAACTTTCCTGCCTAAGTTTAGAATCCACCTTTTCTTGAGTACTTCCTTACTTTCTGGCACAATAAGATGTTCCAAACTCATCTTGTACTTTTCCTGTTCTAGCTTTATGTTTAGCCATTTCTCTAAGGAGCCTTGGTTGCTTTCAGCTGGGGTAAATGACTTTTACAGTTTAGTTTTCTAATGGTATTAGAAGCAAGATCTGGGGTGATGTATGTATATTTTTGTTTGAATTTTGTAGAACTAGATACTTTATAAACATTTAAACAACTTTCTAAATAGATTCTTGAGATTTCATTAGCAACAGGTAATGAGTAAGAGTAGGTATTTGGTTGTAACCTAAGTCTCTGTTGGTATTTACAGACAGGAAAAATATTTAAGCAACAAGTAAATTAGTACCCCGAATATAGTTTTATTTGAGGCAAACATTTCATCAGAATTAGTGGAGTTTTTATAGTTCAAGTTTTGCCCACCTTGTGGATTAGATATAATGAATGGAACGACCAACCAAATATTCCTTTATAGCACTATCAGAAGTCCCAGGATTTGTCCTCATGGCAACAAAAAACAGTTTTTAGAAAAATATGGTGAAAAGGTCTTATCTGTACAAAGCTATGCTTACAGTATTATTTGCAATTGAATAATTATTTGCGGTTGCAATTTAAAAAATTGCAAAACATCACCCTTTCTTCAATTGAAATATATATATATACACATATAGTGCTATAGCTGAAGGTTTACAGAGCAGATTAGTTTCTCACTAAAAGTTAACGCACATATTGTTTTGTGACATTGGTTGCCAACCTGTGATGTGTCAACATACTCCCTTTCTTAACTTTGGGTTCCCCATTTCCATTTGTCCAGCTTTCTGTTCCCTCCTGCCTTCTTGTCCTTGTCCCTGGCTGATGTGCCCATTTAGTCTCGTGTCCATGGTTGAGTTATGTGTCTTATTGTTTGTTTTATGGTCCTGGTTAATCTTTGGCTGAAGGGTGAATCTCAGGAGTGACCCCAGTACTGAGTTAAAAGGGTGTCTGGGGGCCATACTTTTGGGGTTTCTCCAGTCTTTGTCAGATCAGTAAGTCTGGTCTTTTTTTGTGAGTTAGGATTTTTTTCTACATTTCTCTCCAGCTCCATCCAGGATCCTCTGTTGTGATCCCTGTCAGAGCAGTTGGTGGCAACTGAAATATTATTCAAGTGCAATTTATAAAACAGGTGAAAGCAGAAGTTCTCTGAGTGAAGAGAAGTTGATTGCTCAGTTCTTGTCAGTGCTTGGCGTCACCTCCAACTTTAGGGTCTCTGAAAAGCACAACTTGAAAGTCACTCATTAGTTAACTTGTGCCCAGTACTTACATGTCTGCCCAAACTGGTTAAATGAAAAATCAGTAATCCTGATTCCTAGCCTGTGAGTATAGAATGTTACCAGATTACTGATTAAAAAAAAAAAAAAAACCCAAACCCGTTGCCATTGAGTCGATTCCAGCTCATAGCAACCCTATAGGACAGAGTAGAACTGCCCCATAGGGTTTCCAGAGAGTGGCTGGTGGATTCAAACTGCTGACCTTTTGGTTAGCAGCCATAGCTCTTAACCACTGCACCACCAGGGCTCCAGATTACTGATGATTACCTGATATTATCACTCAGTTGGTATCTTTGCATTTAAATAGATGCTAATCTGGCCGTGCAGTTGAGGGTTAGGGTATGTCCTGATACAAGCTCATCTCTAGAAGTAGCTTTTGTGCTTTTTAAATTTTTAGGGCATATGTTTTCTTTTCCTTGATTTGCTTTTTGTTTTAGGTATTTTGAATTTGTATGCCTATATAGGGTCGCTGTAAGTCGGAATCAACTCGACTGCAGTGGGGTTTATACCTTGAACTGCTTTTCTTTTTTGAAGTTGATAGTAAGTGACATCCTTGATCTGGGACATACCTCTTTACCTATCTTCCTACAACACTGTCTTTACTCCTGTCTTATCTCTAATGCTTTAGAAGAGTTGACATCTGAGTGGACACCAGATGCTTAGTGCCTTCAAGACTCAAACATCCAGAACCAGGCACCCACAGAATACCATAAACTATACTAGTCAGCACGGGCAGTTACAAAGAAGTGCTTAGGGCTCTTGCTCTTAGGTTGCAAGTGGAAGGAATTGAAGGCATTTGGGATGTTTATCATATGTTTGAGGCAGGACAAATAAGAGCTGCATCTCGCCTGCCAAACAGGGCTTGCTTTTTTTACTGGGAATTATTTAGTCTAGCAGTGGTGAATGTGTCATACCAGGGTCCTGGACTTTAAAATGGGGAGACAGCAAAGCAAAACCACAAATATGGGGAGACCGTGAGTGAGGGAATCATAAGGGCTGGGTTTGAGTCCTGGCTTGGCCACTTAAAGTGTGACTGGATGCAAGTTACTTAATTTCCTTAAGCCCAAATTTTTCCATCTATAAAATGGAGAGAATATTGTGCCCGGTACGTAGTAGGCACTCATTTAATATTTATTGAATAAATAAAGTGAACATATAAAGCGGTTGGCAGAATCTCGGGCACACAGTAGAGATTATCTTTTCAGAAGAATGACGGGGCAATGGGAGGGAGTAGGTATTTAGGGAGTAAGCTTCTTCCGCTGTTCACTTATCTCTAAGAATGTACTTCTTGAAGCTTGCACTTCATATTCTCCACAGGTAGAGGACATGTGTACTTTCCTGATTTGAAGGTTCCTTATAATATTTAGAATTTTATTTATTGCAATATTTATCAGGCTATATGTGCAATTAAAATTAAGTTTTAATAGCATCTTTAATTAATAATTACTTTAAAATTCATATATGTACCACAATCAGTATATCCAAAACACTAGAGATAATCTGATTACTTTAAAAATCCTAATTCTACATAAGTCTGTTATATTTTTAGATTTCTTAGCATATTTTAATTTTCATATTTCACCATTCAGCACAAAAATGTCACCTACAAAATATAAAACTGTTTTCTTATTAGAAAGAGTACTGATCTTAGACTTCTCTTTAAAAATTTAGTTTTTATTTGTTGCAGTGATCCATCATGCTTTTCAGTAGAAACAATGCTAGTTTTTGTTTTCACTCTGCTTATTTCAGTATTTCTCAACCCTGGCCACACACCAAAATGAATAGGTTCACAGTCGTTTACCCTCACTGAGGGTAATGCCTGCATTTCCATGTGACACCACACACCCTTACATATTGACCTTTTTTTTTTTTTTTTTTAAGTAAAGAGTGCTCATAGTTAAAAATAATAAAAAACCAAACTATCAAAGGGTATAAAATGGAAAATAAATACTCTCTCAATACAGCTGCATTGCCATTTCTCAGAGGCAACCATTATTAATAGTTTCTTTAAGAAAAAAAGTTAAGACTATTTCAGTGAATATAAAGCATATTTTAAAAAAAAGATAATTAGACATACTTAATGTTCTGTAAAGGGCATTTTAAAGGACCTCTTTTTCTTGCAAGAACTGAAAAAAGAATTGGCTGATTGAGCATTGTGCTCTTTTAAGAACTCTGGGATTAAATTGACAACAGCAGCTCGAAAAGTAGGAAATTTAGGGGGCAGTGAGTTTATGTTAATAGAGGAGGAACAATTTGGAAAAGGAAGGTGACAATGGTTGTACAACTTGAAGAATGTAATCGGTGTCACTGAATCGTACCTGTAGAAATTGTCGAACTGGTGTATTATGTTCGGTTGTGCATATTCTCAACAACAACAAAAAATAAAGGATTGGATGAAAAATCTGGCTTATAAAACTGGAGATGTTGAATAAGATTAGATAAATGGATAACTTTTCTCCATTGAGAGTGGTCATTTGGTATCAAGGAAAATAATAGTTATATGCTAGAAGGAATTGTAGATTACAAAACAAACCACTTAGAAATGAGTCCTTAGGCAGTATTTTTCTAACTAAAACCACATATGTGTCAAAGTGAAATTATGTTTTTTGAAAGAAGATGAAAGAAATTCTATCAAAAATAATTACATTTAGGAGTAAAATGCTTTTTAGAAAATATATTATCAAACTATTATTTAAAATACATGTTTCATTAGATTGAAAACTTCTTTAAGGTACTTGTCAAAAACACTTAAGTTTTATATAATGAATAAAGTGGGAAGTGAAATTGACTCAGGAAATTAAGATGAATTACTTCACAGACATAAAATCAGAAGGAAGGGTATATCTCCATATTCTTTGGGTTAGAGGAAACGGGATTCTTAGTCTTAAAAGAGTAACTGTAAATCGCTTTTGTATCTTTTTACACTTTAAAATGGTACTACATAATTGCAGCCAGTTAAAAAAATAGCACTTTTATCTTCTACTAACATATTTTTCTTTCCTCTTACAGCTGGGAATGGAGGAAGAAGATGTGATTGAAGTTTATCAGGAACAAACGGGGGGTCATTCAACAGTTTAGATATTCTTTTAATTTTTTTTCTTTTCCCTTAATCCTTTTTTATTTTTAAAAATAGTTCTTTTGTAACGTGGTGTTCAAAATGGAATTGAAAACAGGCGCCTCTCTTTAAAACATCTGGTATTTTGAATTCTAGTGCTCATTATTCATTATCATTTGTTTTCATTGTGCTGATTTTTGGTGATCAAGCCTCAGCCCTCTTCATATTGCCCTCTTCTTAAAAATTACACGTGTGCACAGAGAGGTCACCTTTTCCAGGACTGTGCATTTTCAGGCTTATGGGATAAATAAGATCTACCAATGCAAGTGTTCATAATGACTTTCCAATTGAAGTTCTAGCATGTGATTGCTTCACTCCTGGACTATGACTTTCAGTGGGAGATGGAAGTTTTTCAGAGAACTGAACTGTGGAAAAATGACCTTTCCTTAACTTGAAGCTACTTTTAAAATCTGAGGGTCTGGACCAAAAGAAGAGGAATATCAGGTTGGAGTCGTGATGACATATGGTGAGAGTAATGACTAACTCCAAAGATGGCTTCACTGAAGAGACAAAGCGTTTTAAGATTAAAATAAAATTCTTGCCAGAAGATCCCAGAAAAGTTCTAATTTTCATTAGCAGTTAATAAAGTTATTCTTGCAGAAGTGTATACAACAGAACACTGCTCTTTTTGATTTTCTTTGTACTTTTTGGCCTGGGATATGGGTTTTAAATGGACATTGTCTGTACCAGCTTCATTAAAATAAACAAAATATTTGTAAAAACCGTACTAATGTTCATTTTATTTTTAATTGTATAGAAAGAAAAAATAAAATACCTAAAACAGGGTTTTCTTGCATAATACTGGAAGTTATTGTTTGTAATGGTACAAATAAATTTTTTTTTCAGTACTGTACACTGATAACGTTAATGACTTTAAAGCACTGAAAGTTACTGAAGTGCCTTCTGGATCAGGATTTAAGTAAGGCCACAATATCTTCTTAAATACTTAGTGTTCTGTATTTTTAAAAACTTGATAATACTGTGTGGTGCATATATGAGATACAGTTACCCAAACATGTTGAATAAATGTGCATGCCAAAAATTCTTTATTGGTTTATATTAATAATTTCAGTTTTCCCTGTAACAATTTACAAAATGTTCTTTGCTTAGTCAAGGTTTAGTATATTATTGTTTATATTTTCCTTTTATTATATCTTAAATATTTAAACTTTGTGTAAAATTAAAATACCAGATTAGTTCCTATTAGAGGCCTTAACTTTTCCTTTTAACTCTTTAATGAGTCACTGTTCAGTTTATCTCTGCATACACATGATCCAATTTCATGTTATTCCAAATAGAATGTCATCTGACTACTTGGGAAGAGCAAATAAAACATCTCTCTAATGCATTTTACAAACTGTTACAGCTTACATACCCTACTCAAGTCAGCTGTTGAAAAAGAGTTGGCTTGACCATATAGATACCGGTATCTGACCCTAACTGAAAAATTATTTGTATTTTACATGTACCAAAAAAAAAAAACAAAAAACAAACCAAACCTGTTGCCGTCAGGTTGATTCTGGCTCATAGTGACTCTATAGGACAGGGTAGAACTGCCCCAAAGGGGTTTCCAAGAAGCGGCTAGGAGATTTCAAGCTGCTGACCTTTTGGTTAGCAGCCGTATTTGCTTAACCACTATACCACCAGGGCTCCTTTACATGTAGTTGGGGTAAATTCGAGCTTTTAAAGTTAGAGTGTCACCTGGTATTTATCATTACATTAAATAGTGACTAGGAATTAGGCCTGTTTTTAGAAAGTCTTAATGAGTTGCATATTTCTGTCAAGACTGAGTAACAAATCTGATTGGCTATTTGAGCTATCCAGAAGCATGAATAGGTAGTTTAGTATCTTAATTTTGTTTACTTCTCTAAACGTCTGAATACTCAGCATTTAGGCAGTGGGGCTTAGCTACTGGGGAAGTGATTTTCTTGTTTTTAGTTTATTGGACTCTTCTAAGTGAATTGCACTCTGCTGTGGTTAACTTTAAGATGTTCTTATCTGGTGTAGTACTGATAAAACAGGCATTTTACAGCAACAGTATAATAGAATGTCAGATTTGGAAGGGACCTTGAGTAACATTTAGTGTAGCCACTGTATCTGGTGCTTGAATGCAACATCCTAAATTTGTAAAAGGAGGGAGAAAATAAAGTCGGTAATTTCTCCGACAGGGATGTTTTCCTTGCGTATTCTTTTTTCTGTTCCTGAATTATTTGAGATGCTCCTTTCTCTTCTGATTAAGTATTAATGAATGAATTGATTGAATGTGCAAGCAGGGTTGACAAGCTTTTGAAAAGGTTTAAGTGCTATACAAATTCACTATAGCTGATATTATCCAGTGTTTTGGCCATTTTATTTTACATAAAGCAAGGAGTTAAAAATAAGTATCAAATCTAAAGTCTGATAACACAGCAATACAGAACCCAAATTAAGCTTAACTTCTGGGTTGTAGAGGTCCAATTCCTGTAGAAAACAAATGCCTTACAAACATTAATGGGAACTTGGAGGGAATTTGTCTGCAAATATTAAACTTTTCAACTGTGGATGGTAGGGTAGGGCCAAAGGAAACTCATGGGAAAATTCAGGTTCAGATACTGTTTTAACATCCCTTTGTTGTTGTTAGTCGCCTTCAAGTCGATTCTGACTCCTGGCGACCAGTGTGCAGAGTAGAACTGCTCTGTAAGGTTTTCATGGCTGTGACCTTTCAGAAGCAGTTCACCAGGCCTGTATTCCAAGATGCATCTGGGTGGTTTCAAACCTCTTAGCTGGTAGTCAAGCGCTTAACCGATTGCACCACCCAGGGAATCTCAACATCCTTTTAGCAAATATCTTATTTGCTAAAGCTCTTTCATCTTTAATTTTCTTTATTGTATGACAGATCCCTATGTTAAAAGGGATGCTTTATTGTATTTTAAATAAAGGTAAATTAATCAACAGAATCTTCCTGGCAGTGTGATTTAAAAAAGGAGGGAGGTGTATTTTGTGAATCGCTGGTTCTTCAAGGTACAGCTAGGAGCAAAAACTCAAGAGTTATTAATATTCAAGGCTCTAGAACAGTGCTGTCCAATAGAATTTTTTGTGATGAAAGAAACGTTCTTTATCTGTGCTGTCCAGTATAAGTATGTGTGGCTGTTGAGTACCTGAAATGTGGCTAGTGTGACTGAAGACTGCTAAATTTAAATGGTCATATGTGCCTTGGGTGCTGTTGAGTCAATTCCAGCTCATAGTGACCCTGTTGGACAGAGTAGAACTGCCCCATAGGGTTTCATAGGCTGTAATCTTTGTAGGAACAGATTGCTGTGTCTTTTCTCTGTTTGAACCACCAGCTTTTTCAGTTAGCAGCCAGGCACTTAACCATTGCACCACCAGGGCTCCTTTACATCTGCCTAGTGGCTATCATATTGGACAGTGTGGCTCTAGAATTTATACTTCGGGGATGGGCGAATAGCCTTACAAAACAGCTCATTTTGCTCAAATGAGTATTTATCAAATGATTGCAAACACCTTGTTTAAAATGCTAAATTTAGAGTCTCAGGATGAAAAGAATAGTTCTGCCTTATAAAGAGATTTACAATAGAATTACAATAAAACAGCAAGCTCTTTTTAGCTAACTCAGAATTATTTTTATTACAGAATTTCCATTTACCTGCAGTTGTTCAGACACAACATACTGAAATGAAATACTCTGATTATTCTAAGATAGTGTTTCAAACTGAAATGAGCAGTTTTTGACAACTAAGTTTCTGGATTTATGTAGTTCTAGAGAACACAGGATTTAGGTGAGTAAAGAGTTCTAATTGGGTTGAGCAAAGGGTGTGTGTGGTAGGAAGGGGTCTTGGAAACAGAGGTCCCAGGGTAGAGAAAACCAGGTAAAATGGAACTACTTGGGCCCAGGGTGAAACTTCACTGTGAAAGGAAGCTACTGTTTCTATCACCACCTCCCAACTTACTTTTTGGTTTTCTTGCCTTAAGGCCTGGGTATTTGTAGAAACTGGAAATAGGAGTAGACCCATGGTCTGGAAATGTTGTGTGTCCACTGCAGGCCGCTGGCTTCCTTTTGGAGCTCTTCATGGAAATGAAGATGTTTCTCCAAAGCAGCTTTTTGCCTAAGGAGACAACCCCACCCACAATCCCAATACTGATTAAGCACCCTAGAAATTGTCCTTATAAGCTAGTATAAGTTTGGATTTGAGCGATCATTAGTTAGACTTAGGGCTGCTGATCATACATTATAACGGAAGATTATGACTGTTCATTTAGAACTTTACCTAGATTGAGAGTATCATGGGCCTCCTATTGGCAAAGTAAAAGGAAGGGCATAGTTCACAGTTCTTAAACTCGTATTGCTGGAAGGGACTCCCTTGTTTTATAGATGAGGAAACGGTCCTAGGGAAGTTAAAGTACCTGGGCCAGGGTCACACAAATGAGGGTGAAGTAAAGCCAATTTCGCCCTTCACTTGATTTTCTGTTTTCATCTACTTGGACTAGCCTTATAAAATTGCTCCATTTCTCTTTGTGTGACTAAGTTTTGTAGAAAGTTGAAACTCTTAATAGCTTGCTTTTGGTCTCAATTTTTAAAAACGCAACCCTACTACTGTGATACATGGAATATATAATTTTGAAATTGAATCAAGACTTTCTTAATGGTCAGTTTTGTAATTCATATAAGCAGCTGAGGGAAGTCCAGGGGAGGAACAACTCAAGGTTAGGTTACTTTAGAGTTGTTCTGGTTGCTTTCTCTTTCTGGTCCCCTAAAGGGTATTATTAGAATTGGCTTACATTGTGGGAAATATATTTCAAGGGGAAAAGTGTTTACAGTTACGGCTGGACTCACTGTGTTCTGTGTTTTGACTCTACCCTTTGATTTTGATAGATGACTATCTTATGAATTTAGGAGCGGAAATGAATGACATAGCAACTATAGAGGGCCAAGTTTTTAAAAAGAGTCAACTGAGACTACATTACTAAAGATATTCTATTATCAGAAAGTTGCAAAGATCATAACTAATGTAGGAGAATCAAGGGAGGAAGTGCTTTTGGCCCCTAATGTCTTTAATTCTGTGCTATTTCTCCTAACAAGGCCCTCCTCTTGGCCCACCTCTTTGATCTCATCTGGAAGTATTCTTTGCCCCTGTGCACTTCATTCCAGCCACGCTGACTTTCTTTTATTCCTCCAACATGCCAGTCTCATTCCTCTCTTTGGGGCTGCACTTAACCGTTTTCTTGCTGGGATATTTTTCTCCCAATCTTCATGTGGTTGACTTCTTGTCAGTCAGGTCTCACCTTAAATGTCACTTCTTCTGAGAGGTCTTTCTCTGACCAACCAACCTAAAATAAGCCACCTACAACGCTATCACATCTCCTTTTTATTTTCTACATAGCATGTATTGCCAGCTTAAAAAAAAATACTTGTTTAGAGACGGTCTCCTCATTCCCACCCCTAGAATGTAAATGCCGTGGGAAAAGAAACTTTGTCTGTCTTGCTTACTCCTGAATTCCCTGTGTCTAGAACAGTATTTGGCACAAAATAAGCACCCAATAAATTCTTACTGAGAAAGGCAAGTGGGTTTAGAATTAGGGGCCTTAGATCTGGTCGTGGCACTGCCTCTAACTCACTGTTCAGTCTTGATCAAGATCCTTTCTCTCTTTGGGACTCAGTTTTCTCATCTATAAATGAAAGCATTAAGGTAGATGATCTCTAAACTCCCTACAAGCTTCAATATACATACTATGAATCCATGAATACAAGTCCTACTATAAGCCATGAAGGAATCCTGTAAAGTTTGCAACAAAATAATCTTTGTTATTTAGTTCTTCCAAGTCATGCTTTGGAAAGTGGGAAAATACTATTTGTCTAAAAGCAGTGGGAGGCTGGTACTAGCACCAGGCCATCAAGCCCTTGAAAAACCCCCTATGGCACCTGTTGCCCAAATACTCGGTACCTGGCTAGTTCCTGGGCTTGCTTCATGGTTTCCTCCAGGGCCAGCCTTGCTGCTTCCTGTTCCTTTTGCCTCTTCTCCTCTGCCTCCAGAGTCTTCTCTTCTGCTTCCCGTTTCCGCCGCTCGTACTCTAACCGCTCTTCTTCAGCCATTTCCATCAGGCGTTTTTGTTCTTCTGCTAACTGCATTTCCAACTCCTTCTGCCTTTGCTTCTCTGCCTCTGCAAAGTAGAAAAGAGGGTTGGTTCAGCAGGGATGTTATTATTGGGGAAAAGAATTTTGTGATCTAACACTCAAGTCTGCAATTACCAGGTCCTCTGTGGGGATTACTTTGAGGTTAATTTGCTAATTTAAGAGTCTTTTATCAGGCACCACAGTACATGGGTGGTGCAAGGTGTTAATGTGCTCGACTGCTGTCTGAAAGGTTGGAGGTTCAAGGCCACCCAGAGGCACCTCAGAAGAAAGGCCTGGCAATCTACTTATGAAAAATCAGCCATTGAAAACTCTGGAGCACAGTTCTACTCTAACACACATGGGGACTCCATGAGTTGGAGTCGAGGTGATGGCAACTGGGTACTGGTTATCAAGCAGTGCAATGCACTGTGCAATTAATAGAAAACCTTCGAGAAGAATTTTCCAGTGCCTGGTGTGCTCATGGGATGGTATGCAGCTGAGTTGGGGAGGAGTGTCAGATCCAGGTCTGGAGAAACTGACCTGTGTGAAGAACCAGAACCAGAAGGTGGGCCACTGAGTCATCTCCTGAAGTTCCCATCTCTTTCTCAAAAGTGCAGCTGGAGACATTCCATGCATAAACACCTGAAAGTCTGCCCTGAAGCTATCCAGATGTTTGTGACTCTTTCAGTCTGCCAGGGAAGGAAGCAAGACGCAGGGCTGTGTCTCCAACTTAGGCAGTTCCTGTTGTTTGTTGCTGTCAAGTTGATTCTTACTTATGGTGACTCCGTGTGTGCAGAGTACAACTGCCCCATAGGATTTTTAAGACTGTAACCTTTTGGAAGCAAATTGCTAGGCCTGCCTTCCAAGGTGCCTCTTGTGAATTGGTTCGAACTGCCAACCTTTCATCTAATAGGCTAATAGTCAAGCGCTTACCTGTTTGCTCCAGCCAGGGACTCCAGGGCAATGTTGAAAGGGCAAAGGAAGGGGTGGGATCCTAATTCAGGAGATTATTGAATTTCCGTAAGCCAGTCTTTCCTTTCTGATTCTGATTTTCTATCAGCTCACTATTGTTAGCTGTCGTGGAGTTGGCCCCCCAACTCATATCACACGTAATACAGGTAGTCCCTAATTTGCAGCAAACCGTACTTACGACCAGTTTTTTTTTTTTTTTTTTTTGTACTTCTTATAATGTTGCAGTGCATAATTTGCTGATATTGTCATTCTCAGGTATTCACTTGCAGATGTTCAATTTTGTGATTTACTATTCAAAATACTGCCGTATAGGAGGTTATGGCTTGGTCTACAGTGAAGTCACTGTCTGTGTCGGGAGTTGTAATGGATAGAAAGTTGGGCAATGTTCAACACTAATGAATACGACAGTTGAACTGGGCACGCGCCTGACAACCATTGCAAGTCCTACTTCATTGTTATGACACTGACACCGACTTCATTGCAGACCAAGCCTATAGTGTGATCTTATTCAGCATTTCATAATGTAAGAAACATCAGTTGTTAATTTGAGGCTGAGTTGTTCAAGTTTCTCTAACACCTGCACTGCTTATACCTCCAACAATAT
This sequence comes from Trichechus manatus latirostris, assembly GCF_000243295.1. Taxonomy (NCBI): domain Eukaryota; kingdom Metazoa; phylum Chordata; class Mammalia; order Sirenia; family Trichechidae; genus Trichechus; species Trichechus manatus. Next base: position 9,664,893 of record NW_004443992.1, on the reverse strand, counting down.
ATCTAGCAAAAGAAGTCACGCCACTGCAAGTTCTAACCCAAAAACAAGGTGAGGGAGGCTCTAGTGCATGGACGTAAAGATGAAGATTATTAAGGCCTATGATAATAGGAAGAAAGTTGGCTGAAACAGCATGAGAAACGACTGTCTCCTTTGACCGTTTTGACAGTGACTAAGGATAAGAATAGGATTTTGGAGGCAGTAAAGGGAGCAATTAGTATAAAATCAACAATTTTAACAAAGAAGAGGCAAGGGCCAATCCACGAGATGGAGAAGCTGTTGATGATTTGGATAGAAGATGAAATCCAGAAGAGTATTCCTATGAGTTTACTGACAATTCAAAGTATGCAGCCTTTTTGAAAACCTGAAGGAACAGCAAGGAGAAGACTACCCGGAGTACTTAAATGCCAGCAAGTGCTGGTTTCATCGCTTCAAATGCAGATTTGGCTTACATAACGTACATATAACTGGAGAAGCAGGAAGTGCCAAAGTTGAAGTCGCTAAAAAATTCAACAACGAGCTGGACAAGATAATACAAGATGAAGGGTATCTACCAGAACAGATTTTCAACGTGGTCAAAAAAGGCTTGTTTTGGAAAAGGATGCCAGAACAGACTTATATTTACAAAGAGGTGAGGTTGATGCCTAGTTTCAAGGCATTTAAAGACAGAACCACGCTGCTGCTTGGAGGAAATGCTGCTGGATTAAAATTTTTTTTTGTTTGCCATTCTGAAAACCTCCAGGCATTCAAAAACATTGACAAAAATAAGCTGCTGGTCTACTACAGGAGTAACTCCAAGGCCTGGATGAGAGGATTGTGTTATTTGAAGCTGGTTTTTAAATTGTTTCATCCCAGAAGTGTGTGCCTCCTGCCTTGGAAAGAGCATCTCTTTCAAGATTCTGCTGCTGCTTGACAATGCCCCAGGACATACATCCTCCTCAATGACCTAAATGATCTATAGGTATTTACCTCCAAATACGACAGCTGTGATTCAGCCTGTGGATCAAGGTGCAATCGCCACCTTCAAGCCATGCTACCTATAGACTATGTTTGCTCAGGCAATAAATGGAGGTACAGTAACATTATGCAATTTCTGGAAGAATTATAATATTTTGCAGTGTATCTGAACATTGCACCTTCCTGGGAGGAAGTTACAGGAAAATGCATGCAAGAGATGTAGAAAAAATTGCTGAGTTATGTGAACATGCTCCAAGCATGTGATTAAGATAATAAGATGGAAGAGATTGGTGGAAAAATCATCTATATGGCAAGAATGCTGAATTTATAACTTGTTATTGCCGGTGTGGAACCAGGGCTTCAAACCGGTTTTAAATGGTTCGGTCAGGGCTGATGGAAACAAGGCAGGGCTTCAAACCAGTTCAAAGTGGTTCAGTAATGGCTGATGGAAACAAGGGCAGCATGTGCCTTACTACCAACCAAATCTCTTGCGTTTCGGCTTTTGACCCAAGCAGGAAACAGGCAGCGGTGCCCTATTCAGAGATGGCGGCCAACCTCGCTACTTTGAATGTGTGTTGTTCTCCACAGTCCGGCCAATAATCCAATCTCCCACATCGGGAAACTTTCAGGGGCCAGTTATCCAATCTCCTGCATCAGGAAACTTTCAGGAGCCGACATGTAAGAGATTTGGTCGCTATGCAATGCATATGCTGCCCTTGTTTCTGTGAGCTATGACTGAACCACTTTGAACCAATTCAAAGCCCTGCCTTGTCTCCGTGGGCCATGACCAGACCATGTAGAACTGGCTCGAAGCCCTGTGTGGAACATCTCACAGATCACAAAGAAGGGGAATTGACGGATCAGGACTTAATTAATTTTGAAGAGGAAAGAAATGCTGAAGAAGAAAGAAATAATGAGGAAGATGAAGGAGAGAAGTTGTCAAAAAATTTTACAGTGAAAGGATTAGCTGTTTTTTTCTAGACTAAATCAGGGCTTCAGTTGCTTGAAAACAGGGACCTCAACGCTGATGGCTTTGCTAAAGTTGATAGACAGATTCAGGAAGCAGTGAGATGTTACCGTGAAATATACGACAAAAGAAAGAAAAGGACCATACGGACAACTCTCACTAATTTTCTGACTAGAAATGCCATCCTCATTCCTAGGGATAATCCAGATGATCCAGAACTTTCCACAAGTGGAGTTATTACTGCAGCTGACAAAATGCCAACATCATCCAACTCTTCTTCATCGTCAGAGTAAATTTTTATGATCTGTGTATTTTTTATGTATGTATATATTAAAATATAGCCCCCAAAGACAAATAAAGACTGGATTTATAAAGATACAGATAATAAAAGGCAATAATAATGAAAACTAAAAAGGAAAAAGAATGAGGTATTCGACCTATGTCAGAACTGACTTATGACAGAGTCCTTGGAATGGAACCCTGTTAAAAGTTGGGGACAACCTATAATCACATTGAAAAAATAGCTTATACATTTACGGTGCTTCATACACTAAGGTGTAGGGTAAGAATAACTGGGGAGATGACAATGAACTCTCCACAGTGGGATAAAACTATTTCTATCCCAAGAAGACGGAAGATGCAGAGAGCTCCAGAATGCCCCTCACCAGCCCTCTCGGCCTCCTCCTGCTGCCTTTTCCTCTGCAGCTCTTGTAGTTTCCTCCGGAACTCCTGCCGCTGCTGGGTTCTCTCCTGGGCCGCCTGCAACTGCAGCCGCTGCTTTCTCTCCTCCTCCTGCCGCTGCCGTTCTTCTTCAAGCCTCTGTTTCCTCAAGCTGAGAAAACACGCAAGATGGTCAGGGAAATGGCACAAACACTGGGGCATCCTTGTAGGACAAGCCAAAGGCAATGCCCCTAGGGGAGGCTCTGCAGCCTACAGGCCAGATGCAGCATCCTATTCAGAAGAGACTCAGTTTACTAAGGAAAGCCAGGACTGCAGAGCGGAGGCAAGAACACAATAACCTTAGAATTAGAAGCCTGAACTTTAATACACAGCTCTGTGCTCTGTGGTAAACCGATAAAAAACCAAACCTGTTGCTGTCCAGTTGATTCCGACTTATAGTGACCCTACAGGACAGAGTAGAACTGCGCTATAGGGTTTCCAAGGCTGAAATCTTTACAGAGGCAGACTGCCACATCTTTCTCCTGCAGAGTGGCTGGTGGGTTCCAACCTCCCGGCCTTTTGGTTAGCAGCTGAGTGCTTAACTAACTGTGCCACCAGTGTAGTGATTGTAAATTCTCAGGGCCTCATTTTCTATTTTTACAAAATGGATTTTTGAAACCCCTGCCTAACAAGGTTGTTGTGAAGATTAAATTAAATAAGACCTGTGAATGGATCTAGCGCAATCCAGGCAACGTGGCAGGGGCTCAACAATGTTTGTCAGATTTAAATTTCAAAGCCCTCCCAGGAAGATCCCATGGACATCTGTCTGGAGTAACCCATTGCATCTTATCCTTGGTCCAGGTTGTTCCTAGGTTAACTGGGGATAGAGGAAAATGTGACATCCTTATGCCGTTTTACATCAGGGCGTGAACCTCAGAACCAAATTTTGCCCTAGTAGAGGTCATCATCCTGGCCTCTCCGGCTGCCCGACCCACCGGATCTCCTCTGCGTGTCTCTGCTGCTCCAGCTCCAGCTCCTCCTTCATCTTCTCTGCCCTCTCCAGCTCCTCCTGCTGGAGCCTCCTCTGCTCCTCCTGCTCCCTCCTCTTCCTCTCCACCTCCAACCTTCTCATCTCGGCCTTCTCTGCTCGCAGCCTGTCCCGGGAAGCTTTCTCCTGCTCTCTCTTGGCGAGGAGGGCCTAAGAAACGGGAGTATAAGAATACTAAGAAGGGCAAGGGTCAGTGTTGTGATCACAGGTGGCCTTGTCTCACCACTGAGCTCTCCTCTGCTCCAGACAGAGATGGAATTATAAAGCAGAATCTACACTCTGACCACGGCTGCATAAACTCTGGTGGAGCAGCTTGGGCTGTGGGGTCGCACTGACAGAGATTCAAGTCTCTCTTGCTAGGTTCGGGATTTGGGGATCACAACTTAATTTCTCTGGTAATTGTCTTCCTCATAGAACTGCTACTGGGATTAACCGAAATAGTGAAAGTGCCAGCATAATGATTGGTAAATCGTATAGTCTGGAGTTCTCAACCCTAGCTGCACTTTAAAACTGCCACAAAACAAAAAAACCAAACCCCATTGCTGTGGCAGTGATTTGGACCCATAATGACCCTACAGGACAGAGTTGAACTGCCCCACACGGTTTCCAAGGCTGTAATCTTTACAGAAGCAGACTGATACATCCTTTTCCTGATGAGTGGCCGGCCAACCTTTCGGTTAGCAGCCAACCGCTCAATCACTAGGCTCAGTTTAGAGCCACTCAAGGAGTTTTTAAAAACTACCTGCGGCCAGGACCCCAATCCCCAGTCCAATTAAATGAGAATCTCTAGGGGGGAGAGGCCTCCAAGGGTTTAAAAGCTCCTTAGGTGATTCTAATGTGAAGCCAGGCCTGCAACCTGGTTCTAGATAAAGGCTATTTTACCAGGGGCAGTCTTAGGTTCAGATGTCAGTCTCAAATTTAATCCGTACACACCCACTTTTTCAATGAAAGGTTGTTCTCTCAGTGTATGTGAAAGATGTATTAGCTTTCTTTGTTCTCCGTACTGCGTCCTCCTCAGTCAGAAATACGCTCATAAGAGGAACTTTGAAGGGTAGCTCTTCTGTAGGAACTCTGTGTATCAACCTGAGGTGAAGCTTGCTTTCTTTTTAGCCTTTACAGTGGCAGCCTGGTACTGGAGATTGATGATAAATCTACAAAATTCTGATTGTCTAGCAGGCACAAAAACGTTCTGCCCACAGATTAAAATGTTTACCTGCTCTGCCGAACAGAATTCCTTAATCTACGCAGCTGGGAGGGATTGAGATAGAGGAAAAACTTTCCTGAAATCTTTTTTGGAAGACCATGGGCTGTAAAATAAATAAATAGATAATTTAAAATAGACAAGCGACCTGAATTTGGAGTTAAAGGACCTGAGTTTAAGTCTTGGTTCTACTACTCAGTGGTTTTACAGTTTCTAGCAACTGACAGCTACTGCCTTTGAGCCTCGTTTCCAGGCCTGTAAAATGGGGCTAATCATATCTGGTTTCACAACTGTAGTTGTAAAGATTAAATGAGATTCAGCAGGGTTACACCATATACACATGTAACTTATGTAAATTTAACTATACTGGTTTAGCTATGGGTACATTTTTGGAGTTCAAAGATTTTTTTTTTTGGTACAACCAGACCCCTAAAATGCAGTTCAACAGTTCACCTCGGTTGAAGAAATAACAACCTATTCCAACAGCAGAGGAAACACAGGCTGTGTTGATCTTATTGAGAGATGACGTATCTGTATGGTGTACTTTTTGGCTAATTGCAGAGATTTTCAAGGGTAATTTTCCTTAAATTTTTCCTTAAATGCCAACATTAGAATCTAGGCCCCTGAAACGATGTGACTCTTCTAGGCAAGAGCACCTTGTAAAAGCAGGTGTCTGTGTATAAGCTGTATGTGGTCCAGCTGTGTGCCACAGAAAAGCAGATTAGGAAAGGGGGACTTTCCATTGCCTTTGGGAGGAAAGCAATGGTGAGGAGCCATCGAGCTGCAAGCCAAATCAAGGATATGTCATATGTGCTCGGCTCTGATGGCCAGTATCTACCTTCCACTGTAACTATGAGCCCTGCACCTCTCACAGATGGATGCTGTGCCAGCTTCCTGCTCTTTAAGTAGTGGGTACATGCCCTGGCAGTTTGGGAGCTTCACAGAATGCATCATGTTAGAGGGGCTTAGCTACACTGTGTCTTTGATCCGGTCTGCCTTCTTAAAAGTGCCTGAAGTTACTAAAGTACAAAAAGTAAAACTATTATATAGTAGACATGTTTCAGTGACTGTAATAAAAATAGGAAGAGTCCCTGGGGTGGTGCGAACAGTTAAGTGCTCTACTACCATATTTTTACACAAATAATGAGTGTGTTACATGTTTTCTTTGCCAACTACACTCTCCTCCCCTGCAAGGTATTTTTGTAAGCACCCTATGCTATTTTTTTTCCTACATGTTGCTGTAAAAAAATTAGCGTAGTGTGTTTACAAAAATACCTCGTTTGGGGAGGGTGCAGTTGGCAAAAAATATATAACACGTGCGTTATTTGTGTAAAAATAGAGTACTCAACCAAAGGTTGGCGGTTTGAACCCACACAGAGGAACCTTGGAAGACAGGTATGGTGATCTATTTCTGAAAGGTCACAGCCTTGAAGAGCCTGTGGAGCAGTTCTACTCTTCACATGTGGGGTCGCCATGAGTCAGAATCGACTCCACAGCAGCTAACAACAACAACAATATAAATAGGGGCAGTTTTTCCCACATCTGCAGTTACACCAACCCTACCCGGCAAGGGTCATCATGGTTTCTCTCTTCTTCAGATTCCAAGTTTCCAGTGACAGTTACAGTCTGGGTGGGCGATGATCTTCCATCTATAGAAACTTGGCTCTCCTGAGCATCATACTTGGGAGAAAGCCAAGAGTCCTCCACAATGGAGCTTGAAAAAAAGAAACCTCTATCTGAGGTGGCTTCTGTTTCCTCAGAGTTAATGACATCAGGCCCACTCAGCTCTGCTATCTCCAGATTCCTTTCCTTTCCCTTCTTTTTCCTTCTGGCTCCTGGTTTTTTTTCTTTGGGGATTAGCTCTGACTTCTTTTCAGCCTTTGGTTCCTTTGACTTTCCTGAGGAAGAAAATTGGGGACAGAGGTATAGCTGAGGTAAGTAAAGAACTACCATGCATCCTCTTCAGTGATTTTTATTTTTAAATTGTACTTCAGGTGAAGGTTTACAGAACAGTTTCTCATTAAACAGTAGTACACATATTGTTTTATGACATTGGTTAACAACCGCACGACATGTCAACCCTCTCCCTTCTCGACCGTTTTTTCTTTTTTTTTTTTTTGGTGAAAATATGCATAGCCAAAGATACACCATTTCAAAAATTTCTACATGCACAGTTCAGTGACATCGACTACGCTCTTCCAATTGTGCTGCTATTCTTACTTTAGATGAAGGTTTACAGAACAAAATAGTTTCTCATTAAACAGTTGGTACACATGTTGCCCTGTGACAATGGTTAACAGCCTCACTACATGTCAACACTGTCCTTACTCAACCTTGGGTTCCCTATCACCAGCTTTCCTGTCCCCTTCTGCCTTCTAGTCCTTGTCCCTGGACTGCTGTGCCTCATTAGGCCCATTTTGTTTTATGGAGCTGTCCAATTCCTCGCTGAACAGTAAACCTCGGAAGTGACTTCACCACTGAGCTAAAAGCGTGTCTGGGGGCCATACTCTCAGGGTTTCTCCAGTCCCTCTTCAGTGATTTTTAAGCCTCAGTGTGTAGCAGTATCACCCGGGATGCAGATTTCTGAGCCCCATCCCCATAGTCTGATTCAGTAGAAACCTGCATTTTAACAGCCACCCCAAGTGCTTTGAGAAAGGTAGTTCACTGGGATCAAATTGACAACGGTAACTAGAAGGTTAGATAGGAGCCTTAGGGGGCAGATTTTTTCTGTTAATGGGGGAGCAACAACTCAGAAAAGGAGGGTGAGAATGGTTGCACAACTCGAAGAATGCAATCAGTGCCACTGAATTGTATGTGTAGAAACTGTTGAATTGGTGTATGTTTGCTGTGTATATTTTCAACAAAACAACAAAATAAAAAATTTTTAAAAAGAAAAAAAAATAAATGTAGTCCACAGACCACCCTTTGAGAAACTGCCATATCCTATTCAGATCGACTGCAACTCAGCAGTCTTGTTTCTAAAAAAGTTGTATTTCACCCTGACTTATGGTGGGGGCAAGACTCCTGGAGGGGAGACCTGCAGACACAGCTGGAAAGTCATGCGTGAGTCTGACTTGAGGTTGCAGTTTTGTAACCTGGCAGAGTTCAAGCTTTCCACACTCTAAGGACTCTCCCCACTCACCTAATGGGCCACAAATATTTCCTTTTCCCAGTCCTGCCAATGCAACCCAAATCATGGGCTACAAAAATGTAAACTCAGTAAGAGTTTAAAAAGCAAACCTTGAAAATAGATCTGGCCCAATGTCGTCCTTTCCGACAGCCTGTGATTTGTTTGGAGGGTCTTCTAGTCATGTAGCCAGGAAAGGATGAGTGTAGGTTTTAGGCTACAGAAAGTCTTCAGAAGGGTAGGAATCTGAGTTCCTTGTAAGGCTTGTAAGAGGGAGATTGCAACGTAGGGAACCGAGAAGGAAAATGTTAGCTGGGGTGACCATTCAGAGCTTCTTGCAAACCCACTCCCCCATAACCTATGATTCACTGCATCATGAATTAATAACTATTTAATATGATTAACAATTATTAATTCATTATGTTAATTAATTAATTATTAATTAATAATGCAGTGGTAATAGCATGTGTTTGGAGTCAAATAAGCAGGGACAGACCCTGGGTTCACCACTTACTGTTTGATCTTAGGCAAGTCATTCAACCTCGCAGCCTCAACTGCTACATGAATATAACTATAGTATATTTATGTGGAGCACTGGTGGCTAATGGTTAAGACTTGCTCAGGCTGCTAACCAAAAGGTCAGAGGTTCAAATCCACCAGTTGCTCCTTGGAAACCCTATGGGGCAATTCTACTCTGTCATATAGGGCCACTATGAGTCAGAATCGACTTGATGGTACTCAACAATAACATATATTCATGGAGATGTTGTAAGGATTTCATTAGATCATATATGCAGAGCTCTTAATACTGTAGGCATTCAGTAAATGGAGTCCCTGGGTGGTGCAAATGGTTAACACACTCAGCTGTTACCCAGAATGTTGGAGGTTTGAGTCCACCTAGAGATACCTCGGAAGAAAGGCCTGGTGATCTACTTCTGAAAAATCAGCCATTGAAAACCTGATGGAGCATAGTTCTACTCTGACGTGCATGGGGTCACCATGAGTCGACGTCAACTCGACAGCAACTAGTTTACTATTCAGTAAATTGTTGCTGCTGTTATCATCATCGTTGTCATGGACTGAATTGTATCCTCCCAAAATATCTGTCAACTTGCCTGGGTCACGATTCCCAGTGTTGTATAATTGTGTACCATTTTGTAATCTGATGTGATTTCCTAATGTGTTGTAAATTCCATCACTACGATCTAATAAGATGGATTAGCGGCAGTTATACTGATGAGGTATACAAGATTGGATAGTGTCTTAAGCCAATCTCTTTTGAGATATAAAAGAGAGAAGCGAGCAGAGACGCATGGGAACCTCATACCACCAAGAAAGCAGTGCTGGGAGCAGAGCGTGTCCTTTGGACCTGAGGTTCCTGTGCTGAGATGCTCCCAGACCAAGGGAAGACTTATGCATCACAAGGATCTTCCTCCAGAGCCTACAGAGAGAGAAAGCCTTCTCCTGGAGCTGATGCCCTGAATTTGGACTTGTAGCCTACTGGACTGTGAGAGAATAAACTTCTCTTTGTTAAAGCCATCCACTTGTGGTTTCCTGTTATAGTAGCACTAGATGACTAAGACAATCATCATCATCATTTCCTCTCTTGGTGATCACAAGCCTCTAGGCTCCCTGGTTTCTTCCATCCCTTTATTAAGATATGGACACAAAGTAAAGCAGCAACAGTGTCTTAGTTGTGGTAGTCAAGGAGACTCAGAACCAGGGCTTCAAACCCATTAGTTTTGGTTCAACCTGCTGAGAATTTGCATTTCTAACAAGTTTCCAGAAGATGCTAATACTGCAGGTTAGGGACCAATTCTGAGAACCACTAGTAGAGCAGTGGTTTTCAAAATTTATTATATAGATATAAAAATCACCTGGGAATTTTGTTAAAATATAGATTCTGATTCAGTATATCTGTGGTGGAAATGCAAATTCTCAGCAGAGTTTCGAACTGGAATGAACCGGTTTGAAGCCCTGCTTAAAACAGAGCTTGTCCCACAGGGTCCATACTGGTTCTCTTTGTCACCTCCCACCCCCACCCTTTAGGAATTTTCCCTGTATCATTCCTTGAAAGCACACTCCCTTACCAATAGCAGCCTCTGCTCCACCATGAATCTTTCCTTCTCTCTCCCATTTGGGTGCCTTGGATTCTTCTGTTTTGGTTCTTTTCTTTCTCTTGGATTTGTCAGTGAATTCCCTCTCCTAAAGGTGAGAAATTAAGGTGGGGGACCATGATACGTGTAGGAAACTAATAAAACCCGTCAAAGGAGGATTATGTTGAACAAGGTAACAGAATGAAATTCGTGTGAGTTCCAGATGAAGCAGAAGAAAGAGGTCTTAGAGAGTGTGTAGCCTTCGGGGACAGCCTAAGGTTCAGCCTTTGATTTAAAACTGCTAGGTATATTTTCACAGGAGAAAAGAGGAATAGAATACACTTTATGGTCCGCCTCATTTTTTTGATGCTAAACCATGGTCTCCAGAGCTGGATCAAAGTGAAGCAGTTTTCACCTTTGATTGATTGGTGTTGCCATGATTAACGGTTAGCTATTTTAAATCAAAGCCAGCTTTGTTCACTGCTGCATCATTTTGCTAACTTTCTGGAAATCTCAGACAGATGACCCCAGTCATTTCAGTCTTCATCTATCCCTATGGGCCAAGACAACATGGAGGTTCCTCCTAGACAGGATGGCAGAGTGGGGCCACAGCTACCCATTCAGTACCTTTGTAGGAATTAGAAATAGGACCCTCATCCCTCAGGTGGATGTAGCCCCATCTTGGGGTGCAAGGCATGGTGAGTGGACGACAGGCTGGATTTCAGCCCACACTTGCCCCCTTGTATATTAAGTGATCTACACAACTGTACATGGTAACCCTGATGGTGGGCTTGATCCAGATTGGACTTTCAGACTAAGCTCCTGGGTATTCACACTCACATTACTGATGCTGGCTGGTGTCTGCTGGTTGAACAGTCTTGTTTCAGCCTTCCCTTCTCTTTCTCCTGGAAGACGAGATGTATCCACGGCATCTAACCTCTCTTCTGACCCAGGTCCATGCCCTGGAAGTCCTCTGTGCAGATGATGTACTTCATTGTCTCTTTTCAAAGTGCCCCTTTGAAAAGAGCAAACCAACAGGACCAAACTCAAGAGAAAATTCTCTGGTGGACAAGGAGGGTGAGAAGTGAACCAGCGCTATTGGAGCGCCTATTCTGCACCAGGCCCTGTGCTGGACAATTTACCTCCTTTTTCAACACTTTTTTCTCAACATGTCTCTGAATAAGGGAGATAAGAAAGGTTGATTTTCACTTTTGGGGTTCTCTTGGGGGTAAATTCTAAAACTTAGGGGGCAGAGTAAGTACTAGTTTGTCTCTTTGGGGTTACATATTTATACCTTTAACTGAATAATACAGAATTATTTAACTGAAATTTCTTTTGTCAAAGGCTTAGCTGACAAAAAAAAAAAAAGACATTTAGGAAAGATTGTCTTAGGAACATGTAATCACTTTATGCTCTCTGAATTCTATTCTTGATCAAATTCAGCCTTCAAAAGGTCATATGCTAACATAGTTTGTAAAGACAATGTTCCGCATCCTACTTTGGTGAGTAGTGTCTGGGGTCTTAAAAGCTTGCGAGCAGCCACGTAAGATACAACTATTGGTCTCTTCCCGTCCGGAGCAAAGGAGCGTGAAGAAAGCCAAAGACTCAAGGGAGCAGTTAGTCCAAAGGAGTAACAGAGCACATGAACCACAGCCTACATCACCCTGAGACCAGAAGAACTAGATGGTTCCTGGCTACCACTACCGACCTCTCTGACTGGGATCACAACCAAGATCCTGGACAGAGCAGGAGAAAAATGTAGAACAAAAAATCAAATTCACAAAAAAGACAAGACTTACTGGTTTGACAGAGACTGGAGGAAACCCTGAGACTATGGCCCTCAGACACCTTTCTTACCTAGAACTGAAGCCTTTCCCGGAGACCACCTTTCAGCCAAACAATAGACAGGCCCATAAAATAAACAATACCTGAGAGGAACATGTTCCTTAGAACAATCAATTATAGGAAATCAAAAGGACAACATTTGCCCAAAAGAAGTATGAGAAGGCAGGAAGGGGTAGAAAATCCAGACAAAAGGAGACAGGGAACCCAGGGCAGAAACGGGGAGAGGGCTGACACACTGAGGAGAATGCAACCAACATCATGGAACACTTTATGTACAAACTATTGAATGGGAAACTAATTGGCTCTGTAAGCTTTCACCTAAAGCACAAAAAAGAAAGAATTTGGTAAAGCTTAAAAAAAAAGGTCATGTGCTGTGTTAGCTTTATCCCTTGTAGAATTGCTATCACTGACTGTGACCTGAGGATAACTGACTTATGCCCTCCGGGTAAAAAGACTACTAAGAAACAGTCATGGGCACTTCAGTAACAGCAGCAGCAGCTCCTAGTGCCTGCTGTGTGCCAGGTCTGATTCTGAGCATTTTATATTTTGCTAAATCGTATTATATTTACTATGCTGTCCTAGCATATGGCCTTACTGTAGAAGCTAGAGAAATATTTGTTGAATGAGGTAAATGGAATTTCCTGTAAATATATATATGAGTCTTTAAATCATTCAATGTCACTCTATGAAAACCCACAGAAGAAGTATCCTTTAGAATTTAGTGCTAGAAAAAAACTTTATTTTCCCTGAGGAATAGGTATGCTGCAAAGCAGAACCAAAACTGATCATGTTGCTCTTTTGCTCCTTTTTTTTTTTTTTTTGTTATGCTTTCATCATTCAGGAATTTTTGTGTCAAGTCTGAAATTCAGTTACAATGACTATAATGACTCTTGTGAAGTGTTTGTGTTCTCTCCTTCTTTTTTTCTTGTTCTTGATTTTAAAAAAAATTCTTTTTGATTATTTCATCTCTTTCTTTTATTGGTGGTGGTTGTAAGCGGTTTAAATTTGTTGTGGAAAGAGATGAGGTATACAAATTACATAACGGAATTCCTCAGGTAGTACTTCAGCCCTGCAAGCACACTTCTCCCTTTGTTCCTGGGGCATGCGTGGCCTTTTTGACCCATGAAGGGATCCTTAGGCCCCAGGGCAGGTGAAGGCAGGTTCTCTCACCATGGCTCATGTTGTTGTGGAGTCGATTCCTACTCATAGTGACTCTATATGACAGAGTAGAACTGCCCCATAGAGTTTCCTAGGCTGTAATCTTTACAGGAGCAGATCACCATGTCTTTTCTCCTGTGAGCTGCTTGTGGGTTCAAGCCACCAACCTTTTGGTTAGTAGCCAAGGGCTTAACTGTTGCTACAGCAGGGCTTCTCAAGGCTCATGGGAGATCACAATTGGCAAAGGTTCAAAGTGGAACGGCACCAGATGCTACCGCCAAAGAGGGTTTGCTTCAAATGTCTGGGCCTCACTGGTTGAGCTGGGGAAGTCAATGACCTAATATCTATTAAAAGGGCCTGGCACATAGTAAGCACTCAGTGGAAGTTGGCGATTATTATGCCCAGAGCTGAGTATATGCTGAGAGGAGAAACCAAGGCTTGAGTTGACAGACCTCAGCTTTCTAGGTGTCTCTGTAGATCTCAGATATCTGGACAAATGGAAAAAGCCACTTCCATATTGTTACAGTTAAACGTCCCTTTTTACTCATCCAGCCAAAGAATTACAGCACAATATGATTATATTATATTATATTACCCAAGAATCTTTGGTTCTTAGACAACAGTTTAATTCCAGCTGTCACAGCATGCTGTCAGAGTACGTGCCTCCCAGAAAGAAACAGAAATTAAATTAATTAAAAGCAAAATAAAAGCAGAAAAGCCCATGTCATTACAACTTCATACACTTACACTTTTTGGACAGAGTGTGGCTCAGGGGCCTCGATGTGCTCAGGTGGGGAAGTGCTGAGAGGGCCAAGGGTCATACTCCTTGGCTCTGGGTCTGTGAAAACAAAGAGCATCCTCAATTAGCAAAAGGGCACAGGCAATGACCACAGGAGGAGATGCAAGAATGGGAAAACATCTACCTGGTGAATAGTCAAAGGCATGCAAATGAGAACAATAGGTACGTTATACCTAGAAATTAGCCAACACTGCAGAAATCAGTGCTGGCATACAGCAAGTGACATCAAAATTAGTAAGACCCTTTGGGAAAGCAATGTGACAGTACGTATCAAGAACCAGAAAAATGGCCCCAGCCTTTGATCAGGAATCTTACTCCTGGGTATTTATTAGAAGGAAATAACTCAAAAGAAGAACCAAGCTTTTTGTGCTGACTTACTTATTGCAACATTGTCATTAATAATGAAAAACTGGAAACAGCCTAGCAATGGAAGACTGGGGAAGTAATTTATGGCACATTAATTCTATGTGAAAAATTATTTTAAGAAGATACATAAGCAACATGGAATATATGATACGACAGGTAAATGTAAACTATAGAATAGTGCGCTAGAACTCAGTAAACTATGTATGTAGATGGACAAAAACTAGATGAGGAAACAACAGACCGAAATACTATGTTCGAGTGGGAGGTTTGTGTGTGTTTAAATTTTTCTTATGGTTATAATAAATTCATTTAAAAAAAAAGTTACCCTGTGAGGAAGGCTTATGCAGGCCACACAGCTCTCTTTGATGGGTGCTCTGAAGATCATATTGGGTAACTCCTTAAGAATGAGAAGAGCCGTAGATCTTTGCATGCATTTATTTCTCCTTAATTTTGTTTATTTTAAGGTACTGTAACTTTAAAGGAGGACTTGAAAAGTTCACCTATCATCCCATTAGCATTAGTACTTTAATACTACAATTAATTCATCTTTCAGTGTTCAACATTTTTTTTCCAGAGCCTCTTTTCAACTTGAGTTCCCTTCTTCCGTTCTCAAACTTTATGGGTAGCATCAACTGTCTCACATTTCAACTTCCAGATTTTGGAGTGGGGACAAAGTTGTTAATGCACAAGACGGGGTTGTTCCTTGGAATTTATTCTGCCTTGGGTAATATGTGTAGAGCTCTGGTGGCGCAGTGGTTAAGAGCTCAGGCTGCTAAGCAAAAGGCTAGCAGTTCGAATCCCCCAGCTGCTCCTTGGAAACCCTCTGGGGCAGTTCTACTCTGTCCTATAGGGTGGCTGTGAGTTGGAATTGACCCAATGGCAACAGGCTTGGTTTTCGGTTCGGATAATATGTAATGTTAACAGAGAGTGACAGCTGATTAAAGTACCTTTGTAACAAGAGGAATTCTGTGAAGTTTTCTTTCCTTAACATTGATGGCTCAGGAAAAGCCGTCGCATTGAAGACATACATAGCTCTTCCCAACGATTTTGAACCTTGGAACAGGGCATGACAGTACCAGCAGAGGGCGCTTTTGTATTGACCAAAAGCTGAGGTTCTACGTTTGTGTAATTTCACCATTTTGATTAAAATTGAAACCCTGTCAGCTCTGGGATATGGACTACGGAAGGATGATTTTTTTTTTTTTTTTCCTAGTAAAGTAACCTAATGTTTAGGAAGTATCGGAACAAACTAAGGCAGTTCTTTGAATAATAACTTACAACTTTCAACTGCTTAAAAAATCTGTAAAATATTTGAAGCATGCAGAGAATAGAAAAAATACTCTACAATGATCATCTGTGTACTTACACCTAGCTTTGTAAAATCTTAATATTTTGTCATACGAGATTCACATTTTTTCCTAAAGAAATAAAACATTTCAGATACAGTTCAAGCCTTCATTGTATCACTGTGCAATCCCATTTCCCTCACTCTCTCCCCAGAGTAACTACTATTTTAAATTCTGTATTTATCAGTCCTCATGCATATTTTTATACCTTTGCCACATATAAATAACCCATAAACAACACATGGTATTATTTTACATGTTTAAACTTTAAATAAATGGTATCGTTTATGTAACTTTGTAACTTGCTTTATTTTGCTTAACATTATGTTTTTGAGGTTAATCCATGTTAATACATGTAGCTTTCATTCATTTATTTCAAGCTGCTGTACAGTATTTCATTGTATGAACATACCACAATTTATTTATACTTTTTACTGTTGACTGTTTCCAATTTTTCGTAATTACAAACCGTGCTGCAATGAATCTTCATGGGTGAGTCCCTGATCATACATGCAAGAGTTTCTCTAAGGTATACATGGGAGTGGAATTGTTGGATTGCAGGATACATGCATCTGAAATTTTATTGGCTATTTCCATATTGCTCTGAATTTCTGACACTTCATATCCTCATCAATAATGAGTGTTTACAGACTTTTAAACTTTTGCTAATCTGATATATACAAAATGATACCTCTTTGCTGTTCTAACTTGAATTTTCCTGTTGAGTAGCAAGGTTAAACTTCTTTATGTATGGCCATTTATTTGAGTTTCTGCTTCTGTTAATTGCCTGTTCATGTCTTTTACCTGGAAGAAGTACAACCAGAATGCTCCTTAGAAGCAAAGATGGCAAGACTACGTCTCACATACTTTGGACATGTTATCAGGAGGATCAGTCCCTGGAGGTGGACATCATGCTTGGTAGAGGGTCAGCAAAAAAGAGGAAGACCCTCAACGAGATATAGTGACACAGTGGCTGCAACAATGGGCTCAGGCATGACAACAACTGTGAAGATGGCGCAGGACGGGGCGGTGTTTCGTTCTGTTGTGTACATGGAGTTGCTTTGAGTCGGAACTGACTTGACAGCACCTAACAACAACAACGACATCTTTTGCCTGTTTTTCTTTTTATTCGGTTGTCTTTTTCCTTACCTGCTTGTAGAAGTTCTCACTGTATTTGGGATACTAATCCTTCATTGGTTATATGCATTGCAGATATCCTCTTCTAATCTGTGGTTTGTCTTTTAACTTTGTTTATGCTGTCTTGTCAAAATCTTTAAATTTTAATACGGTCAGATTTATCAGTAAGTTTCTTTAAGGTTTGTGTTTTTGCATCATGGGTAAGAAACTTTTCCCTTTCCCAAATTCATAAAGACAGTCTCCTATATTTTCTTCTAAAGGTTTTGTTTCGCTTTTCACATTTAGATCCTGAACACACCTGACATTTATTTTGTATATTTTGTGAGGTAAGAATTTAAAAACTGGATAACCAGTTATCAAAATGACATAGTGAATAATAGCTCATCATCTCCCTACTGTTTTACAATGTCACTTTTGTCATATATCAAGTTTCTGTATATTGGTACATTTATTTCTGGATTCTCTATTTTCTTCTGTCTGTTCCTGAGCCAGTATCATACAGCCTTATTTATTGTAGCCTTGAAGTAATTTTTTTATATCTGGCAGGGCAAACTCTTCCACTTTGTTTTTCTTCAAACTTGTATTGGCTGTTTTTAGTCCTTCTATGTGAATTTTAGGATCAATTTATCATGTTCCACCAAAACCCCTGTTGAGGATTTTTTAAAAATCGGAATTGCACTGCATTTATAGGTCAATTTAGGGAAAATTACCATCTTTATAACACTGAGTCTTTCTGTCTCTGAACATTAAATATAGCTTTATATAGAACATTATATTTATTCAGGTTTACTTTTATTTATTTTAATAAAACTCTGTAATTTCTTCATGAAAGTCTCTCATACGTCTTTTTGTTAGATTTATTACTGTTGTTGTTGTTGTTGGGTGCCATCCAGTTGATTCCTACTCATAGGGACCCCATGTGTCAGAATAGAACTGCCCTGTAGTGTTTTCTTGGCTGTAATTTTGATAAGAGCAGGTCACCAGGTCTTTCTCCCACCAATCTTTTGGTTAGCAGCTGAGCCCTTGACTTGTGTGGCCCTGAGGCTCCTCAGATTTATTACTGGATTCTATATATTCCTACTGCAAATGTTATATTTAAAAATTACATTTTCATATGTTTAAATCTATGAGTTCACAAAAATAATTAAGAAAATAACTAGGTCCTGGGGAATCAACTCATTATGAAAACTGGTAAATAAAGGAAAAGAATTAAGCATTTATCCTGCCTTCCGATGTAAACTGTACCACTGAATAACTAAATAGTGGATGAGGAAAAGTTTCTCTTTAAAGGAGTTTCCTAACTAATAAACGAGAAAGAATGATACAATTTCAATATCACTATTTTGCAACCTTAAATGAATTAATGGTTCTCAGGTCGCTGGCATCATGAAGAGAGAGACAAGCAAATATCGTGCCTCCTGATGGAAGAATATAATACCCTCTTTGAAGTGGTCTCACCAAAAGGAAAAACTAAACCTGAATCTGATCAAGCCTCTAGATCCAAGTACTAATTTATAGGAAAAATAGAAGACAGAGAAATATGCTAAACTATACCATGAGGATGCAAGCAGCAAAATTTAGATGTGGAACCTCTGCAGATCAAGTGACTCAATTTCCTAAAAATAAATTAAAAGGGGGGAAGAAAAGAAATGGAGGAGATCCTATAAATTAATCGAGACTAAAAGGCCACATCAAGCAATTGCAAATAAATGCTAAAACAATTCTAATGTGAAACAATTAGAACTTTGAACACTGAATATTCAATTACATTAAAGAATTATTCTAATTTTTATGCGCAATAATGGTATTATGGTTTTTTCAAGAGTCTTATCTTTTAGAGATACACACTGAAGTATATGGGTAAAATGATATGAATCTGGAAATTTTTTTCAAAATGATATGGAAAGGGTGAAAGAGCTGGGGATATAGGCGAATGGTATTGGCTGAAAGATGGGTACATGGCATTTATTGTGCTGTTCTGTCGACTTTGTGTATGGTTGGGGTTTTCCATAATAACAATTACTTTTAAATTACATTTTAAATTGTGCTTTATGTTTTGAAACACAATTTATTTTTCTCCACAATTGATTCTTATGTATTGACCTGTATTTAGTAATTTTGCTGAATTTTTTTAATGATTTGTCTTTTAATGGCTTGTCTGTAGAGTCTCTTGAATTTTCCATGTAACTGGTAATATTGTCTGGGGATAACGACAATGTCGTTATGTTCTACTTTGCATCCTTTTACCTTTTATTTCTTTTGCTTTTCTTACTGTGCTGGCTAGCACCGCAAGTACAATGTTGAGACAGAAGCAGTGGTAGAGGGCATCCTTGTCTTATTGCTGTTTCTAAAGAGAATGCTTCTAAAGTCCTACCTTTAAAATGTGACGTTTACTAGAGGTTTTTTGATAGATACTCTTTGTCAAAATCTGGAAGTCCCCTTCTATTCCTAGCTTGGTAATTTTTAATCACGAGCGGGTGAATTTTATGAAATGTATTTTTCTGCATCTGAGATGATCCTAAGGCTTTTTCCCTTTAACCTTTTGATGAGAAGTACATAAACAGATTTCTAAATGTTAGACCATCTTTGAATTCCTCATATAAATTGAATTGAGTCATGGGATTTTGTATTTTGATTTTAAATATAAGCTTAAGGATTTGTTTGATTTTTTTTTTTAATTAGGGTTTGTGCATCTTTGATCATAAGTGAGATTGGTCTACAAATTTCCTTTCTTATGCTGTCCTTGTCTCTACTTTCAACGGCTTTTCAGTTTTGAAACATTTAAGACCCATGTCAGAAATGAGCTTCCTTTCCTGGGAGGTGAAAAGAATCTTCAGAGTTAAGGGACAAGAATTGTGTGCTGGGACGCTGGGGACTTCCTTGGGGATTCTGTCCTGGGCTTAGTGGGAATAAGCCAGAAACGTTATGAAGGAGGACACACCACTGTGAAGGAGAACTTTGAAATACTTTCCAGAAGGAAAAATAAGGCAGTACCAGAGTGTGAAGATCAGCTAGGCTGTTAGGAGAAAAAAAAAAAACAAAAACCAAACCCATTGCTGTTGAGTCAATTCCAACTCATAGGGTTTCCAAGGAGCGGCTGGTGGATTTGAACTGCCAACCTTTTGATCAGCAGCCGAGAGCTTAACTACTGAGCCACAGGGGCTTGTTATGAACCCAGTATCATGGGCCCCCCAGATGGCAGAACCTGGCAGTGTACAGCGACTATGCAAGCCCCACGTGGAGCAACGCGGGAAGCAAGAAGCCCCAGACCATGGGGCTGGCTTTTGCAGTGGTTCCACCTTTCAGCGGTAGAATTCATGCAGTCTGGCACCGTCTCAACTCCTGGGCAGACACTTCATGTCTCCCTATTTTCTCTATAGCTTTAGGAGAAACTTTTCCAACCCTGGCTACTCCTCCCTTCTTTGCACAGGTTGGGCAGTCATTATATTGATATTGCTCTTTCTGGCAGTGTTTAAGGTCCCTGGTTGACGCAAATGTTTTGTGCTTGTCCGCTAACCTAAAGGCTGGCGGTTCAAACCTACTTAGCAATACTGTGAAAGAAAGGCCTGGAGATCTACTTCTGTAAAGATTTTAGCCAAGAAGACCCTATGGAGCAGTTCTACTCTGTATAAATGGCGTGAGTTGGAATCACTTCATGTTAACTGGTTTTTTGGTTTTGGAGGTGTTTATTCCTGAAGCTGGGAACTACTCCTGAGAAAAAGTCTTCCAAACGGAGGAAAACGGAGTGAACCGAACCAAACCAAATCAAACCAAACCAAACCAAACCGAATGCCCACAAACACTAGGCAGAGACTTGGGTTATCTTGGTTTTAATAGTTAGCTGTGACTTTGCATAATTCCCTAAGACTTCTTAGACCTAGGCTTCCGGTTCCTTCATTGTAAGATGAAAGAACTTTTAGAGATTCTAAATAATCTTAAGATTCATGCTGGCTTTAAAAATCATGCTTCCATAATTTTGTGATGTTTTCCCCAACGTTGTAACTATTTCCTAATCAGAAACACATGGATGGAGTTACAACTCTTAAAGAGCCAAAGAAATCTGGGTTCATGTCTCTACTCCTCCACTTATTGGCTGGGTGACCTTGGGCAAGCTACTAAACTTCTCTGAACCTCATTTTCCTCATCTGTGAAATAGGGATAATGCACTTACCTCATAGGGTTATGGTGAAGATAAAATGAGATCAACTACACAAAGCACCGTGTCTTGCTTCACTAACTGCCAAAACTTAGTTTCCTTTCCTCCACCCCTCAAATGACTCTGTGGAAAACTAGCCGAAATAAAACCTGCATAGATTAGAAAGTCTAAATTGTTTGGGTGGCACTGCAGGGATGTTTCCCATTTGTCTGCCTCCCGCTGTTTCTCTAGGGTCTATGCCTGTTTTTCGGATTTTTAGATTTCCTAGCTCTGCAAGTCTGCACCTAGGCATGGAAGCCATGGGCGGTCCCATTGTGTAGGGATATCACAGACTACCACAGAAAGGGAAAGAGAAGACTAAAAAGATGCGACAGATCGACAGACCCAGGAGAACAGACCCTTTGGGGAGACAGCAGCCTGGAGCCTTGAGCTCACTGCCAAGGAGCGCCTTTTGTTAGGAGCTGAGAGGCAACAGGTAGGGACCACCTCCCTTGCAGATAGGGCCTGGCAGAAGCCTCCCTGGCGAGCAGGCGCCACGGGGATCCCGGAGCTGCTCTATTGAGGTAACAATAGTAACAAATGCCGCTGAGTCAGGCTAGAAAAGTCGCATTCCCCGTGTAATCCCCTCCGGGCACCTACCCAGGCCTTGGTGTCCTGCCACGGAGGCAGCTACTGCTTGGGCGCTTCAGTATTCTCTCCTTCCCCGATTTGCAACACTTTGTTTTTCTTTTTGGTGAAGCATTTCTTTAAATCTCTTTTTTCCCCTTGACTTTTTTTCTGCTTTCTCCCTCTACATGCAAGCACTCCAGGATCTGCAACCCCCGCCTTTTTTTTTAAATTTAATTTTATTGTTGTGCTTAAAGTGAAAGTTTACAAATCAGGTTAGTCTCTCATACAAAAATTTATACACACGTTGTTATGTGACCCTAATTGCTCTCCCTATACTGTGACAGCACACTCCTCCTTTCTACCCCTGACTTCCCGTGTCCATTCAACCAGCTCCTGACCTTCTCTGCCTTCCCATCTCACCTCTGGACAGGAGCTGCCCATTTAGTCTCATGCATCTACTTGAGCTAAGAAGCACACTCTTCGTGAGTATCATTTCATGTTCCACAGTCCAGTCTAATCTTTGACTTAAGAATTGGCCTCCGGAATGGTTTTAGTTCTGGGCTAACAGAGAGTCCAGGGGCCATGCTCTCTGGGGTTCCTCCCGTCTCAGTCAGACTGTTAAGTCTGGTCTTTTCACTAGAATTTGAGTTCTGCACCCCACTTTTCTCCTCCAACAGGGACTCTCTGTTGTGTTCCCCATCAGGGCGGTCATTGGTGGTAGGCGGGCCACATCTAGTTCTTCTGGTCTCAGGCTGTTGCAGTCTCCGGGTTATGTGGCCCTTTCTGTCTCCTGGGCTAATGCTCTGCAAACCCTGCTTTTGATAGCTGTTAACAACCCGGAGAATTAATCTCTGCAGACAGAATCTAGTGTGGTCAGTCAGACCTGGGTGTGAATGTGAGCCTCGCCACTGGCTAGCTCTGTGACCAAGGACACGCTACTTAACCTCTCTGTGCCTCAGTTTTTCTCATCTGGCAAATGGGGATAATGGAGAGCTCATTCTTTATAGGTTATAAACATAAATGAGGTAATTTATAGAACGCACATAGTGAGTGTCTGTGCCTGGCACACAGCAAGTGTGAACTGCTTCCCCTGCCTCATGCCTTCATTGCAAATGGGTGAATGCACTTCCAGTAAGGGGTTGTCTTGGAAGCGCTTGACCCAGTAACAGAACAATAGCAGAGGGCTTTGCATTTCAGCCAGAATGCAAGTTTGATTTCTGTGAGGTACTTGGGTTTAGTAAATCCCATTCTTCATGCCAGGCCTGACCTCCTCCAGGGAGTCCTCCCTAACTTCTTCCTATCACTCTCACCCCAGTCTGTGTTCTCTTGGAGAACTGATCACACTGTATGGGAACAATCTGTGCACGTGTCTGCCCACTCCCCTGCCCACCCCCGAAGCAGGAGCTCCATAAGGAGTCCCTCTTATCCAACCATGGAGGGCCTGGAATCTACTGGGGATCAGCAAATGTTTGCTGAGTGCATGAAGGAACCCTCCATTCATGTAGTTAGTGGTTAAAGACTTAGAAACAGGGCTTTGAACCAGTTAGTTCTGGTTGGAACTCCTGCTGAGAATTTGCATCTCTAACAAGTTCCCAGGTGATGTTAGGGACCAACTCTGAGAACCACTAGTAAAGCAGTAGTTCTCAAAATTTATTATACATAAGAATCACCTGGGGATCTTGTTAAATTGTAGATTCTGATTCAGTATGTCTGGGGTGGAAATGCAAACTCTCAGCAGGGGTTCGAACCAGAACGAATGAGTTTGAAGCCTGCTTAGGAGGGCCTGAATCTAGTGGCTGAACCCTGGTAGCTACCTTAGTGGTAACACCAAGGATCCTGCTTTTCCCCTTAACAGGAAGGATTCTGAGGTCATTGAATCACAGAAGACGAGAAACAGAGATTGGAAGGTCAATTTTGTTGTTTTCAGATGAGGAAGTGGAAGCCTAGAGAGGCCGAGGGGTTTATTTGAGACCTCATGGTGGTGCAGGAGAGCCATGGCCCAAGCCAGTGCTCACGATCTTGACCCACTGGGCCCTTGCTCACTGACTGCTGCTGCCGACCCTGAGTCCAGATGCAGCACAGGGACTGCAGTCTCCTCCCAGGCTGTCTTGGTCATGCTCGACCCAAGTGCAGCTGGGATGTAAGTGAAGATGGCCTGCTGGCCTTGCCTGGGAGCAGGTGTGGTGGAGAAAGGTTTGGAAACAGGCCTGGTTCCAGTCCTGGTGCTGCTGTTTATCTCTGTGCAAACCTGGGCAAGCCATAGTCACATAGAGCGAGTGCAGGATGGAGCCCTAGAGATTATCCAACCCAACTCTCATGTTTTATGGGAAGGGAAACTGAGGCCCAGAGAAGCAAGGTGCCCTGCTCTAGTCTATGGACCTAATGAAAGGCAGAGCTGGTCACTCAACCCATGTCTTTTGAATCTGAAACCCAATTTCCACAATGAGGCTATTCAGGTGTTTCTCAAATGTTAATGGGCATAGGAATCACTTGGAAACTTTGTTATGACACAAGTAGATCTGAGGTGAGACTCTAGATTCTGCATTTCTCTGAACGAATCTGTCTTGGAAGAGGTACAGCTAGAATGCTCCTTAGAAGCAAGGATGGCGAGACTATGTCTCACATACTTTGGACATGTTATCAGGAGAGCCTAGTCCCTGGAGAAGGACATCATGCTTGGTAAAGTAGAGAGTCAGCGAAAAAGAGGAAGACCCTCAACGAGATGGGTTGACATAGTGGCTGCAACGACGGGCTTAAGCATAATGACGATTGTGAGGATGGCGCAGGACCAGGCAGTGTTTCATTCTGTTGTAAATAGGGTTGCTATGAGTTAGAACCAACCTGACCACACCTAACAACAACAAACAACAAGTTCCTAGGTTCTAGCTAGAAAGGGTCTGTTAGGTGCCATTAAGTCAGTTCCGACTCATAGCAACCCTAAGTCCAACAGAATGAAACACTGCCCGGTCCTGCGACATCCTCATAATCATTGCTATATTTGAGCCTGTTGTTGCAATCACTGTGTCAATCCATCTTGTTGAGGGTCTTTCTCTTTTTTGACGACCCTCTGCTTTACCAAGCAAGATGTCCTTCTCCAGGGATTGGTCCCTCCTGATAACATGTCCAAAGTATGTGAGACAAAGTTTCGCCATCCTCCCTTCTAAGGAGCATTCTGGCTATATTTCTTCCAAGACAGATTTGTTCATTCTTCTGGAAGCCCATCGTATATTCAATATTCTTCACCAACACCGTAATTCAAAGGCATCAATTCTCCTTCGGTCTTCCTTGTTCATTGTTCAGCTTTCACATGTATATGAAGCAATTGAAAATACCATGGCTTGGGTCAAGTGCATCTTAGTCCTCAAAGTGACATCTTTGGTTTTGAACACTTTAAAGAGGTCTTTTGCAGCAGATTTTATTCAATCTATATGCTAAACAAATAATCCCCCCAGAAAGGGTCTAGACAAAAACCACCTGTCTCTATGGCCCAGTTCCACTATGATGTAACTACTGAATGCACTGGCCACAATTAGACCAAACTTGTCAGGTTAATGGGCATCTGGTAGCCATTCACCCAGAAGCCAGAGGAGCCATCATCCTCCTCATGCTCTGTCCTTCCCCATCAACGTCAACCATCGGCCACCCCTGCTGATGGCTTCGATGTCTATGGTGGAGGGGCAGGTTCAGGCTGGTGTCTGTGGGTGCTGTGAGTGCACCACAATTGGAGGACTATGCCCTTGGTAACTCCTGCAGGCACTGTTTCTTCACAGGGAGTATGCATTGTCCAAAGTCAAAGTTTTCACTGTAAGCTCTTGAGGGTAGGGAACTTAGTTTTATCATCTCTGAATCCCTTGACTACTCAGTACATTCCTTCCTTCATTTGATTTATTCATTCTCTTATGGAATATTTACTAGACCTGACTAAGTCATAGTCCTTGCCTTCAAGAAGCACACATAACAAATGGGATTATAAAGTGGTACTTAGTGGTCGCCCAATAAGTATGCATAAAATTGAATTAGACTTCAGGGCTCAGAAGGAAGTGGAAGCATCATCAAGTGATAATAAGTGCAGTGGGAAGCAGACAGTGTTGGCTGCTTCCTAACAAAGAGTTTGTTTTCGAAGAAGAGAGCCTGGCTCCCTAGGCAGCTCCCATTAGGATCATGGAAATTATACCACTCGGAGCCTCTGAGTCTTTGCATTTTTAAAAGTTATCAGGCAAATTCACAAACGCATTAATTTTTTTACTCTCCCTTTGATACCACAAAAACCAATGGAGGAAGTAGGGGTACCTTAGTTCCTGTTTTCAGGCAAGCCACAGAATGGACAGCGAAAGCATGCATAGTGTTTGTAGCAAAGAGAGAAGAAGAGATACTGAGCTTAAAGGCCATATGGTAGAGATAAATGACTCACTATTCTGACTCCGGACCCAAGAGGTAGGAAAGTGGTAGCATTTGTTAAGACAGAGCTGTCTGCTGGCATGTAGCAGAAACTGATCACTGTCCCCCAATATCCATTCCCCCTTCTGTCTTTGGGTAGCAGATAGCCTGACTTTGTTTTCCAGCCTCCCTTGCTGCTAGGTGGGTCAACAGAATGTGAGCAGCGGTGAACCAAACCAAACCCGCTGCTGTCGAGGTGCAATTCCTGAATATGTCCTTAAAAGGCAGCTGTGGGCCTACTGCTGGCTCTTTCTTTCTCTTTCTGCTAAGTAGGAGAGGTTGCTGAGCCAGCATCTGTCTTTTGGATAAGGCAATAAGGCTCTGAGCCTTTCTTATCTGGTAGAAGAGAAATAATGGAAATGGCTCATTAATTTCTGATGGATTCAGCAGATCCTGCCATTTGTTTCTTTGCCAGTTACTCCAGGCTGCTCATTAGGGACCCCTTGCACCCCCTGCAGGGCTCCCCAAATCTCTCACTTCTTGTTCTAAGAGGTTATGTTGCAATTGTCAACATAACCTTTCGCCCCATGAGGCAGGTGAGGCTGCCCCGTTCAGATTGCATCTGTTGCCTGTACCTGGTCTTAAGCAAAAGAAGGACTTAAGCAGAGGACTCAGTCAGCCCCCTAAGAGCAAGCACCAGAATCACCTGGGAACTTACTAAAAATGCAAATTCTATTCTCGGGTGCAGCCCAAATCTAGTGAATCAGAAACTCTGGGAGTGGGACCTAGAAATCTGTATTTCAGTAAGCCCTCTAGGTGATTCTGATGTACAGTGAAGCTTGAGAACCATTGGCCTAGGGAATAGACAAGAGTAACAATATTGAAAAAAGACAAAACAAAACATTGCTTTCTAGTCAATTTCGACTCATTGTGACACTGGTGGCGTGGTGGTTAAGTGCTCGGCCGCTAACCGAAAGGTAGGTGGTTCAAACCCACCAGCTTCTCCTCGGAAGAAAGATATGGCAGTCTGCTTCCATAAAGATTACAGCCTAGGAAACTCTGTAGGGCAGTTCTACTCTGTCCTATAGGGTCACTATCAGCCAGAATTGACTCGATAGTAATGGATTTTTTAGCGAAATTGAGGATATCAATATCCTTGGTAGTGCAAACGGTTAACGACTGGCCGCGAATGGAAAGGTTGGAAGTTCAGGTCCACCCAAGGGCACCTCAGAAGAAAGGCCAGGCGATCTTTTTCCGAAAAATCAGCCATCAAAAACCCTGTGGAGCACAGTTAATACTCGGACACACATGGCAGAATTTACTCAATGACAACTTTTTTTTTTTTTTTTTTTAGTGATATTAAAGCTTTATTCTTCCCCTGGACTTTTGGGGGAGTGGGTAGGAAGGGGAAAGGAACATTTGTGTTTAAAATAAGAGCAATTTCCCAAACCCTTGTTGATTTGGAAGCTGCTGATTTGACCTGTCTTGTGAATACTTGCATCCAGGGCCCTCTCCAAATTCAAGACTCATAGTATTTTCACTGGAGGGTGGCCCAGCTCACTGCTTGTAACTAACCATGGACATCACTGTTTAATTTAGAGTGGAAAAAAATTCCGACAATTGACCGTAAGCCCTAAGGGGGTGGAAATTGACCCTTAAATGGTTAAAAAAAAAAATTTCTTGGCACTCCCTCGTTTTTTTTTGCTTCAAAGACTTGAAATTCTTTTTTTGCCCATTAGCGTTTATCATTTAGGACAGGCAAATGCCTTCTTTAATTTTCTGTAGTGATATTTCATTTTCTGAATAACCTTTATGGAACTCAGCTGAAGACTGCTCCTTTGTCATGAGACAGGAAATCTGTTTTGATTAACTTGGTCATTGCTCAGATTTGGCCAACGTTTTGCACTGCCTAAGACCTCCATTGCAGTTGGCCAAGACCTTGGAGCCTCATCAGTGTTCACATTCTGCGTATGTGATTTACAACATGGAAGGTCTGAAGACTGGAGAGCATTTCCCTGGCTATTGTCATTCGCTTTGAAAATGGAGGTGACAGGAGCCTCGAGTTAGCAGAAACCCTGCTTTAAACCCTGTGACCAAACACAGGGATGAGGTTGTCACGATATCTTATGTGATATCCAGAAACAGTGAGATCTTTTAAAATACAGTATAAAAATAAATTATTTTTGACCAGGATGTCAACTAAAAAAAGGGAAAAGGACATAAACAGACAAAAATCAAGTTCAGGGTGAAATCCCAAATCCAGAACTTTGCACATTTATCTTTAACGTGTTCTTATTATTTCCTTCCTCATATGAGGATCAAACTAAAAACTCATTGCTGTTGAGTCAATTCCGACTCATAGTGACCCTATAGAACAGAGTAGAACTGCCCCATAGGGTTTCCAAGGAGTGGCTGGTGGGTTCAAACTGCTGACCTTTTGGTTAGCAGCCGAGCTCTTAACCACTGTGCCACCAGGGCTCCTCACATGGGGGTAAAAGGAGGTAAAAGGTCATGGTGTCATTTCACGGATGGGAACACTAGGACTATGAGAAGGTAGATATTTATTCATTGTGATATCCAAGTTGAGAAGACTAACACTCATTAAGGGACTACTTTACATGAATTTACATGTACCATATGGGGCAGTACTACTCCGTCCAGAATCAACTCTACAGCAATGGGTGGGTTTTACATGAATCAAGTCATTTATTCCTCATTCCCACCACCTGTCAGTTTGTTGTACTGTGGTGGCTTGTGTGTTGCTATGATGCTAGAAGCTATGCCACCTGTATTTCAAATACCAGCAGGGTCATCCATGGTGGAGAGGTTTCAGTGGAACTTTCAGACTAAGACAGTCTAGAAAAAAAGGCCTGGTGATCTACTTCCAAAAATTTGTGAATGAAAACCTTATGGATCACAACAATGTCTGACTTACTTATTTTAGACATGCCACCAGGATGGATCAATTGCTGGAGCAGAACATTATGTTTGGTGAAATAGAGGGCCAATGATGGCATGGGAGACCCCCAGTGAGCTGGACTGGCACCAAAGTTGCAAGGATGAACTCAAACATTTTGGCAATTGTGAAGATGACACAGGACAGGGCAACGTTTCGTTCTATTGTACGTAAGATTGTCATGAATCGGAGTCAACTTGATGGCAGCTAACAACAACAACATTCCTCTTTCAACCTTATAAGGGGAGTGCTATTTTTAGCCCCATTTGCCAGATGAGAACACTGAGGTGCCAAGAGGTTAAAAGCTCAGGCCGTCCAGCTTCAGAGCCTATGCTCTCAAGTTAGTTGCTCAGACCTGCTGCTGCCAGCCTGTATGGAGCACCTTTATGTGAATTAGAGAAAGGCACCCCAACAGAAAGGCCAAGTAGATAAAGGAGCCCCCTCTGGGTGATGCAGCCTATGCTGGGGTACATGGCTTAGCCAGCAGAGCACAGGCTGGATTTCAGCCCCCTCTTGCTCCCTCTGTTGGACACCTTTGTAAGCGAACAAGCACAGCCCTACTGTGTGGCCCTGTATCCATTCCCTGAGAATTCAAGTCTCCCATGCTTCTGTTTCCACCCCTGCAAGAGGCAGGGAGGATAAAAAACAGCTCTGTTACCTGGGTTTAGCCAACTCCAGCATTATGCAGTGCACCCAGGTTCCTCTAGGGAAGAGCATAAAGCCTAGTTTAGGGTTCTGAGAATATGAAAATATACCAAAAAGCCCAGTGATTGTAGGCTCAATATTTCTTAGGACCATCATTATTGTCATCATTGTCACCATCATCATCACCACCCTCATCATCATCAAATACTGCATCATTTCCGGAGGAAGCCACCACAATCAAGCAGCCAGGACCACCTCAAGCTGTGGGTGACAGGAGCTAGGTCCCTAAAGATGCTGGTACCTGGTCTGTTGGAACTTAATGTCCCTGGGCAGGGACCTAGGTTCCCTCACCTGCATATCCAATCCCCTGTGGGAGAAGGAAGAACAGAGAGTTGGAGATGCCTGGGGCCTTTCTGTAATGCCCTGAAAGTCTCTAACCCTTCCATCAATCTGCAGCCTTCTAGCAGGAAAGAAATCTTTCTGTAAATCCAAGGACGTAATCTATTGCCGTGGAATTGATTCCGTCTCATGGCGACCCCATGTATGTCAGAGCAGAACTGTGCTCCATAGGGTTTTCAATAGCTAATTTTTCAGAAGTAGGTCACCAGGCCTTTCTTTAGAGGTGCCACTGCGTGAACTTGAACCTCCAACCTTTTGGTTAGTAGCTGAGCATGTTAACTGTTTGCACCACCCAGGTACTCCACCAAGGACATAAAAGCATATTATTATTTGGCTTGCGATGCACTAAGAACACATCAGAGCTGAACTTTAGCGCTTTGGACTATGTTCTGACTTCCAAACCGTGACCTAAAAGAAATGGAAGGGTTGTTCCCACTAACATCTTTTAACAATAGAAAGTTCATTCAGCAATTACAGTGATAAAATTATAAAACCCAACCCAGCTGTCTCTCTCTACCTTGGCTGTCTTGATGATTTTCTCCGAGGGGTCCTCCTGGTTGTTCATGATGGTCCAGCTCATCTCTACTTTCCTGTTAGATTAACACACGACAAAGAATACATAAGACGAAACAGATGCAAACACTCCTGTGAGCTGTGCCCTGTAGTAAAAGGAATCCAACTTTCTTAGTTGTTTCTTCTTCTTTTTAACATAAACGACCAACAGGGCTGCTGTAAGTGTGAACGGCCTTAAAGAGCCAGGCAAGCTTGATGGCAGCATTGAGCACTGTTAGGGTCTTAGTTGTTCTTTATCTGGATGGGAACTTGTCCCATTCACCTGTGCAGGGCTCAGTGCCGGGGTATAGGCAGGAGTTAAGGGGAGGGGAAGGAGGGAGGGAGAAGGAGAATGTCACAGGCAGAGGTCAACTGGCAGAAGGAAGAAGGGCACCTTCAGGGACTTGAAGGAAGGCTGGTGCGACTGGAGCAGAGACTGAGGGAAGTGGGAAGGGTGGGGAGGAATCAGACCCCCAAGGCCCGGTAGACAGCTTAAGGACTTTGGTCTTTATCCTGAGAGCAACTGCAAAGCACTGAGTTTAAAGCAGGGGAGGACAGGGTCAGATTGGCTTTTGTGGAGCACCCAGGATTACCACAGATTGGGTTTTACCACATCCAATCCCTTCTTCCTTCTTTCCCTGAGTCACACAGGCTGTTTGCAATCTCACCTCCCAGAAGTCTCCATAACAGTGGTTCTCAACCCCTGGCTGCACATTAGAACCATTTGGGAGAGCTTTACAAAATATGATTCCCAGGATCTAATCCCAAACAACAGAAGTCAGACTCTCTAGGGTTGGGGCATTTTTGAGGCTTCTTGGGTGATTCCAATATGTAGCCAGGACTGAGAATCACTGATCTTTCAGAATGTCGGAAGAGCAGCTCTTTAGGACTCTAACATAGTGGGTAGAGTCAGTGACCCAAGTAAAGCCTGGTGTTTTTGATGAAGATTTGGATGTGAGATTTGACATGTAGGGGCCCTGGAAGTCTTTCCTGGTTACCTTCATCGTCCAGTGACAATTATCTTTCCACTTTGTTACCAAATACCCAAGCTGCTTTGGGAAGAGACATTTCATTAATTATCTGCTAATTTGTCTGACACTTCCTTTAATTCCCCTCTGAGTTTCCTCACTCGGTGGCTTTTTACCCTGTGTGTTTCTCAGTTGTTAGCTTAGTGTTTGCAGCTGATGAGATATTCTGGCATGAAAAAGCTAGAGCAGGTAAGTCATTTTCTTTCTTTCGCATTCTCATTTTAGAGACAAAGCATATTTGGCCTGGTACAGTAAGAAAATTCATCCCCGAATAAATTGGAAGTTTTTTTTTTTAAAAAAAAAGCATTATGGGAAAAATCTGCCTGAGTCGTAGTACATATAACTTATTTAGAAAAGTCGTAAATTTCTTTAAAAACCCCTGTTTTTAAGGCCTTTTAATCTAACAGAAAATTAAATTGAAAGGGAGAAACAAGCTCCTTCCTTTTGAAGAATCTCAAAACTGAGAAGGATAAACCCTCAGTCTTAACAACACGCAGTTATGAGGCTTCAGGGGCAAAGAATATTCTTCTCATTTCACAGCTGGGGAGACAGAGGCAGAGAGAATCAGAGACGTGAAGAGAATCTTCTCTTGAGTCTCTGTTAGAAAAAAGAAATGGTCTTAGTTTGGAATTCTGTCCATTCAGTTGTAAATTGTTCAGAAAAGTGTCAAAAAAAACTATTATTTTTAGATATATGAGCACATGTATGAAACGACATTTGTCTAAGGTCATTCATTGCAACAGATTTGAAACAACCCAATTCCCATCAATAGGAGACTATCAAATAAGTTATGGTAATATACAATAGAATACTATACAGCTGTTTAAAAGAACAAGGCATCTCTTTTTGAATTGATATAGAAAGAATTCCAATATAAATTAAGTGAAAAAAGCAAGACTCTGAACAATAGAATATGCCATCATTTGTATAAAGTATCTGTCTGTCTGTCTATCTGCTTATCTATCTACCCCCTCTCTCTTTCTATCTATTATCTACCTACCTACCTATCAATCACCTGCCTATCTATGTATTTATCTATCTGTATTTGCTTATATGTGTATAATACATCTCAGGAAGTGTACACAAGAAGCCAGACACAGTAGCTGAATGGCTGGGAAACATACCCTCTATACTTAAAATTTTAAAAAATCATCTGAGTATATTTCAGATTCAAAATTTTAATTAAAAAACTAAAGGTAAATAAAATGCTGTCATTTTTACTGTGAGTTACAAATGCAGTGATTAAATCAAAACACAATTACCGGAAACACACGTAATAATACTTGGTGGATGTTATGGATTGAATTGTGTCCCCCTAAAATGTGTATCAACTTGGCTGGGCCATGATTCCCAGTATTGTGTGATTGTCCATCATTTTGTCATCTGATGTGATTTTCCTGTGTGTTGTGAAATCTTACCTCTATGATGTTAATGAGACAGGATTAGAAGCAGTTATGTTAATGAGGCAGGACTCAATCTACAAGATTAGATTGTATCTTGAGTCAATCTCTTTTGAGAGATAAAAGAGAGAAGCAGAGACAGGGGGACCTCATACCACCAAGAAAGTAGTGCTAGGAGCAGAGAGCGTCCTTTGGACCTGGGGTCCCTGCACTGAGAAGCTCCTAGGCCAAGGAAAGGTTGATGACAAGGACCTTCCTCCAGAGCTGATAGAGATGGAAAGCCTTCCCCTGGAGCTGGCACCCTGAATTTGGACTTCTGGCCTCCTGGACTGTGAGAGAATAAATTTCTCTTTGTTAAAGCATCCACTTGTGGTATTTCTGCTATAGCAGCACTAGATAATTAAGACAGTGGATGAGCAAAGCAAACTGAGGGCCTGCAAATCCAAATCCCTGCTCTGTTATTCTGGCCAGGTCATTTGCTCTTCATCTGTTCATTCAGCTATTGAACATTTATTGAGTGCCTGCTGTGTGCCAGGTACTGTGCTAGGTGTTAGGGGCACAAAGATGAAAGATCCATATGTAAGCTGCTCACTGACTTGTGGGGAAACGGCCAGAAATCTCATGGTTGCAATGCAGTGTGGTAAATGTAGTGACAGATTATGACAGGTTCCTGCAGGGCCTCATGGGACGTGAGGCTAAATTAGGCTGGGGAAGGCTTGTTTACCAGTGGACATGGTGCTAAGTCTTGCAGAGAAGGGATGATAGGACAATTCCAGGCAGAGGAAGCAGCATGTGCTGGTGAGGGGTAGACTGGTGTGGCTGCAGAGAGGGGGCATGTGTGTGCAGGGTGAAATTAGACCCGAGGCAGCTCTGACCTGTTGCAGTTTGGATTTTGAAAAAATTGCATTCATTATATTTTTCTGCTTGTGAAATAAATACATCTTTGATGCCAGGATTATAACCTGAAGGCCAATGGGGACACATTAAAGAATTTCAGACAAGCCAGTGATATGACTAGCTGTATTTAGAAAGTGCACTGGCAGCAATGTAGTATTATAGGCCTGGTGGGGGAGTGGGGGGAGTAACAGACACTTTAAAAACACGAACTACAGTGTTGAAACCAGAGTATGAGAGATAGTTTCCCTGAGAAGGGGGGTATAGGTCCTGAAGTCAGTTTCTGCCCTATAATCCTAACTCCTCCCATTTCACACCTGATAAATGTGGGAGTAATGTAACCACCCGAGCCTCAGTTTCTTCAACTGTAACTGGGGATCAAATGAGTGGTTTTAAGTTCTCGTCTGTCTTTGGAAAACATTCCACCAGTCCTGCCTTCCACTCGCGTGCATGGCCCCCTATCCGAGCATGGTACTTAAGGTTCACGGCAGACTTTCTCAGGGAACTGCTGGGAGGAGGGAGGAGCGTGGTGTGCAGGAGTCAGAAGTGGTGGTGTGAAAAGGAAGGACTGTAAAGTGGGCCTTAGGGATGCCAACACCTTTCCCTCTATGATACTGTGTCAAAACTGCTGAATGAAAAACTGTAACACGAAAGCATTATGGGCATTAAGTATACAAAAATTATTGTAAAATTCTCCACTCTGAATTCTGCAGTTTTTCAATCTCCATAAATAAATTCTTATCTCATTTCCTTAGCAATGTCCACTTTCCAACTTACTATATACTTTGCTTATTTCTCACGTTATTTCTGTTTTTTGCACTAGACTGGAGCAGAGCAGGGATCTTTATTTTGCTTGTGGGTGTATCCTAAATGCCCAGAAAGTGTCAGACATATATTTAGTAGTAAGTAGGTGTTCAAATATTGCTGAATGAATGAGTTGTGATGGTGATGATGATATGTCATCCTGGGAATATAAACTAAACTGTTACTAGGGGGAAAAAAAGGATAGATTCACTAATATAAGTAAGGAAGCATGGCAATATTTTTTGAATACTTGCAGCAAAACATCTTTTGTTGCCCAGAGTCATTTCCTTCTTCTGGTTTTCGGTACCCTGTCTTCCTTTGTGAAATACCCCTCCCCTCCCTACTCATCACTGTGGGTCCAGGTTGGGCCAATCAGTGTATTCCACTCCTCTGCCCATGGCATTTATTTAGGCGTGGGCATATGACCCAAGTCAGGCCAATGAGATTCAGTTCTGGAATGACCTGGAAAATAGAGGCTGGTGGCCATCTTGCCACCATGGGGTAAGAACTTATCTGAGAGGAAGGAGAGGAAAGCAGATCCAGCCATGGAGAGAGACAGATTTCAGGCAAATGTATGATTCTTAGTCAAAGTCCCACCTAGCAGAGCTAGGGTTGCGGTAGCCCAGAGAAGATTTAATCTGAGAACTCTGGTTAAATCTGCATAATTTATGAAGTCCCTGCCATCTAGTGCAATAGATAGCACCGCCATCAAGTATTTGGTCTCCCCTCCCATGTTTCTGTCTTTCCTAGTCATTTCCTACCAATTGCTTGGGACATTGTCCTCCAGGGCAGTCACCTCTGAGATCCTTCCAGTTTCTTTGTCAGTTTCTTTGACTCCATGGCCATTTATTTCCAGTTCAGTAAACTCCAAGGAGTGCAAAGAATGGATAGGAAGAGGGCCCTGAACCAGAGGGCTGTGGGATGAAAAGGGCGGGTCAGTTCATGCAGCATTTAGCGAGCACCTTCTGTGTGTTAGCTGCTGGGGCGGAAGGGGGTATCACAAAGATGGACAAATGACATCTTCCCCACAGGAGCTGTCAGTACCCTTAACTAGAAATGAAGCTGAGCTTGGAAGATCAAGGGACTCTTAACAGAACAGAAAACAGGGTTACAACACCCAGAAGAGGATTTGCAGTTGATGTCTAAATAGTTAACTAAGGGAATCAGTCCTCTGAACAGCTGGAAGATGAGTTCTACCAAGTTACAATTGTAGAACAGTAACAATTATTTTAGCTACTGTCAAGATAAAAGGAATTATATTTGCCTATCTTATGAGTTGGTTCAAGGTTATCCTTTCTCCTCTCTGCTCTCTGTCCCCCATAACACAAACCAGGCACCCAACTGATTTGTCCTCGATGGCTGGCTGTGATTACTGTCCTAATTTGTCCTTTTTTCATCTGCTACAAACTGCCTATTTTATGTCTCTTCTGATAAAGCGGGTGCTCTGAGGGACTTCTGAAGCTGTGTTTGCACCATGCAGAAGTGTATTAACTGGAATTCCTGTGTATGCGTCTGTAAAACCCCTCGTCTTCTCAGTGTGAGATCACCTTCAGGAACGGCGTCATGTTGATGTGCAGCTTGCGCGGGTAAAATTCTTTTCTGTTTGAACATATCGGCCCTTTATTTATACAACTTTGAGGCTCTCCTGTCTTCTGAGCTGCTGCCTCCAAGGACTGCTGGGATCCCTGTGAAGAGAAACAGAAAGCCTAACTTTCACTGGAATGATATACAGTGCGACAAGAGTTAGTCCAAATTCCCAAATATTTATAGAAAGCAATTTTTCATCTTTGGAACACTAATAGTAACACCTATTTTTACCATTGGAGACCTGGGGGCTCATATGTGTAGGGAATAACCCAGGAACGGTTATTCATTCATACCTGGGGGCTGTGCAATGGGGAAGTGAAAAGAGTGATTTTATTATGTGCCAGGGTTTTACATTATCTCATTTAATCCTCACAACAAGCCTGTGAGGCAGGTATTGTTGTTCCCATTTCACAGATGAGGATATTGAGTCTCTGGAAAGTTAAGCAATGTGCCGAAAGCTACACAGCTGGGAAATGGGCAGAGCTGAGATCATCCGCTCAAGGCTACTTTTTAATGAGGTCCTTTTTTAAAAAGCTATACTTATATAGCTTCCGTGGGGTTCCTGGGGGGCACAAATGGCTAACACACTGGGCTGCTAACTGAAAGGTTAGCAGTTCAATTCCACCCAGAGGCATCTCTGAAGAAAGGCCTGGTGATCTACTTCCAAAAAATCAGCCATTGAAAATCCTATGAAGCATAGTTCTACTCTGTAGCACATGGGGTCGCCATGAGTCAAAATCGACTCTATGGTAACTGTTTTTGTCATAGCTTCTATGAATGGTTATCACATCTGCCTTGCAGCAAATAAGGCTATGGCATGATTCTAGTTTATTTCCAAGCTGAAGATGTACTTGATGTGTTAGGAATAGTGATTTGAACAAATGTAGCAGAGTGGGAAGAAGGATAGGTTATTAAAGGACTCTGGAGGCCCTGGAGCTTTCCGATCCTTTGGGCCATGCTCTCTGCTAACATCACAACGTGCACACAGCGTCACATTTCAGAGCACTACATGTTGGATCTGAAGTTGTCCCCTAGCCCACACCCCACACGGAGACCTTGGAGGTCTTTCTAAGATACAAATTGGACCACATCACTCCTCTGTTTAAGCCTTCAAAGGCCATTGCCCTCAGGATGAAGGTCAACCCACTGAAGAAGTCCCGTCCTGCCAGCCCTGGACTATCTCTCTAGCCTCATTCAACAAATATTTATTGAGTGCTATTCTCTGCCAGGCAAAGTGGATACAGCAGTGCACAAAGCAGATGAAAATCTCTGCCCCCATGGCTACTGCACATTCATTCCACTGCGAGGGAAGAGAGTTTAAACAAGGAAGCAGAACATTAGTTATGTCTGAAGGTGATTCGTGATACGGAGAAATATAAAGCAGGAACAGGGGATAAGGAGTAGCCAGGATGGAGGTGGAGGCTGCAATTTTAAACAAGGTAGTCCAGGAAGGCTCCACAAGAAAGTAACATTTGAGCAAAACTCTAAAGAAGGTGAGGGAAGGTTCCATGTGGCTATCTGCAGGTAACATTTAGCTCACTGTGTGAGTAGCAAGTGTAAAGGCCCACCATTGACACTGAACTTTCAACATCTGGGACAAGGCCCTTCTTTCTGCTGGGAACACTCTCACCACTTCTTGTTGCCTTCTAACTCCTCCTTCTCCTTTGGCCTGGCTCATCTGTGCCTCCCATGACCTCCCAGAGCACTGAGCACATTCCATCATTGCCCACAACGATTGCTCATCTCTCCTCCCCATTAGATTGTAAGCTCCCTGAGGGCAGGAACCACAGCTGTCCTGTTCCCACTGCATCACCAGTGACTGTCAGGGTCTGGAAACTTGTACACACTTGAAACATACTTGTTGAACAAAAGACTAAAAAACACGTGAGTGAATGACATCGTGGGTAAGCTATGTGCTATGACCCACCTCAGTTAAAATGAGGAGAGGGCCAATGAAGACATCTTTGCAGGAAGTGTGTATTGCCCTCGAGAGGTCTGTCCTCTACATTGCACTGGCTCCTCATTCCCAGAGAGAAGTGTTATTTTCCAGGGCTGATTTGCTGGGGTCATGTACATTAGTCTGTCATGAGATCATTCTGGTGTGGATTTGATCATTTCCATATTTTCTAGAAGACTAAGTCTTGGATGTTTGTCTCTCTGGACCATCATAAAGTCTCCCTCCTGATAGCGTTTATATTACTTTTAAGCATTAATGGTGGATTAACAGTTGGTAGGTTTCTGCAGGCAGCCATCATTCCAATGAACACCCACACCATTTTCCTTTGTTTTAGAATGTAGTTAGAGATAAAATTTTTCTGGACAAATGCATATCCAATTTTTTGTCACCTCAGCCATGTATCTAATTAGCTTCTTAGAATGAGATGGTCCCACCCCATTTCTAGATAAAATGAAAGCACTTGGTCCAAACTAGAATCAGACAAAGTGTTTCAAGCTTTCTAGCCTCCAAAATCATGCATGAATCACTGGATGGAATAATAGACATCGGACAATACTGACTTGAAGGAAATTTCTCCATTATTCCCAAGAGAAGTTTTTGTGTTAGGCTAGAGGACAAAAGTCAAAACCAAGACCAGTTCCAAAGGCTAGAATTGCTTTCTCTCTTTATGTGGGGTTCAGATTGAAGAATGGGGAGTTGAGAGGCTCTGAGACAAGTTCCTCCAAATCACTTTTGACAAAATAATTCTCTTGACTGTATGGCTCATCTCCCTAACACTTAGCAGCCATCAATTCTAGCCTGGTGGCATGTCGTAGGTGAAGGTTTTATAGCCACTGGAATGTGAAGTACTGGTTTTGCCTAGTATGTTCAAGTGTTCTAACAAACAAATAATAGTGAAAGGGGAGGGCGTCTGGGAGATGGGAGGAAATAAAAAATTAAACATGTAAAAAGGATTCTGAAAGGCAGTGATAAGAAAAGAAAAAGAAAATTGAAACCAGCAAGAATGCCATGTGCTTGGGTGGTTTTTCATGTATTCATTAAACTGGTATTTATTGAGTGCCTACTTTGTGTAAGACAAATAAGCATATACACACGTGAGATGAGGATTTTAGACAGTGATAAATCTATGAAGACGGTGAAATGGTGATAGGATGGAAAGTGATAGAGGAGGGGTTGGCAACTTTACACTGGGTGGTCAGGGAAGACTTCTCTGAGGAGATGACATTTGAGCTGAGAGCTGGCGACAAGAAGGAGCTAGCCCTTGAGGATCTATCTTTAACAGTCAGTGTCATCTGTATCTCTGTGCTCTGATTATTCAGAGAGAGAATCAGGCAGAGGTTCTTTGAAAAGGAAAGTGGAATTCCTGATTTCTAGGCCTGTTCTGCCTCAGCCCTCTCGGCTCCATCCTTGACCCCGTGAGGCGTCCTTCTGTTTCCTGAGTGGCAAAGTAATCATAACTGGTACTGGCAGCTCTTGGGGTATGTTGAGAGCTGAGAGAGAAAAATGAATGGTGAACAGGAGTCAAGGTCTCTGAAGGTGTAGGAGGGAGAAGAAAATGCAAGGTTAAATGGAAGGGAAAGAAAATGATGAAACTAGAAGGAAGCAGAGAAACCTGAGCTTTTTTGTTTCTTTTATGTGCACACCTTGGTGGGACTGAGGGAAGGGTCAAGGGTGAAATGTTTAACCAAAAACCACTCATTCCTTTACCTACATTGTATTGTAAATATTTTAATATATTTATGTTCTGCTAAAAACACCTGGAAGCCTTTCCCTTCCCTAAATGAAACAATAAAGATTAATGAGTTAATTTGGTAAAGCTGATTTGAATTGCACGGAAGGCATTGCGTAAGTACTTGGCATTTAAAAAGTTATCTGACATTTAAAAGGAGACGACAGTTAATGAATTCAAGAGCTAATCTTATACTCTGACAGGGTGAGCCATGGAAAATCCTGGATTATCATCTTGCTGTAAACATAATGTTTTTCTGTTGAAAGCCAGCACAAAAGAGAGCTGTGGGCTGTATACAAACACACACATACACACACAATGTAGCAAGACATAACGAGAATGTCTCTTAAATAAATATCTTATCATTTCTTTTCTTTCTCTTGGATTATATTACCAGAGCTACAAATCCAGGGAGGAAACCTTCTCCTTAATAATTTTTCCTCCTCCTTTCAACTCGTGTAGTTTGAAGAGTCCCTACCATGGGTTGGCTCTACAAACTGACAATGGCAACTCTCACCTTAAAAAAGAGGGGAGAGGTGGTTCAGTGGTAGAATTCTCACTTTCCATGCTGGGTTTCGGGGTTTGATTCCCAGCTGATACACCTCAAGCGCAGCCACCATCCATCTATCAGTGGAGGCTTGTGTGTTGCTATGATGCAGGTTTCAGAGGAACTTCCAGACTGTTAAGGATTGAATTGTGTCCCCCCAAAATATGTGTTGTAAATCCTAATCTCTATGTCTGTGGTTATAATCTCATTTGGGAATGGGCTATGGGGCAGTTCTACTCTGTCCTGTAGGGTCACTATGAGTCCTAACTGACTCTGCAGCAATGGGTTTGTTTTTGTCTGGTGTCTTTGTTGTGTTAATTGACAGGATTAGAATCTGGTGTCTCTTAAATGAATCTTCTTTGAGATATAAAAGAGATTAAACAAGCAAGCAAAAGAAGCAGAGATTGCCCAGGAGCAGAAGCTAAAACAGACAAGGACCTTCCTCCAGAGCCAACAGAGAGAGAAAGCCTTCCCTTAGAGCCGGCACCCTGAATTTGGATTTCTAGTCTCCTAAACTGTGAGAAAATAAATTCCTGTTTGTTAAAGCCACCCATTTGTGGTATTGCTGTTATAGCAGCACTAGATGACTAAGACACAAACTAAGACAGAATAGGAAGAAAGTCCTGGTGATCTACTTCTGAAAAATCAGCCAGTGAAAACCCTACAGATCACAATGGTCCAACCCTGTTGTGCATGGAGTCGCCATGAATTGGGGGGTGACCTGATGGCAGCTAACAACAACAACAACCTCAAGAAGGACATGAGATTCTAAACCCAACCAGCTAGATCTCTACCTGTGGGACACACAGAGCCACCAAAGATTACGATCTGTCCCACAAACATCTCCCAGGCCCTCCTCTTTACTTTTCCTACTCCTTTCTAATTGAGGTTCCCATATTTTGTAGCTGCAGCTTAATGGCTCCAAGAAGAGCTATTGTCCCTCATTAAGAAGACTGCAACACTCTCGCTGTCTAGCTGCCTCCCACGCAGCTCACAACTTCATTCTGCCTGAGAGCAAGCTGCCAAGAATCTCTGGGAACCTGCGGGCAAGCTGAGCTGGAGGAATAAAACAGAGGGAAGGAGGGCCTTTGTAGCCAAGATCTGAAACGTGCTGGGGAACACACCCCGCCATTATCTTAACGCATGGAGAGTGGGTGGGGGAGGTCTTTGCTGAAACCCTTATGTGGTCTATCAAGTTGTCACATCAAACCTCTGTGCATACAGCGAGTTTGTTCCCTCCTGTGAGCAAACAAAAGGGAAAGAGTCAGTCTCTCCCTTGGACCACCAGGCCCCCCTCCTTGGCTGAGAGTCTGTCTCTCTTTCCCTCAGGGTGCTCTGAACCCCTGTAGGGATGGGTTAGATCTGAGAGATTTAGTCTCTGGGGAGGCTGGGATTCCCAGCTGCCCCCTCCTGCCACATCCTGCTGGGGTAGGGGACTGGTGGATCAAATCCTGGAAAGGCCCACTCCGGCAAGAAGCTATGGGCTGAAGGGTTGAGCAGGGTTTCCCTGCCTCTGGCCTTCTCAGGCTCTGTTATTTTTTGCTCATGGCAGACTGTGGAAATAAGAGTGGGTAGTAGGAATGGGGACAAAGGTGAGGCTGGGTGAGGGCATGGAACTCTGCTGGGCTCCCTATGACTGAGCTGCCTGGGGAGTGTATCTGAGTGGTCCAGGGGCTTCGCATACACCATCAACCTCAGGCTAACTTTGTTTCTTGCATAGACCAAGAGGCAGTCGTTTGAACAGAACAAGGTGATACTGCATGGTTTAAAATCAGGAAAGGTATGCGTCAAGGTTGTATCCTTTCACCGTATTTATTCAGTCTGTATGCTGAGCAAATAATCAAGAAGCTGGTTTATATGAAGAAGAATGCGATAGCAGGATTGGAGGAAGACTCGTTAACAACCTGCGTTATGCATGACACAGCCTTGCTCGCTGAAAGTGAAGAGGACTTGAAGCACTTACTGATGAGGACCACAGCCTTCAGTATGGATCACATCCTCAACATAAGAAAACAAAAATCCTCACAACTGGACCAGTAAGCAACATCATGATAAACAAAGAAAAGATTGAAGTTGTCAAGGATTTCATTTTACTTGAATCCACAATCAATGCCCGTGGAAGCAGCAGTCAAGAAATCAAATGGTGTATTGCACTGGGCAAATCTGCTGCAAAAGACCTCTTTAAAGTGTTCAAAAGCAAAGATGTCACTTTGAGGTCGAAGGTGCGTCTGGCCCAAGCCATGATATTTTCAATCACCTTATATGCATATGAAATCTGGACAATGAATAAAGAACACCAAAGAATTGATGCCTTTGAATTATGGTGTTGGCGAAGAATATTGAATATACCATGGACTGCCAGAAGAAGGAACAAATCTGTCTTGGAAGAAATACAGCTAGAATGCTTCTTAGAATCGAGGATGGTGAAACTTTGTCTCATGTACTTTGGACATGTTATCAGGAGGGACCAGTCCCTGAAGAAGGACGTCATGCTTGGTAAAGTAGAGGGTCATCACAAAAGAGGAAGACCCTCAATGAGATTTACTGACACAGTGGCTGCAACAATGGACTCAAACATAGCAATGATTGTGAGGATGGTGCAGGACCAGGCAGTGTTTTGTTCTGTTGTACGTAGGGTCACTATGAGTTGGAACCGACTCAATGGCCCCTAACAACAACAACAACAAAGGTTTCCCAGGCCTGGTGGAGGAGGAGACCTCCAGCTCTCAGGTGGCCAGATGGAACACTCAAAGTCTCAACTCGTCAGTCTATCTTGCCTATATGGCCTCTTTTGGAGGACCAGAAAGGACCCCAAACCATGGCATGGTTCCACCCACCACAAGTCTGCCCAACAGTCTATGTGCCAGTTAGCTGGGTTCGTCCTGGTCATCTTAGCCACCTTAGATGTCCTGGATGATGTTTTATGTTCTAAAGATAATTTGGTGCTGTTGAAATGGGCTGAGATGACCGTTTTGGAGGGTTCTACAAGTAGGCATGATGGAGATAGTTTGGCTGGTAGCCAGAGAAGAGCTTTCTTTTTCCCTTCCTCTCACAAATTTTGGCCTCCATATACCTTTTTATGTGTCAATTCAGTGAAAGGAGATTTTACATCCTCCTGAGTATTTACTAAATTAGCTCTATAGCTAGCAAACATTAGACCAGGAAGAGAAATGCTGACGTCACTAGTCTTAGCTTTTGTGATGGACTCATTTGGTAAGTTTCGCCAAATCATTAATCTTCCTGTGCCTCAGTTCCCCTATAAAATGGGCCTAACTTCACTATTCTCCACAGGGAGCTTTCGAATAGTGAAACCCAGGACTCTTTAATTCCAGGGCTTCTACTCTCTGGAAATAAATCTTATCCGAGAAGTCTAATTGATATTGTCCTCAGTTTAATTACGTGCTTTGTTGACACAACAGAATCATTATTTATCTGGCTGAGCAGGAGCTGGAAGAGAAAAGTTTTAAGCCAAAATAGTTATCTCTTCAGCCCCAGGGGAGATAGAACCCAGCTTGAGATAGAACCCAGCTTTTTCTGTGAGGGGGTGTCTGGCTGTATTCAGGCTGGAAGTCTGCCTGTGTTTCAGAGATGATACATCCTATTTTAACTGGGAGATGGGAGGTGGTGGGGTGCAGGTTGGCAAAACTGCACAACCCCCCAGCTCCTTCTAATCCAGAACTTCATGGTGTGACTCCTTATTTTATTAGGTCTGGTGTGACTTTTCCAGTTTGGCAATCTGAGAGACAGGGAGTCTCAACTTGCAAATGGATTCCACTGAAAAAAAGTCATTTTAAATCAGTTGATTTTCACTAGAAAAAATATGTTACCCATGGTGCTTTGATTTCCACACTGGCTCATGAAAGCTCATCTAACCCACAATTTTGCTGGACTCTGGAGTTAACACTAGCCTTAGTACTGTGGTTCCAGGTGCCAGGGACAGCAGAGGGCTAGAGGAAGAGAAAGAAAAATGTCCTTTCCTGGGTACCCACACTTTCATGTGTTTCTCCACCTCTGGGTCCTCTTGTCATCTGACTTAATGAGTTTTCCTTGGCAGCTGTGTGCTGTGGGGGTAGGGGCCCTGCTGGATACAGTGCTCCTAGCCCCCAAATTCCCTGCCTCCCCTCTTCCCCAGGCCTTCAGCTACACTCCCTTAGTAAATTCACATCGAGATGTTAGAAACCCCATGGAACCTCTAACAGGTAGAATTTGAAGCAGCCAGCATGGAAGGTATTTGGTGGGACAGGGATGGGGAGGAAGTAGGAGGGAACAGTAGGTAGTTTGTCTCCTAGTCCTCCTTTAAATTATTCCTGCTTTTCAAGCTTCTCCTTTTCCATGTCTGCACCCTCAGATTGCATACAAGCTCCAGCTTCTGTTTTATATTAGCTTTCAAGGCAGAGCATGGGGGCATAGAGTAATAATAATTATTTTAATTTATTAGGGGCAACCTGGAGGCACAGTGGTTAAGAGCTTGGCTGCTAACCTGCTAACCAAAAGGTCGGCAGCTTGAATCCACCAGCTGCTCCTTGGAAACCCTATGGGGCAGTTCTACTCTGTCCTATAGGGTCGCTATGAGTTGGAATCAACTTGATGGCAACGAGAGGGTTTGGTTTTAGTGCCAAGCGTTGTGCTAA
This sequence comes from Trichechus manatus latirostris, assembly GCF_000243295.1. NCBI lineage: Eukaryota > Metazoa > Chordata > Mammalia > Sirenia > Trichechidae > Trichechus > Trichechus manatus. The sequence goes on along the minus strand of NW_004443992.1, from coordinate 9,619,918 downwards.
CCCCCTTTCATATGTTATTTCATCTAACGAATCCTTGCCATAACTGTGCTCATGAGGAACCTGTGCATACACCAAGAGGCAGTCATTGGAACAGAGTAACGGGATATTGAGTGGTTTAAAATCAGGGAAGTTGTGTGTCAGGATTATACCCTTTCACCGTACTTATTCAGTCTGTATGCTGAGCAAATAATCAAGAAGCTGGTTTATATGAAGAAGAATGCGACAGCAGGATTGGAGGAAGACCGTTAACAACCTGCGTTATGCCGATGACACAGCCTTGCTCGCTGAAAGTGAAGAGGACTTGAAGCACTTACTGATGAGGACCAAGGACTACAGCCTTCAGTATGGATTACACCTCAACATAAAGAAAACAAAAACCCTCCCAACTGGGCCAATGAGCAACATCATGATAAACAAAGAAAAGATTGAAGTGGTCAAGGATTTCATTTTACTTGGATCCACAATCAACGCCCATGGAAGCAGCAGTCAAGAAATCAAATGGTGTATTGCACTGGGCAAATCTGCTGCAAAAGACCTCTTTACAGTGTTCAAAAGCAAAGATGTCACTTTGAGGACGAAGGTGCGCCTGACCCAAGCCATGATATTTTCAATCACCTCATATGCATGTGAAAGCTGGACAATGAGTAAGGAAGACCAAAGAAGAATTGATGCCTCTGAATTGTGGTGTTGGTGAAGAATATTGAATATACCATGGACTGCCAGAAGAAGGAATAAATCCGTCTTGGAAGAAATACAGCCAGAATGCTCCTTAGAATCGAGGATGGTGAGAGTTGGTCTCATGTACTTTGGACATGTTATCAAGAGGGACCAGTCCATGGAGAAGGACATAATGCTTGGTAAAATAGAGGATCAGTGAAAAAGAGGAAGATCCTTGATGACATGTATTGACAGTGGCTGCAATAATGGACTCAAACATAGCAATGATTGTGAGGATGACACAGGACTGGGAAGTGTTCCGTTCTGTTGTACGTGGGGTCACTATGAGTTGAAACTGACTTGACGGCACCAAACAACAACAACAACAATCCTTGCCATGACCCCATGAAGGAAATATAATTATCCTTTACAGATGAGGAAATTGAGCCTCGGTGAGGTTAAATGACCTGCCTGAAACTACACAGCCAGTAGGGAAGAAGATGGAATTTAAATGCTGCTTTATGGGATTCTCAAACCACAAGGCGTCTTCGCAAGTACAGGTCATGTGTTGCTGGGGTTCTGTCTGTCCTGACATCTGTTTTCTCATCTGTAAAATGGGGATAATAACCGTACCTACCTCACAGGAATGTTATAACGATCAAGGGAGATAATCCTAAACCTTGCACATAGTAAACCTCAAAAACACTGTTATTACCATTGAAGAAGACCCTGTCAAGATAATGGGAAAATAATTATTAAAGCTTGTCATAGGTACAGGGAAGTGCTTTATACCAATCTCTCTACTTTTGCATATGTTTGAAAATTTCCATAATAAAAAAAAAAAAAGAAATTAACTAAGTGCTGATGATGTGTCTTGTTGGAACTAGCAGCCAACAGATCAAGAAATACAGGCTTTTTGGAATGAATGATGGTCACATGAAAATTCAACAAATAAAAGCCTGGATTTTGTAATTAAAAAACAAACCCTCTCAGGAAATTATCCTTAAATTGTCTATGGAAGTTTTTGGGAGGATGAAGTAATCCTGTGGGTAAGGTTGAATCAGAAGATGAAGTTTGCTTACATCTTCAAAAAGCCTTTGGATCTAGTTCCACAGCGAAAACTATTTACAAAACCAAGGAGCGAGAGAGAGAAAGAACAAGAAAGCACGAGCGTGGAACTAGGGGAAATGTGCAGTAGAAAGAGAGCTGATTTTAGAAATGAGAAACAAAGGGTCGGGATTAAAAGCACTTCTCTAGATGGGGAAATGCAGAATGTTAATTCTCCTAGGGATCAGTGCTAGGCCCAGGTTTACTCACCAGCTTCAGAAAGCTCTCCAAGAAGGATGTTTAGTGACATCTCCAAGTCTGCACATGACCCAAGGCTTTTCCAGACAGTGAAAACACCAAATCATGACAACAAACAGCAGGAAGTATCCAGAGACTGTGTGAATTGTTAGAGAAATGTCAACTGAACGTCTATATCATTATCACTGAAAATAAAACAAGTGCAATCTCCGAATCCTACTTAGAGGATTATGGGCTTATTCTACCCAGGACATGCGTCTTAATGACAACAAAAGATTTATTTGTCAAATTTTTCAAGTGACTACTATGTGCCAGGAACTGTGCTAGGCCAAGAGGGATACAAAGGTGAATAATGCAAAAGAAGAAAAAAGAAGTCTCTCTTTAAAGGTTAGTAGCTGGTTCTTTTAGATAACAGTTCAAACGTAGCCAAAAAGATCAGCAGAAGGCAGGCTATGGCTTGGAAGAACACTGACACAAAACATTACCTTTGTACCCTTGTACAAAATCATAGTGCATCTGCAGGTGTGTGTGTGTGTATTTCCTGAAAAAGGAAGGCTGAAAGGGGATATGAACACCATCTGTGAAACCACCAAAGAAACAGATGGGATAAACATAAGGTTATTCAACCTAAATCCGAATGTGCTAGAATTACAGGATATTCTTTGAAATCCAAAAGAGGTAAATTTAGGACACATAAGATCAAATATGAATTTATGCTGTAAGTCGTAAATTCATGAAACTTGCAAACTCGAGAGATAATATAAGCTGAAATAGAAGTAGCTTTGTGAAATGGGAAAAAGGGACATAATTCCAGTTTAACAGAATTTTTAGGACACGACCAAATCCTAATCCCCACCAAGCAACAAAACAAAACCCAAGATAAAGACGTGAGAAAGGATGTTTGCTCTCCCTAATTTGGGATAGTTTAACAAATGGAGAAGTTCGTGGGAGGCAGTGGAATGAAACTGACCATGTGAACACTGGTGAGCTACAACAATTCTTGGGAAATCTCATTAAGGTTTGAGCTTGTATTATGATACCCTTTACTGACAACCTCTCTACTCTGACAGCTGTATACACCAGCGAGCTCAGGGCTCCTCTTGTCCCATGCTTACATGGATGGGTCTGGATAGACAAGAAAGAGAGTTTCATACTTTGAGATCCAATTTTTTTGCTCAGAAAAAGAGGTGAATACATTGTCTCCCAAAGTCTAGGGTCAGAGTGATAAAATGTTGAGATTCTTAAAAGGAAAATTCTGATGGCCCTGTTCAATAATCTAATAGAAATCTAATTAATGTTAAATATTTTTAGCTAACACACTAAACCAAACCAAACCTATCGCCATCAAGTCAATTCCAACTTATAGCAAACCTATAGGGCAGAGTAGAACTGCCCCATAGGGTTTCCAAGGAGCAGCTGGTAGATTTGAACTGCGGACCTTTTGGATAGCAACCATAGCTCTTGACCACTGTACCACCAGGGCTCCAGCTAACACAGTAGTTAGCTAAAAATAATGGCCCTGTGGTGTTGACCTCTGTTTAACCTGTGTGTACTTACTGTGACTGCTAGATCATTTATTTAAAACCAGCTCTCCTGATGATCCAACTTTCTTTATAAAGAGAATTTTGAAAACGTGGTAAGACAATGGAAAAGAAAAAAAAAAAACCCAGAAAAACAAAAAAACTCAACCAATACACCTCTACTTCTACGTCAGCATAACTGCATGTTTGTTCATGAATTATTTGCAAGTCTTTGTGGACACATTAATTTTTTTTATATAGTTGCAACCATAATTGAATAATCACTTTGATTTCTGCTTTTAAAGTGTTAAATCAGTGGTTCTCAACTGGGGTCGATTGATTTTGCCCTTCAGGGGACCTTTAGCAATTCTGGAGACATTTTTGATTGTCACAACTGGGGAGGGGGAAACCCATACGTGTATGTGTGTGTCTGTAACCTTTACACATATGAACTTGGTGTGCATGTGTACTGGCATCTAGTGAGTAGAGGCAAGGGATACTGCTCAACATGCTACAATGCACAGGACAGCCCCTGCTACAAAGAATTATCTGGCCCGAAATATCAATGGTATTGAGGCGGAGAAGCCCTGCATTAAACTATGAGCATTAAGTCACAGTTTCTAGTATGAACAATCATTATTTTTTAATGCCCGAATTAAATCCCTGACTGAGGGGAATATATTATAATTAACTTAATCATTTCCCTGATGTTAGACTCTTAAATCGTTTCCAATTTCTCTGTTATAGATAATGCTGCAATGAACATCTTCAGTCACTTTTTTTCTGCTGAGTTATTTATTTCCTTAGAATAGATCTCCAGACGTCAGAAATCAATGGGTATAAATATTTTCCTATGTTTCACAAATCTTATTTCCATTTTGATTAACAAATGGATTAAACTAATTGGCAATCTGCCAGAAGTGTATAAGCAAACCAGTTTTTACCAAAACCTCAGTACCTCTCAGTTTTACTATTAAAAAAAGTGCATGTGTGTGTGTGGGGGTGGGGGCACAAATCTTAAGTACAAAACGGTACCTCCAGGTTGCCTCAATTTACATTTAAATTACTATGGAGGATGAATAAAAAATATTTGTTTCCTGTCAGTATTATTTTTTGGTATGAATTGTTTATATCTTTTGTTTATTTTTCTAAAAGGTTTTCAATGTTCTTCTTTTAAAATTGAATGAGATCTTTACCAGGTATAGATATAAACTCGAGTTGTAGATAAAAAATTAAAAAAAGTTTCTTTCCTCCCCCACTGCATAGATACGTTAACATTTCCTCCTGGAATTTTCAAGCACATTTACAATTTTAATACTCTTCTTAGGTGCTGGTCACCTCACCCAACCTGCAGCCTCTACACAGAGAAACCCTGGGGAAGAGGAAAAGCTTCTCTCATGATTGATGTCAGTCACCGAGGTAAGAGCAATTCTTGGTCTCTGAAGGTATCCCAGGAACTAATTTTTCTTAATCAAACGAAGGGCCTTAGGAGGAGCCACAAGGCAGAAAGGAAAATAGATCTGAGAAAGAATACCAAATTCTGTGAGTTTGAAGGACCTACGTTAAAAAGGGCACCATACCCTTAGGACTTCAGAACTGGCAGTGCACCATATGCAGCTATTAATATGCAAAAAATGCCTTCATAAATACTTGATTCTGCTCACAGTGGGGAGGCAGTTCATTTGAAAGAGTAAATGGGAGCTTGGAGTTGAAACACGTCTGCTTGTCTCCTTTTTTTTCTTTCCATTGCTCTTTTCATCTTTATGTTTTCCCTTGTAGTTTTCTTTCCCCGCTTTTCCCAGACTTAACCCTCTCCTCCAATTCCTAGGAAGTTGTTGATGTCAGTTGCTACTCTCATTTCTATTTATGGACTTTATTTATGAATCCTCGGGTCAGGTGTGGAAAGGGTTCCTCAGTAGCCATTCCCACCCTTTGCCGTCGTTCCGTGCACTGGAAGCAGTAGCCATAACCCTCCCAGCTCTCCCAGTGCGGACAAACGCTTAGAAAATACAGATCAAAGGTCTTTAAAAATCAACCAGTAGGGGGCACCCGAGGCAGCGTCCAGAACCGGGTAATTCCATTAACTCAGTCACGTCTGCGAAGCGCCTTCTGGCTTTCTCTCTTATCCACACGTCAGAAATTGTTTTCCAAATCCAGGTCTGTGACTTCTCGTTAAAGGGTAGTGATGCCAAAATATTTCACCTTTGGGATTCTTTTTTCTCTCAGCTAGCACAAGGATAAAAAAGTCGAAGTCTTTTATGTGACTGAACTCCTAATATGGTCAGACCCCGAGAAAGGGAGAGAGGGAGGGAAGGGGTGAGTCAGTGGGGAATTAATGAAAAGGAAAGGAGAAGAGCAGACACTGCTGATGCTGATAAAGATCAATTTTGTGTGGCATCCTACGCCTGCTTCAGAGGGGGAAGGCGACAGTAGAAGGAATCCACTGGGTTTGCCAGTGGCCTATCAAGGTACGTAACTGAAATGTGCTGGGAAGAAATTTGTTTCTAAATCCTTTCCAGATGATTTATAGTAAACACGAAATTAGTCATTTACGTGGAGGAGGTTGAGGAAGTAGTTAAAATCGAAGTCAGTGGTTAATCTGATAAACGGCCATATAGCTTCAAGAAGTAAGGGGAGGTGTTATGGAATGAATTATGCCCCCCCAAAATATGTGTTGTAAATCCTAACCTCTATGCCTGTGGTTATAATCCCATTTGGGAATGGGCTGTCTTTGTTATGTAAATGAGGCAGAATTAGTGTAGGGTGTATCTTGAGTCAATCTCATTTGAGATATAAAAGAGATTAAACAAGCAAGTGAAAGAAGCAGAGGTGAGGGAAGAGAGGTGTCAAGCCACATGAAGATCACCCAGGAGCAGAAGCTCAGAAGAGACAAGGACTTTCCTCAGAGAAAGAAAGCCTTCCTCCAGAGCCGGTACCCTGAATTCGGACTTCTAGCTCCCTAAACTGTAAGAAAATAAATTTCTGTTTGTTAAAGCCACCCATCTGTGGTATTTCTGTTATAGCAGCACTAGATAATTAAGACAGAATTTGATCCTGGCGGAATAGGGTGCTACTCTAACAGATACCTAAAATGTGGACACAGTTTTATAATTGGGTAATGAGTAGAGGCTGGAAAGATTTAAACGTGCCTAATGGTAAAAGCTGGAGCCATGGTGGTACAGTGGTTAAAGTGCTTGATGCTAACCAACAGTTTGGCGGTTTGAACTCACCAGCTGCTCTGTGGGAGAAAGATGTGGCAGTCTGCTTTCATAAAGATTTACAGCCTTGGAGACCGCCATGGGACAGTTCTACTCTGTCCTGTAGGGTCACTATGAGTCAGAATCCACTCAGTAGCAGTGGGTTTGGTTTTTTGGTTAATAGTAAAAGCCTATATTGCCTTGAAGAGACTGTTGGTAGAATTATGGATGTCAAAGGTGAATCTGATGAGGGCTCAGAAAGAAGTGAGGAGAGCTATAGAGAAAGTCTCTGTTGTCTTAGAGAATATATATGGCACCAGCAACAGAATGTTGTTAGAAATGTGGACATTAAATGTGCTTCTGGTGAGGCTTTAAAAGGAAATAAATGATGAACATGTAATTGGACAATGGAGAAAGGGTGATGCTTTTTATGTAGTGGCAAATAACTGTCTGAATTATGTTCAAATGTTTGGTGGAAGGTGGAACTTGTAAGCGATGAACTTGGATATTTAGCTGATGAGATTTCTAAGCAAGATCTTACAGAGGCCACGTGGTATGTCCTTGCCACTTATAGTAAAATGCGAGAGGAAAGAGATGGACTTAAAAACGAACTGTGCAAAATGAAACTAAAACTTAAAGATGTGAAAAATTCTGTTGTACAAACTAAGGACATATGTCTTAGAAAGTTTACCAAGGATGTGGCTAAACAATCTTTTGTTAAAGAGATTAATCCTGTGACTGATGGATCTAACCAACTACCACTACAGAAAACCCATCAGCATAGACGGAAGGAGACAGAGAAAGAATGAAAGAAAAGGAGGCTGCCTGCTTCTTTGAATTCTACAGGCAAGAAACAGGCCAAAGGAACTACATCTGTTGTCCTCCGAGAAAAGAAAAGGACCACCCCTGGAGTAGCTAGGAGATCAGCAGAACTGTTGGAAGGAGCACGGGAAGCAGGCCCTTCTTAGTTTCAAAGGGTAGGGCCACAGTCTCCTGGATGTCAAAGGGTGGGGCCACGGGAAGCAGGGCTGCATTGGTTTCAGAGGGTGCCTTCACAGCCTCCTAGGTTTAAAAGAGTCAGATCTTCACCAACTTGGTTCCAGAGTGTGGTGCTGCCATTACGATGTGCTGCCAGCACCCCAACAGCCTGCTGTCCAAAGTGAGGGGGTGGGGCTGTCATGCCCAGGGGCAGAAGAACAGGGCCTACCAGGGCTGAGGGGGTGGGGCTGCCACTTAGATGGACCAGGAGAATGGGGCTGCCCAAGGCTCTGGGAGCAGAATTACCATCCCAGTGGGCCTGGAAGGCAGAGCTGAAGCCCAGGGCTGAGGAACCTCCACCCAGAATCCAGAAAGCATGGCCAACACTCAGAGTCTAGAGGGTCCCAAAAAACAGAGGATTATCTTCAAGCCTTGAGAGCTAATGTAATTTGTTCTGCTGGGTTTTGGACTTGCTTGGTAGCTGTTATCCTTTCTTTCCCTCCGGTTTCTCCCATTTGTAATGGAAATGGCTACCTTGTGCCTGTTCCACCACTGTACTGTGGAAACAGATTCTAGATTTCACAGGTTCACAGATGAAGAGGAATTTTGCTCCAGGATGGAATACACCTAAAGTCTCACCCATATTTGATTTAGAGGATTCAGAAGATGAGATTTCGGGCTTGGAGTGGATTGAAGACTTTTGGGATGACGTGATGGGGTGAATGTGTTTTGCATGTGGCAAGGGCAGGAATTTTGGGGGGCCAAAGGGTGGAATGTTATGGATTGAATTATGTCCCCTCAAAATATGTGTTGTAAATCCTAACCTCTATGCCTGTGGTTCTAATCCCATTGGGAATGGGCTGTCTTTGTTATGTTAATGAGGCAGGATTAGTGTAGGGTATATCTTGAGTCAATTTTGGGATATAAAAGAGATTAAACAAGGGTGCAGAGCAGAGATGGGAGAAGAGAGATGCCAAGCCACGTGAAGATCTCCCAGGAGCAGAAGCTAAAAGAGACAAGGACCTTCCTCCAGAGCTGGAGGAAGAAAACTTTCTCCTAGAGCTGGCACCCTGAATTTGGACTTCTAGCCTCCTAAACTGTAGGAAAATAAATTTCGGTTTGTTAAAGCCGCCCATCTGTGGTATTTCTGTTATAGCAGCACTAGATAACTAAGGCGGGGGAGAGGAAGCGAAGGAAGACAACTCTTCCACAATTTTCTCCTTGTTTGGGGGCTGGCAGAGCTCCCTAGACTTTTTGTCAAATGGCTTTCCTTTTTAGACATACTTCTAAAGAAAATAAGTCTACTGTGACTTAAAAAAATCAGCTGGCTCTGGAGAGAAAAACTTCCTTCATTTCTCAAAGGAGACACAGAGTAAGCTGAAGTCCTCAGAGTAAGCCAACTGCTATAGCCTCATGGAGGAAACCCAGGGTTGCTGTTTAAGACCCTCAGTCCCATGCTCCTCTCGCTGACTGCAAAGTTCCTAATTCAGTCTGGGACTTAATTTGACATGTCTGAGCTACTTTTTTATTGCAGGTTGATATTAGGTGTATTGAAGTACAAATTCACAGGCTGTGTGAATTTGGAATGTGTTTAGGGTCTGTGAGCCATTTGCAAGGCCTTTGGAGTTATTTTTCCAGTTGTTGAGTTGATTCTGACTCATGGTGACCCCATATGCGTCAGAGTAGAACTGTGTTCTATGGGGACTTCAATGGCTATGATCTTTTGGAAGTAGCTCACCAGGCCTTTTCCGAGGCAGCTTTGGGTGAATTTGAACCACAACACTTTCAGTTAGTAGCCAAACACTTAACCATTTGCACCACCCAAGGACTTTGAAGTTTTAGAACTATGAAAATATAGCATATATTTTTGTTAGTCACAGGCTCTCTTAAAAAAGGAAAGCTTCTAGATCCCTTATAAAGGGTGTCTTCAAAGTAGGCAAGAAGCTCTGGTGGCGCAATGGTTAAACACTTGGCTGCTAACCAAAAGGTCAGTGGTTCGAACCCACTAGCCGCTCCACAGGAGAAAGATGTGGCAGTCTGCTTTGTAAAGATTTACAGCCTTGGAAACCCAATGGGGGAGTTCTACTTTGAACTATAGGGTCACTGTGCGTTGGAATTGACTTGACACCAATGGGTCAAAGTAGGCATTAAAAAAAAAAAAAAAATGCAAACGTTAGTTCTGTGATTCCTCAGTAGCAGGGAGGAGCTGCTTGGCTGTGTTTTACCTCAGCAGTAGTGGGACCCAGGCCTGTGGTCCTAACAGGGAGACTTCAGGCCCTTCCTCAGAACCCAGCTCAGGCACATAGATGAAAACAAAACCATTTTTATTTTTTAATGAGTGTGAAGCACGAGGAGACAGCCAGGCTGGGCAGGAAGTTGGAGATAAGGGAGAAATAGAGATCAGTGGCCTGGGAGGCTGTCACACAGCAGGGAGAGTCCCCTGGAGCTGTGTGTGCTGCTTCTGTCTCACATTCTCTGAGACCCTGGGTTTCTCAGCTCTGGGAATTCCCCTGGGTTTCCTCTCCAGGGAGAGTTTGAAGACAGTTCCAGCCTCAAAGCTTCCAATGAAGGAAAAAACTTATAAATATTTGTGCACACATGTCCTCGAACCACTGATAGATATTCCTAACCCATTCAGCTGAAGCATTTTTCTCCTTTCTTCATGGTTTCTTTGCATTTTTTTCTTGGTTGCTAATTTTGCATCCCCCTGTTAGAAATGAAAATTGGAGTGGGCAAGTGGGCCCAGTGGCCCAAAGTCTTAGTGCCTCCTGCCTTGAAGAATGATGCCTTTCTTTATTTCCTTGTTCACTTTTTGACTTGGCGGAAGTCAGAGAAAGGCCTATCCAGTTTATTCATGCACATAAAGAGCCAGACAAAACAGTCCAAGTCCAAGAGTTAAGGAACCTCTGTGATTGTATAGGTCCCTGGGTGGTGCAGACAGTTTGCACTCGACTTCTAACCTAAATGTTGGTGATTTGAACCCACCCAGCAGAGCTGTGGAAGAGAAGCCTGGAGATCTGCTTCCAAAATGATTACAGCCAAGAAAACCATATGGAGAAGTTCTACCTTATAACACATGGGGTTGTCATGAGCTGGAATCAACTGGAAGGCAAGTTTTGTTTTTTTTTTCTAAATGATTGTAAAGTCTGCATGCCTCATCTTACAGATTAGGCAAATGAGGCCCAGAGAGGTGAAGAGTCTCACCCAGGGTCACACAGCAAGCTGGGACAAAACCCCAAGAATCCAGACTCCCAGTCTCATGCTCCCTCAGAGTCAATACTGTACCTGCTTATCTGGCTTTGGGGTTAAAGATGAGGTTTCATAAAGATTCATGTGAAGATTGGTCCTAGATTCAGTGTTTCCTGTGGTGAAAATCAGAGAGAAAAAAGATAAGGGTTGTTAGATCCAGATCTCAGGAATTTTTGTAAATATACCATGCACATACACACCTAGTTCATATGTGTGTGAGGTTGTAAACACACACCGATGGGATTCATATTTACTCACCAAATAGCACCCACAAACTCCCTATGTTAAGACCTTGTATTCAAATTTATATATTTTTGGTTTGGTAGCTCTTTAAAAGAACAAAAGCAATTCTTTGTCCTGCTAAAATTCAGATAAAGCTGAAATTAAAAAGGGAATATTGATGGGAAAAAAAAATCTGCTGATGCTGTTAAATATAAATTTTGTATGATTGCACTTTACTGAAGTAGGAAAATGCCTCTGTGACCTTCCAGATGTAGAGATCAGAGGCTTCCCTTTTCTCTTGTAATGTGGAAGGGCATCAGCAAAGCTGGAAACATAAAGCAAACAAATGCTGAGGCCTAAGTGGGGCAGGGGGTTGGAGTAGGGAGAGAGGAGGGGATGGGGGAGGGGTGGGACCAACAGAAATCATGGTGCCTCATCATGAAGCGACACCGACGTGGGGTTGGTGTGTCATTTGCATGACTCTCCTCTCTGGTTGGTATTATCACTGCATTCTGCAGGCTTGGAAGCTGAGGCTTGAAATCTGAAGCAACTTACCCAAGGTTGGATAACTAGTGAGGTTTTGAGTCAGGATTTGGTCCTGCCAGCACCCCAACAGCATTGCCTTCCGTTTCCTGTTGTTTTTCAGCTACCCTCTTCTGCCTTGTTTGAAAATGGCTTCTGCACAGATTGGAAGCATGTCTTATTTAAGACAGCTGGGGAAACTGGGGCCCAGAGTGTGGTTTCCTGTGATGGGCTCAGTGCTGCCCCTTGAAATAGTCCAAGAGCAGGACCAGAACCCAGATATGACTTAGCGTCTTATACTTTTCCCTGCGTATCACACTGCCTTCTGTTAGCCTCACTTGAGCTTGCCACATCACAGCTGCTTGGCCATGATCCATCCTCTGGACAAATCCGGCCCAGCAGAAGTGTGTGGTGATGAAGTTCACTTCACTGTGGCTTGGAAGGAACTATGGGTCTCTTAGAAATGAAACTTATAAATTCTAATGCATAAGGAAAGTTCTTGTAACACCAGAAGAATGAATCAGTCAGCCAGAGTTCAAGAAATGTAAACACATTTTTAGATAGGAGACTGAAAAATCGCTTAGGACTTCTCCATCTCTTGGGTCAAGACCCTGCTAATTTACTGAGGTCCAAGCTGTCAAGGAGGAGACACAACTCAAACTGCATTCCTGGGAGATAAAGCAATGGGAGTGGTAAAACTTCCTCTCAGAACAACGTGGCAAGATCTACCCTTGTTATCAAGCCAAATAAACTGACTGACCCATCGACCAACCCAAGCAACTGGCTGTGAACACAAGATCCATTTCTTTTTCATTATCCAGGAGCTGGTGTGCACATTCACAGACTACAGACTGCACTGCTTCCAGGCACGTCAGAAACTGGGAGCTCAGAGTCTTTCTGTGATGAACATTTCTGCCACTAAAGAGATAAACAGAAAACACATTCCTTCCCTGGCTGCCCACCATCAGGCCTGAACAGACTTTCAAGCGCTAACATTAATCTAACCACAGGCTTTTAGCAAGCAGATAGCATTACCACTAGATAATCAGGCAGTTTTAGAGATGACCCTTGCTAGGTGGGGTCTCATCCCAAGCCTCTTCTGCCTTCTTCAAATCATGGGATCCTTCACCAAACACTCAAAACTTGAAAAGCAGGAAAGAATATCCGATTCTCGCCTGGGATACTGGGCTGTAAATTTTCCTTTTATTTAAATCTGTGTTGACTATGTTTGATTTCCAAGTTGTTGTTTGTTGCTTTAAGTAAGAATGAGACACAGTCGTATCCATGCCCATGGTTTCAGAACTCTCATTTCTCTTAGACACTGTGGTGGGCCCTATCAGGTATCAGAATAGAGACTTAAGGCCAAAGAATCACCGTATCAAGCAAGGTGGGCCAGATGGCTCCTTCTCAGATGCGTGTCAGGGCTTGGGAAAGGCTTCGGGACCACAGGCTCCAAAGTGGCCACACATTTGGTGGCTACGAGGGCAATGCTGTTGGGGTGCTGGCAGAAGCCTCTTTAAATATGTTTAGGGCCTTCTCCCATACATACTGCTTCCGAGGCAAGAGCACACTTTGATGTCTAGTATGCTCTCATGGAACTGTCCCCATAACCTGCAGCAGCTCATCATTGGGGAGGGGATACATCCATTGCCAAACACATCTCAGCAAGCACTTTTGCCTTCTTACAGTTTTGCACGTGGGCTTGCTGGTCCCCAGCAGAAACCAGTTGAAGGAAGCCTAAGAGTCAGCTTTTGTACCTTCATGGTTTTGGTTTTTTTTGGTCAAAAATAGAAAATACAAGTGCAAATTCCAGATTATTAAAAAAAATTCTTCCCAGTATAAACTTACCCATAAAAGGAGGGATAATTCTGGTTCCTTTCCATAGTCCTGCTGATCTTTCCTTAAGAATGATATCTAAAAATACTATATTTTATAGAATGTGACTTAAGACGCCTACGACCTATAGTATGTTTGCCGTGTTATAATAAATCTCAAGTCTGTTTGTTTAATGCAAAAGACCCAAGATGACCTTTAGTATTGTCATTATCAATTTCTCGGGACAAGACTTAAGACTGTTTATGCTACACATTTTTGCTTTAAATTTTCCTAGATGAGGAGGAGGGTAAAATGGGAGTATCAAACAGTTGCTCAAGACCTGAGAAAGTCTGCAGGCTAAAGATATGCTCCAACAAACTCTGTTAAAGAAGCCCAGTGGACAGATCTAGAATATATGAGTCAGTCTGAATTTAAATATGGAAATTCCTAGTAAATGTGAGGGCAATATTTTTCTTCTAATTTGGAATAACAATCTTTTTCTCTGCTTATATCTTCTTAGACCAAGACTAGATAAGTCTCAAGGGTCTGGCTTTAGCTTTGCAAACACCAACTTCTCTCAAAAGTTCATATATTTGATGGAGAAGTCCAAAGTTACATGGCAGTTTACCAAGCCCAAAATGGAAGGCAGGCTAAATGATGGAATTTAAATTTGAGTTGAGTAGCAACAAAATAGCAACTATGTGATAAACCCTCCAATCAAGATACATTATAGGATTATGAGAATACCTGTGGTAGAAGACTTTGGGGAAGAAGGGAATTAGAAAAAGAGACTGAAGGTGACCCTACATACAAAGTGGTCAATCAAGTCAATTCATGTGGTGGTCTTGTATCTCTGGAAAATATTGTTCTTGGTCACTGACTCTCAAACAAATACAGACATTGGATCTCTCAGCCTCCAGTCTTACCCACTCCAATCCATTCCCTGTAGCTGGGAAAGTCACTTCTCTAAAATAAAAATCTGGCTATGTCAATCCCTACGTAAGCAGCACCCCACAGCCTTTGGGATAATTTCTTTAGTTGCTCTGCTTACCCTTTGATCTGGCTCCTGCCTACCTCACCAACTGTTTTGTTCACCATTCTGTCCCCTATATGTACCCTGAGATTCAGTCATTCCAAACTGCTTACATTTCTCCCATGCTGCCATCTGCCATACTCTCTCTCACCTTCATATGGTCCCTTCCCTTGGAACATCCTTCCATCTTCTCCACTTGGCTAGATCCTATATATGGCCTTAGAAACTCAGCTTAAGTGTCGTCTTCCAAAAGTCTTCTCTGACCTCCTGGCTGAGTTAGACTGTGCTCATTCATAACTCTCAGTACACTCCACCACTGTGGATTACTTTAATGCCTGGCCTTTGTCTCTCAACTGTAATCCTAGTGCCTAGCACAGTAGATGGTCAATTAGTGTTTGCTGAATGAATGAATGAGCAATCTCTATGTACTTTGTAAAAACAGACTTACTGATTCCTTCTGTTGGACATGTTCTAATGCTGGTGTCTACACTGATTTTCTAATGAGGAGTTGTAGGGAATCTAAGACAACAGCAAATGAAAACCCTTAGGCCAAAGGGAGATGTGCAAAAAAAGTAAGAGAGAGAAACTAAGAAGGAAAAAAGAATCCTTAAGAAAAGCCTCATGCTTCTTTTTGGTCTTTCCAAAGGGTGATGAAATAGAAAACAGTATTTATGAATTACTGGTTAACAAAAGTTATAATTTGGTTATCAATCTGACAGAAGAAAATTAATTTTCTAAACTTTTTTATAGGTTGAGAAGTATAACACACACACACACACACACACACACACACACACACACACACACACACATATATCTATATCTTGGAACGTATGTTGTTAGGTGCCGTCGAGTCGGTTCTGACTCATGGCGACCCTATGTACAACAGAACAAAATACCACCTGGTCTTGTGCCATCCTCACAATTGTTGTTATGCTTGAGTCCATTGTTGCAGCCACTGTGTCAAACCATCTCATTGAGGGTCTTCCTTTTTTTCACTGACACTCTGCTTTACCAAGCATGATGTCCTTCTCCAGGGACTGGTCCTTCCTGATAACATATCAAAAGTATGTGAGATGAAGTCTTGCCATCTTTGCTTCTAAGGAGCATTCTGGCTGTACTTACTCCAAGACAGATTTGTTCATTCTTCTGGCAGTCCATGGTATATTCAATATTCTTCGCCAACGCCTTAATTCAAAGGCATTAATTCTTCTTCACTCCCACGCATCTGTTTGTCGCACTGTGAGGACTTGCATGTTGCTGTGATGCTGGAAGCTGTGCCACCGGTATTCAAATACCAGGAGGTGGACATGTTTGAGCAGAGCTTCCCAGACTAAGACGGACTAGGAAGAAGGACCTGGCGGTCTACTTCTGAAAGGAATTAGCCAGTGAAAACCTTACAAATAGCAACAGAACATTGTCTGATATAGTGCTGGAAGATAAGCTCCTCAGGTTGGAAGGTACTCAAGAGATGACTGGGGAAGAGCTGCCTCCTCAAAGTAGGGTCGACCTTAATGACATGGATGCAGTCAAGCTTCTGGGGCTTTAATTTGCTGATGTGGCACAACTCAAAATGAGAAGAAACAGCTGCAAACATCCATTAATAATAGGAACATGGAACGTATGAAGTATGAATCTAGGAAAATTGGAAATTGTCAAAAATGAAATAGAAGGCATAAACATCGATATCCTAGGCATTAGTGAGCTGAAATGGACTGGTATTGGCCATTTTGAATCGGATAATCACATGGTATACTCTGCCGGGAATGGCAGATTGAAGAGGAGTGGAATTGCATTTATTGTCAAAAAGAACATTTCAGGATCTCTCCTCAAGTACAATGCTGTCTGCGATAGGATAATATCCATAATTAGAATGTATACCAGCCTTAAAATGGATTGTACTAAGTACTACTTTCCTGCTTCAGCGAGACCCTGTTCTCTTGTGTGTTTCATGCATTAAATGAAGAAGAGCAGATCCTGGCCATTTAGGAGGAATACATCCTGAGGATCTCAAGAATCCTTAGATTTATGAATACCACTAGTGTATATCATATCCCCAATAAAACTAAAGCAGAACTGAAAAAATGGGAGAGTTCTTCAGGCTCTTAATGAGACTATAAATAAAGGATTAGATTGATTTATAAAACAATTTTTGGCAGAGAATCATCACTTCGTCAGACCATTTCACTTTCTCTTACTTCCATCACTAGCCCCACCAATTGGCTTTTCTTTTTTTTCAAGGCAATTAAATATGTAAAGAAACAATGTTCTTCTTTTTAAAAAACAACTTCACAAGAGCTATTTGCAGATGTTGCAATGAACATAGATCACGCCCCTGAGATGGGGGTGCCGGAGGTTGGCTAGGCCCACTCACTGCATATGACTGTCTTCTGTCTCCCAACTTTACAACGTCTATAGTTCGACTTCATGCTTCTGTAAAATGACAGATTGTATGTGTCCTTGACTTTTGAGGTCTTTTGCAAATAGTTGAAACTGACTTTTTAGTCCGCAAATACCCAAAGTCCATCATCTATATAATTTTCCAGAATCCTATCATGTTAATCTAAAAATATTCATTAAAGCCAAATGACCAAAAAGAAAACAAAAAGTTGTGAAACCTCTATTGTTGTTGTTATTAGATGCTGTTGAATCAGTCCCGACTCATGTACAACAGAACGAAACACTGCTGGTCCTGCGCTATCCTCACAATTGTTGTTTGAGCCCATTGCTGCAACCGCTGCGTCAGTCCATCTCATTGAGGGTCTTCCTCTTTTTCGCTGACCCTCCACTTTACCAAGCATGATGTTCTTCTCCAGGGACTTGTCCCTCCTGATAACATGTCTAAAGTATGTGTGATGAAGTCTCGCCACCCTTGCTTCTAAGGATAGAAACCTCTATAGGTGATACCAGTAAACGGATGTTTTAAAGTGCCCTTGGAACTTAATTCCAGGGGGTATTTAGTATTTCCAGAGTAGTGTTATATCCATTTTCTTAAAAACAAATAGGAAATGTTAAACATAAAAAGATATAAGTTTTTTTTGTCAAGATCGTTGAGCAAATCAAGGGAGCAAATAAGTTTATTCTAAGCCCTGAAAGAAGTACTCTATGCTTGTATAGGCAGTCCCACTGGAATGTAGTTTCCTGCAGAAACTATGTTGTACATGGTGATTAGGATCCTGTCTCAGTCATCTGGTGCTGCTATAACAGAAAGACTGTGAGTGGGTGGCTTTAACAAACAGAAATTTATTTCCTTACAGCTTAGGAGGCTAGAAGTCCGAAATCACAGCACTGGCTCTAGTGGAAGCCTTTCTCTCTCTGTCGGCTCTGGAGAAAGGTTCTTGTCTCTTCAGCTTCTATCCCTTAGCTCCTTGGTGATCTTCATGTGGCATAGCATCTGTTATCCCCCATCTCTGCTTTCTTCTCTATGCCTCATCTGTCCTTTTTATATCTTGAAGGTGGTTGGCTTAAGACACACCCTACACTGATATGGCTTGACATAACAAAGAAAACCCATTTCCAAATGGGATTATAACCACAGGTCTAGGGATTAGGATTTACAACACATAATTCTGGGGGACACAATTCAATCCATAACAAATCCCAAGTCAATTTGAGAAAAAGCCTGTTTAACCAATGTTGTAGTTGAAGTCTTCCGCTTGTCAAATATTTAGGAAACACCTATGTAGATTTTGTCTGCCATGTTGTAGCTGGTACTGGGGAGACAAGTGGGTCCCTGCCCTTAAAGAACTTGCAGCCTAACAGAGTGAAAAGTCTAGAAAGTAGGTAAGACTGTGAGGGACATGCTGAGATGGGATAAGGATGGGCACAATGTGAGCGCAGGGAGGAGGCCTGTCAACTAGTCAGGGGAGCGGGTGGGGGCAGAGAAGCAGCCTGGAGGGAAGTCGTCTTGCCAGCTAAATTGGGAACTGAAGGATGAGTAGGAGTTAACCAGGCAAAGGGGTAAATTCGGGGCATAGGAGGAGATGGGGCATTGCGCTGTAGGCCAGGGGTGGATTATCCGATAAGCAAGGTTTACTTGTGCTTACTTGCTAATCTGTAGTGAACAGTTTCACATGGGTTTCACCACACCACATCAAGGTGAAACCCATGTGAAATTATTCACTACAGATTAGTAAGTAAGCCCAAGTAAGCCCGTGCTTACCTTGCTTACTGGGTCATTCACCCCTGTCAGGGATTGTAAATTTGAAAAGTGGCTTTGGTTCTGTAAAAAGGTGCTGTGGGGTTGGGAGAGATACAGAATCCAGCCATACCTAGAAGCAGAATCTTTAGTGTGGTGAAAAAGTGTGAAATTGTTCACTGCAGATTAGTAAGCAAGCACAAGTAAGCCCATGCTTACCTTGCTTATTGGATAGTCCACTCCTGGAGTCCAGGCAGAGGAAAGAGTATGTTTAAAGGCTTGGAAATAAGAAAGAGATTTTTTTTTTTTTGTTACTAGGAATAGAGAGGGAGCCCTGGTGGAACAGTCGGTAAGAGCTCGGCTGCTAACCAAAAGGTTAGCAGTTCGAATCCACAAGCTGCTCTTGGAAACCCTATGGGGCAGTTCTCCTATGTCCTATAGGGTCACTATGAGTCAGAACTGATGCAATGGCAATGGGTTTGTTTGTTTGTTTTTTGGAATAGGAATAGAAAGAAGGAGTAAAAGTTTTCCTTCCCCTTACTGGATACAGAGCTTGCCATGGGGCAATTCTGACATAGGCTAAGTTTGTCTTTGGCATTCTACTGTCTACCTATCTGTGCTTTTCTCTTTCTCCTTCCCCATATAGCTAATGCGCTTCTGTTTATCCGGCCCTCTGGGACACCCTACTAGTCAGGCATGCTATAACACTTAAAATGCTCCTTACCTCAAAATTACCCACTTCTGTTTTCATCCCTATCAGAACTCTTACTACCCCGGAGAAGCTGTTCTCAGCTAGATTGCAAGAGGACATCTAATTAAATAAACTTTCACTAAAGCGTGAATGACTATTAGCCTCTCAGAAGTGTTGGCATTTCAAAAGAGGACGCTTCTTAATCCAAAGTGAGCCTTTTATTGGTGAGATTTTAATAACAGAATAAAATGAAATCGTAACATTTTAGGCTGTATGAGGAAAAATATTTTTAGTCTGGTGAGCTACCCTGTAAACAGGCCTATCTTGCTTGAAAATCTGCCTTAAGGGTTTGGTTCTCCCAAAGTGTTCCTGCATTTTTCTAGCTTCTTTCCTTCTCCTCATACTATCTTGAAAAGTTGCAAATGATTTTCAGTATTATCTGCAAAAGGGTGTCTGATGCCGAGTAAGGGGAATTGGAGGGAGGATGTGCAACAGAAGTTATTGTTTATATTGGTCTTCATTAAGTCCTGGACTTTGTAAACTCTGATGTATTGTCAGAGGAAAATGTGCCTATTTAGATTGACACCACCACTAACCATGCATAGTGGTAAGAATGCAGGTTCCTAGGTGGTTCAAATCCCAGCTTCACCACTTAGCTGGTGACCTTGGGCAAGTCACTTAACCTCTCTGACCTCCATTGTCCTAGATGAAAAATGAAGATAATAATAGGATTTACTGTCATCATTGCCATGAGGATTATATTTATGAAATAATGAACATAAAGCACTCAGCACATTTTTTGGCACGTCCAAGATATGTAACAGCAGTATTGAACATCATCATCATCCTTTTTCACTGAAACCAAACCCAAACCCATTGGCACTGAGTTTATTCCGACTCATAGCGACCCTGTATAACAGAGCAAAACTGCCCCATAAGGTTTCCTAGGCTATAATCTTTATGGGAGCAGATCGCCAGGTCTTTTCTCCCACAGAGCAGCTGATGGGTTTGAACCAATGACCTTTCGGTTTGCAGCTGAGCTTTTAACCACTGTGCCACCAGGACTCCTTCTTTCAATGAAGGGCTCTATTTAAGAGCTGCTCTGGCCCAGTTCCAACCAACGAATGAGAATGAGCGGAAGTGACACTGAAACTCTTCCCACTGTGGTCAGAATGTCTATCTGAGAAGCGTAGCAAGACAGGGTAGTGCAGGCCACATGAGGCGTTTCTCTGCTTACAGATTTTGAGATTGGCAAGCATGTGGTTGTGCCTTTTCTCCTTCTAGTTTTGCAAACTCTGGCAGAAAAACAAATCCCTCCACTCTGCTCTGGAGTCCTTGACCTGTGGCATTGCTTCCTGTTAATACAGCAGGTCCCTTATGCAGGATTCATTGCTGCCTGCCCCCAAAAAAGCAGTGAGGAAGACCACACACATTTCCCTATTAATCAAGGACTATTTTTAGTAGAGAGAAAAAGTCTCTGCATAATCACTGTTTCCCCCTGGTCTGATGCAGAAGCAGCAATGTCTATGCGTGGAGGATGGGCTACAAAGCCAACCTACACTCCTAGTTCTTGGCATATCTCTCCATGGGGGAAACGAAATAAAAAATGAAGCTTGGAAGAGGCGGAAGTGGCCTCAGTCAGCCACTTAAAATACAGGCCTAAAAGCCTTTTCCAGGTAGTTTCCTAGTACGTGGTGGTGCTGGCTGAGCTGTGCACAACTCTACCCGTTGCTGTTGAGTCAATTACAACTCATAGCAACCCTACAGGACAGAGTAGAACTGCCTCACAGGGTTTCCAAGGCTGTAATCATTACAGAAGCAGACTGCCACATCATTCTCTTGAAAAGCGGCTGGTGGGTCAGAATACAGACCTTTCACTTAGCAGCCAAGTGCTTAACCACTGCGCTACCAGGACTCCTTTGTACAACTCTAGGGGGCACCTAAATGTTATGTCCACCTCACTGTAGTGTGAACTGTGCAGTGCACAACCTGCAGAACCCACAGGACATCCCTGTAGCTTATCTTTCCTGGACCAGCAAAGCACAAGGACTTGGTTCCACCAACTTCTCCTCTCCTTTAATATTTACACTCAGACCACAGTACACAGGCTACCCATGAGTAACTCAGGAAGACACCACCCTTCTCAGGCTCTCCAAGAAGTGAAAACTTTTTCCTACTTATTGGTATATTTGGGAAGAAATTGTGTGTTTCTGGAGGTCTATGTATGAAATAAGGAGCCCTGGTAGTCTAACAGATAAGTGCTCGGCTGCTAACCAAAAGGTTGGCAGTTTGAACCCATCCAGCAGCTCTTTGGGAGAAAGGCCTAGCAATCTGCTTCCACAAAGATTGCAGCCTAGAAAATCCTACGGGGGCAGTTCTACTGTCACATGGGGTCACTATGAGTCAGAATTGACTTGATGGCAACCCAACAACAACAACAGGTATGAAATGATATATTCATTAGTCAAATGTCATAGAGGAGAAGTAGAGGTGACTTTTGGAGGGGGACTTCCTTTTTAGAAGGTATTGAATACTAGACCCTTTCTTTTCATGGCTTACATTTGAACTGACAGATTCATAAGCTGAAAAACAATAAGGATTTTACCTGAGAGTGTGAAAAAGTCTTAAAAACAACAACAACAACAACTATTTTCCTTACACCCCGACAGGGGCAAACACTAAGTGGAATGTCTTGATGCTTAAAACTTCATAATGCACTGGATGGTTTTGAAAACGCATAGATGCTATCATGGAGAGAAGGTTGATGTAGGATTAAGAAACATTGAGGAAAATAATGTTTTTATGCAAGATGTTTAAAGGCAAAACCCTACAGGGATCGTGATGCTAAAATTGCGAGAGGAAAACTCTCAACAGAGCAAGAGCATTGAAACAGTTAATGCTTGACACACGCCGTGAAGAGATGCTCAGATTTGAACAGCAGATGTGGTGCGAGGCCCCAATGTGTTCAGCAGCATGGGGATAACAGCCAAGCTTGAGGAACCCCAGTCTCCAGCTGTAGCACCAACACAAGGGCTGGACCAGGGGAGACAGGAGGGATTCCAGCCCATCTGATTCTAGCCAAAAGGACAGACAGGCTTTTTCACAGCCCCTGATGACCTTTTTTTTGGTGATCTGTTAGAGCCACCTTAGGTGACAGTTATTCTCTTAGCTGTCCTTGTCAGTTAAAATGAAAACTAGTTAAAACAAGGCTGTTTGAATGGCTGAAGAGGATTAGGATGACAGATGTGAAAATGATAGTTAAGGAAGAAGTAATAGATAACAAAGGTAGATTCCTAAGTGGATCCGAAATGGAGGCGGAATTAAAAAAAAATTATTGTAGTAAAATATATACAACAAAAAATTTGCCATTTTCACAATAGCAAAAAGATGGAAACAACCTAAGTTCCCATCAACAGATGAATGGATAGGGTCAACACTAGAGGCCTTAATACACGGCATTAACAGTATAGAAACCATAACTAACAATACACAAACACCAGAACGTAAGCTAGATAACTGGGATCTTCTAAAAATTAAACTCTTATCCTCATCAAAAGACTTTACCAAAAGAGTAAAAAGAGAACCCGCAGACTGGGAAAAAATTTTTGGCTATGACAAATCCGACAAAGGTCTAATCTCTCAAATCTGTGGGAAAATCCAACAGTTCTACAACAAAAAGACAAATAATCCAATTAAAAAATGGAGAAAGGATATGAACTGACGTTTCACTAAAGAAGACATTCAAGAGGCTAACAGATACATGAGGAAATGTTCAATATCACTATCCATTGGAGAAATGCAAATCAAAACCGCAGTGAGATATCATCTTATCCTGGTATTACTGGCACGAATCAAAAAAACAGAAAATAACAAACATTGGAGAGGCTGCAGGGAGATTGGAACTCTTAAACACTGCTGGTGGGAATGCAAAATGGTGCAACCACTTTGGAAAACGATAAGGTGCTTCCTTAAAAAACTAGAAATAGAAATACCACATGATCCAGCAATCCCACTCCTAGGAATATATCCTAGAGAAATAAGAGACATCACATAAATAGACATATACGCACCCATATTCGTTGCAGCATTGTTCACAATAGCACAAAGATGGAAGCAACCTAGGTGCCCATCAACAGATGAAAGGGTAAACAAACTATAGTATATACACACAATGGAATACTAGCAAAGATAAAGAACAATGATGAATCTGCAAAACATCTCACAACATGGATGAATCTGGAGGGCATTATGCTGAGTGAAATAAGTCAATACAAAAGGACAAATATTGTATGAGACTACTACTGTAAAAACTCATGAAAAGGTTTACACACAAAAAGAAACAATCTTTGATGGTTTGGAGAGAGGGAAGGGGTCAGAGTTGGGGGAACACTAAACAGACGATAGATAAGTGCTAACTTTGGTGAAGGGTAAGACAGTACACAATACTGGGGAAGCCAGCACAACTTGTCCAAGGCAAGGTCATGGAAACTCCACAAACACATCCAAACTCCCCGAGGGAGCGAATCACTGTGCTGAAGGCTGTGGGGACCATGGTCACAGGGGACATCTAGCTCAATTGGCATAACATAGTTTATTATAAAGAAAATGTTCTACATTCTAGCGTCTGGGGTCTTAAAAGCTTATCTTTTAAGGTCATCTAAGATACTCCACTTGTCTCACCCTGCTGGGAGCAAGGGATAATAAAGAAAACCAAAGACACAAGGGAAAGATTAGTCCAAAGTACTAATGGACCACAAGTACCACAGCCTCCACCAGACTGAGGCCAGTACAACTAGATGGTGCCCGGCTGCCACCACGGACTGCTCTGATGGGGATCACAATAGAGGGTCCAGGACAGAGCTGGAGAAAAATGTAGAACAAAATTCTAACTCACAAGAAAAAACAAAAAACCAAAAACCAGACTTGCTGGTCTCACAGAGACTGGAGAAACCCCCAGAGTATGGCCCCCAGACACCCTTTTAGCTCAGTAATGAAATCACTCCTGAGGTTCACCCTTCAGCCAGATTAGACAGACCCATAAAACAGAACAAGACTAAATGGGCACGCTAGCCCAGGTGCAAGAATGAGAAGGCAGGAGGGGAAAGGAAAGCTCATAATGGGGAACCCAAGATGGAGAAGGGGAGACTGTTAACATGTCGTGGGGTGGGCAACCAATGTCACAAAACAGTATGTGTATTACTTGTTTAATGAGAAACTAGTTTGCTCTGTAAACCTCCATCTAAAGTATAATAGAAAGACAGATGAATGGATAAACAAAGTATGGTACATACACACAATGGAATACTATGCAAGGATAAAGAACAATGATGAATCTGCGAAACATCTCACAACATGGATGAATCTGGAGGGCATTATGCTGAGTGAAATAAGTCAATCACAAAAGGACAAATACTATATTAGACCACCATTATAAAAACTCATGAAAAGGTTTACACACAAAAAGAAATGATCATTGATGGTTATGAGGTAAGGGAAGAGTGGGGAGGGAAAAACACTAACTAGACAATACATAAGCAGTAAATCTGATGAAGAGTAAGACAGTACACAATAGTGGGGAAGTCAGCACAACTTGACAAAGGCAAAGTCATAGAAAAAAAAAAGTCATAGACACATCCAAACTCCCTGAGGAACCGAGTTACTGGGCTGAGAGCTGGGGACCATGGTCTCGGGGGACATCTAGCTCAATTGGCATAACATAGTTTGTAAAGAAAATGTTCTACATCCTACTTTGGTGAGTAGCGTCTGTGGTCTTAAAAGCTTGTGAGCAGCCATCTAAGGTACTCCACTGGTCCCACCCCATCTGGTACAAGGGAGAATGAAGAAAACCAAAGACACAAGGGAAAGATTAGTCCAAAGGACTAATGGACCACAAGAACCACAGCCTCCACCAGACTGAATCCAGCACAACTAGATGGTGCCTGGCTACCTCCACTGACTGCTCTGATGGGGATCACAATAGAGGGTCCTGGACAGAGCTGGAGAAAAATGTAGAACAAAATTCTAACTCACAAAAAAAA
>NW_004443992.1:9593224-9594453 GCF_000243295.1 Trichechus manatus latirostris | reverse complement strand
ACTGCTCTGATGGGGATCACAATAGAGGGTCCTGGACAGAGCTGGAGAAAAATGTAGAACAAAATTCTAACTCACAAAAAAAAAAAAAACAGACTTACTGGTCTCACGGAGACTGGAGAAAGCCCGAGAGTATGGCCCCCAGACACCCTTTTAACTCAGTACTGAAGTCACTCCTGAGGTTCACCCTTCAACCAAAGATTAGACAAGCCCGTAAGACAAACAATAACACACATAGTTCAACCATGTATATGAGACTAAGTGGGCACACCAGCCCAGGGGCAAGGATGAGAAGGCAGGAGGGGGCAGGAAAGCTGGACAAATGGAAATGGAGAACCCAAGGTCTAGAAGGGGAGAGTGTTGACATACCGCGGGGTTGGCAATCAATGTCACAAAACATTATGTGTATTGATTGTTTAATGAGAAACTAATTTGCTCTGTAAACTTCCACTGAAAGTACAATAAAAAAAGAGAAAAAAAATTGCAATTTTAACCATTTTTAATTGTACAATTCAGTGACATGAATTACATTAATCTTGTTGTGCAACCATTATCACTGTTTATTTCCAAAAGTTTGTCACCTCAAACATAAACTCTGTACCCCCGAAGCAATAATTCCCCATTCCCTCCTTTCCCTAGCCAACATCTATTTTCTGTCTCAATGCATTTGCCTGTTCTAGATATTTTATATATGTGGAATCACGTTTATTCTTTTGTGTCTGACTTAGTTCACCCAGCATTTTTTTTTTTAGCATCATGTTTTCAAGGTTTATCCATGTTGTAGCATGTATCAGAACTTCGTTCCTCTTTATGGCTGAATAATACTCCACTGTATGTATGTGCCACATCTTGTTTGTCCATTTGTCTGTTGCTGGACATTTGGGTTCTTTCCAATTTTGGCTATTGTGAATAATGCTGCAATGAACATTGGTGTACATGTATCTGTTTAAGTCCCTGCTTTCAAGTCTTTTGGGCATATACCTAGGAATGGAATTGCTGGGTCATATAGGGTAATTCTGTATTTAACTTTTGAGGAGAGGAGGAACAATTTTATTTATTTATTTTATTTTTTTTATTGTACTTCAGGTGAAGGCTTACAGAACAAATAGTTTCTCATGAAACAGAAGTACACATGTTGTTTTATAACATTGGTTAACAACCCCACAACATATCAACCCTCTAACTTCTCAATCTCTTTTTTTTTTTGGTGAAAATACACATAGCCAAAGATA
>NW_004443992.1:9584930-9591590 GCF_000243295.1 Trichechus manatus latirostris | reverse complement strand
TGTCGTTGTACCAGTACCAGGCTGTTTTGACTACTGTAGCTGTATAGTAGGTTCTGAAGTCAGGTAGTGTGAGTCAGGAGGAACAATTTTTAAAGGAAAATTTTGTGTGTGTGAGAGAGAAAGAAAAGAAAAACAGAAAGAGAGCTTGATAGGGAGGAAAAAATCAAAGGGAATCCTAAAATATTCAAACTGGAAAAGATTTGAGATCATCTAGTCTAATTACCCACTCAGACTAATTTCCAAATCCTTTTTTAAATTTCCTTCATTGTCTCATTACTAATAATAAATATGCTAGAGAGGTTACCAAAAAATGTTTGGGTTTTATTGATTTACTAAACGGGTGGAGCTTGGAAAAGTGCACTCCTGGATGTGTTTCCATTGCAGCATGTACATATGCAGCCTCACACACACACACACACACACACACACACACACACACACACACACAGCCGGCATGCAAGCAGATGAGTTAGACTGAGCAGGGCAACTAGGGATTCTGAGACTCACCACTGGAGAGAGGAAAACCATAATTAGTGTTAATTGTTGACCCTACAGTTCAAGAATAGATGCTCTGGAGAATGGGAAATGAGAACAAACATTAATTATTGAGTAGGGACCTTGGAGACAGACACTCTGGATTAAAAGGAGAGAGATAAACTGCATAATGAATGTTAATTTTCCCTCAAAGAATTGAGTGGTCGGTGGTTGAAAGGGAAAAAGAGGCTAAAACAATCTTGAAAGAGAAACTTCAGTGTGTGTCGTGGTAAGAGGGTACCGGAGGGTTACGCGAACACTTTTCCATCACGGCTTACTGCCTTGCCCTATGCCTTACGTCTCCCAAGAAATTCACTATCAGAGTTTTCCTCAGGACTCTTATTATTTACCACAGTTGTCTGCTAGGAAGCTCAACCACTTCCCCTTGAGCACATAAACTAGAAAACAGCCACATTGCATTACTGACAAGCGGAGAGGCACATGGCACTGGAATTTATTTTTTATCTGTGCTTGAGGGAGTTTGACTTAAAAGGAAGGGGGCTGATGGAGCTGAGCGCCACGTGGGAGAGGGCCGTGGCCCTGTGTATGCTCTCTGGGGGCAACATGGGCTCCAGGGCCTTAATTGTTGTTTTATCTTAATTACAATACATGAGACATACGTATATACACACCCTAAAGTAATCCTCTTAGCTGAAAGTGAAAACAGAAAAAAGATAATTTGAGTAGAGAATTGTAGATGAGAGTTGCAGACAATTTTGCAAAGACTGAAACAGAGACTCTGCCAACAGGCTTGTTTCTGGTTCCTCAGTCGAGATTTCCACATCTGATCAGCAGCGCTTGGGATCTTCCCTTTGAGATATCTTCTGAATCTGCCCACTGTCTTCTTCCAGGCTCTCCTCAACTGGCCTCTGGATGATTCCAGTAGCCTTCTAACTGAGCCCCGTGCCTTTCCTCTTGCCAGTTCATTCACGCTGGTACACATATTGGGTTGCACGCTCCCTTCGTCAAATATCTTCTGTCATTCCTTATTGCCTAAAAAGCAGAGTTTAGCTCTATCCCGACGTACAAAGCGTTCTCAAGTCTGGCCTGGACTGCCTTTCAGCCCCGTCTCCCGCATTAAGGCCCTCCACAGTCCATTCACACTGGGCTATTATTCATCATTTCCCAAACGTACTCTACTTTCCTACCTCTGCCTTTGTTCTCATGCTCACCCCTCAGCTGAGTATGTCTTCCCCTCCCCTTCTCTATTTACTCCCTTTGACTAATTTCTCAAAGGTCAGTGCAAATGGGGATTCCTCTGTGAAACCCTTCCCAGCCCCCTAGGTTAGAATTAACTGCTCTTTCCTTGAACACCCTGAACCTTGCTGCTCAGGCCTCTACTAAAGCACATATTTCATTCTGCCTTGTGGTTGAGTTAGCTGCTCATGTATCTCTCCTTCACATAGACACTGGGGTCCTTGAGGGCAGGAGCCATGGTGCCTGCTGTTGAGCCTGGGAAGCAGGGTGAGCAGAGCACAACCTCTGGGACAGACAGGCCTGGGAACCAAGCCCAGCGCTGCCGCTTACCAGGTGTAATCAATTTGCCCAAGGGCGTTAACCTCCCTGTGTTTGAATTTCCTCACCTATGATAAACCACACATGCACAAAAACAAAAAACAAAAAAACCCGTTGCTCTCTTGTCGATTCCAACTCATGGTGACCCCATGGTTACAGAGTAGAATTGAGCTCCATAGGGCTTTCTTGGCTGTAATCTTTACAGAAGCGGATCACCAGGCCTTCCTTCCATGGCACCATTGGGTGGGTTTGAACTGCCAATTATTTCATTAGTAGCTGAGCACAAGCTGTTTGCAGCACAAAGGACCCTCACCTATAATGGGTGAATGAAAATACTTCATAGGATTATTGTGATGATGGAATGAGATAGCATACGTAGCACAATGGCTAACAGTGTTCACTCTCAATATTAACACCCTTCCATGTCCTTTGCACTTGGAAGGTGTTCAGTACATTTTGTCAAAGGAGTCAAACAATTATGTAATAGGCCTTCTATCCTTTAGGTCCGACGATATTTCATATTGGGATTTTACTTAATACTGTGTAGTGCAAGTATGATTTGGTTTGATTTTTGCAAAGCAACATGAAGTAGGTTGGGCAAGTATTTTAGCTGCATTATATTAGTTAAGGCACAAGGTAAGCTGCTGTAACAAAGAGACCCCAAAAGATAAACATTTATTTCCCTTTCACATAAGAGCCCAGAGGCAGGCAGTTCAGATGAGGCAGCTCTCCATCTACAGTTGTCTGAGTATCCTGGTTTCTTATATCTTGTTGTTCCGCCATCCCATAGAGTATTCTCCTCTTCTACACTGTTGAAGCTATTTCACCACCACAACCAAGTCCACGGTGGAAAGAGGAAGAAGAGGACAAGTAGTTTCCTTTTAAGAAAATGATTTGGAAGTTGCACACATTACTTCCATTCATATCCCATTAGCCAAAACTTAGTCACACGGCCATACCTAGCTGCAAGAGAGGCTAGGGAATAGTCTCTAGCTAGGCAGCCACATGTTCTGCTAAAATTCAGGGTGGGGGATTCTATTAATAAATGGAATAATGGAGGAATGGATATTGGGAAATAATTAATGTCTCTGCTATTCACAGTTTCAATCAATATTTATGGGCAATGTGCTGGGAGTGCCCTACTGTGTTCTCTGACATATTCAGAAGTAAATAAGGGGGATCTGTTCACAAGAAATTTTAAATCTAGGTAAAAAAAGAATAACTAGAGTAAAAAAGATACAAGAAGTGAGGAAGTGACTGGTATGAGGCCTAGGCAGAAAAAATTAGTGGAACCTAAGGAGTTAGCAATCAGTGTGGGCTGAGGTGGTCAGGGAAGGGGTTGCAATGAAGGTGGGACTTCAGCTAGTTCTTGAAGTCCAGAAACTTGGACAAGAGGGACTAGAGGCAGTGTGAATCAGTAGGAAGAGCTTTGACCTAACTGGGTGCAGGTCCAGGAGCATCTGGGTTTGAGCCTTGCATTTGCCTCTTAGAAGCTGTGTGGCTTTGAGCAAATCACCACACCTCTCTGGGGCTCAATTTCCTTACCCATAAAATGAGAGGGTTTTCAAACTGTGATGTCACAGCTCTAGTGGCTCTGAGTAGACTACCATCCCCCGCTGCCCAGGAACCATTTTAGGAGGAGAAGAGTTAACTGGGCTTTGAGGAAATTGGTGGGGACCACACTCAGAGACCCCATGCCTACTTAAGCCAGGGCAGATCAGATTTTCTCTGTTTTACCTGTTAGTCTTTTCAGCAAGTGTCTGTTTGATAAAATGCTTTCTCTGCCTAAACACTGATGAAAATGGTGCCTAAGTTCTCTCCTGACTCTTGGTTCCCTGAAACAGAACAAATGTAAGGGGAGGTGGGATTCCTAACTTCACAGGCTTTGTAAAAAATAAGTACTATGCAAAAATGAAGACGAGGTAAATATTCTCCAGCACTTCCTGTTGAATATTTTCTTAAAAAAAAAAAAAAAAAGAATTTCCAGTGAGTTCAGAGCAAACTATTATTTTTGAATTTTTTCTCTTCTTTGGAAGCCAATAAAGTGGTGATGATGCCGCATTTTCAGCCAAATTATAACATAGAGTGCTTATGGGAATCATGAGAGGTTTTTGTCAAAGAGAAGGAGAGTCTCTAGTGTTTTTCAGTGCCTCTCTGCTTGTGGCTATCGGAACACCCTCTGGTGTGTGTTGCTGAGTCCTTGTTGGTTTCACAACAGTGAAGGAAAGAACGCTGCTTCCGTCTGAAGTCCTAGACAAACACAGCTGCCATAGCCTGCCCCTCCCAAAGACCTCAACATTGTACATCTGATTGACCCAGATTAGCCCTATGCTGAGCCTGATGGGAATCTTCCATAATTTCTTTAAGGGGAATTTATAAGAATATAAACCCAGGTATTTTAAGAAGAAAGGGAGTTACTATAGAGAATTAGGTGCTTAAAAACTTACTGCAGCAATTGCCTCTTGACATGCTCAGTCTTTGTGAACTTGCTTGCCTGCATAAGTAGCCAAAAGCTTTAGGAGATGCCTCTGCCTCACTACTGCACTACAAATCTTGCGCAAGCGCATCTAACTGGCAGAAACCTAGTTTGCATCCAGCTCCCTAGCTGCAAAGGTTATCTGGGAAATGTAGTTTTTAGCCTTCTAGCCTCTGCAGTATGGGAGGCCCACTGGAAGGAGATGCCAGTACACCATATCCAGCATAGTAGCCATGTTTCCCTTTATTCAAACATTTGACCTGAGCTCACTAGAACTCTGCCAACATTATTTCTTATGGGTCATTAACAAACACTGATTGGGCAAAAGGGAAAATGTAAATCATTGCCACAAGGGTCTCTTCCTATATTCCTCTACTGCATCCCATCTAGAGATAGATGGACTGTGGGCCCTATGGTTCAGAACTGATGTTTGGAAAATGAAAATAAGAGCAATCATGAATTATTGAGTGACTGAGATCCTGCTTCAGGATTTAGACAACAGAATTGCCCTATTGAGAGAGTTCTCTTGGGGAAAGTGGCATATTTAGATCCATAGAGCATTAGAGTTGGAAGGAGCCTTAGAAATCATCTAGTTTAGCATTTTCCAGAGTGTATTCCAAAAGCTATTTAGATCAACAAGATGCTTTGCTTAAAATATTCAGTGGTCAAATAAGTTTGGGAAATAATGTACATCCCCAACTCAAAGAGTCATAATTCATGTTAGCATATTAAAGGCTCTGTGAAGTCCTGCAGTAAGGAATCGACTTGATTTTAGCCTACGGGTTTCCAAACCTGTTTGACCTCAGAACCTTTCCTTTTTTAGATAATGTGTATTAACCTTTTGAAGAATTGGAGTTCTGTGGGACTCGTACTGGAGGTTTGGATCTAATCCCAACTCTTCTTTCCATTTGAGGAAACTGAGGTCCAAAGCAGTGAAGTTATTTACCCATGATCACCGAACTCACAGATCTGCAACCCAAAACATGGACATTTAGCCCGGAGCTCTTTCTTCTTCGTCACACTGCTAGTCTAAAAGACTTCCCCCCTTTAAATCTCCACACATCAGCACTAGAGAGCTATAACAGCTGCTAAGAGACAGGTTGCTCAAGGAAAATCATACTTTGTCAAATATCCCACCAACATGGAAAGGATTCTTTTACACTTGGGTGCTTGATGCTAAGAGGGGTAAAGAAGTAGATGGCTGTGCTAATACCCCTACAACTAACATTATCACAAATGACAAATGTGCAGAACAAAGGGTAAGTCAACCACTTAATACGTTTGCCCCAAATAATCAGTATTTGGGGACCAGTGGGGATATTCTTGGACTGTTCATCCTTCTGTTTTCCTAACTGCAGATCATCAGGAAATGATGCCAAGTATATTAACTGTCTATTGCTATAAAACAAATTGCCCCAAAACTTAGTGACTTAAAGCAATAAACATTTATTATATCTCACACAGTTTCTGTGGGAATCTGGGAGTGATTCTAACTCAGGGTCTCTCTTGGAATTGCAATCACAATGTTAGCCAGGGTTGCAGTTATCTGAAGGCTTAACTGGGGCGGGAGGATCTGCTCATAAGGTGGCTCACTTACCAGCTTGGGAAGTTCATACTGGCTATTGGTGTGGATCACAACAAATTATGAATAACATTGCGAAGAATGGGAATTCTAGAACGCTTAATTGTGCTCATGATCAAGAGGCAGTTGTTTGAACAGAACAAGGGGATACTGCATGGTTTAAAGTCAGGAAAGGTATGTGTCAGGATTGTGTCCTGTAACCATACTTATTCAATCTCTTTGCTGAGCAAATAATTCAAGAAGCTGGACTATATGAAGAAGAATGGGGCATCAGGATTGAAGGACGACTCGTTAACAACCTGCATTATGCAGACGACACAACCTTGCTTGCTGAAAGTGAAGAGGACTTGAAGCACTTACTGATGAAGATCAAAGACTACAGCCTTCAGTATGTATTACACCTCAGCATAAAGAAAACAAAAATCCTCACAACTTGACCAATAAGCAACATCATGATAAATAGAGAAAATATTGAAGTTGTCAAGGATTTCATTTTACTTGGATCCACAATCAACACCCATGGAAGCAGCAGTCAAGAAATCAAAAGATGCAT
>NW_004443992.1:9532142-9584593 GCF_000243295.1 Trichechus manatus latirostris | reverse complement strand
GCTTGGTAAAGTAGAGGGTCAGTGAAAAGAGGAAGACCCTCGATGAGATGGACTGACACAGTGGCTGCAACAATGGGTTCAAGCATAACAACGATTGTGAGGATGGCACAGGACTGTGCAGTGTTTCATTTTGTTGTACATAGGGTCACTATGAGTTGGAACTGACTCAACAACACCTAACAACAACAACATTGGCAGGAGGCTTCAGTTCCTTGCTACATCGACTTTTCCATAGTACTGCTTGAGTGGCCTCATGACATAGTGGTTGGCTTTCTCCAGAGTGAGTACCCACAAGAGAGGACAAGGAGGAAGCCACAATGCCTTTTATGACCCCATCTGAAAAGTCACACACCATCACTTCTATCCTATTCTATATTCATTAGAAGTGAGTTACTGTGTCCAGCCCACACTCACGGGGAAGGAGAATTAGGCTCTTCTTTTTGATGGAAGAAGTTTGAAAGAATTGGTAGATACATTTTAAAACCACCACACCAAGAAAGACTTGCAGAAGAAGGGTGCTAATTAAATAACCAAAGAACAAGATGCATTTTTGGAGTAAAAATCTATTTAAGACAAGAACAAATGCTAAATGGAAACTCTGAAAGAGACCAGGAATTTAAATTTATGTGAGACCTGAAGTCTCAACCTGAATTGTTGGCATAGATACCCATGGAACTTCTTACAATAATGTCTGAAAGAAAACTTCTATTGTTGGCACCATGGCTAGAAGAATAAATGAAGGATTTGAGTCAAGGGTAAGCAATTTCGAGAGCATTTCCAATGTTTTAACTTGTATCCCTCCAAGTTAACTTCTTTTCTCAAATCTTCTAATTTTCTAAGTGTTGCAATATCCCAACATGACCAAGAGGGTCAAATTCCAGCTCTAGTCTTCAATTTTTTTTTTTTCCTTCTGAAGGTTATTCATTTCTCTGTGCTGTCTGCAAGCAAGATATCATGATCTAATTGCCTAAGAATTTATTTCCAAATAGATATTGACAGAGTCTGAAAGTCTCAGAAAGATCAGACAGATCATATTTCCTCCTTTACTCAAGACTTTTTATCATTTAAAAAAACCACTAACAACTCTGATCCCAAAAGAACTTTCCTTTGTGCCACCTGGGGTATTCAGTCAATCAACAAGCATTTCTTGGACATATGGTAAAGATAAGAGGTTATCTTTGTTCTCTAAAATACGTATAATATATTTGAGAGCTAAACAGAAAACAGATGCAGTTAAATACAATAATCACAGAAATGGGATTGAGAGAAGTGGGCTGTATAAGATGAGTGGGATTTATTAAGGAAAATGTCCCAGAAAAGATGAACCTTAATGTAGAAGGAGCCCTGGTGGTGCAGTGGTTAAGCACTTGACTGTTAACTGGAAAGTCAGCAGTTCGAACCCACCAGCCACTCCATGGGAGAAAGATGTGGCAATCTGCTTCTGTAAAGATTACAGTCTTGGAAACCCTATGGGCAGTTCTACTCTGTTCTATAGAGTGTGTCTTAGGTTGGGTTCTCTAGAGAAGCAAAACCTGTAAAGCATATAAATATCTATATAGAGAGATTTATATAAAGGAAATGGCTCACGCAGTTGTAGGGGCTGTAATGTTCCAAGTCCGTGGGTCAGGTTAGAGGCATCTCCTGGTTCACGTAGCCGCAGGGGATAGCGAATCCAAGACCAGAGAGCAGGGCTCTTGCTCATAGGCTGTGAAGACTGACGAATCCCAAGATCAGTAAGCAAGACCGCAGGTAAGCTGCTAGCTCAAGTTCCAAGAACCGGAGGTCAGACAAACAGGAGCCAGCTGCAGTATCCAGAGCGAGCAAAAGTCCACGAACCTTGCCAGAATGTCCGCTTATAGTCAATGCAGGCCACATGCCCAAGGAAACTCCCTTTCAACTGATTGGCTACTCACAGCAGATTCCGTCGTGGAGGTGATCACATTATATCAAATCTCATCACGGGAGTAATCACATCATCGTATGACTACCAAACTACATCATAACTGCCAAACCACTGAGAATCATGGCACAGCCAAACTGACACATAACCCTAATAATCTCAGGGTGGCTATTAGGATCAACTCAATAGTAACGGGTTTGTTTTTAACCTGGAACTTAAAGCTAATCTAAATATTTGGGGCCAACTTGGGCAAAGACTTGGAGATGAGAGAAGGAAGACTGAGTGTTTGGACCATCAAGGATATGAGCAAAGGCTGGGTTGAAATATAGTGGGAGATAAGACTGGAGAGGTAGTCCAGGGGTGGTGATCAAGATGGCTGTGAACAAACTGAGCTGCAAAATAGTTTGGTGTGGTTTGGGACAAATCCATTGCGAGAAGAGAAAATTTGTTCAGTATACTGCTTCTCAAAACAACAACAACAAACAAGCAAATAAACAACCCAAAAAACAAACTCCTTTCCCATTAATAGAGATCCTTAGAAAGCTAGACCTGTGCTATGGACTCTTGTGGGGAGATGTAGGTTTAAGTCCTGCCTCTCCTTCCAAGTAGTCCAGTCACCATCAAGACTAAAGGTCAACCAACTGTATATGGAGGAAAGGGTGGAGAAAGGCCGGTGACTGACTGACTGATTGAGGATTGATTCATTTAACAAGCATGCTTTGAATGTCTTCTGGTTTGAGAGGCAAGAAGGATTAAATATTTCATTTGTGAGATTGGGACAAGGTGGCAGGCAAGTCTCCGTTTATTCAACACAAGTTCCATTGCTCACTCTCTCCTTGGCTTCTCTTTCTCCCTCTCTCTCTCTCTCTTTCTTCCTCCTTTCCTTCCTTTAATGTGCAAATTATTGAAAGATTTTTCAATGAACATTTATTGTGATCCTGCTATGTATGTATCAGGGACTGTGCTAGGTGCTGCAGGTACTGAAATGACTGAAGCTTTATATTGACAATGGTGATGACAAATTTAAAGCCTAAATGTTTCCTTTTCTGCTTCTGACTTTTTTTTTAATTAAAAAAAATTTTTTTTGTACATTAGGTGAAGGTTTACAGAACAAATAGTTTCTTATTAAACAGTTAGTACACATATTATTTTATGACAATGTTTAACAACCCCACAACATGTCAACACTATCCTTTCTCAACCTTGGGTTCCCTATTACCAGCCCCTCCTGCCTTCTAGTCCTTGTCCCTGGGCTGTTGTGCCTCTTTAGTCTCATTTTGTTTTATGGGGCTGTCTAATCTTTGGCTGAAGGGTGAACCTCGGTAGTGACTTCATTACTGAGCTAAAAGGGTGTCCGGGGGCCATACTCTTGGGGTTTCTCCAGTCTCTGTCAGGCCAGTAAGTCTGGTTTTTTTTTGTGAGTTAGAATTTTGTTCTACATTTGTCTCCACTTCTGTCTGGGACCCCCTGCTGTGATCCCTGTCAGAGCAGTCAGTGGTGGTAGCTGGGCACCATCTGGTTGTACTGGACTCAGTCCGATGGCGGCCGTGGTAGTTGTGGTCCATTAGTCCTTTGGACTAATCTTTTCCTTTTATCTTGCTTTCTTCACACTCCCTTGCTCCCGAAGGGGTGAGACCAGTAGAGTATCTTAGATGGCTGCTTACAGGCTTTTAAGACGCCAGACACTACTCACCAAGGTAGAATGTAGAACATTGTCTTTATAAACTACCTTATGCCAACTGAGCTAGATGTTCCACAAAGGGATTTTTATAGGTTCTGTTCAGCCCTGGTGGTGCAGTGGTCAAGAGCTCGGCTGCTGACCAAAAGGTCGGCAGTTTGAATCCACCATCCGCTCCTTGGAAACCTCATGCAGCAGTTCTACTCTGTCCTATGGGGTCGCTATGAGTTGGAATTGACTTGACGGCAATGGGTTTTTTTTTCTTTTTCTTCTTCTTTTCTTGGTTTATTCAGCCTCACCCATTATAAGTAAAGTGCTCTGTATGGGTGACCATGATCAACCCTGCTGGTCAAGCCCAGTAATGAGGGACATGAAGGCAGAAGGCAGTACTCAAAGCCAGCTGGTCTTCCCTTCATGATTTTGGGCCATTTGTCCATGTACATTGGGACCCCACCAAGCTTGGGATATAGACAGAGTGACTATTGTCCCTGGGATGGGGCTGCTATTTGCTTCTGACTTTTGCTTTGCCTAGAGGGGAGCTATCCCTCCTGGAACAAAGTGGACAATGTGCAGCAGGTGAACAGAATCATATTTGATTTCCAGTTGTTGTACCAGCTGTGCCACACTGGCAGTGGTCTCCACCTGTCTAACTTCTGCTTCCACCAACTCAGAACCAAGTTATTTTTATACTCACATCATGGCATAACCCAAGTGGTTTTGGATATTCTTTAATGCTGAATTTGGAAGCAAAAGCATTCTTATTTATGGAAACCCATATACTAGGTGGCTACTTCAATAGCAAGGATACAAGATGTAAAATGCAGCAATAGTCAAGGAATTTTCCAGCTGCCAACAGTGAGGGAGTCATGTAGTCCAATCGCCTCATTCCAGGTGAGAAACCTTGGACATAGGGAGGATGAGGGACTGACCCAAAGTTATCTGGCAATGTAGACGAAAGCCAGGGCTACTCTGATCTCCTGGCTCTTAGTCCATGCTCTTTTATCAAGCCAGTTGTGACATATCTCACAAAATGAGTGCAGATTGTAGTCTCCCTCAGCAAGAGGGCTGCTGGCTTTACTGCTCATGCATACACATCACGATGGTTCCTGAGCGGTTGACACTCACCACCCTCTGCCTTCATTTTTTTTTTCCTTTGCAAAGCAGCTGTACCCAGAGCCAGTATCTCTTTTCCAAAAATTTAACATGCCAGAGGGTTGTTGGAAATGGCCCTGATATCTGTCAGGAGCCAGATGATTCACGGCAATAAACCAACGTGCATAACAAGATACCTGATTGGATTACCAATTAGCCATGTCCACCTCTGGAGGGTGGTTGGAAAGAAGAGAAAAGGCAGTGTTTAGTTTGGGCAAATATCAGGAGGGCTTTATCATTCTCATCAAGGCATCAACACGGCACATTAGACCTCCTCCAAGCCATTCCACTGGAACTTCTCTTTCCAGCTTCTCCAGCAAGAGTAAACTTGTTATGCAAACATTGGGTTATTGTGTCTGAGCTACAGAAGCACCTCTGTGTCAAAGAGAGGGGAGAAACCAGCTGACTTGGGTTTTAATGATGTCTCTGCTACTGGGAAGTTTTGGAAGCTACAGGTAAAATCTTCCCCTTTGAAAACGAGGCTAACCTGGAATGTGTCATCTTACCTTCAACACGCAGAAGATTTTCCGTTTGGGTAGTCCCCAGGAGGGACAGGCAGGCTTTTTCTCCATCTGGACCCAGGAAGCAGTGTCCCAGTGTGGAGTCTCTGGAATCTTCTTCAAAATAAGCACAAGGCATGGGCAGTTTTAGCACCAGTGCAGGTGAGGGAAGCTGAATCTGGACTGTGTTCCCCTAATTCCAGATGGGTACAGGCACACAGATACCTGTGTGCTCAGGTGCTCACCAGACAATAGAGCAAGCCTTACTCCTGGGATTTGGCAGAGCAGGGTTATTGTTTAGGCCCTGTCCTCTGGGATCTAAGGTGGGAGGATCAGGGTGAGGCTGCCAGTAGCCTATACCTTGCCTTTGTGTGAATCTGGAAATGGCGTCCCCTCTGGGCTCAAGCAGCCCTACAGGAGCAAGGCTTGGCTCATGGGGCACACCTTGTGTGAAGGAAAGGGAACCCCTTTCTCCAGGTGTGTACAGTCCAGCTTCTGGGTACAGGGATTGGCGATCCCAGCCTCGACTTTCCCTATCCATCAAATGCCTTTGTGCAGTGCTCAGCATGCACAGCCATACCCTGATACAGGGACCAAATTCTGGGACAGCTTAGTGACTCCAGGGGGCTCAGGCTGAGGGGGAGGAGAAAGCTGTATTTCCCACAGGTGCTTAGAAAGACTGAAGGTGTTTATATAACCCTACCTTCCCTATCTCCAAGGTAAAGGGGCCAAGAGGAGGGATGGCCACCAGCCACAATGGACGCTTAAGAGTACACACACAGAAAGGCACAATCCACACACATTTACAAACACACATATTTACAGATGTGTGCATACACACACACTTACAACATGCATATATATGCACATTTACACAGGGTACGCACACACACATGCCCCACCAGACACATGCAGAAGTGCATGCATGTACACGCACTTACACACATGCACATGGGCATACACATGCATACACACGTGCACAACGGCACACTCACACATCCACACATGCTTGCACGCTCATTCGCAGGCATGCATACATAGAGACATGCACAATCACACACTCATACACCCACAGGTATGCATGCATGCCACAAGGCCTTACACACAGGCACTCCCACGGGCATGCAAGCACACACAAATCCCCACACACACTCACTCGTGTACTCACACATGCAT
The DNA here is from genome assembly GCF_000243295.1 of Trichechus manatus latirostris. Taxonomy (NCBI): domain Eukaryota; kingdom Metazoa; phylum Chordata; class Mammalia; order Sirenia; family Trichechidae; genus Trichechus; species Trichechus manatus. Next base: position 9,578,187 of record NW_004443992.1, on the reverse strand, counting down.
TCCCTTACATACACACACGTACCCCTTACGCCTAAATATGCACTTGAGGCTTCCAGTTGCCCTCTTGTCATAGCCATGGCCCTAACATTCATTTTAGTCAGGTTCCCCCTGCATAAAGATGTCTGAGTAAATGTGTGTGTTCGGTGGGAAGTGTTCTGGGCTATGTAGCCTCCTAGGAAGGCCCTTGGTGCTGGCATCACAGTACCTGAAGTTTGGATCAAAATTAAAAAAGCATCACTACCATAGAAGTATAAAGAAGGGGATTGTGAAAGAAAGTTTTCACCCCAGAAATGATTTCCAAGTGAAAACAACATCTTTGGGGAGTGAGTGTGTGTGTGTGTGTGTGTGTGTGTGTGTGTGTGTGTATTGTGGAGAAGGGGATTTGATTTTGACCAATGCGGCCTTAAACAAATTTGATTTTGACCATCACAGCCTTACACAAAGAGGCTACAAACTCATAATGGTGTTATTGATCTGCGTATTTAATTTATGCTTAAAGAATTCAACTCTGTATGCTTGGGGGAGGGAGAGTGAGAGAGAGAGAGAACTTTAAATAGTGAGGCCTTCTGTCCCTGAGTGAGCATGAGATGAATAATGTGAAATCTGTTGTCTTCCTGGTGGCTCTCAGTTCCCGTGTGTCTCTGGGAGCGTGAATTTCTTTTGCAGCCTGGAGTGTGATTCTGATGTTAACAGAGATACTCTCTTCACACAATCTGGTCCCCAAACACACGCCAACTCCTTTATCTGGTGTTCAACCAGAAAATGCAGTCCAATGCTCCATCGAGGGAGGGACAGCTGGCTGGGCTGCACTTACTGGGAAATGATTTGTCAGCCTCCAGCATGGCACCTCCCTAAGGGATTTTCAGGGGTAATTTAGACTCTAAGCAATTTTTGCCTTATGAACTGCCTTTAGATCAAAGTCCCTGTGGAAGCTGCTACTGCACTGTCCTTGTGTTGTTGAGCTTGTGTAAGCATCTTAGTCCCCTCCCTGACTGTCAGGGCCTTTACGACAATAACTTTAAGTGGGCCAAGTTATAGAGAAGTCCCTGGGTGGCACAAACGTATAAGTGCTTGACTACTAGCTGAAAGATTAGTGGTTCAAACCCACACCTAGGCACCTTGCAAAACAGGCCTGGCGATCTGCTTCCAAAAGTTCACAGCCTTGGAAACCCTATGGAGCAGTTCTACTCTGCACACATGGGGTCTCCATGAGCTGAAACTGAATCGAGGATAACTAACAACAACAACAAAGTCATAGAGGGAGTGGCCTTGCCCTGCCTCCCCCTTCAGTAGAAATGCAGGCGCCATCCCTCTCTGTGGGCAGGCCTCAGGCTCTGCCCTGGGCTGGAGGATAACTTCTTTCAGGGGACTCTTCCTATTGGCAGGGTCACAAGGCTTCTTTCAGGGGGAAAGGTTATGGCTTGGGGTTCAGTATGCCTGGTAAATTCAGTAGTATGCCTCCCCATGAGTCCAGGGAGCTGTGTCATTACACGCTACTGCCAGGGGTGAGGACAGCACGAAACAACTTGGCAATGCATGTTGGTGCAGCAAACCCCTTAAAACGTGTACTGACTCCTGAGGAATATGCACGGTGAACACTAATCCCACTGACATCGTCGGAAACACTGCCCACTTCCTCTCTGCAGTGGGTAGCTTTCAGAGAGCTTATATCACAGCTGCCACGCAGCCCTGGCAGATGATGAAAATGAGCCCAGGGTCATAGACAAGCCAAAGGGAGGCTGGGGCATCTGCACCCCGGGAACCGTTACCTTGTCCTGCTGGGAGCCCCCTCCCGAGCTGTCTCACATTCGTGGGACCTGTGAGGCTGCAGGGGCCTGATGTCCTGGGGCTGTCCAGGTCCCTCTGGCTCTCTGACTCTCTTCTTCCTTTAATCGGGGGCAGAAGACCCAGTGGTGGGACCCCATTCTGGGGTGGGGCCTCATCATCTTCAAAAGCAAAAGGGGGAAAAAGCATGAGCGAGAGAACTTCTGCATTAGCAAGAAGGAGGAAGAATCTCTTTTCTAACTTGGTGATGGCTCCTAGTATTTAGGGTGGTTTATTCCACTCATTCTCAGTTTTATCCCTTTTCCAGCCCTGCTAAAGAGCGGGTATCTTCCACGGTCAAGGCGAAATTACTCTTGGCTAGAATAGTGGCCCTCATTTGGGGGATCTCCAAGAACTGAGAGGAAATGAACAGTGATTGTTGTTACCCTCATCGTGTTGATGGGACCCCGAGACAGAGGGAGGACTAGAGAGCCTGCAAACTCCTTCCAGCCCTCAGTCTGAAGCTCTGAGGAGGAAGACCCCCAGCTTTAGAGCTCACAGGATTATTGGGTACAGATTTCCAGTCACAAAACAATTTTGCTAAGCAGAGCCAATGGTCACATTGCCCGCTTAAGGTACAGAAGGTACAAAGTACCCCCTCTCCCCTATATGGCAGTAGGAGGGTTACACTCCAATCTACCCTCCATCTCTGGTCTCCCTTTCTCTAACTCTTCTCAAAACCAGCAGGGACTGTTCTAGGAAGAGTTAATCTCAGTAATTTAAGTGATTAAGGCCTTGGAGTCCTGGTGGTGCAGTGGTTAAGAGCTTGGCTGCTAACCAACAGGTTGGCAGTTTGAATCCACCAGCCAGTCCTTGAAAACCCTATGGGGCAGTTCTACTCTGTCCTATATGGACAGTATGAGTTGGAATCAACTTGACAGCAATGCGTTGTTTTGGTTTTTTAGGCTGACTGGTGGAGCCCTGGTGCCATTGTTGTTGAGAGCTCGGCTGCTAACCAAAAGGTCGGCAATTCGAGTCTACCACCCACTCCTTGGAAACCCCATGGGGCAGTTCTGCTCTGTCCTATATGTATGAGTTGCAATTGACTCGATGGCAATGGATTTTGTTTGTTTGTTTATTTTAATCTCATTCAGAGACAGTGGTTTTTATTTTATGTTCAACACAACTGTTGCTATTTGTTTAAAAGCTAGCTTCACATACAGTCTCATAGTATCATCACCCCACAGACTGCTTATTTATTACAATAGAGAGATCTGGCAGGCACACCTTTAACCGAATAATGAGACTAACATCACTTATAATGGAACAAACTGACATTTATTTTGTGTGCCCTGATGTGATGCGCTGAGGACTCAACGTCACCTATGTGAAAAACCTGCCAAAAATGTATACTCTGAACCTAATCACAAGGAAATAGATAAACCCAAATTGAGGGCAATTCTGCAAAACAACTGGCCCATACTCTTCAAAAATGTCAGTGTCGTGAAAGACATTAGGTCTGAGGAACCGATCTAGATTAAAAAATGTGAAAGCGATGTGACAACTAAATGCAACCCATGGCCCTAAGTTGGTTCCTAAATTAGAAAGAAAAACAACAGCTATAAAGGAATAGTATGGTATAAATGGAGAAGTTTGAATATGGCTATATAATAAAACAGTATTATATCAATGTTAACTTCCTTGAGTGTGGTAATTGTATTATTAGGAAGAATATCCTTGGTTTTAGGAGATAGCTGCTGATACGAGAAAGCACATACAATCTTTGCAACTTACTCTTAGATGGCTCAGCAATAAAACAAAATACTTGTGTGTGTGTGTGTGTATGTATAAAGGTGGCTTCATTTTTGTGATATTCCTGTTAGGTGCCATTGATCCCATGTGACAGAGTAGAACTGCCCCATGGAGTTTTATCTTTATGGGAGCAGATTGCCAGTTCTTTTTCCTGTGGAGCCACTGGGTGGGTTCGAACCACCAACCTTTCAGTTAGCAGCTGAGCACTTAATCGTTGTGCCACCAGGGCTCCTCTCTGTGATGTTGTTGTTGCTGTTAGGCGCCGTCGAGTTAGTTCCAACTTATAGCGACCCTACGTACCACAGAACAAAACGCTGCCTGGTCCTTTGCCATCCTCACAATCATTGCTATGTTTGAGCCCATTGTTGCAGCCACTATGTCAATCCATCTCATTGAGGGTCTTCCTCTTTTTCGCTGACCCTCTACTTTACCAAGTATGATGTCCTTCTCCAGGGACTGATCCCTTCTGACAAATGTCCAAAGTATGTAAGATGTAGTCTCGCCATCCTTGCTTCTAAGGAGCATTCTGGTTGTACTTCTTCCAAGACAGATTTGTTTGTTCTTTTGGCAGTCCATGGTATGTTCAATATTCTTCTCCAACACCACAATTCAAAGCTGTCAATTCTTCTTCGGTATTCCTTATTCACTGTCCAGCTTTTGCACGTATATGATGCGATTGAAAATACCATGGCTTGGGTCAGGCGCACCTTAGTCTTCAAGGTGATATCTTTGTTCTTCAACACTTTAAAGAGGTCTTTTGCAGCAGATTTACCAATGCAATACGTCTTTTGATTTTTTGACTGCTGCTTCCATGGGTGTTGATTGTGGATCCAAGTAAAATGAAATCCTTGACAACTTCAGTCTTTTCTCCATTTATCATGATGTTGCTAATTGGTTCGGTTGGGAGGATTTTTGTTTTCTTTATGTTGAGGCATAATCCATACTGAAGACTGTAGTCTTTGATCTTTATCAGTAAGTGCTTCAAGTCCTCTTCACTTTCAGCATGCAAGGTTGTGTCATCTGCATAACACAGGTTGTTAATGAGTCTTCCTGCAATCCTGATGCCCCGTTCTTCTTCATATAGTCCAGTTTCTTGGATTATTTGCTCAGCATACAGATTGAATAGGTATGGTGAAAGAATACAACCCTGACACACACCTTTCCTGACTTTAAACCATGCAGTATCCCCTTGTTCTGTTCAAACAACTGCCTCTTGGTCTATGTACAGGTTCCTCATGAGCACAATTAAGTGTTCTGGAATTCCCATTCTTCACAATGTTATCGATAATTTGTTATGATCCACACAGTTGAATGCCTTAGCATAGTCAATAAAACACAGGTAAACATCTTTCTGGTATTCTCTGCTTTTAGTCAGGATCCATCTGATATCAGCAATGATGTCCCTGGTTCCCTGTCCTCTTCTGAATCTGGTCTGAATTTCTGGCAGTTCCCTGTGAACATACTGCTGCAGCTGCTTTTGAATGATCTTCAGCAAAATTTTACTTGCATGTGATATTAATGATATTGTTTGATAATTTCCACATTCGGTTGGATCGCCTTTCTTGGGAATAGGCATAAATATGGATCTCCTCCAGTTGGTTGGCCACGTAGCTGTCTTCCAAATTTCTTGGCATAGATGAGTGATCACTCCAGCACTGCTTCCTTTTGTTGAAACATCTCAATTGGTATTCCGTCAATTCCTGAAGCCTTGTTTTTCTCCAATGCTTTCAGTGCAGCTTGCACTCTTCCTTCAGTACCATCAGCTCCTGATCATATGCTACCTCTTGAAATGGTTGAACATCGACCAATTCTTTTTGGCATAATGACTCTATGTATTCCTTCCACCTTCTTTTGATGTTTCCTGGGTCGTTTAATATTTTCCCCATAGAATCCTTCACTACTGCAACTTGAGGCTTGAATTTTTTCATCAGTTCTTTCAGCTTGAGAAATGCCAAGTGTGTTCTTCCCTTTTGGTTTTCTACCTCCAACTCTTTCCACATGTCGTTATGATACTTTACTTTGTCTTCTTGAGCTGCCCTTTGAAATCTTCTGTTCATTTATTTTACTTCATCATTTCTTCCTTTTGCTTTAGCTACTCGACGTCAAGAGCAAATTTCAAAGTCTCTTCTGACATCCATTTTGGTCTTTTCTTTCTTTTCTGTCTTTTTAATGACCTCTTAAACTTTCTTCATCTATGATGTCCTTGATGCCATTCCACAACTCATCTGGTCTTTGGTCATTAGTATTCAACTCGTCAAATCTATTCTTAAGATGGTCTCTAAATTCAGGTGGGATATACTCAAGGTTGTACTTTGGCTCTTGTGGACTTGTTCTAGTTTTCTTCCACTTCCACTTGAACTTGCTTATGAGCAATTGATGGTTTGTTCCATAGTTGTCCCCTGACCTTGTTCTGATGATATTGAGCTTTTCCATCATCTCTTTCCACAGATGTAGTCGATTTGATTCTTGTGTCTTCCATCTGGCAAGGTCCATGTGTATAGTTGCCATTTATGTTGATGAAAAAAGGTATTTGCAATGAAGAAGTTGTTGGTCTTGCAAAATTCTATCATGCGATCTCCGGCATCGTTTCTATCACCAAGGCCATATTTTCCAACTACCAATTCTTCTTCTTTGTTTCCAACTTTCACATTCCAATCACCCATAATTATCAATACATCCCGATCGCATGTTCGATCAATTCCAGACTGCAGAAGCTGGTAAAAATCTTCAGTTTCTTCCTCTTTGGCCTTAGTGGTTGGTGCCTAAATTTGAATAATAGTCGTATTAACTGGTCTTCCTTGTAGGCGTATGGATGTTATCCTATCACTGACAACATTGTACTTCAGGATAGATCTTGAAATGTTCCTTTGACGATGAATGCAACGCCTTTCCTCTTTGAGTTGTCGTTCCTGGCATAGTAGACCATATGATTGTCTGATTCAAAATGGCCAATACCAGTCCATTTCAGCTCACTAATGCCTAGGATATGAATGTTTATGCATTCCATTTCATTTTTGACGATTTTCCCCACATGTCTGTCAGTTTGTCATACTGTGGGGGTTTGCATGTTGCTGTGATGCTGGAAGCTATGCCACCGGTATTCAGATATCAGCAGGGGCACCCATGGTGGACCGGTTTCAGCTGAGCTTCCAGACTAAGACAGACTAGGAAGAAGGAACCAGCAGTCTACTTCTGAAAAGAATTAGCCATTGAAAACCTTATGAATAGCAGTGGAACATTGTCTGATATAGTGCTGGAAGATGAACCCCCCAGGTTGGAAGGCACTCAAAATACGACTGGGGAAGAGCTGCCTCCTCAAAGTAGAGTCGACCTTAATGATGTGGATGGAGTCAAGCTTTCGGGACCTTTGTCTGCTGATGTGGCACAACTCAAAATGAGAAGAAACAGCTGCAAACATCCATTAATAACCGAAACTCTGTGATATTAGAGGAGAAATAATCTAGGGCTTCAAGTAAATAGCTATGTGCATAGGTTATTGCTGTAAACCATTCATACACAGCCCACCTCTGTGGCAATGGGGCAGTCCCACTCACTGCTCTAAATGAGACCTCTGCGTGAAAAAGTCTGCCATGAAAGACGAGCCTCTTTGGTTGTCTTTCTTTATGCATCTACTATTGGGCTGGGCCACTTGCTGAACAAATTCACACCAAAGTATCAGTGACCTCTTGGACCAGCTTTTTCCTGGCAGAATGGCAGAGGCATGGAAAAGCTCTATGTACTAGGGTCCCTGGGGGACATGGTGGCTTAAAACAAGTGAAGACATTGCAAGGTGAGTGACACCAAAGACGAAATTCACTGGTATTGCCATTTATCTTGGTGGCTCAAGCTGTGCACTCTCATGATATAGCCCATAGATGGACAGCTGCTTTTTAATGTATTGACACATGGAGCCACCTTGACCATATTTGGCTTTTTAAAAAGGAAATTTCAAAGTCTTCAGGATGATTAACTTTCACCAAAGATAGGCTAACCAAACCCCAATAATCAAAGGAAGTTCACAAGACCTAAATGTCTCTAGAACGTTCTGTTTTGACTTGGGTTCGTTGTTTTGTTTATACCGAAAGGCAGTGCAGTGTAATGGGTAAGAACAGAGCTTCTGGCACTTGACAGCTGAACTCCAATCCCGGTTCAGACACTTAGGGTTGTGTGACCTTGAACACGTTACTTAACTCTCAGGATAATAATAAAATTATGAGGAGTAAATGAGATAATGCATGTTAAAAACTAAGGACAGTGCCTGGCACAGAAGAAGAACTCAATAAATGTTAATGTTTGTTATGGATGGGATTTTGTCCTCCCAAGAAGACCTGTTGAAATCCTAACCCCTGTACCTCTGAATGTAACCCTGTTTGGAAATAAGGTGTTTGAAGATATTATCAGTTAGGTTAACATGAGGTCATGTGGGAGTAGGGTGGGTTCTAATCCTGTATGACTGGTGTCCTTATGAAAGAGGAGAAGAGACAGGGAGACAGAAGAAGGATGCCATGTGATACTGTGGTTACAAGCCAAGGAATGCCTGGAGCTGCCAGAAGCTAGGAGAGAGGCATGGAACAGATTCTCACTCGCAGCCTCAGAAGAATCAACACAGCCAGCACCCTGATCTCAGACTCCCAGCTTCTAGACTGTGGAACAAAAAAAGTTTGTCTTAGTAAGCCACCTAATTTGTGGTATTTTGTTATGATGCCCTAGGAAACGAATACAATGTTTATCCTTCTACTTCTTCTGATTACTACTAGTCAGAGAAATAACAGCATTTGTGATACCATCATCTTGCACATGCCCTTTGGAAAATAGATTTATTTTTCTGAAAATGGGGAAATTTCTAAATATGGTCCATTAGCTCCAACCTATTTAGCACGTGAAAATATACACTTATGTATATAATTTCAAATGCCCATATGATCTTTTGAATAACTGAAATGGAGGCTTTAATGACATTATCGGCTTTTAAATAAATACATACATATTTATAAACAGACTGGAAATGAAGCTTCATTGGTTAAAACATAGGATGAAATATAGGGCAAGCAGCAAATTTTTAGAAAGTTTGGTGTTGTTTTACATGTGTAACCAGAACATATTAGTAGGGAGGTGATTTAGTGAGTAAGTATATTGCGAGCTAGACACTAAGTTAGTTTTACTGTAGCATTTTGGTTAAGGCAGCTGCTGCCTGAGCAAAAGGCATCTTCAAGCAGCTGGGGATGAACTAACCTCCCTTCCAGCCTCCTTTTTTTGGGCTAAGCACACTTGTATGTCTTGCTTTGCTTCCCTGCAGAGTGAGATTCGTGTGGGATGCTGGAGGGAGGGAGTAGCTACCTTGAGGTGAGAGTGTGTCCCTGCCCATGTCCATTGGGAGATGCACTGTTAACACCCTAGGTCTTTCTAAGGACGCATGCTTCAGAGGAGGTCTCCATAAAGGCCTGGCCTCTTCTGTTTCTGGTCCTGACTCAGGGCATGGAGTACCTAAGAGACAAAGAGAACACCAAGTTGTATTAGATGTCTGTTATTTTTGCCAGCAGCCTCTTGCTTTTGGGGACCCACCCATCCCTACTCAGACCATGTGGTTTGGGTGGAGCTGTGTTTGTTCATTTCCTGGCTCCAGGGATGGGCATATGACTGAAGCCTGGCTAATGAGAGTACTGCATTGCCTTAATCACATGACCCAAACCGGGCCAATCAAAGGCAATTCTGGGACTTTTGCAGGGGTTTTTATTAAGAGGCATCCTTTCTACTAGGGTTAACAGGTAGAAGGCTAGCCTGGAATTTCAGGGGTCATCTTTGTCACCACATGAGGAGTACCTGCTTGAGAGGAAAGTCCAACAGAGTTGAGAGAGAAATAGTGTCCAGATGACATTTTCTGAGTCCTGGATCCAACTGTGCCTGATGTTGTCTGATCCTTGTACTTCCCAATTACATGAGCTAATACATTTTACTTTTTGCTTAAGACAGTTTGAGTTAGGTTTCTGACTATTGCAACTAAGAATCCTCACAGACATACAAGAGAGATGGGAGAACTCAATGGATTAACTTCTCTCTGTGCTTTATTTCTGTTTTTCATTAGCATTGTGTTGACAAGTTCAATGTATCTAATAGCTGTAAGAATCTGATTCATGATAGTTTTGCTATGTTCCTGACATTCCTGTCAGGGTCATCATGGAGAATAATCAGGATTTATCCCAACCCTGCTAATAGTCTTTTCTTCCCTGCTTTCTCTGTGTTTTAAGGAGTTAAGGGTAATTTTTTAAAGGTAAAATTTACATACAGTGAAATGCCCAGATCTTAAGTGTATAATTCAATGAGTTTTGGTAAATATATATACCCATGTAACCAACACCCCAGTGAGGATTTAGAACATTTCCATTACCCCGCAGGGTTCTTTTAAGCTCAACAGTTAGGCATTCTTGTTCATGGTGAGAATTCCAAATAGCCTTAGAACAAAATGGCTGCCAGTATAACTCCTAGGAGTCAAAACTCTCTGAAAAATCTGTGGGAGTTCTACTGAAGTTTCTAGAAAACTCAGAATTAGCGCCCTCCAAATTGGACTCAGCTGTTTATAGAGTCACTTTTTCTCTCTGACTGCCCACAAGTCCCCCAGGAGTGGGAATGCACATTAGACAAGGATGCTGTAGAATGACTGAGGAAGGTCAGAAAGAATCTCTCCTTAGGATGCATGGTGAGAAGTCATTCAGAAGTCATATCCAAAAAGCCTTCCAAAGTCCCAGTTGGAATTGATCTCTCTCTCCTTTGCCTATACCCTCTTAGCACTTTGCTTAGAAACACAAAATCTCTGCCCTGACAAAGAACATAGAGGTCATTTAACAATGTTACATAATAACCTAATTCAAAATCAGGAAAATGGCTCTTCAGACAAACTTTTCTTTTATAAAAGAAGGATTCAAGTATTCGCTTTTAATTTGGCTGCCAAAAAAATCAGCTAAATCCATGAATTTATCCCAGATGTCTGATAACACCTATTTCTCTACTCCTCCTAACCGTTTTTTTTTTTGGTTGTTATTTCATTTTTTAGTCGTCTTGTTTTACATTGTATTTATTTTTTGTGAGCTGCCTGGAAATTCTTGCACCTCTACTCCAATACCTGCCATACATTGGGTTTACTTATGTGGATGCCTGCCTTCCTTTGTATGTAAGATCCTTTGACGTAGGATGACATATTGCTATGTTAGCTTCCACAGTTCAGCAAAATGCATTGCTTAATGAAGGGCTTAATAAAAAAATTTTTAAATGGAAATAAACATGACCAGAAGAGACCTATTTCTAAAATTCACCCCTTTTTCTTCTTAAAAAAAAAAAAAAAATCTCTGAAGGGGATGACCCTGCGGAGGGGCAGCTATGACATAGGAGTTGCGTTAGCCAGACCCCACAGCCGAGTCATTCTTGCCCTGTCTGAGTTCCCTCTAGAACATCCATCCACAGGGGTCCTACCTCTTCTGCGGGCTTTTTCTTTTGGGGGGTGTTGGGTGTGGAAATGAATCTCCACTGGGAAGATGAAGAGCTCTGTTGGGGGTTCCTTGGCTTTAAATTGACTCCTCAGGGGGCCCAGCACTCTGGGTGGTTCTTCTGAGATGGGAGGTAATTTCAAAGCCTTTGGTGCCTGGAGAAAATTTCAAAACAAAACAAAAACTAACAAGGCAGGTTTCCAAACCCTGTTGCTGGAAGGGGCAAATGATACTGTACCTGCACGGCTGGGTGCGAGTGTAGCTCAGGACACGTGGCTGAGAAAAGTAAATGGAACTAATCTGGGAGCAGTGCATCTGACTCCCGCGGGGGCTCCTTTTCCTCTTAGGAGCTCAGTTCATTCCTCATTAATCCAGCCTCTGATTACTTTGAGAATTATAAATGTGATAAATTCAAGAGCCTGGAAGAGGAAGTATAGTCTTTCTTTGTCTTGCAGCTAGGGAAACTGAGCCCAATTGAAATGATATGGCTGAGATCTCTATGTATTGATAGGGAGAAATTTCGGCATCTATTGTTAAGGGAAGACAGCAGGGTACAGAACATGGTTTGAACATGCAAACTTTCTGTAAGAGAGGGCAAACAATAGGAAGGTACATTTGTGTTTGCTTGCCTTATGAAAGCTCAGATTCTTCCTCTGTAAAATGGAGATAATCATACTACCTACCTCAGACAATTATTGAGGATTAAATAAGTTAATATATGTAGTTATAATAGTATGTGTAACCATGATTCTTTCTATGATGTTTTGAGAGGTGAATCTTCTCTCCTTAGAATTTAATATCCAGCGTAGCCAGGCTTCTTTATACTTCTCCAATATGAACACGGTTGAGCAAGAAATCACCGTGTGTTCGAATCAGCCGCATTTGGCCAGTTTTTTTTTTTTTTTGTCTGATTAAAAAAATGTACATATACATATACACACATAAATAGATACATACGTATATACATACATAAATAGATACATAGAGACACAAGTATATTTATACACATAGAAATGTATATATGCATACGTGTATATATATGTGTGTGGAGCCCCTGGTCAGTGCAGACGGTTAACGTGTTCAGCTGCTAACAGAAAGGTTAGAGGTTCGATTCCACTCAGAGGCATCTTGGGAGATGCCTGGTTATCTACTTCCAAAAAATCAGTCATTGAAAACCCTATGGAGCACAGTTCTACACTGACACACAGGGAATCACCATGATCGAAACTGACTTGACCACAACTGGTAAGATAATGTGTGTCTGTGTAGAAAAAGAGAGAGAGTTGAGGTAGTGGTCAGAGTCTCCTGTTTCCAATTTTTCAAAAGTTGGTACAATTTTCTCCTTTAGGTTTACAACCTTTGACATACGAACTTAGCTTTAAGAAGTGCGTGTGTGCTCAATTTCGGAGCTCAAGTTCATAGAAAAAAAATAAAAATACTTCTCACTTTTTTAGTGCTCCAAAAAAAAAAACATCAAAAACACATGTAAGCATCCTACATCTTTAGAGTTGAATGAAGAGGGAAATTCAACCAAAATACATGCAGGGTAGCACTTATAATTTTGAGACACTGAGAAAATTATTGACTAAACACGTGCACATAGGATATTTATGTTCCTGGAGAGCTTCACTGTCCAGACGCCGGCTGCCCACCAACTGCCCGTCTTTGGATACTGACCTTGTGCATTTTGTTTGACAAGGTTTGCATTTAGAAATCTATGTGAAACTCAAACGATTTGTGTGAGCTATGGCTGACAAGCCGGGACTTAATCTTTTTATTCTAATTAAAAATTTAACCAGTGAGTTTTAATATAGTGGAAAATATTGCTTTCCTCTGCTAAACTGTATACAGGGGTTGAGGGAAGGGGCTCCTTTCCTCTGATCCTGGCTCAGTTCTGGGCCGACTCAGAATTTGAGATCGAGGGCCTTCCTTAAGCCTGCAGTGACTCTGGCAGGTCAGCCTCCTGCTTACCTCTGGTCCAAAGGAGCCCGGGAAGACAGAGGCCCTTTTAGTGTGGATGGGAATGTGTAGATTAGTTTAGATACAGGAAATCTGAGAAAATCCTGAACAGATTCTAAACAAACTCTTGTTGGCACCAAGGCTGCCTGGAGTGCCCATGGCTCCTTCAGGGCCACTTCAGATAACACAAAATCCCCACAATTAGCTAACATGACTGTAGTTTCCAATTGGACACAAGATAAAGCACGTCATCTCCTTTCATTCTCCCCTTAGCCCTGTGAGATTGGAATTATTATCTGTGGACACAGATACAGTCACTGCGACCCAGATAGTGGAGCAACCCACCCAAATTCACACAGCTGCTATGGGCAGAGCTGGGACTCCAGGCCTGGCCTTTGCCTTCTAGTGGCCCTGCTTCTTCCTGTTCATCACTGGTGCCTCAAAACCTCCCAAGACTCACAAAGAACTGCAAGGCAGGACCAGGCTAGAGACAGCTAAGGACATCTCTAAGGAAGGAGATGCACTTGGTTTCTGGAAGGGGCTGGTAAATTTGAAAAATTTACCCTAAATTTTCCAGTTGAGCCAAATTGAGCCAAACTATTGCTGGATTCACAATCTTGAGCATTTTGAGTTTGAAGTGGGCCAATTGCTTACAAGCTCAAATTCCATCCTTACATGTTTAGGAATAACTCATGGCCCCTTAAGAGAACAAAGGACTCTGTTGCTACCAGACAGAGTGCGGTAATATAATAAGCTTTAAGATAGCATTGAAGGCAGCCGAAATTCCTTGCATTTCATCTTTTCAACATTTAGTAAATTACTGCAACTTTATTCCAGCCCCACATGGTGAGCTCAGAAGCGAGTGAGACCAGTTCTCTGTTGAGACATCCCTCTGAGTCACCTTGTTCCTAGATTGGGATTAACTTTACACACACACACACACACACACACACACACACACACACACACACACACACACACAACCTTTTTCTTCTTCACTTCCCCAGGTGTGTTTTTGTCTGAGCCAGTGGCAGATGGTGCTGGAGGGAGAAAGCATCTTTCTGCAGGAGGCTCCTGTAACAAGTGACTGCTTCTGCCCTTGAGGAGCTTCACACTTCCCTGTTTGTCTGCAGAAATAGGATGGCAATGAGGACTTATTAGTTGCAGGTGTGGGGATGGACAGTCGGTTTTCAACTTTTGTCACCTTTTGGTTAATGGGAAGAAAGGCAGAGAAGGTGATAGAGGACTGAGGCAGATATGGCTTGGCTGAGGCAGTTTCAGGGAGCCCTGATTTCATTATCTGGGTTGGGTTCTTGCTGGTTGAGTCAGGCAATGGAGAGAACGATGACAATAGTAATAATATTCATTGAGCACTTAATATGGGACAAGAATTGTGCAAAATATTTTACATGCATTAACTCACTTAATCCCATAATAACCTTATGGGAAATTATTATCATCACCATTTTACAGATGAGGAAACTGAGCCTCAGCAAGGTAAAATAACTTGCCCAAGATCACACACAGCTAGCAAACGGGGCATGATTTGAACTCAGGCAGTCTGATTCCTGAATGTGTGTTAAGCATTAGACAAAGGGGAGACGTCAGGGTCCCATGTCAACCTCCAACTGGACTCTGGCTGTTATTTTCTAAGGTGAGTGGCACAAGGAAGTGACACTCGGCATGCCTCAGTGTGCTCAAATGAATTCTGCGTGATTAGGTTTACAGAGATCAACAAGCAAGACACTAGGCTTCTTACCACTGAGATCTGCTTTCCTACTGGGGAAGGCACCTCCATAGAATGTAATGTGGGATTTGTCACTCAGGAGCCAAGAATGATCAATGTGGGCATGGCTGAAGGCCCTCCCAGAGGTTTGCTGAGTCTTTTCATTGTGGCTTTCCTTTGAAGCATGTATACGATGGTGATTCTCCATTGACGTGTCCTAGGGAACGACAGATACACACTCCTGTAAACAGGCTTTTATAAAGGAATAGAGCAGGTTCCTTTAACAGCCAGACTTTGTGGCTAGACTTATGGTTCCAAGGGTCAAATCTCTTGTAAGCTGGGAAGAAAAACATGGTTATAATAGCAGGACATCTAATGCCATTGATTCCAATAAAACATTTTATTATTGATGGTAGTAAGAATGACATTTAACCATGCCTGACGTATTGTGCTTTCTTGCAAAAAAGAAAAAAGAATAAAAATGAAGTTCTACAGGGCATTTTAGGGCAGTGAAATGATTCTGTATATTATTGTAATGGTGGACGCATTTGCATTTGTGAAAACCCATAGGACTGTACAACACAAAGAGTGAACCCCAATATAAATGATAAACTTTAGTTAATAATAACACATCCATATTAGTCCATCAATTGTAACAACTGTACCATGTGAATGCAAGATATTAATACTAGGAGAAATAGTGTGCAGCGGGGAGACGGAGTATATGGAACACCTGTTACTTTCTGCACAATTTTTCTGTAAACCTAAAACTGCTCTAAAAAATAAAATCTATTTAAAAAGAATAAAGTGCTAGTGTCATTGCCTCTGTCCATCATAAAGTATCTCTTTCCCCTCCCCCTCTACTGTATGGCACTTCTCTTCCCCCTCTTTCCTGTTCTCATTGGTATATGACCTTCTTGCAAGTCAAATGAGTTTATCTGAGATGAGAGCAGACGTTGTCTATGTTGCTTTGAACCACTGTCATCTAGTATACACACACACACACACACACGAGCCTTAAAGTTTAGAAAGCATTTCTATATTTTAACTTATTTAATCCTCATAACGACCCATGGGTTGCTGTGAGTTGAAAATCGACTCGACGGCACCTAACAACAACAACAACGATCCTCACAGCAGCCTTGTGAGATATTTATTATAACAGCTCCACTTTATAGAAGAGGTAACGAAGGCTCAAAGTTACTTAAGTTTCTTGGCCAGGCTTACCACAATTAGTAAGATGTAAGACTCTAACCAAGGCTTTTCCAACTTTAGTGCCAAGAGCTCTTTTTTCTAGACAAGACTACAGCTGCTAGATTTGGGAGGGAGTGGAAGAGTATCTGTAGTTAAATGAGTTTGGAAAACCCTGCGTTACACAAAGTTAAACCAGCTACTTTATGGTAGAACTTCTCAAAGCCATCCATATCCAAATGTAGAGTTTGGCTCTCTGGGAGAGGGGTACAGTATGCAGCATTTCCCAAAGGTATTTGGCCATGAAACCCTTTCTCATGGAGCATCTGGCAATACTAGGGTTCCACAGACAACATTTTGGGAAATGATGGTCAAAGGTATCTTAGTACTCTTCTGTGCTATGAAAGGCCCCAAGAAATGGTGATGGGAGGGAGCCCATCAGAAATGGTACCTCTGCCCAGGTTTCATCTTCCTGCCACAGTTGCTTCCTGAGTGGTGGCAAGTGAGCCCTTTGACTGCTGTGGTTCTTGGCTATAGATCTCTCGTCCACATGTCCACCAGCCCCAGCTTCCCCTTCATCCAGGCCCTGTTGACCTGCAAAGGTAAACAGTAGGTCAGCCCTGTAACCCCAGAGGTGGGCATGGTGCTGTTAGCTGCTTCCAAATGGCCTCCCTTCTTGATTTTCTGAGCAGAAATGTTCAAGGCCCTTGTTCCCCCTCTTCCCTTAGTTCTGTATTTTTTTTATAGCACCTTCACCAAAGTGGCAGCCAGGTCAGTGGAAACAGAGCTGCACTGGGAGACAGAAGACTCGGGGTTCAGTCTTCATTTCCTGGACACAGTTTCCTCATCTGTAAAATAGGGATATAATTTCTTGCCCTTGCTTCCTTGCAGAGTTGTCTGGAGCTCAAATCAGATAATGAATATGACAGCCCTTTGTAAACCAGGAGGGATAGGTGATAAAAGTGGTGTGATTAAGGTGTGACCTAGCCCTGCTCTGTGGTCCTTGAGATGTTCAGTTTGAAGCAAGCTCTTGGACTTCCTGGGCTGTTTGCTGATTGTTTACATGTGGGCCAACCTCCTCCAAATACACTGCAGTGGGACCACTGCTTAGCTCTCTGACTTACCCTGTCTACACAACCCTCAGGAAGGATCTGAGTCAACAGATGACTCCAGCGTATTTAACAAATCTTTCATCAATGGTTTAAAGGGTCCTGAAGCTATTTTCATCACTTACTCAAGGTAAATTTATTGCTGAAACAGTCTGGCAAACTTGCCTTGTTTGGAGCCAGGCTTTAGCAATACCTCCCCTCCCAGCGTGCAGCTTTGTGAAACAATGTGGGGTTGTCTTTCAACCAGGGATCTGGAAGCCTTTGGGGGCCCTGTGTACGTATGATAAAGCACAGGACTTCTGAAGGCTCCTTCTCCTTCCCTGAGCCAGCCTCACCTTCCCTCTAAGTTCCCCAGCCCTTGCCTCCCTTCACCATTCCCATCCTTGGTTTACTGGATCAAGAGTCAAATGCCTGCTTGTGGGGTTACCCTCTCCTTCTAGCTCTCCTTTTTCTGCCCATTGGCTCCTGAAGGCTACTCCGGGCTTGAGCTGATGCTGAGAGTTTTGGTAGAACAGACCTAGGCTCGGACTCAAGTTCAAAGGAGTCTGCTCAGGTTTTAGTGGTCCAGGGAAACCTGACGGGCCTGGGGACTCCTCAGTCTGAGGTGGCCCAGGGCCATATGTGGCCTGCTCCCAAGAAGACCTAAATGCCATACAAAATGCAGCATTAAAGACTTTTGTGGGTATTCTGGAACATTCTCCTGGATCAGGCCACCCCAGATCCATCCTTCCTGGTCAGATTCACCTGGAACTGAACACATTTCTGTGGGTGGAAGGGATGGAATTGTGGCCAAATGTCACTAACCTGTTGAATATTCTTACATGTCAGACTGTCTAAGTTGGGGCATGGGATGGTGGGTAGGGAGATACAGAGAGGCATTCTTCCCTTTGGCTATATCCCAAGTGAGACTGAATATATGACTCTGTGTGGAGAAACCAGAATTTTTCTCAGTAAACATCACTGTCTGGCTCATTTGTTTATGCTTAATAGGAACAGGTTTATAAGCAAAGTATTGGAAGGTTCGATGTTGAAAAGCGATCACAAAACTTGGTCTCTCTGTATCTCAAATATGGACTCAGATCTCCAAATAATGTGCACTTGGGTAGCAATTTATTTCTAGAGAACTTTACCTTCATCCTCCTGTGACTATTCGCAACAAGCCTTGGAGGAAGGAATGCAAATACCATTATTCCCATGTTACGAATGAGCAAACTGAGATTGCAGGCAATATAAGTAACTTGTCCAACAACATCACATTGTTGGGGTATCTGGGATTTGCAGCCAGGGCTTTTACTACGTCTCCAAATAAAGTGTCTGGTGAAGAGAGGGAGGCCAAGGGGAGATAAAGTCAAAACCAATAAAACCATTAGTCAAGGTACAAATTGCAGCCTCTGAGCTGCATTTACGTCTTTAAAAGTTGAGTTTTGGTCCCTGTGATCATGGGCAATTGGGCATTGCAATTAGTTTGTAATTATGCTTAAAAAACCTAAGCCAGGGAAGTCTATAACAAACATTTATTGAGCACTTACTACGTGCCAGGCACTACATTATCCCATTTAACTCCCATGTGCAACCCCGTGAAGGAAAGGCAGGCATGGTCACCTCCACTTTATAAATGAGGAAACTGAGACCCAGAGAGGTCACATAGCTTGGAAGTTTGGTACTAATGGCTACATGTTTAACCATTACTCTATATGGTCTCTCTGTTTCCTGCCTGATTGTGACAGCTCCTTGGTGTGTGGCATGAATAGTGAAATCACTTGATCCCTCAGGTGTGCGGTGTTTTCCACCTAAAAAATGGAACACTGCCACTCACTGTACAGGAAATTTGGCTCCTAGGGCATCAAAGTCTAAGGATACTAGCTGGAGACAGTCAAATTTTTGAAGAGAAAGGGATGAGGCTATGGCGAGATAGGGTGCCATCTGGGGAAGTGCAGCAGGTGCCCAGACAGGGGCATTACTGGGTGAGTTTACTACTCCCCAGGACATGGATGTCCTAGAAACTTGATCTTTTCAGTGCCCCAGAGTCAACTGGCCTCAAGGATATTGACCCATATTAGCAAAGTGCATAGAGGCTAATGTATAGACCAGGGCATTCATTTACGAAGAGGAATACGATTGCCTCTGTAGAACAGGACCAGGCAGCATTTTGTTCCACTGTACACGGGTTTGCCATGAGTTAGGGGTTGACTCAATAGCAGCTAACAACAACAACGACTACAGTATGGTTGGGATGTTTAATGGCACCAGGCTCTGACAGCCTGCCATTTTCTTCTCCACTCATCTGACAGACCAGCTACTGTACTTACCCTGATCAGATCCCTTTCCCAAGGACAGGGCTTGGTCAGGCGCTGCCATTATTTCTAGAAATTTTCTTTTTCATTTGAGAAAAAAAGTTACCTTTATCTTTGGCTCTCGTTCTTTCCTTTTCTTTCCTCAAAAACTCTGGCACCAGCCAAGACCCCATTCTTTGCTCATTATGGCTACTCAGTCATCTCTTCCCATCTTCCTTACCAGAGGCAACTTCTGACTCTTAATGCTTCAAGTTCCCAAAAAATAATATTGACAACTAAAATCCTTGTAGTAATGCACAGCTTATAGAGAGCTCACAATCATTTTCTGTGCGGTAATGTGGTAGATCTTATTATGCACATTTCACAAATTAGAAAACAGAAGCTCAAACAGGTAAGTGACTTGCTCAAGATCTTACATCTAGTAAATGAGAGAACAGCCATTACAATCCATATTTCTGGTTCCAAAGCCTGTACTTTTTCCATATGATGTGACCACAAAAGCACAGAATCAAAGAATGTCAGAGTGGAACAGACCTAAGAAATAATTGAAAATCTAGAGTCCAGATCTGAACTTTTCAATACAGTATCCACTAGCCACATGTAGCTATTTAGATCTAAATCAATTTAAATTAAATACAATTGCAGATTTAGTTTCTCAGTCTCACATTTCAAGTGCTCAGTAGCCATATGTGGCTAATGGCGACTATATTGGACAGCACATATTATAGAACAACAGCACTAGTCTAGACTAAAGCCCTCATTTTAGAGACGAGGACAATGAAACTCAGAACCCTAGACCTTAGTCTGGGAAACTCCATTTTAAGGCACCAAAAATCCAAATATTTGAGAACTGGTCATAAAATCAACATGTACCTTGTTCAAAAGATTTTCCTTGTTGAGTCCAAAATGGAGGGAAGACAGGCAGGAAGTGGTATTTTGGGGGTACACCTGAAAGATCCTGTTGTGGCCTGAGATTCTTCGGTACATTAAGTTGACTGTCCTGGAGCAGCACAGAATCCTTGATGTATCCTGAAGGGTAGGTCAGGAGTTATTGGTAAAAATAATGGTCATCAATATACAGTTCTTGGAGATAACTACAAGATTCCCCCTTGCACTAGTCCTGGCTTTGGACATGGCCCATTAAGGAAGACAATTAGAAAATAAGAGGGATTTAAAAAGCAGATAGACCCCATAGAGGCTTCTCTATCCAGTGTCTCGGGTGCTTCTGCTCCTGTGCCATCTGTGTGTTTCTTCCACTCTGCTATTGCCAAGAACTGGGTCTCCCTGGTGAAGAAACATCGCCACCTCCTTAGGGTTGGGTAAGCTCCCAGGAAGAGGGAGCAAAAGGTAGTGGATATATCCTGCTTGATTCTGAAAACCCCACCAGCAACTGCCTTCTCAATCCAACCATTCTATTAGGATTTTCTGAGGATTTACCAATGGTCCCAGCCCTCTGCTAGGCAGTGGGGCACACACAGAAGTACCAGACATGGGCCCTTTTTAAAGGCACTAATAGTCTTTTAAAGAGACAAAGCTCACCTGTGCTCAACTGTGTGGCCCTGAATGTCAGTGTGATATAAGGCCAGAAAATGAAGAGCTCAGTATTGATTGGATTTGTCAGAAAAGACTTCATAGGAGATGTAGGCTTGAAGTGTGGGTAGGATTCATAATAGGGGTGAAAAGAAGAGACCGAAGAACACTCTAGCATCATAAAAGTAGTGAGCTCTGAGATGTGAGGGGAGGATGGCAGGGACCATTGGGCCAGTGGTTTCACACCAGCCTCAACATAGTTCCTCCAGCCTAAGGAACTATGGCAAGGGGCCCAAAGATGCACGTGTACATGTGTCTTTTCTTAAACCACACATTTTAGCCATATGACTCACCTATGGAGGGGTCTGAGACAATTTTTGATGTTAAGTGGGGCTCTCATCCTCAAAAATCTTGGGCCTAGGGTATAAGGGCAGTAGCCTGTTCTGCTCTCTGCCTTACCTGATGATAAACAGATCTTTGGTTAAGAGGCTCTTTCTCACAGCATTAAATAAATGGATATGCCTGTAACTTTGGGCCTGCCATAAAAGTAAAAACAATTACTGGACAAGCCCACATCTCTCATTTTGCTTCAAGTCACCACTTATTGGGGAGAGAGTTGTTTTCTCTCCTTTCCCAGGGTAACCTATAAAGCAAGAGGAAAATCAGTCTTCCTCTGGTCCTGTCTGTTTGTTGGTGTTGAAGAAATGACAACCTAGCAGACACTGGCAAATCCTACTGCTCACCTCTCTCATCCTCAGTAGGTTTACCAAATAAACTACAAGATGTCCAGTTAAATCTGAATTTCAGATAAACAATGATTTTGTTTTTTTTAAAAGATACGTATGTCCCAAATATTGCAAGTTTAACTGGGTGTTTGTGTGTGTGTGTGTTCAGGAGCGCTGTGTGCGTGCACACACTAAATCTGGAAATGCTAATTCCCAACCATTTCTGGTTTCCATTGTTAAGTGTTTGCAGAGTTTGTCTGGGGTCTCTGTCTAGCAGTAGGGTGTCCATCTCAGTCCCAAGTGGATTGTGCTGGAGAGCCCCCATCTTTAAGAGGAGGAGTCCTAACATTTCCACTTCCTGGAGGACCTGAGATCACCTCAGATGGGGAACTGGGGAATGTTGGGAAGAATATGCAGCTAGGAGTGCAGGGAGGCTCTGGCTTCTGGCCCCAGCTCTGCTTTTGGCTGAATGACCTTGGGCAAATTACTTTGCTCTCTGGGCCTCTTTTTTATTCTCGTTATCTTGTAAAAGATGAGGGTTGAACTGGATGATCTCTGAGTGAAGAAATTTCAGAAGAAAGTTCTGGCATGGGATGTGGAGTGCGAGGTTGCTAAGAGGATTGGGGTGAAGGCAAGACTTCAGGCTGTACTTCTCTCTGCAAATTTGGAGAGGATGGGGGTGAAAGGCGTGATCGAGGTTTGAGGGTTACAAGCTTGAGAAACTTTTCTTTAACACAAAATCAGTCCTGAAATTCTAGTGTTTCAGACCTTGATGTAAAGCATACTCTCATGCTAGAATGAGAGGCAGGGCATCTCAGGGTGCCCCCAACCACTTCCCTACTGACCTGCACACTGGAGCCTGTACATGGTGTCAGGGGGCCATTTCCGCAAGAGACCTCGGAGGTATCTCTTGGCTGAATACCCAGGCTGGATCTGCCGTTGGGCCTTGCTCTTCGGCTGGCTTTGGAAGTGGAGGTATGGTTGCCAGGCTCTGTTCTGCTCCCTCTGTGGGGACACCAGTCAGAAAACAGCACAGCTGCTGAGCCCTGAGACTCCCAGTGATACAAGCTGGTTAGCACAATCCTCATCAGTAATCCGGAGACTCCCGGAAGGTGCTGGAAGGCACCAGAAATGGATGCCTCAGCCAACAGACATAAACCAAGAGCCCACAGAGCAAAGCTCTGAAAGGCCCTTGCAGATTTGCAGTTGGAAGGAGAAGGAGAAATGACAAACACCAGACCCCATCTTGAGGCAGAGCGTGAGAAGGGATAAAAAGCCTCAAAAGAAAACATTATCTAGTTCAGCCTGTGGAAATCATTTAGTACCTTAAAAAGTGGGGCTGTATAGCAATGGGAAAGCCAGCTCAGCAAATAAGCATTGGCATTCAGTGTTTGTAATATGAATAACAGGTCAGACAAACCATGTCCTATGTTCATGGGAAGCCTGTCATTCTGAAAATATCTGGCTCTACTGCATTTCATTTCAGCCTAGGGAGAATTTTCTGGGGACTTGCTGCCAGAGTCAGTGCCACTGTTCAAAACATCGTGGAGAATAAATGTGAATAATAACATCTTACCCTTGGCTAGGGATATATGTTATACAAAGAACTTTCACCTCATTATAATGTTATATAAGGCAGACTGAGTTAATATTATAACCACTGAAATGGCACAGAAACCCCCTGAGGATGATCGGTTATGAATAGCAAACATGTGGTACTTGTGTTGACACCTCTCACTCTCCCCCTTGTCTATGGCAGATGTCACTAATCAATTATGGCTTTCTTGCCTGCTGAATTGATTGTGGTCTCAGCATCTTCTTCTATTAAATTTTTTTAAATTGAGGCATAATGTATACATAATAGCATGCACAGTGCTTAGGTGCTCAGTTCAATAAAATTTGACAATTGTATACACCTTTGTAACCACCACACAAAACAAGACACACAATATTTTCATCATCTGAGAAAGTTCCCTCGTGTCCCTGTCCAGTCGCGTGCTCCACCCTCCAGGTAGCCATTATTCTGATTTCTGTCACCATGGATTAGTTTTGTCTATTCTTGAACTTTATACAAATGGAATCATACAGCATATATTCTTTTGCAGTCCATGAAAGTGCTCCACACAGTGTTCCAGTGAGAGTTGGTATGAGGGATGAAGCCCGTTTACCACCCTTGGTT
The DNA here is from genome assembly GCF_000243295.1 of Trichechus manatus latirostris. Taxonomy (NCBI): domain Eukaryota; kingdom Metazoa; phylum Chordata; class Mammalia; order Sirenia; family Trichechidae; genus Trichechus; species Trichechus manatus. The sequence continues at coordinate 9,554,420 of NW_004443992.1, read as the reverse complement.
AAGTGGCTCACCCGACGCAATAGTATAGACAAGGAAATTGAGGTTAAAAGACTTAACCGTTAACTCAGTACTGAAGTCACTCCTGAGGTTCGTACTTCAGCCAAAGATTGGACAGGCCCATAAAACAAAACAAGACTAAATGGGCACACCAGCCCGGAGGCAAGGACGAGAAGGCAGGAGAGGACAGGAAAGCTGGTAATAGGGAATCCAAGATTGAGAAGGGGAAAGTGTAGATATGTTGCAACCAATGTCGCAAAACTATATGTGTATTAATTGTTTCATGAGAAACTAATTTGCTCCGTAAACCTTCATCTAAAATACAAAAAAAAAAAAAAAAAAAAGACTTAACTAGTTAGTAGTAGGATTGGGACCAGAACCCTGGGCTTCGAATTCCACATCAGTGCAAAGCTTCTGTCCTTCAGGAACTTACCACCTCACTGTTGGACGAGGACCTAACACCATGAACCATTTTGATGTCAAAACAAGGAATAAAAGATGGTTTAAAAGTAGGTGGCTCAGTGAATGCCACAGCCCATAAGAATTGTAAGACTAAAGAGACGGACTCTTTCACACTTGTTAGGATCCTTTCGGTTGGAAGTAGTAAAACCTGACTCAACTGGTATAAACAATGAGAAAGTTTATTATCTCATATTACAAATCGAACAAAGGTTGGAGAGTTCTAGGCTTCTTTAATTTGGTGGTTCAATGGCCCAGATCAGCATCTTTTTAGCTCTGTGTTTGTGGTCACAAGCACATTGAGATTCTGCAGCTGCCACACTGTCAGTGTCACAGCCTCATTGATGACCTTTGATGCCCTCTTCCTGCATCTGCGGAGCTGAGGTTGTGGCACTCTTGCACGGGGTTCCATTCTCTTTCTAAAGAGGCCTGTGATGATGCATGTACTTATGCTTGGCAGGAGGCTGTGACACTATGAGACTAGATCTGTTGTTGTTGGCTGTCTGTTCAGAACAGACTCAACAGCAACCCCATGTGATAGAGTATAACTGTCCCCATAGGATTTTCTTGGCTGTAATCTTTAAGGAAGAAGATCACCAGGTCTTTCTCCTGCGGAGTTATGGGTAGGTTCTCACTGCCAGCCTTTCCGTTAGCAACCAAGCACTTAACCATTGCACCAGCAGGGCTCCTGAGACTGGTTCTCCAGGCATCAAATCTCTTCCTACCTCTGATAATTCTTTTTGCTTAGCCTCACGGGCTTGCAGAGCCTGAACAATGGACACAGGGGGACAACTAATGGGTCCAGAGAGCACAAACAAGAAGAGTAGGAAGGAGAGAGCTTGGTGAGAAAGTTTAGGAAAGTGTACTGGACTTAGAGCCAGGATGGCTGGAATCCGTTTTGTGGTTCTGCCACTTGGAAACTTTCTGATCGTGGGCAAACCCTAGAAACTCTCTGTAAAATGGAGCGAATAACATGTAGCTGCCATCAGTCTGTTATGGAGGCCTACATGTTGCTGTGATGCTGAATGGGTTTCAGTGGAGCTTCCAGACTAAGATGGATTAGAAAGAAAAACCTGGCAATCTACTTCCGAAAATCAGCCAGTGAAAATTCTATGAATTACAACAGTCCGATCTGCAATCAGGCGGTATTTAGTTCCATTGTGTATAGGGTCACCATGAGTTGGGGGCTGACTCAGTGGCAGCTAACAACAAGGAAGCGGAAAGTTGATGGGTTTTGGAACCAGATAACCCAAAAGTCAGATTTTACAGTGCCTGACACATAGTAGGGGCTCAATATTGTTGGTCAACGAATAACTAAATGAGTGAATAGTTCCAATCTGAGTCAGAGGGCTACTCAGTCACCTAAATTATATAATCTTGTTTGTAATACTGACCAGGGCAGATTATCCAATAGACAAGGTAACACAGTGCTTACTTTGCTTTCCAGATCATCTGTAGTGAACAATTTCACATTTTTACACCACATCAAGGATTCTGCTTCTAGGTATGGCTGACATCTGTCCAGGGGTGGATTAGCCAATAAGCAAGGTAAGCACGAGTTTACTTGGTAATGTGAAATTGTTCACTACAGATTTAGTAAGCAAGCACAAGTAAGCCCATACTTACCTTGTTTACTAGGTCATCCACCCTTGTCCAGGATTGTAAATTTGAAAAGAGGCTTTGATTCTGCAGGAAAGTGCTGTGGGATTGGGAGAGAAATAGATGCCAGTCATATCTAGAAGCAGAATCTTTAATGTGGTGAAAAAATGTGAAATTATCCTTGTTTATTTGATAATCTGCCCCTTATACTAACATTATACCTACTTTTTAGGGCTTTTTGATGGTGCAAATGAAATAATGCAGGTAAGTGTCTCTCACTGACCCAGCTTATTGTAAGATATGTAGCAAATGTGAGGGTCTTTCCGCTCATACCTCCTGGCCTCCTTTCCCTGCCTACTTTGCACTCTGGGGTGTTATGAGGAGCAGATGTGAAAGCACTTTCTAATCGCTGAGCATTCCTAATAGGATGGGAGGAGAGTTGATAGTGAGAGAGACTAAGCGGGATTTTGCCTTAAGAGGGACTGGCCTTGAGATCTAGCCCTACCCTATTGGTCATGTGTCCTTGGCAAATTAATTACTTTTCTGGCTACTTACACTCAGTTTAAGGACTAAATGAGCTGAGTTCTTAGTGCTCAGTAGCTAGTAGGTAATCAACATATATTCAAGTCTTTTTCAAATGATCAGTCTTTTCTTCTTCCCTTTGTCCAGGTTGTGAGAGACTATGTTAATTGGCTTCCAAACAGCCCTTCTTCTCCTCACTTCTTTTTGCTAACAGAACCCTCAGTTTTATGTTAACAAAACCCCTTTCCCAGATATGTGTTTTCCCAGACTCCATTGCAGCTTGGAGTGACCATGTGACCTAGTTCTGGCCAATGAGACATAAGGCGAAGTCTGCTGGGGAGCTTCTGGAAAGTCTTTGCTTCCTTATATAAGAGGCAATTTGTGAGAATTGCTCACTGGCCTTTTTTTTCTGCTCTGAACCCAGATGAGACATCTTGTGAATATGAGCTAATAAGCATGAGGAAGAAAAGCCAACATTCAAAGGATGGTGGAGGGAAAAGACAAAGCTTGAGTCTTTAACGGCATTGTGGAACAGCTGGCCAAACATGAAACTCCTACCCCAAATTTCTTGCTATATGAGATAATTAAATTTCTTTATTGTTTAATCCAGGGATTGGCAGATTTTTTCCTAAAGAGCCAGAAAGTAAATATTTTAGGAGGCCGTATGGTCTCTGTTGCAGCTACTCGTCTCTGTCTTTGTAGCAAGAAAGCAGCGATAGACAATATGTAAACAAATGGGCATGGTTGTGTTTCCATAAAACTTTATTTACAAAAACAGGCAGTGGGCAGAATTTGGCCAGTAAGCCGTAGTTCCGGTGCCTGAGTTAAACCACTGATAATCAAGTAATCTGTTACTTGCAGCCAAAAGTATTTCTAACTGATACATAGGTAGAATATGGGAGCAACATATCTGAAGTTGCTACAGATTTAGGTAATGGGAGAAAAGACCAGCATAGCAATTCTCCAGAGGTGGAGTATAAATTTGCCATTTCAACCACTCTTAAGTGACATTAGTCACATTTACCATGTTGTGCAGCCATCACCACTATCTGTTTCCAAAAGTTTTTCATCACTCCAAACAGAAACTCAGTACTCCTTAATTTCAGCAGTAACTTCCCTTTCTCCCTGCCCCGTCCCCTGGTAACTGTTGATAAACTTTTGTCTCTATGCATTTGCCTGCTCTAGATATTTCATATAAGTGGAATCATACAGTATTTGGCCTTCTGTGTCTGACTTATTTTACTCAGTATAGTGTTTTCGGGGTTCATTCATATTGTAGCATGTATCAGAATTTCATTTCTCCTTATGGCTGAATAATATTCCATTGTATGTATGTACCATATTTTGTTTATCTATTCATCTTTTGATGGACATTTGGCTTGTTTCCAACTTTTTGGCTATTGTGAATAGTGCTGAAATGAACAATAGTGTACAAGTATCTGCTTGAGTCTCTGTTGTTGTTGTTTTTAGGTGCCGTCGAGTCGGTTCCGACTCATAGCAACCCTATGTACTACTGAACGAAACACTGCCCGGTCCTACGCCGTGCTCACAATTGTCGTTATGCTTGAGCCCATCATTGCAGCCACTGTGTCAATCCATCTCGTTGAGGGTCTTCCTCTTTTTCGCTGACCCTGCACTTTACCAAGCATGATGTCCTTCTCTAGGAACTGATCACTCCTGATAACATGTCCGAAGTATGTGTCATGGATTGAATTGTGTCCTCCCAAAATATTTGTCAGCTTGGCTAGGTCATGATTCCCAGGATTCCCAGTATTGTATGATTGTCTACCGTTTTGTCATCTGATGTGATTTCTCTATGTGTTGTAAATCCTATCACTATGATGTAATAAGATGGATTAGCGGCAGTTATATTGATGAAATCTATGAGATTGGATAGTGTCTTAAGCTAATCTCTTTTGAGATATGAAAGAGAGAAGCAAGCAGAGAGACAGGGGGAACTCATACCACCAAGAAAGCAGTGCTGGGAGCAGAAAGCGTCCTTTGGACCTGAGGCTCCTGCGCTGAGATGCTCCCAGACCAAGAAAAGACTGATGATAAGGACCTTCCGCCAGAGCTGACAGAGACAGAAAGCTTTCCCCTGGAGCCAGTGCCCTGAATTTGGACTTGTAGCCTACTGGACTGTGAGAGAATAAATTTTTCTTTGTTAAAAACATCTACTTGTGGTATTTCTATTATAGCAGCACTAGATGACTAAGACAGTATGTAAGACATAGTCTCGCCATCCTTGCTTCTAAGGAGCATTCTGGTTGTACTTCTTCCAAGACAGATTTGTTCGTTCTTTTGGTAGTCCATGGTATATTCAATATTCTTTGCCAACACCACAATTCAAAGGTGTCAATTCTTCTTCAGTCTTCCTTATTCATTGTCCAGCTTTCGCATACATATGATGCGATTGAAAATACCACGGCTCGAGTCAGGTGCACTTTAGTCTTCAAGGTGACATCTTTGCTTTTCAACACTTTAAAGAGGTCTTTTGCAGCAGATTTGCCCAATGCAATACATCTTTTGATTTCTTGACTACTGCTTCCATGGGTGTTGACTGTGGATCCAAGTAAAATGAAATCCTTGACAACTTCAATATTTTCTCTGTTTATCATGATGTTGCTTATTGGTCCAGTTGGGAGGATTTTTGTTTTCTTTATGTTGAGGTGTAATCCATACTGAAGGCTGTAGTCTTTGATCTTCATCAGTAAGTGCTTCAAGTCGTCTTCACTTTCAGCAAGCAAGGTTGTGTCCTCTGCATAACGCAGGTTGTTAATGAGTCTTCCTCCAATCCTGAAATGCCCCGTTTTTCTTCACATAGTCCAGCTTCTCAGATTATTTGCTCAGCATACAGATTGAATAAGTACAGTGAAAGGATACAACCCTGACACACACCTTTCCTGACTTTAAACCATGCAGTATCCCCTTGTTCTGTTTAAACAACTGCCTCTTGATCTATGTACAGGTTCCTCATGAGCACAATTAAGTGTTCTGGAATTCCCATTCTTTGCAATGTTATCGATAATTTGTTATGATCCACACAGTCAAATGCCTTTGCATAGTCAATAAAACACAGGTAAGCATCTATCTGGTATTCTCTGCTTTCAGCCAGGATCCATCTGACATCAGCAATTATATACCTGGTTCCATGTCCTCTTCTGAATCCAGTCTTAGTTTCTGGCAATTCCTTGTTGACATACTGCTGCAGCCGCTTCTGAACGATCTTCAGCAAAATTTTACTTGCGTGTGATATTAATGATATTGTTCAATAATTTCTGCATTCAGTTGGATCACCTTTCTTGGGAATAGGCATAAATGTGGATCTCTTCCAGTTGGTTGGCCAGGTAGCTGTCTTCCAAATTTCTTGGCATAGATGAGTGAGCACTTCCAGCGCTGCATCCATTTGTTGAAACATCTCAATTGATAGTCTGTCAATTCCTAGAGCCTTGTTTTTTTGCCAATACCTTCAGTGCAGCTTGGATTTCTTCCTTCAGTACCATCGGTTCCTGATCATACAAGTTTCAGTTCTTTTGGGTATATACCTAGGAGTGGAATTGCTGTGTCATACGGGTAATTTTATATTTAATTTTTTGAGGTAGATATGTTTTTGCTTAGAGTTTGAAAGCTGATCTTGGCCTCTGTATTAGTTTCCTATTGCCGCTGTAACAAATTACCACAAACTTAGTGGCTTAAGCAACACAACTTTATTATCTTACAGTTCTGGAGGTCAGAAGTTTGAAATGGGTCTCACTGAGCTAAAATCAAGGTATTGACAGGGCTGTGTTCTTCTGGAGGCTGTAGGGAAGAATCTGTTTTCTTGCCTTTTCCAGCTTCTAGAGCCCACCTGCATTCTTTGGCTTGTGAATCCTCTTCTTCCATCTTCAAAGCCAGAAACCTGGGGCTAGTCTTTCTTACTATGCTATCTTTTGATTTTCCCTTTTGATATCTTCTTCCACCTGTAGGGATCCTTATGATTACATTGAGCCCACCTGGATAACCCAGGGTAATCTTCCTATTTTAAGGTCAGTTTATTAGCAACCTTAATTCCATCTGCAACTTTAATTTTCCTTTGCCAGTAACCTAACATAGTCATATGTTCCAGGCATTAGGATATAAACATCTTTAGGGAACATTATTCTGTTTATCATAGCTTCTTTAAGTTTCTTCTAGTTTTCTGGGTTCTCTTAGTAATTTCTCAAATTATGCCTGTGAGGTGAGTTATTAACATCACACCTCATTGGAAAAACTGAAACACTGAGAGAGGCCTAAAGCCTGCTTAGGGCTACTGAGGAATCCAGTCAGGGTTAAATCCATTCACTCATTTCCAACATGTAGAATAATATTTTAAGTGGGAAAAATAAGATACAAGAGATCACGTATAGTGCAATTGTTGTTGTTGGGTGCCGTCAAGTCGATTCTGACTCATAGTGACCCTATTGGACAGACTAGAACTGCCCTCATAGAGTTTCCAAGGCTATAATCTTTACAGGAACAGATCCCTCATAAAAAACATGTCTTATATGTGTATAATCATGGTGGAAAGACTGAAAGGAAATACATTAAAATGGTGGTATTAGGGTGCTTGGCATATGATTATAGTTTCTTCTCTCCTTTTTGAAAAATAAAATTTTCAGTAATATGGTTAAATTTCATTTATTAATGGAAAACATGTTTAAAAATTAATTTATTTCATTGCATCCACTCTGTTCTCATACATATTTCTCCATTCCCTCCCCAACATTATCCTTGACATCTTATCACTCACCCAAAAGTCACTATAAAACATAAAGGGACAAGCTGGACAAATTGGGAGACAGAAGGGAGCCAGGAAGGGAGTTTCCAAAATAGGGATATAAACTTGACAGCAGGAGGCTGTCTGCGGATGCTCAGGCCTGCTGTGGCTTTCCCAGTCAACCCCAGCTTCTGGTTTCTTCTGAAATGACTAATTAGTGTACACAAAGCAGCCTGCTATCCACACTCCACCTCTAGTGCTTCCTTTAATGAGGGACTTGCTTGGGCCCGTTCTCCTTCCTGCTGCCTGCCAGGCCTCTGCACATATAGGTGTGAAGAGGAGTCCCATGTACCAGCCTTTGTTGTGGAACTGGCTATCCCAATCACCTCACCCTAGTGCTGGCAGCCGAGGGTTCTCAGAGGACAGGAGGAACAGGTGGGGCCTATGCTCCCACCCAGCAGACATGCAGTGGCAGGGTGCCAGAGTCCCCAGAAAGCCAGGGCCCAGACAGTCAGCTGCCATCGTACCAGAGAGTGGCCCAGCCTTTGTGTACAGGAGTTGACAAGATAGGTGAAAGGAGAAGCCCAGAAAATCTCAGGACTGGTAGGCAAAGCCCTTCTCCCCTTCTCCAGACATACTGACAGCTAAGAGTCACATCTGTCTACTTACTACTGCCTAACCTTCCTCTGATTGCTCAGTCCCCTAGGTCACCCTTACTTATACCTGGAAAGTCTCTTTCTACTTATTTTTACCACAAGACTCAGCTCAAATTCTACCTCCTATAAGAAGCCACTCTAGATTTTCCCATTAGGAAGCAATCACTATCTCTACCTCCGTTATACTCCCAGTGTGTTAAAAGATTACAGTCTAGTTCCTCTTCCACTGCTCATCTCTTAGTTTGTCATAATGTGGTGGCTTGCATGTTGCTGTGATGCTGGAGGCTATGCCACCAGCATTTCAAATACCAACAGGGTTACAAATGGTGGACAGGTTGCAACAGAGCTTCCAGACTAAGACAGGTTGGGAAGAAGGGCCTGGTAATCTACTTTTGAAAAAATTAACCAGTAAAACCTTGTGGATAGCAGTGGAACATTGAAAGAGTGCTGGAAGATGAGCCGCTCAGGTTGGAAGGCACTCAAAATACAACTGGGGAAGAGCTGTCTCCTCAAAGCAGAGTTGACCTTAATGATGTGGATGGAGTCAAGCTTTTGGCATCTTCATTTGCTGATGTGGCACAGCTCAAAATGAGAAGAAACAGCTGCAAACATACATTAATAATTGGAATGTGGAATGTACCAAGTATGAATCAAGGAATATTGGAAGTTGTCAAAAATGAAATGGAACACTTAAGGATAGATATCCTAGGCATTGGTGAGCTGAAATGGATTGGTATTGGCAATTTTGAATCAGAAAATCATATGGTCTACTATGCCAGGAATGACAAATTGAAGAAGAACAGTGTTGTATTCATCGTCAAAAAGAATATTTCAAGATCTATCCTGAAATACAACACTGTCAGTGATAGGATAATATCCATACGCCTACAAGGAAGACCAGTTAATACAATAGTTATTGTAAATTACCCACCAAAAACTAATGCCAAAGATGAAGAAGATTTTTACCAACTTCTGCAGTCTAAAATTGATCAAACATGCAATCAAGATGCATTGATAATTACTAGTGATTGGAATGTGAAAGTTGGAAACGAAGAAGGATCTGTAGTTGGAAAACATGGCCTTGGTGACAGAAATGACGTGGGAAACTGCATGCTAGAATTTTGCAAGACCAACCACTTATTCATTTGAAATACATTTTTTTTCAATAACATAAACAGTGACTACACACATAGACCTCACCGGATGGAATACACAGGACTCAAATCGACTACATCTTGGAAAGAGATGATGGAAAAGCTTAATATCATTGATCAGAACAAGGCCAGGGGCCGACTGCCAAATAGACCATCAGTTGCTCATATGCAAGTTCAAGTTGAAATGGAAGAAAATTAAAACAGGGCCATGAGAGCCAAAGTACAACCTTGAGTATATCCCACCTGAATTTAGAGACCATCTCAAGAATAGATTTTATGCATTGTACGCTAATGACCAAAGACCAGATGAGTTGTGGAATGACATCAAGGATTTCATACATGAAGAAAGCAAGAGGTCATTAAAAAGACAGGCAAGAAAGAAAAGACCAAAATGGATGTCAGAAGAGACTCTGAAAGTTGCTCTTGAACATACAGTAGCTAAAGTGAAAGGAAGAAATGAAGTAAAATAGCTGAACAAAAAATTTCAAAGGGCGGTTCGAGAAGAAAAAGTAAAGTATTATAATGAAATGTGCAAAGACTTGGAGTTAGAAAAACATAAGGGAAGAACATGCTCAGCATTTCTCAAGCTGAAAGAACCGTAGAAAAAAATTCAAGTCTCGTATTGCAATATTGAAGGATTCTATGGGTAAAAAATTGAACGATGCAGGAAACATCAAAAGAAGATGGAAGGAATGCAGAGAGTCACTGTACCAAAAAGAACTGGTCAACGTTCAGCCATTTTAGGAGGTAGCATATGATCAAGGACTGATGGCACTGAAGGAAGAAATCCAAGCTGCACTGAAGGCATTGGTGAAAAACAAGGCTCCAGGAATTAACGGAATACCAACTGAGCTGTTTCGACAAATGGATACAACGCTGGAAGCACTCTCTCCTCTATGCCAAAAAATTTGGAAGACAACGACCTGGAAGAGATCCATATTTGTGCCCACTCCAAAGAAAGGTGATCTAACGGAATGCAGAAATTATCAAGCAATATCATTAATATCACTGCAAGTAAAATAATGCTGAAGATAATTAAAAAATGGTTGCAGCAGTGCAAAAACAGGAAACTGCCAGAAATTCAAGCTGAATTCAAAAGAGGACATGGAACAAGGGATATCATTGCTAATATCAGACGAATCTTGGCTGAAAGAAGAGAATACCAGAGATATATTTACCTGTGTTTTATTACTATGCAAAGGCATTTGACTGTGTGGATCATAACGAATTATGGATAACATTGTGAAGAATGGGAATTCAAGAACAACTTATGTGCTCATGTGGAACCTGTAAATAGACCAAGAGGTAGTTGTTTGAACAGAACGAGGGGATACTGAATGGTTTAAAATCAGGAAAGGTGTGAATCAGGGTTGTATCCTTTCACCATACCTATTCAATCTGTATGCTGAACAGATAATCCGAGGAGCTGGACTATATGAAGAAAAGAACACAGCATCAGGATTGGAGGAAGACTCATTAACAACCTGCAATATGCAGATGACACAACCTTGCTTGCTGAAAGTGAAGAGGACTTGAAGCACTTACTGATGAAGATCAAGGACTACAGCCTTCAGTATGGATTACACCTCAACATAAAGAAAACAAAAATCCTCCCAACTGGACCAATAAGCAACATCATGATAAACAGAGAAAATATTGAAGTTGTCAAGGATTTCATTTTACTTGGATCCACAGTCAACACCCATGGAAGCAGTAGCCAAGAAATCAAAAGACATACTGCATTGGGCAAATCTGCTGCAAAAGACCTCTTTACAGTGTTGAAAAGCAAAGATGTCACTTTGAGGACTAAGGTGTGCCTGACCCAAGCAGTGGTATTTTCAATAGCTTCATATGCATGTGAAATCTGGACAATGAATAAGGAAGACTGAAGAAAAATTGATTTATTTGAATTATGGTGTTTCAAAGAATGTTGAATATACCCTGGACTGCAGAAGAAGGAACAATCTGTCTTGGAAGAAGTACAGCCAGAATGCTCCTTAGAAGTGACGATGGTGAGACTTCGTCTCACATACTTTGGACATGTTTTCATGAGGGACCAGTCCCTGGGGAAGGATATCATGCTTGGTAAAGCAGAGGGTCAGCGAAAAAGAGGAAAACTCTCAATGAGTTGGATTGACCCACTGGCTACAGCAGTGGGCTCAAACATAGCAACAACAATTGTGTGAGGAAGGCATAGGACTGGCCAGTGTCTCATTCTGTTGTGCATTGGGTCGCTATGAGTCAGAACCAACTCTATAGCACCTAACAACAACTTCTTCTAAACTACCTTGTATCAAGTGTCACTAGGGGACAAATCTGCCTCATTGACCAAAGTAAGTGCCTTTGGTGGGCAGAGGCTATGGCATCTCCCTGCCAATCCTGGCAACTAATATGTGCATCTAAGAACTATTTGTTGAGTGGCTGCTATGTGCCAGGCACTATTCTAGGTATTGACTGCTTAATAAACTACTCATTAGATGTTACTGAAGTTGAATGGAAAAACCCAACAATGGATGTATATTTTAATGGCAATCACCTGTGCCTCGGGGTACCTGCTCCAGCTGGGATGTCCTTCTCTCAGGAGGAGGCCAGCTGGTGTCTCCTACCCCTCCTTGAGTTTGCTGGAGTCAGTGTGCTCCAGCAAAAGCCAAGCCTTACCACAGAGGGTGACTGCCCATTGTTGGAGCACCTGTGAAGGTGTGACTGGAGCTAGCCTTGTGGTTGCCAGTTGAGTTCAACTGAAGTAAAGGTGAGGGGTGGAGGTGGGAGGAGAGAGATGTGAGGCCACTTGCAGCTGTGCTTGTAAAGTATTCTCCAAACCCATCCTGACTTCAGTCACCCCCGGGTAAACATCACCACTCCTCAGCCAGACCCTTTCTCTGCAAGTTTAATTTTTGAGTTTTAGTGCAAATGATACCTTCTCCCCTATATATTTAGCGACTATGTATTTGTTCCTGGACACCAGCCCATAAAGAGGAGAATCGATGAATGTGACTATAAGTTTTCCCATAGGTATAGTGTTGTAACAGGGCTTGATTCCTGGCCAAGCCAATCAGCATCAAAGGTTTGACCTGCCATATGCCACAGAAGCAAAAGTACAACTAGAATTGCAGACAGTAAAAATTAAGCTCTAGTTCGTATAAGAGCTCATTCTGCCTGGGTTTGAATCCTGGCTCATCCTTTACTAGCCGTGTGACCTTGGGGAAATTACTTGACCCACCTGTGCCTTAGTTTCTTCATCTGCCAAATGGGGATGATAAAAGTAGCTAGTTTACAATGTTTTGTGAGAATTAAATGAATTACTAAATGCAAAGTGCTTAGAATAGTGACTGGCATTATAGTCAGTGTTACATAAATTGTAGCCATTATTATAAATGTTCTCTGTTATTTACAGCAGCCTAGAAATACAGGAGTCTACTGGATCATATATATGATTTACAATTAAAATGCTACCTATAACCAAGATTGATTTTAATGAAAATCTGATTTGTTTCCCTAGAATTGAAAATGTTTCGAGGGATGTGTTGGAAGACCAAGATCCGTTTTTTGAAAAAAAAAAAAAAAATGCTGTTAAAGCAACAAGGGGAGAAGCTTTTTTTCTCTGGGCAACAGGAGTCTTCAAAATCAGGTCCTCTAGGGATTAAGAGTTGGGCTTTTGTGTTAGTTGTCTGGGCTCCAATCCTAGCTTGACCATTTAGGTGTGTAATTTTAGGCAAGTTAGTTAACTTCAAGACCCAGTTTCCCTTCCCATAAAACGGAGATAATGCTAGTATCCAGCTCATAGGCTTGTGAAAATTGAGTGAGTTTATGTATAAAATGCCTGACACACAGTAAGCATTCTATAAGTATTAGCTAGGATTTACATTACTTTTGACCTCACAGGGTTGACCCATGTCTCGCTTCTGACCTTTCCTACTCCTAGGTTTATTAAAGGCTCCAAGTACAACTGCTCAGGAGTTGCTCGAATGGAGGGCACTAGGAAAAAGGAGGAGGCTCGGGTGATTCAGTGGTAGAATTCTCATCTTCCGTGTGGGAGACTCGCATTTGACTCCGGGCCAATTTATTTCATGTGTAGCCACCACCCATCTGTCAGTGAAGGCTTGTGCATTGCTATGTTGCTGAACATGTTTCAGCAAAGCTTCCAGACTCAGACAGACTAAAAGGAAGGCTTGGTGATCTACTTCCCAAAACTAACCGGTGAAAACCCTATGAAACACAACTGATTATGGGGATGGCTCAAGATTGGGCAGCATTTTGTTCCATTGTGCATGGGGTCGCCATGTGTCAGGGGCCAACTGGGCAGCTAACAGCAACAAGAAAAAGCAGTGCAGTGAAGTCGTTCTTTTTTCCCCTTCATCACCTTGGGATCTACCTGACACTTTGTTGGCGGCCATCAGAGCACTTCTCACTTCTTAGTGGCACTGTTGGAACAAGTAGCAGGTTCTTAGTTTGGACTTGCAAAGGGAGCTTCAAAACTGACCTCCCGATCTTTGGCTGAAAGGATAATGGATAATTTATTCTTCCTACTTTTCGATATTTTCCTATTTTGTATGAGGAGCTTATATTATGTTTAGGATGGGAAAAAATAAATTTTATTTTAAAAACATATTTCTCACAATATTACTTGATAAAATAGTAACCTGAAGGTTTCTTCATGGGTTGAACATCGTCTGATATCACCAGCTAGAGTTAAGTGCCTGAGTATTGCAGTATGGGGGGAAATTAGGCAGCAAAGAATGAATGGGGACATACATCCAGTGGAACAAGGCTGACAATACTCTTAAATGTAACCACATTTATAAGAGACGTGATAGAAGCAATACAACTTTAGTTGAAATCAACTGTAGTAATCTAAATCCTGTTTATCCCTCATGAGATAGGAAAATGGGATGTTCTGTGAATTGAATATTTTTTAACAAATCATTCTTAATGCATTATTTAATCAATGTCCCATAGTTGCATATTTTAAAAACATCCACTGGATTTACAAAATTCTAAAAATATAAGAATAAGAGATACTAAAACAACATGGAAATTATTGAATATTTCAGATGATTTGGGAGACACTTTAGCGTTCTGTTATGCTTCAATAGCATTACTATGACTATCATTTAGAGACTACCAAAAATTCTGGTTATTTAGGTTTTACAGCGATTTGATTTCTAAATAATGTGAAGCTGAATGAATTCAAGGAGAGCAGTTTTAATTTTGGAAATATTTGGACAATATTTCCTTTTACTTAAGAAAAAAAAGCAACATCTTTTTATGTATGTAAAAGTCTGAGAACGCTGACATCTCTTTGCTCATTAGGAAGTTGTGCCGTCAAGAAAGTTAAAGAGTAGGTGTATGCTGAGCTATAGAACCCAGGCGTGTTGCCCCATGCATGTCATTAGGTCCACATATAGAACTGGAGATGATGTGAGATATTTTAAACATAATTGTACCTCCCTGCAACTGCCTCAGTTCTCACAGGTCTGAGTGGGCCTGAGTTATGTAGGGTTTCCTGATTCGTGGTTCAGCTGGTACAGAACAGATCCTTCTCTAAGCAGCATGACTTTATCAGTGAACGCCCCTCCATCCTTTTCTGCCCTCCCCATTTTGGCTCTTTTACTTTGAGTGTGGTGTGTTTAACTCTTGAACTATACTATTTGGGCAAAGAAATACTGACCCTGAGGAACAGATGGCGTAGTCATTGGTGGGCTCAATTGACAGCATTGTTTGCCATTTCTTTTCCCTTCCTGATCCTCTCACCTGGTTCGCTAGGGTCAACCTCTCTCTCCCTTTTGCGTGCTACTTCTTTCTAATCCAAAGATTTTTATTGTATTTTAAGAATTCCATGAATTTTTTTTTTAAAAATAAAAGTATAAATAAACTTATAATTTATAATCCTACTACCCATAGTTAGAATTTTGGGGTGTATCATTCTGCTAATGCATAAGTTAATTTTTTTTTTTAAATTGGGACTATCAAGAGGCATGTTTACATTGCCTGGTTTTGAATTGTGGCATAATCCGTCTACTTGTATGTATAACCTTGAGTAAGTTACTCAAAACTCTGTGCTTCAGTTTCCTTATCTTTAAAATGATATCATCATAGCACCTACCCACAGGATTGTTAGAAAGAACAAATGAGTTATACATGGAAAGCACTTCAAATACTCGCAAGAACATAGTAAATACTCAAAAAATGTTAAGAAAAATTTGTATTTTTATTATATGAGCACTATTTTTGTAACCTGCTTTAAAAATACACTGTAAACGTTTCCTCCCATCCCATTCATGATAAATACATGACTTTATCGGCTGCCCTAAACTCCATTACTATGTATGAATGTCCCATCATTTATTTAATCAGTGTTCCATTGTTGGACAGTTATTGTTTTCAGTATTTTGCATATTTATAAATAACCCTGTAATAAATATTCTTGTGCATAAATCCTTGGGCACATATCTGATTATTTTCTAGGGCAAATTCCTAAAAGTAGAATGTTGAATCAAAAGGGATCACTATGCCTTTTAAGACTTTTGCCAAAATACCCTCCAGAAATGCCATGCAAATTTGTGCTCCTAACGTATGATTGCTCATTTCCCCATATCCTTCCCAGCACTAGGTATTATGATTTTAAAAGTTTTGGCCAGCCTGTAGTTGTCAAAATCAGATAGTACTCTCTATTTTCCAAAGCTCTACTTTTCTGTGATGTTCATTTTTTTAAATCCCAAATCCCTTCTGAGTTACTTCTCCTCCTGTTTCAATCTACTATGTTCTCTAATCTCCTTAAATTCCTGCCCTATTACTATTCCAAACACACCATTTCCATTCTACCCATTTCAGGTTAGATTAGTATTCTGCTTTGTGCAAAGGTACAAGTTATACATCTAGTAGATGAATATTACAGGAAGACAGAAACTTCTGTTTTTATTGAGTCTAGGTCTAACAAAAAATGAAGCTGTCCAAAATGGACTCATCTACTTTAAAAAATAAAAAGATCTCTGTTTCCAGAAGTATTTAAGCCATACAGACAAGCATGTGAAAGCTGTGGAAGGTGTTCTTACTCTGGGCAGTAAGTTAGTCTAGACAGTCAGTATCCAACGAGGAAAACAGAAATCACTCTAAGTATTTAAAAACAGAAGGAATTTAATCCAGGGAATTGGTTACACAGGTAATTGAAGAGCTCAAAAGCCAAGCAGATGGTGAGGCAACACTGAGATTAGCAACTTCAGAAAGCCAGCACCACTCCTAGGCTAGAGGGAGAGAGAGGGAGAAGCTAGTGGGGTCACCTAAAGGAACCTGGAGCCATAGCAGGCCTGTCTGTTGGGAGCTGGACCACAGAAGAAATGTAGATGCTTCTCGCCACCAGAGGCAGAGTGGGAGAGGAGAAATACGTTGACTTTTCCCTTCTCTCCCCTCCTCAATATCCTTCCAATATCTCCCATTGGCAAATTCATTTGGCACAGGACATAAAGTTTGTAGAATCATAACCTGGGGTCAACCTCCCTGTGATGCAGAGCAGAGCAGGGCAACGGCATGGAATGGGTTTGAGGGAAAACAAGCCAAGGCCTGACACAATGACCTCTGGAGTTCTTTCTGAATCCAGAGACAATAGGACATAGTACCTAGCATGCCGGCCTAAACAAAAAAGCAAACCTGTTGCCACTGAGTTGATTCTGACTCATAGCGACCCTATAGGACAGAGTAGAACTGCCCCATATGGTTTTCAAGGAGCACCTGGTGGATTCAAACTGTCAACCTTTTGGTTAGCAACTGTAGCTCTTAACCACTATGACACCAGGGTTTCCTAGGGAGGTAGAAAATGCTGGGTTTGAATCTTGGGTCTGTCATTTAGTAGCTATGAGGCCTTGAGCTAGCACTTAACTTTCCTAAGCCTCCATTTCCTCATCTACAAAGAGAGGACAAGAATAACCATATCTCCCAGGGTCATTGTGAGGATTAAATACAATAGTAGCTATAAAGTAATAGTAAGCATTCCACTATTGGTTTCCTTTCACCCATGAATTTATGATTTTAAGACTAAGTACAGTTGGGCATTTGGTCAAGGTTATCAAGCCTCTCTGTATTTTGAAAGATAGGACGGGGCAGAAGAGTCTTTCTTTTGGAAGCTCTGCCTAAGTTTGAGTAGGTGATAAATTTCCCAGTAATGATACTGCGAGATCATCTAAATATTGCACATAACTGACTCCTTCATTCCACAAACATTTATGGGTACTCATCATTTTCTGGAAATGACTTAGATATGGCCCCTGCGGCCCTCAAGGAGATGCTATTCTATCAGGGCAAATAAATGGGCAAGGAGATAAATTGCAGTGCGTGAGAGTTTGGGAATGTCCACAGAGGGAACAATGGGATATCCCTGCCTAGGGAAGAGGGAGAAGTTTTCAGAGAGGAGATGACATTTGAGTTGTGTCTTCAAGGATAAGCAGGAGTTTGCTAGCTGGAGAAGCATGTGCGAAAGCATAGAGTCGCGAAGGGGCACACAGTGTTTGAAAAAGGGTGAGCTATTCAGATGGGTGGGGCCTTGAGGGGTCCATGGTAGAGGTGGTGGTAAGAAGAAGTGGGAGATGTGGCTAGACATGGAGGAGAAAGCCAGCATGTGAAGGGCTGGTTATAAAAAGCCAATGACTTTATCCTGCGGGGAATGAGAAGCCAGCAGAGACTTCTAAACTAGAGAGTAACCCGTTATCTACAACCTTGAACTTCATAAAGTTATACATCTCCTCAGCCTTTCTCTTTGACTCAGACAAAGGGCTGATGCCTGCAGTTGTATAAAGCAGGAGCCATGTGCACATCTCACAGGATATTAGAAAGTATGAATCAGAAAAATGAACACAGGGGTTTTCCCTTAATATTAAATTCAGAATGGAAAAAAGTCATTAACTTATCCTGCAGACACTGAAGGGCTCAAGGTAAATATTTAAAATGTTCTCCCTCTCATTTCCACAAAGCCAAGAACATCAGAGGTGTGATGATGACCACGAGACAGGATTTCAAGGATTCTGAGGAAACGTCTGCTGGCCTGGATCTGTCTGAATGCTGAAAAGGACTTTGTGTTACTGTAACTGAAAGGACACAAAATGATAATATAGCCCTTAATGCTTTTCAGAGCCTTTTCATATACATTATCTCATTTAAGCCTCATGACAATTGTGTGAGGTAGACAGAGCCCATTTTAGAGATAAAGAGATGGAGGTCTTAGGGTTTCATACCTTCCCTAGGGTCAGAGAAGTCATACCCAAAGCTGCAGCTGGATCTCTAGACATGCAGGCCAGTGCCTTCCCCAAACCCAAGGCTTTGCTCTGCCTACCTTGTTCCTTCCATATGCCAAGATGGCTTCTTTGAGGTCTTTAAGTGTATGCAGTTTGTGACCCAGCCTCTTCCTGTGGCCTTTGGGGTGGCAGGTGCCTTTTCTTCTCTCTTCTGGTGTCCGTGCTGATATGGCTAAACCTTCTGAGTAGAGGATTAGGGCACCTTTTCTAGTGCTGAAAGTTTTAGGAAGAAAGAGGCTCCAGGAGTCCTGGCTGGCATTGTTCTCATTGTGGGGTTTGCTGACCAGGACATAATCTTCTGGGGACTTCCAGTTCAAGTAATCCTGCAGGGAAAAGAAACTACCTTGACCAATCCACTTTGAGATCATTTTATAGCAAATGGAGTCCTTGAGTGGTGCAAATGCTAATCAAAAGTTTGTGGTTTGAACCCACCCAGAGGCACCTCAGAAGAAAAGCCTGGTGATTTGCTTCTATAACAGTCACAGCCATACATACCCTATGGAGCAATTCTGCTCTGCACACAGGGGGTTGCCATGAGTCAGAATCGACTTGACAGCAGCTGGCTTGGTTTTGATAGCAAACACTGCTTGCATAGGGTGTTTGACATTGACTTAGGTATTGATTTTCTCTGAATTGTTCACACAGCATCAAGGAGTACAATCACTTTTCTTAGCAACGGATTTTGCTCTCCACATCTCAAAATTAGTAGAACCCAGAGCTTGGTTCTGTCTTACCCCATGAGACTTTAAGGAGAGCCGTTCATGCCTGGAGGCTTAAATGGGGTAGAACGTAGGTTACAGGCCAGTTGAAGTTTCTTGGTATGCAAGTAAGTAGTCAGAATTATCAAGGGCAGCAGATAACTTTGAAATTAGACCTGGACTAGCTGGCAGTTTAAATAGGAGAAAACCACTATTTCAACTCAGCAGCACTTCAGCTGTACACGGAGAGAATTTCTATACATTCCAGATGCTATGTAACATTATCTAATTTGGCTATTTAGGAGCCTATAAAGTAGTTACATATCTTGTAAGTAAGTAAACGCCATTGGCCACAGAGGTCCTTTGAAACTTTAGATGTCTTTTAATACAACAAAGGTCAAATATCATGACAACCACCATGACAATAGAAATCTCTGTGTGACACAAAAATTTTCAAAGTGTTCCAATGGATTTCTCATTCCTGGCAGGATTCAATGAAATAAAATTCCAGTACAACAAGGGAATTTTGCCACCTCTTTAAAATCTTCTAAAGTGGGTTTTTTGTTTTTTTTTTTTTTGTTTTTGGCCTATATAAAATATGTCTTGTGGATTGAATTCCAGAAAGTTTAAGGAAGCCATGGAAATGGCATGAACATATACAGCATTTCAACCACAGAGCACGACTTCTAAAACCAAACAACCATCAGCTTGCCTAGAATCCACGTGGAAATTCTGGTCTTGAACCAAACCACGCAAATTCCAGAAAATCTGGAATCTCCTTCAGTCTAAAGCTAATGAGGCTGTAAGTAGGTGCACAAGGAGAAGGAAGAGGGCCCAGTGGCAATGTTGGTGTGTCAGGCAAACTATGTTATTTCCTTGAGTTCCATGAAAGAGGAGGACAAGTATACCAGTGACCCCCCAGTACTTCACTACCAACACAAACGAAGACTCACATTGTTCACCCCCAAATGAAAAATGGAGCACTCTTCCCTCACCCCCAAAATGTGCCTTTACAGCGGTAAGACTCACCTCTGGTTCAAGATAGACTTCCAACTTCTGTTTGTTCTGGACCAACTTCCCATGTCCCCGGCTGAGGAGAGAGAGCGTGTACATGTTCTGCCTCTGACCACCCCTTCTCAAGGGCAGTTCATCTTGGTTTTGAAGGCTGAAAACTGGTCACACCTCAAGATTTCCTAAGCTCAGCAGCTGGCCCGAGAAGACCACAAACACTGGGCCTTTTATTAAATACATTTTTCCCTCTTAGAGCAGCTTCTTAATAACAACCAGCCACACAGTTTAGACAGTGTGTGCCTTTGACGGGAGAGAAAATAAACCGCATACCCAGACTCCTCAAGCGCTGGGTTGTCTACTCTGTGGGCCACCTCCCTCTCCCCTTCGCCTGAGCCCTTGTTGTCCCTCTGTCCTAGTTGCTCTGTTACCAGGGCCGTGTGTATCTATGCATTGGGCCACAGCACCATCCTTACTGTGAGCAGAGGTTGTTTCCCAGTTGCTATGGCAGCACAGGGAAATGAAGTCCTTTAAACCAGCAAGGCAAGGCAGAGACTGCCGGGGGCAGTGTTCATTCACTGAGGGGGTCAAATGGACACTGGAGAGACCAAGCTCAGATTTCAAGTCCTGATTGTGAGCGGGGGTGTAGGAGGGGTATGAGGATGGTGTTGGGATATTTCTTTTGTTATAGTGCTCATTTTGCTTTTAGAGGGTGTTTTCCCCCTTCTCCTGAAACGTGAGCCTGTCGCTGTCAACTAACCATTAACAGACTCAGAACAGTTGTCTAGGTCACCTAAAGCAACCCCCTGCCTGTGTCATTGTTGTTGGCAGAGCTCCAGCGTCCCCTCAGCTGGACGTGAGGCCTCATTTGGTAATTGCTGCTTTGCATGAATGAGTGGAGGATCCTGGGAATCTCCAGATTCCTTTGCACACCTGGTTCTCAACTGGGCAACCCTCAACCCCAGAGACGGGGGCCGGGGGGTGTACTTTGGAAATGCGAGTAGGGAGCATTGTGGTTGTCACAGTGACTGGGGGCTACAACTGGCAATTAGCAAGCAGGGGCCAGAGATGCTAAATGTTCTACAGTGTGTGGGGCTGTCCTACATAAAGAAAAATTGTCCCACGCCTAATGCCAGTCGCACCCGCTTTGAGAAACACTGCTATGACCCGGGCTGCTTGTTCTCCTTGATGCTGAGCACCACAGGACAAGAGAGAAGAGGACCAGGGAACCAAAAGACCCTTTTGTTGGTGATGTATACCTGCTTTGGCCTGGAAAACAGTCTCTCCTGGCATCTGTCAACTGAAATGCCCTGCTTATCTTGTGGGAGTGTCCCCTAGTATAGGGCCCCTGGGTGAAGAATAGCAGGCCCAGGCCCAGTTACCTTTTGGAGCTCCCTATGTCCCTTTCCTGGGTGCATTGGTGGTTCAGTGGTAGAATTCTTGCCCTCCATGCTGGAGACCCAGGTTTGATTCCCAGCCTGGGCACCACATGTGCCCCCACCACCTGTGGAGGCTTGTGCGTTGTGAGTCGAGGCGACTCCAACTCGATGGCAGTTAACAACAGCATGCCTTTCCCCAAGTTCCTGGGGGATGCAAGCACCCTTGGCTGCTAACCCAAAGACTGGAGGTTTGAGTCTACCCAGAGGTGACTTGGAAGAAAGGTCTGATGATCTACTGAAAAATCAGCCATTGAAAACCCTATGGAGCACAGTTCTACTTTCACACATGGGGTCACCCTGAGATGAAACTGACTCAAAGATAACTTTTTCTTTTTTTTAGTTTTTTTTTATTGTTGTAGTTAAATGAAGTTTACATTTCAAGTTAGTCTCCCATACAAAAATGTATACATACATTGTTATGTGACCCTAATTGCTCTCCCCATACTGTGACAGCACACTCCTCCTTTCCACCCCTGATTCTCCATGTCCATTCAATCAGCTCCTAACCCTCTCTGCATTCCCATCTCACCTCTGGACAGAAGCTACTCTTTTGGTCTCTGGTATCTACTTGACTAAGAGGCGCAGTCTTCATGAGTATCACTTTATGTCCCACAGTCCAGTCCAATCGCTGTGTGAAGAGTTGGCCTCAGAAATTGTTTTAGTTCTGGGCTGATAGAGAATCCAGGGGCCATGCTTTCTGGGGTTCCTCCAGTCTCAGTCAGACCATTAA
>NW_004443992.1:9492149-9531551 GCF_000243295.1 Trichechus manatus latirostris | reverse complement strand
GAGAATAATGGTCTAGCCAAGCTGACATACAATCTTAACCCTCACAGTCACGAAGGGGTTTATCATGGGGAATGAAGCCAGTGAATGTAGGGCTCACAACTGAACCTGGAACTTTTTCCAAAAGCTGGCGTTACGGTGGAGTGCCCTCCTCACAGCAGGTAGGACAAGTCCTACAAAAACAGGGCTCTAGACATTTTACAGATCCCTCCTTTCCCCTTCCCTGCCCCTTCAAAGTGCAGAAAGAAGCTTTCAACAAAACTTTACTGAGAGATTTCCATGTGTGAGACATAGTCCTGCCCTCAAGAAGCTCCTAGGCGGGCGAGGAAACGCATATGTGGGAACCAGTACCTGAAATTCCATGTGACAGCTGTGATAATGGAAGCGGAGATAGCTAAGGTTCTGTGGGAAGAGAGGTGAGCCTGTATGCTGGGTGGAGTGTCGACGGTGTGGGCATTGTGGAAGGCTAAAAAGATGAGAGACATTACAGCCCTGGTGGTTAAGTGCTCAGCTGCTAACCAAAAGGTTGTTGGTTCGAGCCCACCAGCTGCTCCAGGGGAAAAAGATGTGGCAGTCTGCTTCCATAAAGACTGGAAACTCTATGAGGCTGTTCTACTCTGCCCTATAGGGTCACTATGAGTTGGAATTCAACTCGACGGCGGTGGGTTTGTTAGTTTGTTTTTTAAGGGACAGTGGTTTGTTGGGAAGGAGTAAGGGGACAGGGAGGAGGGGAGATGAAGGAGGGTGTTGCAGGAGGCACCAACAGGGAAGTCAGAGGTCTCTGGGGAAGGGTGACTTCTGTGATGCAGCCAGAGCCTTAGGTCACGTGGACAGAGATGTGGCTGGAGACTCAGGCCAGCTGGCCAAGGCCATGAAGGCCATGTATACCGTGCAAAGGCACTTTGGAGTTTATTCTTCAGGAAGAGTTTTTAAAGCAGGAAGGTGATGTGATTTGATCTGGATTTTAGAAAGATATCTCTGCGAATAGGATACAGGTTAGATAGAAGGACACTTACCTCATAAACCTGTGGGTGAACTTTCAGAACCTTACAACGCAGGTCAGTCTTTCCTTGGATTTGCATGAACTTGTCAGATACGTCAGGAATAATCATTGCTGAATGGCCTTTGAGTAGACATAGAAAGGGAAACTCCACACAAAATGCAATAAAATGTAAATGCCATTTTGAAAATGCCATTGCTCAGGAAAGATGGTAAGATAGTATAAGAGGAAATTGACAGAATGATTGGGACCCAAATGAGTACCACTATTGACTCTTTAAGGAGTCCTGGTGGTGCAACGGTTAAGCACTCAGTTCACGGTTTGGACCCACCCAGAAACTCTGAGGAAGAAAGACCTGGCGATCTGCTTCCGTAAAGATTACAACCAAGAAAAAACCCTACGAGGCAGTTCTCCTCTGTCACATGGGGTCGCTATGAGTCAGAATTAATTTGAAGGCACCCAACAACAACAATAACATTGGCTCTTTAGCCAAGGGATTACCCCAAGTTTCTCCAGTGGAAATCCTTTGCCTGACTCCCCTGACTTTGAAGTGTTAATTCACCCCTAAGTGGTGAATCAGGACCCCAGGAAGAGATCTTTCTCAGTCTAGGTTAAGGGGGGATCTCTCCTGAGAAAATTCCCAGGTATCCATCTGGTCTCCGAATGCTGTGGCAAGGCTACCAGGCCTCTCTGGGGTCGTAATCTGTGAGCAGCCAGACCACAGTCCAAAGCGGGCCTCTGCTAAACTGTCATGTTTACATCCATGCTGTTTAATATGGACAATGAACAGATGCACAGATCAATTAATAGACATTTAAAAGCATTTACTCAGTCCCCACAGCAGTTTATGGAAAGTGCATTTAGAAAGCCATCGAGGTTATTGCTATTCTAAAGTGCTTGGGGATCCCAGATAAAAGGCCCTTGTAACTGGAAAGTATTTATAACTCAAGAAGAAACCCTCCACACCCATGTTATACAACACCAACACCATCTCCAGGCATGCCTGCCCTGTCAGCCTATGCAGCATGTCTGTTTAAATTACACTGTAAATTCTATAGGGTGGAGACCTGCTTTTACGGTTTGTAAAGCATCATGAATAACCATGGCACTCTGTAAATAAATAGAAACCACATGAAACGAAGAAAAGAGATGCTATTCAACTGCCATGTCCCCAGTGTGCCCAGGAATTTGGATCCCGCTCTGGGGAGGTGACCTATGGGATAGTGTTAGGATTCTCATCTCCTTTAAAGAGTAATGGTGATGATGTTTTCTACTGATTTCGTTCATTATTCATCAGGGAAAGCCTACAAGAAGAGTCAGTGGTGTTGCCCTTTGACTTTTGTCTCTTGTCTTATCTTTCCTCTTGTTACCCAAAGAGGAAAGATCAGTGCATGGAGAAATTTAATGATTTGCACAAAGTCATACAGCAAACCAGAGATAAAATGGGGCCTTGTCCAAATTTGGTCCTAATCCTACCCGGTTGTCCATTCACAGCAGAGCGGTAGCAACCATTTATCGGAAGTTCTATCATGGCTACAATCCAGTGGTCAGGAAGCAGCTGTGATTTTGGCTGCCACAGTGCCCTCTTCAGTCATGAAGCTGGTGGCTGGACGGTGGACCTCTGAGTGTGGCTGCTGCAATGGCCTCTGAACACTCCTATCTCTGCAGCCCTGCTTCTCTTCTCTTCACCTTCCATATCTAGTTGCACGGTAGTGTAGGAAGTCATTTTCAGCTGTTGAACCTCTTCCACTAGAGGGAAATTGGAGTGATGGTGGATAGAGCCATCCACAGTTAACAACCATAAGCACCGAAGTTATATGAGAAAGTCAAAGCACAAGATTTAAAAAATATATGGGCCGTGTACATTCCAAGTACATTGCTTGTATTATTAAGGCTCTTTTCATTTGCTGGTCTTTTATACCCCAACTAGACTGTAGGTCATTGGAAGGTAGGGATTACATTTTATAATTCTTAATAGTCCTCATAGAATCCCTTGCACATATTGTTGTTGTTAGGTGCCGTTGAGTCCATATTGACTCATAGCGACCCCAGGTGACAGAGTAAAACTGCTCCATGGGGTTTCCTAGGCTGCAGTCTTTACAGGAGAAGATTGCCAAGTCTTCTGTGGAGCTGCTAGGTGGGTTCAAACCACCAACCTTTTGGTTAGCAGCCAAGCATTTAACCATTGCGCCACGAAGGCTCTTTTTGCATGTACTAGTAGCTGAATAAATATTTGTTGCTTGCCTTTAAAAATTCCTAAAGAGTTATGTGATTATCTTTGAGCCAGTTTGAAAGACACCTGAAAGGAAAGAATTAGGTCAAAGCCTGTTTTAGTAGCTACTAGTTTGCCTGTAGTACAAAGCTTAGAGCCATAGATTAGGGGCCCTGACCCCCTCAGAGCAAATGCTACAAGGCTTAGGATACAAAGGCTGAAAAGTACCAATTGGACCAGCGTGGAAGACACAACCCTCTAAACCTGTTGGAGGAAGCACAGACTCGCTGAGAATAAGTTACTTGGTTCACTTAGAGACTAGTGCTAATTTCTTTTGTGGCTCAGGTCAAGTTTGAAAGAAAAGAAAAAAAAAATGCATAAGGCAATAAAAAATACTTTAGAATCATATCAAGGGAGAGTCAGCCTTGGCTCCCAGCTTCCTTTCTCTTCTTAGGTATAAATTATGGCCATATGGCCCCTCTATTTCAGGAGGGAGGGGACTGGAGATCTATTTATTTTAGATCTTTCTGGAGGATTTGCTTTGGGTGTCTAAAATAATTTAGTCATGCCTCTGCTGAGGGCTTCATTTTATTAGGAACACTCACAGTAATTGCAGCCTTTAAATTTATGGTGGGAAGATAGTAGGTCAGGGAAGAAATGAAAATCACACATTTTTGGTTCTTTTGTAACACAGGGAAAATCAATCACCATTCTGACTACCAGCTCAGTCATTGGGGGCAAAAGTAACAAACCTTCATGTGAACCAATTTATGGAAGGTGTCAAGAGCAGGGATGATTTTAATTCAAAGGGGAGACTCTCAGAGCAGATGCTATTCATGGAGACTACGTGGATTCTGACAACGTGGAGCCGAACAACGTTAGAGTAAGAAGATAAAATGTTTCATCTATGTCAGTGGTATTGTTGTGGATGAATTTTTTCTTTTGATTTTTATTAAATATTGTTACAATGTTGTTAATTTAATGAACCAATAAGATCATTTATGTAAGGAACTGAGTGTAGTGCCTGGCACATAGTAGGTACTCAATAAACAGAAAATATTGTTTAACAAACAATTCCATTTTATAATTTGGACTGTGCACGAATTCTCTCCACACTATTAGTTACAGTCATGAGGTTTTTCTGTACAAACTGATGCCCTGAAAGCCATTTCCTTGCAGCAGGGACTCTCATGTTTAGCCAGTATGTCACTGAGCTGCACAACCAGCCACTTCCCTATCACCCAGCTTCCAGCTCACTACTTAAACCCTACAATGAGAATAATTTTTATACTTTATAACTAACATAGAGTTAAAATTGTGAACTCCATTTAGAGAAATGGAAATTTGATGTACAAAACATGTTTCTTTTCAAGGACGTATCTATTGTATAACCCAAGGTATACACAAATTCTCTTGCTACTATTTGCCCACGTTAGTTAGGTTTTGGTGTCTCTGCCCTCAGCCTCAAGGAGGGCAGCAGCCAGAGGGCTGGAAATGACAGTCTGAGAAACAGGAAGGGGTGTCAGGAAGCCTGAGAGGTGGGAGAACCTTCCCCTCTTGAGGCCCACATACTGTCAGAATCCACCTTGTGTGGGCTAGGAGTGCCTAGTCCACAGGTAACCTTGCTCCAGTTACTCAGCCTTTAGAATGTCCTTTGGGAAAGCATTCAGGTCTTCCAGAGAACTGAGTAAAGATGCAAACCCCTCTGCAGAGATTTAATTAACCAGGGGCTGCAGAAATGGGACCCAAGTGGATGCCTGGATTAGGGATTGATGGGAGAGGAATGAGAGGAAAAGGGAGAGGAACAGGTTGGCACAAGACAGAGGTATGTGTCCTCTGGGAGGCAGGCTGAGAGGCCTATTCGACAGTGGCTTTGCTCATTCCCCCATTTTTCCAGAGAATCAGCCTGTGCCCCCACTCCTCCAGGCCACAATCTTAAAATGGGGCATAGGCTGCTATCCCCTGGCAGGCTCCAGGAGGCCTCTGTAGGTAGACATTTTAAGGATGAGAGGACGAGCCCTTTCTCCCTATCTCACAGAGCAGACTCACCTGGGGCAGCAAAGTTCTTTCTCCAGAGGCTGAAAGACCAGATACGACTCTACCACAAGTCGAGAGGACTCAACCGTGTTCTGACAAGTGAGGTCAGACATGAGCAGCGCCCTCTGCAGAACCTCATGCTCCTGGCCAGCCCTCCCTCATGCTCGCCTCCAGTGCCAACCTAGTCCAAAGCAGGTGTTCAGGGGAGTCTGTCAAGCAGGGAGACCTTCTTTGAAATGGTACATTCCAGTGGGAGATACTGACGCAGGGGTGGTTTGGCTTTGCTGATTTGATGATAATCCGTCTCTTGACTCACTGTTTCGACATGGTCGGGTGCACAAAGGGTTAACAGGCCTTGTAGGACTCAGCTGCCAAGTACACTTAATGCTCAGTCCAGCACTCGCAGCTTGTATTCTTACGCTGCTGGAGTGGCCTGTTCATGGCATCTGGTTCCCTGGCAACAGCTTTCATTGGCTCAATCAAAGCCCTTTCTTGTTAAGAAAGCTCCTACCGAGACGCCCCCCCCCCCCACTATTCACCATCTTAACTCAGTGTTTTGGATGCAGCTGGTATGAAAAATAGCATTTGTGAATGGGAGGAGATAAAGCGACGACTGAGTTTGAGTACACCTGCCTTGCGTGGTCCTTGCCCTGGTTTTCTACAGGACCAGTTGGAAATTACCTGCTTTTCGACTGGAACAGAAAGGCCTGGCCACAAAGTTTCCCAGAGCTGGAATTCTTTGTTCGGCAGAAATTCATGAGCCTCTGTCATTCATGACTAGCTGTTTCCTGGGCTGAACTGTGATATAACAGCAAGCTCTGTGCTCTGGCAAGAGGCATTGCTAAATTGAGGGAGTTCAGACAAGGAAATCCATATTGTGGAAGGCTTGTCCCCAGTCAGCAACAAGCTGGGGACAAGTCTGCCTCCCTTAGGACCTGGGGAGTCTGGCAGCCATTCTACCCTCCTCAAGAGGGCTCGGCAGCTCTGGATTTGCCAAGAATAGCAGTAAAAAGTAGCTCTTCATTCAGCATTTGGAGGAAAAAAAAAAGTTGACTAGATTCCCTAACTAATAAAGATGGGAATGCTTCGGGGAATTCTTCGGTTTTACTGAGAATTGCTTTGAGTCTTCTTGTTTTGTCTAGGGAATAAATAAAATCAAAAGCAACAAAGTAGGGTTGAAGAAGGCAAGCTGTTCTCACTTTCATCAATCCATTTAATTTATTTGGTCTTTTTAAAAATCCAATTTTATCTCATGCACTTAAACTTACTGAAATCCAAGCACATAGTATATTCAGAAAGATGTTAAAAATCCACAGTAATATTTAGAAAAGATGCTGACTTTTGACCTGGCTGTCCACCTTAATATTTGCACTGCTCTAACCTTCTAGTTCCTCAAGAGAAAGAAAACAATCACCTTGGTCATGGTACCCAGATGTAACAGGAGAGTCAACAATCCAAAAACACAGTTAGGGTTTGTGGCTGCTCGGCTTGGGGAGGGAAAACTGAGGTGGGGAGGTGAGCAAAGGGCCTTTCCTGCTGCCATATGTGGTGATAAATGGCTCTCTGTGTTTGGCCCACCAGCCTGTCTGCAGCTTAGCAGGGTAAGGGCTCTTGGTGGTGCCACCTCACATGTTGATAAAATGTTATGGAGGGCCCTTAACAAAAACAACATACATTGGAAAGCTATGTGGAGACCAGGCCTGTTCTGTCCCTTATTAGATGTGTAATGGGCAAATTCTTAACTTCTCTGAGCCTCAGTTTTCTTATCTGGAAAGTGGGGATTATAGCACCCATCCTGTGGGGCTTTTGCAAGAATCAGTGAAATGATGTGCCTGGACCCCACTCCCATAGATTTTGATTAAATTGTTTGGGAGTAGGGCCCTGACAATCACAAGTTTTGGAAGCTCCCCAGGTGATTCTGGTAGTCAGTCAGGGTTGAGAACCACACGTGCAGCGTACGGAAAACACTCTATGGTTATTTTTTAGGCTGAGGAATTCCTTGAATGTCAGGGATTCTTGGGGATGGAGAAGAGAAGGAAGTAATATTTACAGAAACACAATTCCTTTACTCCTTCCTCATATCCAAGAGTTCCATAGACTGCAATGAGGGTGTAGACCAGTGCAATAGAAGCAGTCTCTCCCCTTTGAGTCCTAACCAAATAGATTTTTTCATTCAAAAAAAAAGAAAAAAATTATTGAGCACCTTCTTTGTGAATGTTTTAGTGAGGAATATGAAGATTAATAGTATAGTTGTGGCCTCAGGAAGCTCACAACCCAGCAAGGGAAAATAAGACATGTTACATTGAACCTGTATGATGCTGAGCTTAACATAATTAAACAGTAATATCCTGAGCTGTTTTTTCCTGGGGGAAACTTGATGCTGTGACACAGGAAGTTCCAAGAC
Source organism: Trichechus manatus latirostris (assembly GCF_000243295.1). Classification (NCBI taxonomy): domain Eukaryota; kingdom Metazoa; phylum Chordata; class Mammalia; order Sirenia; family Trichechidae; genus Trichechus; species Trichechus manatus. Next base: position 9,523,901 of record NW_004443992.1, on the reverse strand, counting down.
ACTGTGAAATGGGGGACCCATTTTCACCTTGGACTTTAAGTAGGATGTGATTCTTCCCAACAAAGCATAACACACTCTGATTAAAGACCAAGAGAGTAAAGTCACATAACCCTTCGTCAGAGCATTAAATTTTATGAAATATTGCACTGCCACTTTCATTAGTTAGTAGAACATACAGCAAGCATTTGTAGGGCATATTTTAAGGAAGAAACTCTTTTGAATACATCAGTTGAAAGATGCTTGTTACTTAATAGTTGTATGTAGAGTACGTATTTAAACAAAGAGAACTTTTTGTGGTTAGTAAGGTGGGGTGGCCCAAAGCAATGTGGAACACTGGGTCTAGAGATTCCAAAATCTGCAAGAAGATTCCAGACTGGTCACAAAACTGTTGTTTTGGGCACACTGTTATGAGTTTTCACCAATTCTTTAGGATGGAGAACGAGGAAACTGGTGTCAGAGCCCATTACATATTCTTTGAGTTGACACCATATAAGAACTTAGCATAGGAATGGCAAATAAGTTTCCTATTATGTACCAAATCCAATCAGTTGGTAGTACTGCCTAGAAAACTTTATTGAGAATAATGCTGAAGAATCCTTGCCTAGTTCCATGACTGATTTGTACGTCTTCCATAGGCAAGGGAGGGAGGGGGATTGTGATACATATGCTGAGCTTTGCCAACTCGATGTTGTAAACTGTACAGAATTCTCATTACAGGGTGTGGATTTAATCATTCTTAACATTCCTTTTGGCAATAAACCTAAAGTCAAAAGTTAAAGAACCATTCTACTTATTAATAGATTAACCCTAGTTCCTCAAGTCCAAGATGCCACATATTTTAAGATGCATAGGAGAAAACACTGCATTAAATATGAACACTAAGCATTTATCCATATATTCTTTTTCAGTACTTCATTCAATGCTTCAGACCAAATCTCATTCATAGTTAGTCTACGGATTCTTCTGAATTATTTGTGACCATTGACACATTTAGAGCATCATGGGGATTCTCTGCTTTTCAACACCTGAGCTAGTGATCTCGCCCTCCTTAATAAATGTAGGCGAGGCAGTCTAATTGTTAACCCTTTCATTACCATTGGCATAAATGATATGCCAGCCACTTTTTATGCCTCTGAACCTCAGAGGTAAGGCCTTATTTCGATTCTAATGCGTTTAGCATCAAGGAGGGTCCTTTTTGAAATGCATGAAGCTCAGCAGATCAGAGTTGGAGCTTCACTGTTGTAGAGGTTGAGCTTCCTGAACGTGTTAGTTTTGTAAGCTTTTGCTTTTTTTCCTTTATTTCTGTGAGATAAGGCTTTCAAGCATAATATGGCTGTCCTGTGTGATAGTTAGGGACTGCTGATGGGCTTGCTTTGATTTTCTGTGTCACATTTGGAAAACCAGAGATTCCCCATGTAACCTAATGGAGAGACGCCGGCAACAAGTTATCTGTCTAGTTTTCGGTGGCGTACCGTCATGCCACAGATCGGAGGTGCTGAAGTGCCACCAACCTCATTGGTGGATTGTATTATATAGTGTTTCACAAAATCCATATTACTAACCCAAAATTTAAACACACTCAATTAGTAAGCATGCATTCCAATACTGAAAACACATGTCATAAAAAAAAAATTAATGAGAAAAAATGTGGTAATGAAAGGGTTCAAACACATAGAAGAATACCCAGGTTTCATTTGTATTTCCTGTTTGGTTAAACTCACAGTTCTGTCTTTCTTTTAATTAAACTGTGCCTTTCTAGAAGGCACATAGCTTCTCTTGGAAGTCACCCAGCAGCTTCTGAGAGATATTTGGTGCCTGAGGGTACCTTTGCAATGAATGAGTTGATCACTCCAACCGCCCTTAACTTTTAAAAGTTCTGCTATCTCTCCTGAGATATCTATCATTTTTTATTGTATATTTTTACAGTGCCCATTATATAGATTGGCAATTCTTTTTCTGTGTCCTGTGAAGCTCATGACTGTTGCTTTGCTAGAAAACATGAAAGTATAGTCATGCCTTCGGCAATAAATATTTGTTTCGCTTTTTGTAAATACACTCTGCTAAATTCTCACATGGGCAGACAGTAATGACTCTGTCCCAAATTACTCTTCTGCCAGCAGGTAGCAAGTTTCTTTTGATATAAATTATAAGCTGCATCCCAATTTTAGAAATGTTAGAATGTAAACAAACAAGAGTCTCAGAACAGGTAGAAAGAATAAAGCAAGTACCTAAATGAGATTGTTGGGTGCTGTGGAGCTGGTTCCAGCTCATAGCGACCCCATATGACAGAACAGAACTGCCCAATAGGGTTTTCTTCACTGTAGTCTTTATAGAAGCAAATCACCAGGTGTTCCTCCCACAGAATGGCTGGGTGGGTTTGAACTGCCAACTTTTTGGTTAGTAGCCAAGTGCTTAACCATTGCACCAACCAGGTCTACCTCCTAAATGAGGTAAATACTGAGTATTCAGGTCAAGATTCCAGTGCCCAGAGCAAGGAAATGAGGTAAGCAGCCTGCACCCCACCTCGGTTCCCTTACAGATACTGTCTTAAATGGTTTAGTCTTCCCTGTGTGTGTTGTGTATAACACACACAATACAAAGTAGAAAATATTACAAGAAAGTAATACAAGATAAAACCCGTTGCCTTCAAGTCAATTCTGACTCATAGCAACGCTATAAGACAGAGTAGAACTTCCCCATAGGGTTTCCAAGGAGTTGCTGGTGGATTTGAACTGCTGACCTTTTGGTTAGCAGCCGTAGTTCTTAACCACTGCACCACTAGAAAGTATTATTTTGTATAAGAGAGGGATGGATAAAATGCTATGGGAATTCAGAGAGGAAAATGCCTGTATAAGTCAGGGCAGAGGAGCAGGTGGGCCATTCAAGTAGGTGTTGATGAAACAGGTACTGAATGAGGCCATTGTGGGGCGAAGAGGCAGCCTGTGGCAGCCAGAAAAGCACCTCTCAGATCCCCAAGTGTGAGCACCATAATTGGCCAAGGGCCTCTGTTGCTGCACTCTGAAATCCACCACCGCATTTGTACTGGGCCAAATGTCTTATGGGCTGCTCCCAGCCAATGACTTAGTGTATTAGAGATACTACAGCAGGCAAGCTTGTTCTTGGGAGACAAGGCAGATACAAGACTCCTTTGGTTCAAGGACTTCCCGATGGCCTTGCCGAACTTTCTTAGAACTGCACAGCTGTCTAACTTCCACCCAACCTTTCTTCCTTCCCTCTCTCCTTCACAAGGGTCAGGACTGTACCCAGTCTAACAGCTCTCCCAAACTCTCCCACCCCATTTTCCTTCACAGGTGTTTTCTTTAATAAATCTCTTGAGTATCTAGTCTTATTTTGGTATCTGCTTCTTGGAGGACCCAGACAAACACAATCTTTATAGAGATGTCAGATTGGTATCCTTAGTGCATTCCAAATCTACTCTTTCTTTTGCTTTCTAATTTCCCACCCCTTTCTCAATTATGGAGCCCTGGTGGTGCAGTGGTTAAGAGCTCAGGTTGCTAACCAAAAGGCTGGCAGTTCAAATCCACCGGCAACTTGTTTTTTTTGTTTCTTTTTTCCTCAATTACCACTATTTTTTAGAAGTTGGCATTATTGGATATATTCTCCAGGGTAGGAGACATTTTAGGCAATAAAAAGCGCACATAGGAACGTCCCATGGAGGAAAGTAAGCAGGTCTAAAGGATGATTAAGAAGACATTCTAATTTTTTGTAGTTATTTCTTTAAACAGGTTTGTTTGTTTTTATTTATTTATTTATTTTTTAGCGGAAAGGACTCTTTGGGTTACAAAAGACAGAAACCCAACATGAATGAGATTAAGCCAAAAGGGTTAGCTTTTACTATTATAATGATACTGAGCTGCATCGCAGGAACAAGCAGAATCAGGGACCTGAATGCCATTAGAATGCTATTGCTGCCTCTCATTTCTGAGGCCCATAAGATGGCCACTAATGGCTCCTGGACTTTATATCCTACAGTTCAGGGATCCAAACTCCAACTCCAATTCTAATTTCCAAGGGAAAGCTCAAATTGGCCCAGATTGGGTCAGATGCTACCCTCACAACAATCAACTGTGGGTAGGGGGACAAGGTGGGGGAAGGGACCTGACTGGTCCATGTTATAACAACATGGTGGGTGTCTTAGTCATCTAGTGCTGCTGTAACAGAAATACCACAAGTGGATGGTTTTAACAAAGAGAAGTTTATTCTCTCACAGTCCAGTAGACTACAAGTCCAAATTCAGGGCATCAGCTCCAAGGGAATGCTTTCTCTGTCAGCTCTGGAGGAACGTCCCTATCGTCAATCTTCGCTTGGTCTGGGAGCTACTCTGCGCAGGAACCTCAGGTCCAAAGGACGTGCTCTACTCCCAACACTGCTTTCTTGGTGGTATGAGGTTGCCATGTCTCTCTGCTCACTTCTCTCTTTTATATCTCAAAAGAGATTGGCTTAAGACACTATCCAATCTTGTATACCTCATCAGTATAACTGCCGCTAATCTATCTTATTAGATCATAGTGATCGAATTTACAACACATATGGAAATCATATCAGATTACACAGTGGTACACAATTATACACTACTGGGAATCATAACCCAGCCAAACTGACAGATATTTTTGGGGGACACAATTCAGGCCATGACAGTGGGGTTCATGGCCACCATGTGCATTCTGTATAGAGGGGGGGAAGTTCTCAGAAGAAGGAAGGAGGGTTGCTGAGAAGACAAAATTACATTTATACTACACAGAATATGTTCGCAATGTCACTGCTGCTCAGCCATGCATAAATACCCAGACCTCACTCTTCTGCAGTAGGCTCGACAACCTCTCAGGAGGGCACTGAGGAGGGGATGAACTTATGTCAGGGCACACAGCTCCTGGGTTTGGGCTGGGTGGATTTTCAGAGCTTCAGGGAATGGCTCACGCACCTTTAGGGCCTGAAATCTCCAAGTTACTGAAACCCCCTTCTAGTCACCCTAAATCATTAGATTTACTGGGCTATATTTTTAGGTGCCTGTTATTTATCAGGGGCCATAGTGGCATAGTGGCATAGTGGTTAAGAGCTTGGCTGCTAACCAGAAGGTTGGCAGTTCAAATCCACCAGCTGCTCCTTGGAAACCCTATAGGGCAGTTCTACTCTGTCCTATAGGGTCGCTATGAGTTGGGATCGACTTGATGGGCTTGGTTTGTTTGTTGTTGTTGTTATTTCTCTGACCAGAAAGACCCACCTAGCATAGGTGAAAAAGCATTAGATTTAGAGTGAGGGGGCCTAAATTCTTATCTTGGTTATGTCTTTAATTAGCTATATGTTGCTTAGACTCTCTGCACCGCAATTTCAACTATCCAGTTGGGGAATTAGGCAAGTTAAGGTCACTCCCAACTCAAAGATCCTTTGATTCAATACATTGTCAACTGTGAAGAATCTTTTGGACGCTTATGCTTAGCACTACCTTCTCGTTTGAAATTTCTTCCTTTCTCCCTCCCTTCCTCCTTTCCTTTCTTCCTTATTTCCTTCCTTCCTCCTTCCCTCCTTCTCCCCTTCCTTCCCTTTTTCTTTCCTTCTTTCCTTTACCAAACATTCATTGAACAACTCCTAGGATGTGCCAGGCATTGTGCTATGACTTAGACATAAAAAATAAACAAAACCCAGTCCCAGCAAGCTCAGAAAGCTCAGAGTCTACTGGGGTAAAAGACACCGAAACAGATAATTAAAACAGTACGTGATAATGCTTGGTCACAATTGAGAATATTTCTGTGAGTAAGTTCTCACTTTTTGCACTGATCATGCATTGGAGTCAGACAAGCTTAAGCTCAAACACTGACTGTACTTTGCCCTGTGATCCTCAGTCAGTTACTTAACTTCTTTGAAATGCAGATCCCTGAGTTTCAATACCTGTAAAACAAGAATAATACCATTAAGCATGCAAGGCTGTTGTAAGGATTAACTGAGGTAGTATGTGCCACCAAACCAAAAAACCAGTTGCTGTCAAGTCGATTGTGATTCATGGAGACTCTGTGTGTTACAGAGGAGAACTGCTCCATAGGGCTTTCATGGCTGTGACCTTTCAGAAGCAGATCACCAGGCCTGCCTTCAGAGGTGCCTCTAGGTGGGTTCGAATCACCAACCTTTTGGTTATTGGTCAAGTGCTTATCCATTTGCACCACCCAGGGACTCCTTTGTGCCACCTAGGGGCTCTGGTATATGCCACAAAAAACAAACAAACAAACAAACAAAAAAACCAAACCTGTTGCCGTGGAGTTGATTCTGACTCATAGCGACCCTATAGGACAGAGTAGAACTGCCCCATAAATGATAGCTGTTACATATAGAGAGAGTTGGTCATCTGTTAGGCCTTTAGGGGCAAACCAGGCTTTGGAATCCCCACTTACTGTATTAGGACCCTCAGTCTCTACCTTCTTTCTCACCTAAAAACTCCCTCTAAAGAAAATGAAGCTCAATTTACTAGAGCTTAGAGTAGTGAGGGACTTCAAAATGTGCCTCTGCTTTCAGGTGGGTTATGGATTATTTTTATTTTGCACCTTATTAAATTCCTATGGAATGTACCCATTTTTCAGCAGGCAACTGGCAGCCCTGCATTTGGGAACTTGGGAGCCCTGGGAAGAAAAATGTCTCATGTTCCCCTCCTCCACCTTCACTGCAGCTCTGCTCAGCTGACTTAGTATCAGAATGTCAATGCTGTTTTGGAATCATCACTGTCAGCTCCTGAGCCACAGCCCTCAGTGCCTCCTCCTTTGCGGTGCCTTGGACACAGGGAAGGCAGGATTCAGGAAAAGCTCTTCATTATCTTGATGCCCCAGCTCAGTCTTGGACTCTTTATCTAGCCCCTGGCATGACCGTGTTGACTGCCACAGGGTGAGACTGCCTTTGAAAGCTGGTGTTTGGTTGGTACAAACTCAAATCCCAACGGCCGACTTGGGTTGCAGTGGAAAGTAGATTCCAAAGCTGTCTCTGGAATGTGAACTTTTCCTGGGAACTTTCCATGCTGCCTCTTAGAAAACAGAAGGTATCAACGAATTCACACCAGGAGTCAATTAAAGAAACCCAAATTATTGCCATTCCAATGAACAATGATCTTGTTTCCTTTTCAAATAAACTTGTTATGATGGCCTAAAAGCCAGGTCTAATTACATGATCAAATAGCATAAATCTGATTAGAAGCATTTCGTCTACTTTAATTAATTTTCTCCTGCAATCAGAGCTATTTTTAGTAAACATGAAATATGTATTTAAACAACTTCAGGGTATACTTTTTCTAAAACCTATTGAGGTTCTCTTTCATTTATCCTTTCTCCTTTTTGATGAGGCATGAATATTCCTAGGACACAGTATTCAGAGAGGAAAAGATTTAGGAGAACACCATGACTTTATAATTTAGTCTGTGATAAATACATGTATACTGAGTACAAATACATAGATTGTATATCATAGGTTAGAGTGCTGGACAGTTAAGGTGGTTCTGAGTAACCATTAAATGTTTGACCCATCAAAGGAGGAGAAGTAAAATGGTGTGAATACTAGCAGTGGATCATAACTATGCCTTTCAAACTTGTCTGAAATAGAACCTTTCAAGTGCAGTCATTCTTATCAATCATCCTTTGCTGTTCCTCCACTTCCCCTCTCCTTCCCACACATCAAGGACAATTTCCTCTTCCCAAGGTGCATCTCTGTCCATCCAAATGTGATCCCAATGGTTTAAATACTGATCTTATAGGTAGTAGAATGTATGTTGTTCACCTTTGCTCAACACAGTGCCTAGTACACAGTAGGGGGTTAATATATGTTTACTGAAGGAAGGGAGGAGGAAGGAAGGAAGGGAGGGAGGAAGGAGGAAGCTAAGAAGATTCTGGTGCTCATCAAGTTTAGGATTAAATAATCTCTTTGAAAGGTCATTCTTCTGGTTGAAAAGTATGACTGGTGAAATTTTGGAAAATGTCATTCGACCAAATGCAGAGCACTGGCTAATGTCATATGTCAGATACCCTTAACGTGTGTGCACGAGGAGTGGGTAATTGTGGGTGAATTCTTTTTCCTTTGTAGTGGGATTTCTTAAGGGTATTCATTAAGATTCTATGTCATCTTTGTGTTGATGAAAATTACTGTTGTCATTTTAGGTTTCTTTTAGTTCACTATGTCCTTGTCAATTCTGATGATGAAAAAAGCTCCCTTGAGGTTTTTTTTTTTTTTTTAAACAAATTCCCATTGAATTTTTTTTTTTCCTTTTTCTTTTTTGGGGATAGAAAATGTTAGTTTGAAACATTCACGTTTGGCTGCAATTTGCTAAGTATAGAATTACTCTTTCATTTTTGTAGCTTTATGAGAATTTTCTCATTCATAGTGTTGTTAGTTGCTGTTGAGTCAATTCCAACTCATGGCAACCATTCATAGGACAGTTACATAAATAAGTCTTTTTAGATAATAGTATTTAGACCTGTGCGGTCCAACGTGGTGGTCACTAGCCACATGTAGCTATTTAAATTTATATAACTTAAAATTAAATAAAGCATGGCTATTGAGCACTTGAAATTTCTCGAGTGTAACTTAGTAACTAAATTTTGTATTTTCTTTCATTTTAATGAGATTAAATTTAAGTAGCTTTATGTGACTGATGGCCACTGTATTGGATAGCATAGAATTATAGAATATTTCCATCATCCCCAAAAGTTCTATCAGACAGCACTGACTTAGATCATCAAGTTAAATGAATAATGTTCTTCCCTATTATCTGATTTTTGATAGTACAGTAAAAGAACCATTTAATAAGTTTTGAAACCAATGTCCCTGATCATCATATTTTTCTACTTTTCTCAAATTGGCCAAGAACAGCAAAAACAAAAGGGAAATCCTATCTAATCATTCCTAAGAGGTAGTAAAAAAATCACAACCACCGAACATGAAGTAAGATTTATTTTCCTGTTGATACATTTGAATAATTCACATTGAAGTTAACACACACAGTAAAGGAAGAATTCCCAGAAGATTATTGCTTCAGTGTATGCATAAAGAGATTTGGGAACTGTTAGCAAAGGACAGGGCCTTTAATCAAATGTAGTCAAATGATCTGTTTGCACTGCTCAAGGGGAGGTGATAGGTCCACTTATCAGAGTCCCCAACACCAGCAGGCAGGAGACCTCCCACACTCTCTACCTTCGAGAAAGAACTCAATTTGGCCAAACAGTAGATAAGCAAGAGGACTCACCACTGTGTCTAGGTCACTGCTGGCCCAGCTGAAGTTTGATAATGTCTAATAATATCTTGTGTTTACAGAGGAACGCTTTCCTGGGGGCAAAGTGCTTTACCAGCATTATCTCATTAACCTGTCTTTTGACCTTAACAGTGTCCACATTTTACTGGGGCTGGGAGTGAGTGAAAGAGAGAGAACAAAAGAATTAAATGACAATGTGGCATTTGGAATTCAGATCTCTGCATTTCTAGGCCAGGTGCTCTCCTGCAGTCCACCATCACCGTTAGGTGAGCCATCTAAGACCATCCATGAGCACCTCAGAATCTGATGTGGCCTAATTTAAAAGGAGAAACAACTCTGCTGCCTTGCTCTGTTTTTCAGTGTGTCCAAAGAAAAGGTAGAAAACCCTGAATATTCTACCTGTATATTTTAATTCAGAGTGCTTAATGGGAGTTCAGTGGGCTTTGGGGTGGGGCGGAATGCCTGCAACTGGTGTGTGTATGGCTATTCATGCATTCTTCTGGGGACTGAGCCCATAGTTTCTGTCAGATTTTCTATAAGATCTGTGATTCCACTGAAAAGAACCTCTGAGTTCTTAGTTTTGTTCTCTTTAGCTTGAGTGAGGTATTGTGGGCCAATCTCCACAGGAACTCACTGGTTCCACTAATATTTAGAGTTTTAACTGTGTGTTAACTCTAATCTAGCTGTGGGGTGATAGGGCAGGAGAAATTGCTTTTGTCTGATAATCTATAAATCATATTTCTAAGGGTGCTAATATTTTTTTGGCCCCAAGTAAGTTCCCATCTGATCCATTCATTTATTCTTTCATTCATTTATCAAACAGACATTCACTGAGCATCTGCAGCTACAGCGCTAGGCACTAGAGATTAAATATAAGACAAATCACTGCTCTCTGGACAGTAACAATACTTAATGATCTCACTTGATTTTTTTTTTTTTTAAGTCCAGTAGTGCTCATTCTTCTTGAGATTCTTTTCATTGTTCAGAATGATATAGGGGTACTGTAGGTATCTAGGCCTTCACTCCAACTTCCTTCTGGGTCCACATTCCTGCCCATTTCTGCAGGAAACAAGAGAGCTGGGATGCATCTAGTAAGGGACTTAATTAGCTTTCAATGGTCATAAGAGCTGCAAATTCTCCATTTCACCAAAAAATGAATTTGTGTGATGTATAGGTATGTAGGGCAACTGTGAGAAACCCTGGTGGCATAGTGGTTAAGTGCTATGGCTGCTAATCAAGGCTGATGGTTTGAATCCACCAGATACTCCTTGGAAACCCTATGGGGCAGTTCTACTCTGTCCTTTAGGGTCACTATGAGTCGGAATCGACTTGATGGCAACGGGTTTTTTTTCTTTTTAGGTCAACTGTGGAGTCCCCGGGTGGTGCAAATTGTTATTGTGTTTAGCTGCTAACCAAAAGGTTGGCATTTCAAGTCTACCCAGAGGTGCCTCAGGTGATCTACTTCCAAAAAATCAGCCATTGAAAACCCTGCAGAGCACAGCTCTACTCTGACACACATGGGTTTGCCGTACGTCAGAGTTGACTCAATAGCAACTGGTTTTAGGGTAACTGTAAACAGGTCAACATTACCAGAGTACTTTCTGCACAGCAGGAATGGTGAGATGAAGCCAGGGAGCCAGTCAGGGAAGATTAGGGAAGGCCCCTGTATGCTGTGCTAGGGTTTCAAGCCAAGAAGTGACATGGTCATAGCTGAGTTTTCCATGATTCCCTCTGGCACAGAGGGGAGGACAAATTGGAGGTAGGGCCAAAATGGAAGCAATAAAACCAGTTAGGAGATGATCAGAACAATCTAAGTAAGAGATGATGGTTGTGGAGGAACCAGAATCCAAGTTGGTTGGCTGATTGAGGAGTTGAGGGAGAGGGTGGGGCCAAAGATAAATTACAGTTGATGGCAGAATGAAATATATAGCACCAGCTGGTGGATCTCAAACCTTTCACTTTGTCCTGGCAGTCCATAGTGCCTCTTAAACACCAAGAGCCTGCAGGGCTTCAGGGTTAGTCTGAGCACAAGTAGAAGACAGTAGAAATCTAGTACCTGAAAGCAGGGGAGCACAGCTGTTTCTTCCATTGCAACCTGCTTCCTCTCCCCTGAGGCAAGTCCCCTAGAGGGAGCTATAATGATTGGTTCTCTGTTAGAGAGATGCCTGCTTTGCCTTCTTCTTCTAGTAGTGGTGATGGGTGGGCTTTTAAACACCCATGCCGTCTTTCTCAGGATGCCCTGGTAGGGAAAGGGGACACGTCAGGCCTGTAGGATGGCAGAATCTAGTTTGGCTATAGGACGCTCTTGTGTCCTTTGACCATGGTAGCACTATGAACTGAACAAGTGAGCTGAAGATATTTCTCCAAACTGGAATAACAGTAGTGACTAACTTTATTCCTGCTTGGAGGAAGCCATTAACTCATCAATTTTTCCAAATAATTCCCAAGCTCTTTAAGGATTCCATTATCTGTCAACAACCTCATTTTCAGGGAGAGTTTGGAGACTGGACACAGCCTGAGCACTGCGAAAGCACACGCAATGGGTCATGTGGACTTGAATGTTGACCTTCTGGAGTCAGTTTGCCCCGGGGGGCCCTTATCATGCTCTCCTGCAGTCCCTTTTATGTAAAAACACAATGAGATGAGCTAAACCCAAATTCCCTTTTGGCTCCACCAGTCCCTCAGCTTCCCCAGTGGTGGCCATGATCCTCCTGTGTTACCCTGTTCACGTGGGTGAAGTCATTAAACATAGATCATGGAAAAGCAGGGTCTATTTTCCTGCTAACAAATAACATGTGACTTGAAATAATGCAGTTCACAATTGCAAAAAAAGCTAATTCAATAACCTTTCAGGTTTAGTGAAATTTCGGAGGAACAGGTCAAGTCTATGGATACCAACGATTCAGTAGTCACAGCTGCAAAAAAAAAAAAAGGCAGGAAGAAGGATGCTGTACACTATACGAAGCAAGGGTCTTGGGAAAGTTACGTAACCTCTTGGTGTCTCAGCTTTCCCTGTCTTTAAAATAGGGGATAATAGTATGTCTCTCAGAGGGTTATTCAAAGACTCCAGTGAAATAAGATGTATAGAATGCTTAGAAGTGTGCCTGGTACATCAAAACTCTCAATGTTAGTTCTTATTATGAGTGTGGGGTACAGGGAATGAGGGTAAAGTATGGATAGTCAATTAATAGTTCTCCAAAAAATGGCTGAATAAAAGTGCCAGTGACTAAGGAGCAGGGCTGTGTTCAGAATTTTCTTTTGCTATCTTGCTGTCTCTCTCCTTCCGGGGTTTTCCTTTGATCTTCTTTTTTTTTTTTTTTTTTTTAACACCTTCCGTCTTTGTGTTCCTTTTCCTCAGGTCAGCATGACTGGTAAGAAAGATCTCTAGGTTGAGAGAAATGGGAACCTGTCCTCTGGGAAAGTGAGGCTAGCTCCATTCTGATTTCTCTCGAAGGCTGATCCTGTGCAAAAGGGTAAGGTTGGGTTAAATTCTTTCATTTTTAAACAGATAGCCAGGATTAAGAGACACAATAATGTTTATTCCTCCCATGGAGTAACTCTCTTGGAGATAGAAGCCGTTAAGTATTTCTATTCACTAGCAGAGTTATCCAAACCTGGTGTTCTGACTGGCAGAAAATTCTGTTTTATAATTTAAAAATAATAACTAGGAATTTAGGTAGCATTCTGGTTGGATAGCAGAGATTGCATTTAGGTTTTTTTTTTTTTAGTGCCCACTTTAACTGCTCAGGCAGATTTCAGTAATCCTGAGAGATGAGCACAGAACAGTTATAAATACGTAACAGTAGTGGTTTCCCCGGAAAGGGGACTTAGTTATCCAAAGTAAACATTTTGTGTAATTTGTAGACCAAGAACCACTTGGTGAATGGAGAAATTGTACTGTTGCCTTCCTCTCATCAGAGATGATCTAACTGAATTTCCTTGCTGTTTCACTTAACTTTTCTAGCGAAATAGATTCCCACCTTAAATGAAATCTGAATCCACTTTTTTAGAGGGAGATCCGCTCTGTGGACCCTGAATGGAAAACCTGAAAAGTTTAATTTTTAGCCTTTTTTGTCAGCCACTCGTGCTGACAGTAAAACAAAACTTCTTTGTGACTCGAGAGGATGGTTTGGTTTGAAACATTTGTTCTCGTTTTCTGGGGCTCTTCTGCCTTTACCAAGCCATTTGGCTTCTGAAGAATGCTGCAGGAAGGACTGGCAAATGTACACTGTGCTGGAAGCTGAAAGTACCGCTGGCAGATTAACACAGCATTGACTTTTTCCTAGAGAAAGTGTGCTATTTACTCATGTAACTGCTTGGAAATGGTAAGTGCAGATGGTGATGAAAATAGCAACAAATCATCCTTAGAAAAGATTCTTTTCTGTTAAAAATTAAATAGCCCTGTTTAAGGCTGGTATGTGTCTCTGTGTAAGGGTGTCAAGTGACATGCATTTGATATCATGTCAGCCCTCATGGAATGAGATCCCGAAGGTAACAATGAGAAATGCAGCTATAATTAAGGCATTTCAATGTTAACCATGAAAGAGGGAGTGGGGGATGAGAAAGAAACAAAATGCAAGAAAGTATGTGTAAGAAATAGTCTTTTCATCACAAAGTAAATTTAAAAAAGATCTCAACATTTAGATTCTCTCTTCTTAAGTCTGTCCCCCTTTAGATAATCAAAGCCCATTTTGGACTACCTCACATACACAAGACCTCTTTTATTTAAAGATAGTCTGTGCGTGCACGTGCATGCACACACATGCACACGCACACATGCACACCAAACTTTCATTTCTTTTATGCATGACTTGATTTTCTGTGAGAATCTGGAATTTCTAAGCTTACCTCGGCTCTGGACAAACTTAAGAATGGACTCAAGATTCCCATCACGACGAACTCACATCAAGCTCTAATTAGCAAATTAGCAGACAGTTGTACTAGACACAGCCTTCTCAGTTTCTTCTTTGCTGCTTTCTGCTATGAAGTCCCCTATGACTGGAACCTTCCCTCTGTTGGAAATTCAGCTATTTTGACGGCAGATGTTCCAAGTCTGCAGAAGCACAGATGTGGAAGGGGAGGTGCAGTGGTCTCAAGGTGTAAGATGCTGTCTCACCCTGATATTCAGCATCAGGAGAGAGCAATGTCCCATTGCTTTCTCTGCAAATGCACTGGATTGGTTGTTATTGTTGTTGTTGAAACTTACGAACAGTATATGTTTTGTTTTTTTTAAAAAAAATTTTACTAAGGATAAAAACTGGAGTGTTGCTTTCAGAATCCACACTTCTTAGAACGATGGGTGGGAGAAATTTAACTACATTTTATACTATTGTTTTCACTCTTTCCCAGAAATGGTTTTCTGCTTGTTAAAGAATATTCCAATGGGAAGCCAACTTAAATTTTTCCCTATCCACCTCCGTGTTGTTGTTAGGTGCTGTTGAGTTGATTTCGACTCATAATGATCCCATGTGACAGAGTAGAACTGCCCCCACAGGGTTTTCTAGGCTGTAATCTTTACAGGAGCAGATTGTCACGTCTTTCTCCCACGGAGCTGCTGGGTGGGTTCTAACCACCAACCTTTCAGTTGGCAGCTGAGCGTTAACCGTTGTGTTACCAGGGCTCCTTCTATGTCGTTCAGGCCCAGTTAATATCTCTGTGCTTCAGTTGCCTCTTCTGTGAACTGGGGACAATAAACAAATATTTAAGGTAGGAATCATACAGAAGTTCTCTCTTGAGCTCATGTCCACCTCTAGCGTTCTCTATGATTCCAGAGGTTCATATTGAGGAAAATGGGGATAATAATATTGAGTATTTTACTCACAGTGAGTAAAATGAGGAAGATTATAATTTCCACTTCATAAGGTTATTGTGTGGATTAAATTGTTAATATTTGTGCTTAATACAGAACTGGCACATAGTAAGACTTTATTAAATAACAGTTATCATTATCATTTCATTATGATAATATTGCTATGATATATATAATAGTAATAATGTGAATGTTATCATGAGTCCCCAGATAGGCCTTCAGGAGAGGGGTTTCCTAGGTGCTAGGGTTTATTTTCACATAAACCCTAGGCTGATTTCACTGCAGACTTACAACATCTGCCATCAAAATAGCTACATTTCCAACACAGGGAAGGGTCCAGTCATAGGGGACTCCATGCTCCCACTCACTGGCCCACCAGTGGGAAGACAGCCCACCCTGACCAGCAAGGAGCATGCGTTTTCCCACGAAGCCCCTGTTCCAGACCTCCAGAGTCTGCCCTCTTCTTCAGGCCTGGAATGGGCAGAGGAGAAACCCACAGCAATGGAGAAGGCCTCCAGAGAGACTCTTAAACCAATCCCCAAGGGGCTGGAGGTGGCACCTGGGAGCACTTTTGCAAGCCCATTCTTGCTGTCAGACCCTCGAACCCAATGTAGAAATTCATATAAGGCAAGAGTGGGGAGCATCCAGACCCCAAAATTTAAACCTTAGCATCTATGAGCCTTTTGTTTCTCACTAAAAAAATACTTCCTGGGGACTAACTCTGAAAATACCCTCCTCGATTCCATCTGTCTGATGTAAATTATTTTCTTCACTTTTGAATGGTTCTGGATTAAATTAAAAAGAATAATAGAGAATGGAAGACATTAAGGCCTCAGTAAATATTTGTAGCCTGGTGATCAGGGGCACAGACTAGAACCAGTTTTGCTGCTCCCAGCTGACCTTTCAGAGCTGGGGTTTCCTCATATGTAAAATGGGGATAATAATACCTACCTCATAACATTGTTGTGAAGGTTAAATAGGATAATTACATATTAATAACAAAAATGCTGATGCTTTTCGATCACTTGCTAGATGCCAAGTACTTAACCACTATACCGTATTGTATCCCTGAGCTTGTTGTTGTTGTTAGCTGCCACTGAGTTGGCTCCTAACTCATGGCAACCCCATGTACAATGAAATGAAATGCTGTCTGGTCCTGTGCCGGCCCATGATCATCTGCTGTGATCCATAGGGTTTTCATTGGCTGATTTTCAGAAGTAGATCACCAGGGCTTTCTTCCTAGTCTGTCTTAGTCCGGAATCTCTACTGAAACCTGTTCAACATCATAACAACATTCATTCCTCTACTGATAGATATGTGGTGGCTGCGCATGAGGTGCTTTAGTTGGGAATGTAAGTATTCTACCCCTGAATCACTAATACCCAGGGCTTAGAATGTAGAAAATGATCCGTATTTGTTAGCAATTGTGAAGATAATGATTATTAACAACAAAGTAGGATAAGCCAATCTTCATTGCCTTTAGCAACATGTTTATATAATCATGCTCCCTTTCAAAAGCTGGTCTTGAGATCATACACATCTTCAAATCATACTGCTCTGGGATAAAGATGATCAGATTCCGAGTCTCCGAGAGACTTTGGTGATCCTTCGTTGTGGCTTGGCCCATAATTACTTGTGACACTGAACAAGCTGCTTTCAGCCTCACAACCAGGTTTTCCTATCTTTAGAATGTGTGTTACTATTTTAGGATTGTGGGGAGAAAGATACTCTATAAATGCAGAGGACAGTGTTTTCAATCTACTCCTCATTCCCCGCTAGAGTGGCCAGTGTGAGAAATAAGTGAGGCCAGGAGCATGTGCTGTTTGTAGGTTGAAGCTCTGGCTAAGACTCAGGATAACCAACCCCACCAGCCAGTGTGCTAAACCCAGGGCCTAACACAGCACCTGACACTGCGTAAGTCCTCAAGAAACAATTTCTTTTCCCCTTGAAATTGGGAACAAGACAAGGGTGCCCACTCTCACCACTTCTATTCAATATTGTACTAAAAGTCCTAACCAGACCAATAAAACAAGAAAAAGAAATAAAAGGTATCCAGATTGGAAAAGAAGAAGTAAAATTATCTCTATTCGTGGATGATATGATCCTATATATGGAAAATCCCAAAGAGTCCATAAGAAAACTTCTAGAGCTAATAAAGGAATTTAGCAAAGTTGCAGGGTACAAGGTCAACAAACAAAAATCAGTTAGGTTTCTATACACCAGCAATTAGAAATCTGAAAGGGAAATTAGGGAAACAGTTTAATTTTTAATAGCATCTAAAAGAATAAAATACCTAGGAATAAATCTAACCAGGGACATGAAGAACTTATACAATGAAAATTACACCCACTCCTCACTTATTGACATGGTTAGATTCCAAAGACCAAGCCATTATGCAAAAACTGACATTATGCAAAAAGGAGGATGACCACATCAGATCACAAAATGGAGGATGACTACCTCATTACAAAACTGCCAAATTACATCATTACATAACTGTCAAACCACTGAGACTGATGACCCAGCCAAGCTGACATATAACCTTAACCATCGCAACCAGCGTTACTCTCGCCTCACAACTCAGCATTTGTTATTGCGAGATGTGCGTCATTAATGTGCAAAATAGTCAGATAGTAGATTTTTTTACTGTTGTTTTAATGTGAAATGTTGGGTAATGGGATAGTCAATAAGTGAGGAGTAGGTGTATAAAACACTGCTGAAAGAGATTAAAGAGGACTTAAATAAATGGAAAGATGTTCCATGTTCATGGACTGGAAGATTTAATATTGTTAAGATGTCATTACTACTGAAAGTGATCTATGGATTCTGTGAAATACCAATCAAAATTCCAACAGCCTTCTTTACAGAAATAGAAAAACCAATCCTCAGCTTTATATGGAATGGCAGGAGGCCCTGAATAGCTAAAGCAATGTTGAAAGAGAAGAACAAAGTAGGACGACTCACACTTTCTGATTTTAAATCATATTATACAGCTACAGTAATCAAAACAGCCTTGTACTGGTATAACAATAGACACATAGACCAATGGAATAGAATTGAGAGTCCAGAAATAAATCCACACATCTATGGTCAACTGATTTTTGACAAGGGTGCTAAGTCCATTCAATGGGGGAAAGGGAAAGAAGAGTCTCTTCAATAAATAGTACTGGGAAAATTGGATTTCCACATGCAGAAAAATGAAACAAGATCCATGCCTCACACCATATAAAAAACAAATTCAAAATGGATTGAAGATCTAAATGTGCAAACCAAAACCATAAAATTCTTAGAAGAACAAGCAAGGGCAACACTGTCAGGCCTAGCTTTCAACAGTGGATTATCTAATATACTAACAAAAGCACAAACAGCAAAAGACAAAATAAATAAATGGGACCTCATAAAAATTAAAAACTTTTGTTTATCAAAAGACTTTACCAAAAAGAAGTAAAAAGACAAGATACCAACCGGGAGAATACCTTTGGAAACCATGTATCCAACAAGAATCTAATAACAAAAACATACATAAAACTTCAACAATTTAACAACAAAAAGACAAATAACTCAATCATAAAATGGGCAAAGGACTTGAATAGACATTTCACCAAAGAGGACATTCAAATGGCTACCAGACACATGAAAAGATGCTCGGCATCATTAGCCATCAAAGAGATGCAAATCAAAACCACAATGAAATACAATTTCACTCCCACTAGGATGGCTAAGATAAAAAAAACAAAACAAAACACAGAAAGTAACAAATGTTGGCGAGGATGTGTAGAAACTGGAACCCTTATCCATTGCTGTGGGAATGCAAAATGGTACGTGGTTGTGGAAAACAGTGTGGCAGTTCCTCAGAAAACTAAAAATAGAACTACCATACTCATTGCCGTGGAGTCGATTCCAACTCATAGCAACCCTATAGGATGGAGTAGAACTGCCCCATAGGGTTTCCAAGGAGCAGCTGGTGGATTTGAACTGCCAACCTTTTGGTTAGTAGCTGTAGCTCTTAATCACTGCACCACCAGGGCTCCATAAAACTACCCAGCAATTTCACTCCTAGGTATATACCCAAAAGATTTGAAAGCAGAGACTCAAATAGAGACTTGTACATCAATGTTCATTGTAGCACTATTCACAATAGCCAAAAGGTGGAAACAATCTAAATGTCCATCAACAGATGAATGGATAAACAAAATGTGGTACATACATTCAATGGAATACTACTCAGCCAGTAGGAGAAATGAAGTCTTGATACATACTACAGTATGGATGGAGATTGAAGACATTATGCCGAGTAAAATAAGCCAATCACAAAATGACAAATATTGTACGACCTCACTTAGATAAAAAGACAAGAAAAGGGAAATGTACAGAGACCAAAGGTTACTAGTGGTTACCAGGTGCAGACGGGAGGGGAAAAAGAGGGGTTAATGGTGATGGAAAAATTGCATTGATTAAGGGTAGGGTGGCACAGCCAGATATTGTAATTTCTGTTAATTAGTTGTACAACTGTAAAAAGTTGAATTGGCAAAAGTTGTGTGACAGTTATATTTACAACAATGACCAAAAAAAAAAAGACTAGTAGCTGAGGCTTCTTATGTACAACCAGACACCTCATGGGATTTGGTTTCTTGGTTTGGGGGTTTAGGGTCTTGATTTCATGGGACATCCCAGTTAATTGGCCTTATAATGTGTTAGTGCTTCTGTTCTACCTCCTAGTTCATTGCATAGTGCCTGAGGTCTTAAAAGCTTGCAAGTGGCCATCCAAGGCACAACAATTGGTCTCTATTCACCTGGAGCAACAGAGGAAGCAGGAGAGTCAGAAATAGGAGGAGGATATGGAATGTGTGGCTAATTGCCTCCATGAACAACTGCCTCTTTTGCCATGAGACCAGAAGAACTGGATGGTGCCTGGCTACCATTACTGAACATTTCGATCAAAGATTCCAAGAAGAATCCTGATCAAAAAGGGGAAAATTCAGTACAGAATTTCAAAATCTCATGGACTCTAGACTTTCTGGAGCCATGGAAGGTGGATGAACCCCTGAAACTATTGCCCGGAGATAATCTTTAAACCTTAAACCAAAACTATCCCCTGAAGTCATCTTAAAACCAGATAATAGTTTAGTTTAACTAGTGAAAAAAGGTCTGCTTTGAGCATTATGCTCTTTTGAGAACTATCTATATGGGATCAAACTGACAACAGCAACTCGAAAGATTAAATAGGAACCTTAGGGGACAGTGAATTTATGTTAATGAGGAAGGAACAACTCAGAAAAGGAGGGTGAGAATGGTTGGGCATCTCGGAGAATGTATTCAATGTCACTAAATTGTACATGTGGAAGGTATTCAATTAGTGTATATTTTGCTGTGTAAATTCTCAACAACAACAACAAAATAAATAAAATTTGGAAGAAAAAAATAATTTGTTGGGGTTGGAGATAATCTATGATTTTAGTTCAAGGACTTGTTCTCTACATCTGCTGCAAAAAGCAACTCAGGGACCAGCTGCCAGCTAGCCCTCCTTCCAGCTACCCCAGATCTGGAAACGGAAACTTAGTGCTATATGTCATTTATTTCCCTCCGGAAATTAAAAAAAATATAATGGGTACTAGATTATGCCGCATGCACTTTCATTGTTGGTAGTGTATTTCTTATTCCCTATTCCATCACACCCTTCCCAAGATACTTTTCCCTCTGATTAAATTGCCCTCTAAAATCTGCGAAGCCAAGCTTAAGTGTGGGGATCAAATTTTTTAAGAGTGAGTAGTCTTCGGTCACCTACATCATTTGAATAGCTTGCCTTTATTCATGAACTTTATCTCCTCTCTCCCCCTCTCTTTACCCTACGCCCTAAATGCCCTTTCTTGCTCCGCATATACACTTCTCTCAGAGACCACTTCTTGAATTCTAAGCTGAATCTGATGCCAGGGCCAAGCGGCGTTCAGAGATCTGCAGGTGTGAAGCATTAAAGGAAGCTAAACAGCAAAGGAGGTGGACTTGAGCTCTCTAAAGGGTACTTACAAAGTGAAGCAGCCCCCATCTACCAAGCTAAAGCACAGTTGAACCCCTCTTAATAGCTTCAATTTTATTTTGTTAGTTTGAGATCTTCAGAAATGACCTAGAGAAGCATTTAAGTCTTTGGCTAAGTGTAACTGATTAGAACTAAAAACCTCTCTCCTATTATTCAAGCCATTTAAAATGCCAACTTGGCACTGAAATATACAGAATCAGAAATCCCAAATTAAAGAGGCTGCAACCAACCTGGCTATGATATAGACATAGTCTTTGAGATTTCACTCAATAAAACCCCTTTGGTGTTGAGGAAGACATACTATCAGATGGTGGAACACAGTTGCTAATGGAGAGAAGTGGCAGAATAGCCAATTCAAGAGACTAGACAACCCTAAAACATGTATTTTGGCTTCAGATTACAGTAATGACTTTACCTTTTATATTGGATTTTCTTGCAATGGCCAATATGAAAGCTCATTTTCCTTCACTAGTTGGTTGAAGAATGGGACAACTGACCTGCAGGAGGGAAAAAAAAACCAGCCAGGTATTTATAAATAGCTGTGGATGGTGCACAAATGGATGTGCCAGTTTAGTACTTTGTAATGGCTGCTTGGAATCACAGGATGCTAGAGGAAGGCTTTTGCCTAAGTTATTGTTGTTGTTAGGTGCCTTCGAGCTGATTCCAACTCATAGCAACCCTAGGCACAAGAGAATGAAAACACCGCCTGGTACTGTGTCACCCTCACAATCATTGTTATGCTTGAGCCCATTATTGCAGCCACTGGGTCCATCCATCTCATTAAGGGTCTCCTTCTTTTTCACTGACCCTCTACCAAGCATGATGCCCTTCTCCAGGGACTGGTCCCTCCCGACAACATGTCCAAAGTACGTAAGACGAAGTCTCGCCATTCTTGCTTCAAAGGAGCACTCTAGCTGTACTTCTTCCAAGGCAGATTTGTTCGTTCTTCCAGCAGTCCATGGTATATTCTATATTCTTCGCCAACACTATAATTCAAAGGCATCAATTCTTCGGTCTTCCTTATTCATTGTCCAGCTTTCACATGCATATGAGGTGATTGAAAACATCATGGCTTGGGTCAGGCACACGTTAGTCCTCAAAGTGACATCTTTGCTTTTGAACACTTTAAAGAGGTCTTTTGCAGCAGATTTACCCAATGCAATATGTTGTTTGATTTCTTGACTGCTGCTTCCATGGGCGTTGAAGGATCACATAATTTTGTCTCAGTTGATCACATAATTTGGGTTCTTGAGAAATGCATTTGCTGGGCATCCTCTCTCCACAAATGGACAGGTCACTTCCACCACTGAGCCTCCCAGCTCTCTTTGTATATTACAGAAAGAGCACTGGGTTCAAAGTCTGAGGACTGGTTCCTTTCTCTACCTGTGTCCCTTTCTCACTGAGCTTCTCAGCTTCTTCATCATTAAACTAGGAATTATTCCACATTACAAGATTGTTACAATTACTGTGAGGATAAAATGAAATAATGGATGTGAAAGGAGCTTTTAAAAACACTAAATGCCACCAAACGTCAGGTAATAATATCCTCAATAGCATTCGTGCCTCTATAACGGCATTTACTAGATTCTAGCATTATAGTTCTTTGCCTATGCCTCCTTGGACGCTGTCCTCCTCACCCCCAACTAGGCTGAGAGTTACTTCAGGTGGGCTGAGTCTTACTTTTATCTGTGAAACAAAACAAAACCAAACCCATGGCCGTCAAGTCGATTCTGACTCATAGCGACCCTCCTATAAGTCACAGTACTTTTTACATGTTGTTATTAGCTGCTGTTGAGTCCGCCCCCAGCTCAAGGGGATCCCATGCACAACGGAAAGAAATGTTGCCCGGTCCTGCACCATCCTGGTGATTGGTTGGGGATTGGACTGTTTGATCCATAGGGTTTTCATTGGCTGATTTTTGGAAGTAGATTTCCAGGCCTTTCTCCTAGTCTTAGTCTGAAAACTCCGCTGAAATCTTTTCAGCATCATAGCAACATTTGTGCCTCCAGTGACAGATGGGTGGTGGCCGTGACCTTTTACATAGTACTTGCTAAACTGATCACTTTAAAACTACTATTGTCTTGGTCAAACTTCGTTTTTTTCTACCACTGTGAAAAAATTCCAATTGAGAAAAATCTCAAGTGATTGTGCCTTTTCTTTCTTTCCTTCTTTTAAATTCTTTATTAACAACCAAAGAGAATAAGAGGCACAATGCATGTTTACCAAAGACCCACAGAATATTTTTATTGTACTCTTTTAATTAATTCACTTTTAGATGAACGAAATGTAAGAAATGTCACAAACTGGAAAGAGTCGAAGAACCAAGTTTCATGAAATCAGTTTATTATCGCTGAGGGGAAATGAGAGAAAAATAGAACGAATCTATGAATTGCTTATTTAAGTCCATATTGGGGTGTTTTTGGTCCCTTCTAGGATTTCCTGGAGTCCTGTAGACTGTTATTCACCATCCACATAGGCATATATAAAAATATACCATCTATAAATAGCCACCTGCCTTTTCAGTGAAATTAAAGATGGGAGAGTAAGATTTTCCCAGTATAATTACAGAGCTCAAACCTATAGCTGTCGTCCTCCTATAGTCCGACCAAGAGAATTTCTAATACCACTATTTTATATCAAGCACATTTTAAAAATTCAATTTTTTTTCTTTAATGGTAAGATGTTGTCAACAGGACATTTATTTATTTATTGCAAAAATTTCTCACATACCTACTTAAAAAGATTAGGTGTTGCATGGGGTTGTTTCATAGACTAGTTTTGTTTTATAAAGATTTTCACAAATGTTTCTGCTTCTTATCTAGGGAATAACACCAAACTCCTGCCAATGTTTTCTTAAACTATACACATGCCCTTTCACAAACACTCTCCTTCACATATTTTCTATTAAGACGTACCTCCTTAAACTTATCCCTGAGCTTCTAAAATTCTTAGGTAAGAATCGACTGCGTACTGCCGTAGCACAATGTGAAAGGAATTAAATGGAACACTTTTATCTTTGCTTACAAAAAAGCAGGTAATAATGTATTCATATACAGCCTTTGTTCCTCACTAAAGGCTAACACTCTTCAATCTTTGAGAGACTTGAAGGACAAGGCAGGGCTGATGAGAGGAAGGGGACCCGTTTACAGGAGCGGTTACACAGCTTTCCCAGTAGAAGGGTCTAAGTGTCTTTAGCAGTTAATTTGTGAGCAAAAACCCCGTTGGGAGCCTTCCACCTACTCTAAAAGCAAACATTCTTAACAGGCGGTATTAGTGTGGTGTTAAGAGAGGCATGCATGCTTTCACCTAAAAGGTGTCATTTTATGAGCAAAAACTGGATAAATCTTGAGAGACTTGAAGTCGGTATTTTTTTCCTTCCTCAATGCCAAAATTTTCACAGGTTAAGATGACCTCACACCCATTGTGATGTTCAAAACCCAGAAGGATCATAAAGGAAAGCTGCTTTGCAGAGTGAATACTCCGGTAGGGGCTTCCTCCTCCTGGGGAGAACTGTCTGTCACTGGTTTTCATTCCTTGAGTTTGTAAAACACACCAGCCATGTGTGTGAGCCTGTTAATTAAAACAAAAACAGAACTGTTTCTGTTGAGTGTTAAAACTACAGAAATTTAGGGCTGAAGCAGGGAAGGAGAATGAGCAGTACCCAATCTGCTGCTGGGTCTCAACTGCTGCCAGACAACGAAGAGACTGTATTACAAAAAGCCAGGAAACAGGCACCTGAATTAAAGAGGTGAGTGAAAAATTCTATCAAGGCTTGGAACTGGAATTATTAGAATGCCTTTGGCATTTCCCTGAGGGATTGTTGAATATCAAATTATCTGAATAGCGAAGGTATCTCTGTCACATCTGATTCCAAAGTTAGCCTTTCCTAAAAGAGGAAAGAATAGCTTCAGTGGCTTCTGAGGCCATTCCCAGTCAGGCATGGAGTCTATTCCTGCTGGATCTGCTGAGTCACTGCCACCTCGGGGAGTCACTTGACCTCTGGTTCAGTTTACCTAGAAGGCAGAGTGAAGCCTTCAGCTGCGAAGCCTCTGCAGGCAAGTCCTCTGCTATCATCTGGAACCATCTACTGACTTTTCTGCTACCTGAACCCAAACCATTTAAGTATAACAATTTAGATAAGGTACATTAGAATACAAACACACCAATCATTTAGAACCGAAAACAACTCACTAAATTCTTCCCAAAGAAAACATCACCAGAAAAGCAGAAAACACCAAAAATATTTTCTAGTTCTCTTGCTAATATGGACTTCATCTAATGGTAGTAAAAACAGGATCGAAAAACAAACAAACCAAACCCGGTGGGATGACCCCATGTTTCTGGGAGCAGAACTGCTCCCTAGGATTTTCTTGGCTTTAATCTTCACAGAAGCAGTTCACCAAGTCTTTCTTCCGCATGGATAAGACAACACCTCTCTAAAAGAAATGTTTATTCTGTACCTTCAGTAAGTCATCCAAATCAGACTATGAAAACGCTTAGGGTGTGTGTGGGTGGTAGTAGTGGGTGAGGTGGAGGGGTGCAGACAGAAAGCAGCAACAGCAAAGAAAAAAATTAGGACAGTTAAAGCATTCATTACACTCTGTATTTTAAAAGGCAGGGGAAAAAAAGACTTCAATACTATATCACATTCTCCTCAACGGGGGACACAACCAAGTGCCTCTCTACACCTTCTTTCCATAACACTTTGGCTTAATGAGATATAGGAACAGCAAACCAAAAAAAATTCACCTCTGTATTTTTTAAAAAAATTTATTTGTGATCTGTACATGTGATAAAGTGGGGCTTCACTGCAGACCTTTAAAGGCAAAACAAGACAAAAATCCAAAGTAAAAATGTATAAATACAATATATATTTTCTTACAAAAAAGGGAGATTTACAAAATATACATACTGCACTTGTCTCTATTTTACAATTTTCACATGCACTTAAGCAAAACAACACAAAAGATGCCAAAAACCTGTGTCGTCAGAGTTTTAAAAATCCGGCAGATGAGACAATTTTGGAGCTTTAGGAAACATGTCAATTTTAACCTTAATATCAAAAGCAGTTCCACTCAGCTGAACGTTACATATATAAAGTAACTTGTAGTCCTTCTCTATGGTTGGTATTTTAAAACTGTTCTGAGAAACAATATAGTGTGGTCGAGATTGCAGACTGGAGGGCAGCAAGAAGGGTGGAGTAAAGGTTAGTTCCCATGACTCTCTGCTCAGCTTTAGACCATAATGCAAAAGAATCAGTTTTATTACAGAAAAAAAAGTATATGATTTAAGATTAATAAATTTAAGTCATCCAGCACATTTCAAAGAACTCCAGAATTACTTTGAATTTTACCTTCTTTTAATGATTTTCCTTAAAAATGGGGCCCATAGTTCCAACTTTCCTCTTCATTCACTATCACCATCTCTGCAGATCACCTTCCCACCCAACCACAAAGACAGGGTCAGCATACACGTGTTTTGCAAACAGATGTATGGAACTAAGAAAACAGGACAAAACGGTTCTTTACTTTTTTTTTTAAATTTCCTTTATTATAAGGCTGAAGGCATTATGCTTTTCCTTTTATCTTGAAGGATTCAAACTGGAGGAAGAAAAAAAAAAGAAAACCTAAATACAGGCCTATAGATATTTAAAAAAAAAAAAAAATGGAGAAATTTCCACGACCATTTTAACCAATCGTGTTCTGAATTAAATTTATTTAAAACAAAACCCAACAACCAAACCTCTTCCATTTTCTTTAGCCAAGTCAGAACCTCTGACTTAGTAAAGTATGAAAGCACACTGTCCTTCACTTTTCCTTAAAAAGGAATGTTTACCTCAACCAAATTAACATCCAAAGGGAAACCTCAGATTTGTGCTTCTTTGCCTATAAAAGTTGCTGTTTTCACAGTTACGCCTTTCCACAGGGGGACACTTTTGTTTTCTCTTTTGTCTCTTACAACAAAGACGGGGGAAAATGCATTCCTGTTTTGAAAAGCAACAAGTCATCACTCCTTTCCAGGGTATTAAACCCAATAAAACACCATTCTTTCTTCTGCCTTCCCCAGAAAATTAAAAAGTAGCAGAAATACCTACGACTTGTCTCCTCTGTCTCATCTCGAAATATTATCATTTCTTTCGCATCCCCACATTAGGATTCTAGGAGGCAGGCCTCCCAAGACTTCCAAATGCTGATTTTACAAGACTTGAAAGGGCTGGGGGAGGAAAAACAGGCGGGAGGGGGCCCGGAGGAGAGACTGTAACGTCTGACCCTGGAAATTAACCCATCTGGGCTCCAGTTTGGCCCCAGTGAAAAGAGATTATGGTTTGACCACCGCTTGACAAGGACACCGCAGGGAGTCCTCCCTCTTCCCAACAAAGAGGCCGCCGCAGACAGAGCTGTACCTTTCACCCGGGCCTCACAGGCGTGAGGACAGGCCACTTTCCATGCAGCGAAGGAACCGCTCACGGCTCCATTGCAGCCCCTGCGCCGGGAAGAACTCGCAGCAGTCTCTGCAGCTCTGTTTTCTCGATAGGCCCCACAATCGGCCCGTACCTTACATGATTAACATCATCATATCGTCACATCAAGATTCTGCAAGTCTTTATGCCAGAAATCTATTCACCTAACCCGCCTTTCCACCCAGGCCTCCTTTCCCAACCCACCCTGGGCCCCAAATCTGCAACTGACTTCTCTCTTCCAGGTCACATTGCTCAGTGGCGGCGGCGGAGGTTACAGACAGAAACCCCCCACCCAGCAGTTCTGTTCCTACCGCGCCTCTCCCCCTGCCAGGGGGTGAGGGAAGGGGTGGGGGAAGGGCCAGGGCTCATACCGCAGTCTCCCCCTTGCTGCTGTGGCTGAGTCTGTGGTAGAAACGGCGCCACGACTGCAGGGTCTTGCCCGACCAGATCCAGAAGCCAGTGGTGATGCCCACGATCATGGTCATTAGGTACTTGATCATGAAGACGGTGAAGTCGGGGCTCATGGGCGGAAAGTGGCCGGGCGGGCAGGGCACGGCGTAGCTCTTGCACGTTTGCAGGAGCCAGGTGCGCTCCCAGTGCTCGCGGAAGGCCTGCTCGTAAAAGTAGCAGGCCAGCACGATGGTGGCTGGCACCGTATAGAGCACGCTAAAGACGCCGATGCGCACCATGAGCTTCTCCAGCTTCTCGGTTTTGGTGCCGTCGTGCTTCATGATGGTGCGGATGCGGAAGAGAGACACGAAGCCAGCCAGCAAGAAGGACGTACCGATAAAGAGGTAGACAAACAGGGGTGCCAACACGAAGCCCCGGAGCGCGTCCACGCTCGACAGGCCCACGTAGCACACTCCGCTGAGCAGGTCCCCGTCCACCTGGCCCATGGCCAGAATGGTGATGGTCTTGACGGCGGGCACGGCCCACGCGGCCAGGTGGAAGTACTGCGAGTTGGCCTCGATGGCCTCGTGGCCCCATTTCATGCCGGCCGCCAGGAACCAGGTGAGCGACAGGATGACCCACCAGATAGAGCTAGCCATGCCGAAGAAGTAAAGCACCATGAAGAGGATGGTGCAGCCCTCCTTCTTGGTGCCCTGCGCCACCGTGCGGTAGCCATCATCCGAGAAGCGCTCCACGCACACGGCGCGGTCCTCCAGCAGGAAGCCGGCCACGTGTGCCAAGGCCACCATGAAGTAGCAGCCGGACAGGAAGATGATGGGCCGCTCAGGGTAGCTGAAGCGCCGCATGTCCACCAGGTAGGTGAGCACCGTGAAGAGCGTCGAAGCGCAGCACAGCACCGACCACACGCCCACCCAGAGGCGG
Organism: Trichechus manatus latirostris; assembly: GCF_000243295.1. Lineage (NCBI taxonomy): Eukaryota > Metazoa > Chordata > Mammalia > Sirenia > Trichechidae > Trichechus > Trichechus manatus. The sequence continues at coordinate 9,495,028 of NW_004443992.1, read as the reverse complement.
GCGAAGCGCCTCTCCTCCTCCTTGAAATACATGAGGCCGTTGGCGCGGCCCGGCTCGCACGGGGCACCGCAGTCGCGCTCGCCCAAGAAGCGGTAGCCCAGGTAGGGGGGCACTTTGAGCTGTCGAGGGCACGAGAAGGGGAAGGCGGCGCGGCCCCTGCCGTCTGCGGCCCCCGGGGACAGCGCGGTGAAAGGCAAGTCGGGCAGGTAGGGCGCGGTGGGGTAGGCCGTGGGGCCGCCGCCGGGGCCCCCGGAGCCGTCCGACGTGTTCTGGCCCACGCAGATCTCGCCCGCGCCGTGCACCGGGAAGTTCTCGCAGCGCAGCCGCTCCGGCCACTGGAAGCCGAACTTGTTCATGAGCGCCTCGCAGCCCTGGCGGGCGCGCTCACACAGAGAACGGCACGGCGGGATGGCCTGCTCGAGGACGGTGCACACAGGCGCGTACATGGAGCACAGGAAGAAGCGCAGTTCCGGCGAGCACTGCACCTTCACCAGCGGGTAGAACTGGTGCACCTCGAGGCCCGCGTCCTCTTGGTTCGTGTGGCCCAGCAGGTTGGGCAGGATGGTCTGGTTGTAGGCGATGTCCGTGCACAGCGGGATGGAGATGGGCTGGCAGAAGCCGTGGTCTGGCACCGAGATGCCCTTCTCGCCGTGGTACGGCTGCGCCCCGGCGCCCGCGGGCAGCGCGCCCAGCAGCGCCAGCACCAGGGCGCATAGGCCCAAGAGTGAGCGCGGCGCGGCCGCGCCCGGGCCCCGCATCGCCAGCCGCGGGGGTGCAGCGGCGCTCTCAGCCGGAGAAGCGCGACGAGGCGGCTGGGAGAGTCTTGGATCCGCGGAGGCAACGCCGCGCCCGGCGCATGAGAATCCTCCCGGCGCCGGGGCCGGGCCGTGGGCGGCGCGGAGACCAGAGAGCTGCCGCCGGGGTGCCTGCGCCGCGGGGGCGAGGCCGCCTGCTGCGGGGGCGTCGCAGTCGTCTCCGCCCAGCACTCGTCCGGCCGCCTGGGCCAAGGGCGCCGAGAGAAGCTGCCTTACCCTCCCTGCCGAGACGTAACGGTGCGGCTTTCTCTGTGGCGAGGAGCAACAAGCGTCTCCGGTTACCCTTCAAAGTTTGCCCAAGTCTCTGGACCCCCAGCGCACAGTAACGCGCACGCTCCCCACACCACGTCCGTCCCCGCCAGGCGAGAGCCCGGCGCCGCCGCCTGATCTCGGGGGCCGCCGCCTCGGCGCTGCTGCTCCGCCTCCTCCTCCTCCTTCGCCTCCTTCTCAACTCTCTGCTCCTTCTTCAGCCCCAAAAGGTCGGCCCCAAGTTTCAGCCAAACGGCTGATTCTCGCTAAGAGTCCGATCGGCGCCTTGGAGCCGAGAGCTCCGCAACTTCTTTTTAGAACTCCTGTTACACTGCGTCCGAAGCTGCGAAGCCCCCGCGCCTGCGGCCTGGCCCGGCCTCTCCAGCCCCGCGCAGCCCTCGTCCGGCCGCCGCCGCCGCCCGCCGGGAGGAGCGCCGAGTAACGCCTCGGAGTCGCGCAACTCCGCAGAAAAACCTTTCGGCTCACAGGGATCCAGGCCGCCCCGCCCCCTCCCTCTCCCCCCATTCACAAACCACTCCGGGGCGGGACCTCGAGTCCCCGGGCGACCCAATGGCAGCCTTTGTTTTCTCTGGAGTCGCCTTCGGATTGGGTGGAAGTCGGAAGGGGCGGGAGAGGGAACGTGGGAGGCGGTGTCTGCAGCGCTTTGGGCGGATTCCTGAGGGGAGGAGCGGGGGTTGGGAGGAAAAAGTTAGAAAAAACTTTTACTCTGAATTCTCTGTGGGGGGAAAAACGCACCAGAAAGGGAATTTACTTGAAAGATTTGTTCTTCTTCCGGCTACACTAAAATACGCATTCCTGAGCCGAAGGGGGCATTCGTGAAAAGGGTTTTGAGGGGAGAAGCTGAAAATAGCGCAGCGCCTCGGAGAGAATTGACTCGGAGTCACGTTTGCTGCCCGGCCAAAAAATGCTGGCTTTAGCTGGGGGTTTTGGGTAGCCGATGTCTTTAATGTGGGGTTTGGTACGAGGCGAGAAGTGGTGCGCCTTGCGGGTCGCTTTTCTCTCCCAGACTCAAGCAGACCACGTGAGGCCACAATATCTCGCCTCCGGGATTCCCCAGTTCTAAAGAGGAAGAAGGGCTGCCTCGGTGGAGAAATCAGATTCGGGCAGAGGGGCCGACTTAGGCGCGAGGGAGTGCAGAACCTTCGGCGAGGACTGGGCCCGGGGGTTCCCGGCCCCCCGCCACCCTGCCAGCCCACACGGCCCAGGGGCTGGGTTGCTGGTGTGGCTCTAGCGAGGTTATAAGAAGACTAGGACAGTGTTTGAGAGAAATAGTTATAAAAGTAACCTGAGACCGAGTGCCGAGGAGCATTGTACGATTTAAACCGCGTCTTCGACTGCCCTGTTTTCCTAAGTTTGCGACGTGTGGCCGTTTGGGATCCTATCTTCGTTGCAAGAGCAATTATTTGACCCTCCTTTTGGAATCTTGCGTAGGAAAGTTGTAATGCGTGTTATAAATAGGGCCAGCTGCGGCTGCTAATTAAGGAGTTTTCAAACCACAAAGAGGGGTTATCCTCGTTCTGGGGTAGCGTTTTCTGATTGGCAAGCGTTCCTTTGTTCTTGGTCACATCTTTGCCCCGCTCCAGGCGCTGGGCGCTCGCGCGCGCTCTCGGGCTATCCCCGGCAAGGTCAGAAGTTACCGGGGGCTTCTCTCCTCTCACCTCCCTGCGTAGCGAGAAATACCATGAATTCCCATGTAGGAAAGTGACATGTTGAGAAAGGAAGGAGAAATCAGTCTCTTTCTCTGTTGCGCGCGCGCACACACACACTCACACACACACACACACACACACACAC
>NW_004443992.1:9481953-9492049 GCF_000243295.1 Trichechus manatus latirostris | reverse complement strand
CACACACACACACACACACACACACACACACACACACACACACACACACACACACATTGATCCTGTGCTTTAAAAAAAAAAAAAACAAGTTACTCCTGGCGAGCCTTCTGCCAGTCTCGGTTCCGGGTGCTGGAGCTCTGAGGGTGAGTGTTTGCAGAAGTTGTTGCCTCTGCTGCCCCTGGTGCGCTTCTTCTCCAGTAAGAAAAAAACTGATTGACAATTGAGCTCCCTTCCATGGGAGATTTCGGCCTCCTCTGTTTTTCTTCTTTTTTCTTTTCTATTGCTGAACTTTACAGGGAATCTTCCACTTCACATTTCCGTGTCGTTTCCCGCTCTTTCTCCAGTTTCTGCGTCTGGAGGGCCGAATGTAGGGCGGGGGTAAGGTGTCAGACTGCTCACATGCTCCTTCCGGCCCTCAACGGGAGTCCTCGTCTTCTCTTCCCTCCAAGGCTTCAGTTTTTCCCCTCACACCCGGGATGCTAATTCTCCCCCCGCACCCCCCACCCCCACCCCATGGGGTATCTGTCTTAAGGCAATATGAAGGATTAATGATATTTGATTTAAAAATGTTTCGTTTCTGCCCTGTATTTTTTAAGGACTCTCTTTATTTTCTTTCTAAATTATTATTCCTATTACCTAACATCAGGGAGCGTTGATACTGTGTTGAAATATGTAGGTTGTTTATAGGCAATGCTGCTGCTTTGCTTTGTCATTGAAGGTGTGTGGTGGGGCTGGAGAGAATGGGGATTTGGAAATCCTTCCTTTTCTCCATGAGCTTCAGGATATTCTCCTTTTCTAAATCAAATTTTCATGCTTATTCATCAGACCACTGATCTAAGTTATCGTTGCTTATTGAGGGAGAAATAGAAGCACTGTCATCAAATAAAATGAAAACAGACAGGATAAAAATACTGTCTTAAACACAACTAAAACCAGTTTAGTTGATGAGCTTCCACTCATATTATAGTACCAGACAGCTCCCTGATGTTAGGTAATAGGGATAATATTCAGAAAGAAAAAAGAGACCCCTTTTAAAAAAACATACGGGAGTGGATAACGTTTTTAAAACAATCTACATAGAAGGATGTAGAAAACCCACCCCAGATGGAAAGTGCCCAGATGTGAGTCCTCGTGCTCTGTCCCAGGCAGTGATGTGCAAAAAGCAGAGAAGCTAAGGCAGATTTTTTTGAGAGTTTTTTTTTTTTCCAACCATGTTAAAAAAAAAAAAAAAAACAAAACTCCAAAATTATTATGAAAAACATGGATTTGCTGTTTGTGAAAAATGAGAATTTGCTGTTTGTGAGAGGGGAGCAGTAGCTAGCTTTCCATGCCTTACCTGATATACAATGCTAATAAAAAGTAGTAGATCAGACAAAATAAGTATACAATGTAGGGGGCTAAATAATCTGTTTTAGGCTAAATGTAGTAACATTGATTTACATTCTGTCCAGGATCGATTTAATTTTCTTTTCCAAGCAACACCTTCCACATCCAACTGCCAAAGCCACTAACTGGTATCTTCTTTGGAGAGCTAAGGGTGGAAAATTTTGTAACTGTCTGCTGCAAAACTTCCAATTGTCCCTGCCCTTTAAAACAACAAAGGCTTTTATTTCTTCACTCCATAGTCATATAGTTCCACAGAAAAGTGATGTTAGTCATTGGCTCCATTTTGGCCAAGACCCAGGTTTATCTAGTTGAATTACATTCTAATGTCTGGCCAGATTTGAAAATGGCCACCTTCGTGGTGCCACAATCCTGTGGTTGTAGACAAACTCCAGCTGCAAGAATTACTCATGCAAGACCAGAAAGGGCAGCTTTCAGCACATACTTCCCTTTCTGACCTCTCTTTTACCAGACAGTTTATGACATTATAACATTGAGGACTTGGACTTTCCAGTTGCCAGTTTGCCATTGGCTTTTGTTTGTTTTAGTTTGGGTATCAGATCATTCAAAAAATGGGAACATTCTTATCCCTAAAACAGACTTTCAAGTGTTATGGAAGTTAGAGGTGTCAAGATTGAATAGACCATGCTGAAAACTTGTTAGGTGTCATAGGTTCCATCCTATAGAGATGATTTATATAGCAGATTCAGTCACTGAATCTGTTTGAACAACATTTCCTTTTGTTGGTTGAAGGTTGTGTTAGTTATCTATTGCCATGTAACAAAATATCCCCAAACATAGCAACTTAAAACAACAAACATTTAATATCTCAGTTTCTGTATGTCAGGAATCTGGATGTGCTTAGCTGTGTCTCTAGCTTAGAGTCTCTCACAAGACTGCAGTCAAGGTGTTGGTCTGGCTGCAGATATCTCAAAGCTTGACTGAAGGAAGATCCACTTCCAAACTTACTCCTGTGGCTGTTGGCAAGCCTCAGGTTCTTGCTAGCTGTTAGCCAGAGACATCAGTTCCTTGCCACATGGACCTTTCTTAAGGCCATTCACAACATGGCACCTTGCTTCCGCCAGAACAAGGGCTCCAAGAGGTAGAAGGAGAAAGAGAGAAAGATGAAAGTCATAGTCTTTTCATAACCTAGTTTTAGAAGTGACATCCTGTCATTCTTGCCATATTCTATTCATTAGAAGCAAACCACCAGGTGTACCTGCAAGCAGTAGCAGGGATTATACTAAGGTATGAAAACCCATGAAGGGTTAGCATCACTGGGAGCCATTTTAGAGGCTGCTTAAGACAAGGGTTGTTCATTCATTGTTTCTCAGGCCACAGAAAGAAACAAGCCTCTGCCCTTAGGGAGTCCAGAGAAAAGGTCACAAATGAGAATACAGTATTGATTGATTATGATGCCACTTGCATCTGTTAGAGTCAGAAGAGAAACCCTAACACTGGCCCACTGTTTTTCAAATGCATGCCATTGGACACGAGGGAAAAGAATGTGAAGGAAGCTGATTAACAAAAGACCATCACCAATCTTGGAGAAAAACCTCCAAAAGGGTGGGCCATTCTGGGGAGTCAAATCTGTACTCAAAGGACAGGACATTTGGTCCACAAGTCTGAAGAAAGAGACTTTTGCTATTTGGGTTATGAGGTAAAAGCACTGTTGGTAATTGCCACTCATGTCTTCAATTCCTGCCTGTACAGTACAAATGTTTAAGAAGGGTTGCAGAGGTGGTTAGTACAGACCTGTTTAGTTCCGCCTTTCCCCATCGATTTCCTGTGGTGCCTCAAGCAAGTCCCTTAACCTCCCTAGCTCCCCCAGGGTGTTATGAGGATTATTGAGATAATATTGAAAAAATGCTTTGTGATCCATTGGCAAAAAAATCACGAGGGCAGACTCCTGGTTTGGTTATATGGATGGAAATCTTAGGGATAAAACAAAAGGTCAAGTTACAGGCATGTTTTGTGGCTCTGGCTCTTTGCTGAGGCTGTGATTTTTTTATAGTGGTGTGCTGGTAAATGTTTAACAACCAGCTCTCCAGGAAAAAAAAGCCCTGGTCTGTACATTTGCTGATTTCCATAGCATAAATACTGCCACCATGGCTGTTTTCAGGTTAGTGTGATGTCACTGAACTTGGAGTTTGGAAAAGATGCTCACAGTTACCTCTCACAAGCCCTTAAGAGCTGGCTGTAGCACACCACTGGATTTACAGAGCTTGTTCTACTCAGATTATTTTGAGCCTCAAAAATAGTTGTATTTTAATCAGTAATTAAAAAAAAGAATTAACTATTCATATATATAACAACATGTATGAATCTCAGAAACATTATGTTGAGCCAAAGAAACCAAATATAAAAAGTACATACTGTGTAATTCTACTTATATGAAGTTCAAGAACATGTAAAACTAACGGATGATGATAGAAATCAGAACAGTTGCTGCCGCTTGGAAGGACTGACTGGAAAGCGGTACAATGGAACTATTTGGGGTGCTGGGAAAGTTCTATATTTCAGTTGGGATGTTTGTTACCCAGATGTATGCAGCTGCCAAAACTCTTTACTATATGTAAATTATACCTTATTAAAATCAGTTAATTTAATAAAGTATCCTAAGTAAAATATAATTCCTTCACCAAAAAAGTTGTATTTTTAATATAATGACTACCATTTATGAAGTGCCAAGTGCTTTAGGTACATATCTCTAACTTCATAACAATCCTGTGAAATACAAGGTATAACCTCCTTTTTATAGTAGCAAAGCCTGACTAAAACCTAGATCTATGTAACTTCTTTCGCTTCACACTACATTGCTACTTGATGTCTTCATGGTAAATATCACTAATTTTTGTTCTTTTATACGTCTGATCAAAAGCCATTCTGAAATTTAGAGAACCCTAGGATTTCTAGACTTGGGGTTTAAACCCCAGATTGATGATTCCCCTCTGGTCATTAGACCCATACAAGTTTCGAACCTGCTTGATAATGTCCATTAATCTTCTCTAATTTCTCAAGGAACAATTTATTGTCATTGCCAAAACTGCACCATTGGGATCTAGATGAAGGGGTGTGGGTTCTCTGCTCCTGCCCACTAGAGCAGTGGGAAATTTGGTGATTTATCAGGCCCTCCACATAAGAGAACCTTGGCAGGCCGTGACAGTCAGTGGAGAGCTAGGAGGAGAAACTGCAGGAACAAGAAACTCACAATAATGATGAAAGCCCCAGGGAACTTTCTAGAAGACTGAAGGTAGGACCTAGAGCAGTGGGTCCCAAACCTGTCTGGTCATCAGAACCACCAGGGGAGTTAAAAAAGAATTTTTTTTTTTTCCCCAGAAGCCTTAGCCCTACCTCAGACCTGCTGAGTCAATCTCTGGCATTGGGCTTGGTGATTTAATTTTTAAAAGCTCACTAGGATACAACTATTGATCTCTATGCATTTGGAGTAAAAGAAAGAAAGAAACCAAAGAAGAAACTAGTCCATAGGACTAATAGTCTACATGAACCACGACCTCATCTACCCTGAGACCAGAAGAACTAGATGGTACCCAGTTACCACTACTGACCATTCTGATCAGGAACACAATAGATGGATCCTGATAGAATGGGAGCAAAATGTGGAACAGAACTCAAATTCTTAAAAGGTCCGGACTTACTGGACCAGTTGAGACTGGAGGATTCCCCAATACTGTTTCCCTGAGATACTCTTTAAACCTTGAACCAAAACTATTCTATGAGGTCATCTTTTAGCAAAATAACAGATTGGCTCATAAAATAAACAATATCATTCCTGAGTACTGTGTTCCTTTAAAATGTCATCTATATGAGACCAAACGGTTAGCATTGACTCAAAAGCAAAGAAGGCAAGGGGGCAGGAAAACTAGATTACTGAAAACTGAACAACCAGAATGAAAATAGTGAGAAAGTTGACAAACTGTGAAAAATGTAACCAATGTCACTGAACAAGTTGTGTAGAGATTGTTAAACGGGAATCTAATTTGCTGTGTAAACTTTCACTGAAAACACAATGAACTATTTTAATTATATTAAAAACAAAAACGAACAACAACAACAAAAAAGTCTCGCAGGGTGCTTCTTTTTTATTAATCGGGTTTGGGAACCACTAACCCAAACTTGTATTCCAAAGCAGTATTCTGTCCCTGATGCCTTGTAGAATGTCTTTAGTCTTGCATAAAACCCTCATTCCACTTGATTAAGATTTGAACCTAAGGATGGAAATAGAACCATAAAGGAAGGGAGGATGATGAGTGTGAGGTGTGAGTGCGTGTGTGTGTGTGTGTGAGAGAGAAATGGTTGAATAAAAGCCTGGTTGCATAGTGTGGTATTGGGTCTGGGTCCATATTTAAAAGTCTCAACAAGTTCACAGTGGCTATTCTGAAATATAGCAGCTGCTACTCCCACAGTTTACATTTCCTCAGGCTGACATTACCATCCTTGTACCTTGTAGCACATGAATCCTGACCTCAGATGGTTGAGCCAGGAATAGGCAAGCACCTGACCCAGCCATGAGGGTGTCTGGCATGAGACCTTTGGTTGACCAGCTTACACCCTGGATATAGAGTAGCCACCCAATCAGATGCTTTCATTTGGGGATTCTGAGTATAAAATATACTGAATAGACCCTAGGGTGGGCAGAAGCTGAGAAACATTTGGTGAGAAGGGAACGAGCAGAAATCAGGAAGCAGTAGAAGCTTTGAGAAAGCAAGAGCCAAGTGACAGTGAGGTAAGTAAAGAGAGCAATTAGAGGGTGGCAACAGAAGCGACAGAAGCAAAGACAGAGTTGTTTTTGCTACTTGCTGTTGAGTCAGCTCCAACTCATGGTGACCCCATGTGTGCAGAGTCGAACTGTGCTGCATAGGATTTTTAAGGCTGTGACTTTTTGGAAACGGACCGCCAGGCCTTTCTTCTGAGGTGCCTCTGGGTGAGTTTGAACTGGCAATCTTTCGGCTAGTAGTTGAGTGTCTAACCATTTGCACTACCCCGGGACTCCAAAGACAGTGAGGTCCCTTTGTAGTGGAACACTACTGGAGGAAGGAAAGAAGGACGGGAGGGAGGGAGGGAGAAAGGAAGAAAGGAAGGAAGGAAGGAAGGAAGGAAGGAAGGAAGGAAAGCCTGTTTCAAAAGGAAAAGACAAAAAGACCAGGTCACAAGAACTATTTCCTAGCTTTCTTCCTTCATTGGGAATCTGACCACCCGTTTTTTTTTTAATTGTACTTCAGGTGAAGGCTTACAGAACAAATAGTTTCTCATGATACAGAAGTACACATGTTGTTTTATGACATTGGTTAACAACCCCACAACATATCAACCCTCCAACTTCTCAAACTTTTTTTTTTTTTGGTGAAAATACACATAGCCAAAGATATACCATTTCAAACATTTCTACATGCACAGTTCAGTGACATTGACTACGCTCTTCGAATTGTGCTGTTATTCTCACTTAAGATGAAGGCTTACAGGACAAAATATTTTCTCATTTAACAGTTACTACAAATGTTGCCCTATGACAATGGTTAACAATCTCACAACACATCAACAATATCCTTACTCAACCTTGGGTTCCCTATCACCAGCTTATCCCCTTCTGCTTTCTGGCCCTTGCCACTGGACTCATGTACCTCGTTAGTCTCATTTGGTTTTACCGGGCTGTCCACTCCCAGGCTGAACAGTGAACCTCGGAGGTAACTTCACCACTGTGCTAAAAGGGTGTCTGGGGGCCATACTCTCGGGGTTTCCCCAGTCTCCTTTAGGCCAGTAAATCTGGTCTTTTTTTTGTGGGTTAGAATTATGCTCTACATCCTTCTCCAGCTCTGTCCAGAACCCTCTGTTGTGATCCTGGTCAGAGCAGTCAGTGGTGGTAGCCGGGCACCATCTAGCTGTACTGGACTCAGTCCGGGGAGGCCTTGGTAGCTGTGGACAATTAGTCCTTCGGACTAATCTTTTCCTTGTATCCTGTTCTCTTCATTCTCCCTTGCTCCCGAAGGGCTGAGACCAGTGGAGTATCTTAGATGGCCGCTCACAGGCTTTTAAGACCCCAGACACTACTCACCAACGTAGAATGTAGAGCATTGTCTTTATAAGCTGTGTCATGCCAATTGTGACCACCCCTGTTAATGAAGCTGTCTGACTGCTTGTCTGTTCCTAGGTCACAAGAACTATTTCCTGGCTTCCTTCCTTCCTTGGGAATCTGACCACCCCCGTTAATGAAGCTGTCTGACTGCCTGCCTGTTCCTATCAACTAGAGAGAACCTCACTAACCACATGCCAGGACCTGGAAAAGGGTGAAAACACGAATATCTTCTGACTTCTTCCTGTAGGGGGGCCCATAGCTTTGGAAGGCTGACCTCAGAGGCTCAGCACCAGCCTGGGAGAGGCATCCAGTCAAAGTCATCCTTGACTTAATAAGGCTCAGTCTTGCAGCCACCATCATCTTGCTCAATGACCTGGATAAAAGATTTGAGAATATACTTCCTAGGACTGCAATTGACATTGAGCTGACTGGGATTGCACAAGTGTCGCAAGATAGGAATTCTCTTTAAAGGCCCGGGAGACATCTTTCTTTTGGGTTGTTATGAGCAATAAATGTGCTAAAGCATATAAAGTCCTTAGGATTGTGTGGAGGCTGCTAGTTGTTCCCCCATATCTGTTCTCCCCTTCTCCCATAGCAATAGGACCCTCAGTCTTTAGCTGGGCATTATGACCACCTGGAATAAAGACCCCATTTCCCAGCTTCCTTTTGGGTCATCCAAGTTCTGACAAATGGGATGTCATCAATAGTGCTGTGTAACGTAAAGATGCGTGTCCTCCTTCCCCCTCCTGACAGCTGGAGCTCCAGAGGCAATTGAGGATCTTAGAAGTTACCTTGGAAAAGGAACAAATGATGGAAGGAGCCAGAGTTCCTAACACTCCGGAGCACCGTACCAGGCTGGAATCGACTCCCTTTGGATTTCTCAAATGTAAGAGCGAAACAAACTCCTGTGTCGTTTAAGCCAACGTTGATTTATGTTTTCCTATGCCTCACAGCCAAACCTAATCCCAATTTATCTCATGGTGACTGGCATATAGTAGGCACTCATCAAATGCCAGTTTTCTTTACCACTTTTCTTTGAAGGCTTTATAGCTCCATTGCTATTTCTGTATTCTCTGGTATTTTAGTTATTCCGGCGTTTATCTCACCCCCACCTATTCATTTGAAGGTCCTTGAGAGTAGGAACTATGTCTTATTTTTCTCCTTTGCCTTTCTCAAGGTTGTTGTTGTCAGTTGCCATCGATTCTGACTCATGATGATCCCATGTGTGCATAGTAGAACTGCTCCATAGGGTTTTCAAGGCTGTGACCTTTTGTAAGCAGATTGACAAGCCTGTCTTCCAAGGTGCCTTTGGATGCATTTAAAAAGCATTTGTTGAATCAAATTGTGCAAATTCATCAGTCAGATGAAGTTCAGTGAAAAGAAAAACTATAACTTGCAGAGATGCAGAATGGTGAAAGACTAGCTGGGGAGTAAAAGATCTGGGGGGTCATGGTAACTCACAAGCTAAACATGTGTCAACAATGCACTGCTATTTTCTAAAATAATTTTTTCGTTGTGGTAATATACATAGCATAAATTTTATACATAGCGTAAAAATCAGTATTTTAACCCATTGTAACTGGCATTCAGTGGTGTTAAGTACGTTCACGATGTTGTGAAATCATCACCACTATCTATTTCCAAAACTTTTTCATCATCCCAAACAGAAACTTTGTACCCATTAAACAACAACTCCCCATTCTCCTCTCTCCTCAGCCCCTGGTAACCACTACTCTACTTTCTGTCTCTATGAATTTGCCTATTCTAGATACCGCGTATAAGTGGAATCATACAATATTTGTTACTTTGTGGCTTATTTCATTTACCTTAATGTTTTCAAGGTTCATCCACATTGCAGCATATATTAGAACTTCATTTCTCCTTATGGTCGAATAATATTCCTTGTGTATAAACTCAAACCAAACCCATTGCGGTCAAGTCGATTCTGACTCATAAGACCCTATATAACTGAGTAGAACGGCCGCACATTGCCCTACTTAAAAACCTCAGTACGAGACCAAAAGGTCAACAACTACTCAAAAGCAAAGATGAGAAGATAAGGGGGCAGGGAAATTAGAGTACTGGAAAGGGAACAAACTGAATTTTGAAAATTTGAAAGGAAACAAACTGAACACAAGCAGAATGTTGACACATTGTGATAAATGTAACTAATGTCACTGAAAAATTTGTGTGGAAATCGCCAGATAGGAACCTAATTTGCTGTGTAAACTTTCACCAAAATTCAAAAAAATATTATTTAAAAACAAAAAAACCAAGTAGAACTGCCCCATAGGGTTTCCAAGTCTGTAATCTTTACTGTAGAGTGGCTAGTGGGTTCAAACCACAGACCTTTCTGTTAGCAGCCAAGAGCTTAACCACTGTGCCATAAGGGCTCCTTCCATTGCGTGTATATACCACATTTTGCTTATCTATTCATCTGTTGATAGACACACGGGTTGTTTTCACCTTTTGGCTATTGTTTTTTAAATTGAACACAGACTTAAGCTGCAAGAATTAAATTAAGTGGCATGAAGGAACCAGTATAAAGAGTAACAGGAGTTAAGAAAGTGATTCTCAAAGAGGAGGAGGAGGAGGAGGTGGTGGAGGTGGTGGTGGTGG
>NW_004443992.1:9412505-9481142 GCF_000243295.1 Trichechus manatus latirostris | reverse complement strand
GGTGTGGTGGGTGTGGATGTGGGGGAGAGCTTAATAAAAAACAGCCTACTTCCTGGGCTCCACCCCCGGAGTGTCTATTTAAAAGCTCCCCAAGTGAGTCTAATGTGCAGCCAGGATCCAAAATAGCTGATGAGAGGACACGGTGAAAAAGTATTTGTTTCACTTAGAAAAATATATGTCATTTAACTACCTTCCCAAATGTATGAAATTTTGTTTTGTGATGGATGTAGTGCATTTCTTCCTCCAGAGGATCATACAGAGGAAGAGGCTTCAGTTACAGCCAGGAAATTTAGAAGAGTTTGCCGGTCTTGGTCCAGCCACGCACCTGTGGCCTCGGGCCAGTCAGTTCATCTCTCTGGGCCTCATTTTTTTCATCTTTAAAGCAAGGAAGCTGGACCTTGTGATCTGGCCCTGTTCTGATAGCCTGTGGCTCTGTCTGGGGGTTCCTCACTCAGCCAGGGCTTCTTCATGTTTTATGTGGATATCATCCACAAAGCTGAGCCAGTTGGTTCCCAGGTCCTGAGTGCTGGCTTCTCAACCTCCCCAGTGGGGCTCAGGGGCTCACAGTGTGTGCCCAGCATGTGCTGATAAGGCCAGGGCACATGTTACCCTGAGTGTTCCCTCAAGGGCCACTTGCCAGTTTGAACCCCTACTGAGAATTTACCTTTCCACCCCAGATATACTGAATCAGAATCTACAGTCTAACAAGATCCCCAGGTGATTCTTATGTCTAATAAAATTTAAGAACCTCTGCTCTGCTGGTGGTTCTCAGAATTGGTCCCTAACCAGCAGCATTAACATCGCCTGGGAACTTGTTAGAAACGCAAATTCTCAGCAGGGGTTCGAACTGGAACGAACCTGTTCGAAGCCCTGCTTTCTTCCCTTTCACATTTCCACTTAGTCCCGTTCCTCCTTGCCCCTTCCTTGCCTCTTCCGTATTATTATAAACGGTACTTTAGGCTCTAGAGCTGGGCTCTTCAGTTAAGGTGTAGACAAAGTGGTTTGACTCCACTTGATTAAAAACTCTGTGAATGGGAGAGAACACAAACCTCCAAACATTTGCCTTTGAAAGCCAGAAGGGTGGGCAGAGAGAAACTTGTTATGTGATCTCGAATTTGCCAGAGAATTTGCCAGATGTCAGTCTAAAGAGGCCTAAAGAATTCCTAAGCCTTTGTTTACCAAATCCTCCCTCCCCTTGGTCAGAACTCAGGGAAGCCGGGGCCTGTGGCTACCTTACCAAGAGGCCACCGAAAGGCCAAAACGGATGGGAAGGGAGCGGGGTAGGGGCGGGAGGGAGGCATCTGAATTTTGTTTTCTCCTCTTAATTATCTGGGGCTGCCCTTTGAGAAATCTGTTCTCTTTGCATTGGGAAATTAACCCTTAATCTCCACAAATGAGGGCAATCAACCAATTTACTAAATAAACACAGATCATTGCAGACGGACTGCCCCTCTTTGTGATTTAATTTAAGAAAGACTTCACCTGAGGAAGGAGCCCGGTTGGCGTAACCTGGCGGGGTCTACAAAGGGAGGTGGTGGATTGAAGAGGTAGTTAAGAGAGGGCCCAGTGAGCCTGGTTGAGGTTGGAGAGGGCTTTGAGATTTCCTTTTTATTAAGTCCGAGTCCCTTCTTGGCTTGGGTCTTAACCTTCTGAATTTATTTGGGAGTGGGACCTTCTGTTGTATGGTGTTAATTTTGGCTTTGAAAGTGTGAAGCTGGTTAAAGCAACTTTTATTAGAATATTGGCTATCAGAAGTCTCTGGGAGGGGAACAGAGAAGTCCTTTATTTCTTCAGTAACTCACTTATTAATATGTTAAGAATCTCTCCTTGCCTTTAATTCCCTGCCTCAGTCACCAGTTATTTTGTTTATGAGTAGTCACAGAAGTTTATGTAAATCACTGGGCAGTTAACATCACAGTGGGGTGCAGTGCCAGGCCTATAGCATAGCTGGTGCTCAACAAATGATTGGTTGAATCAATGAATGAGTAAGATACATGTTAAGTTAAAAAGAATGTAATAAAATCACATGGCCTTCATTTATTTTAAAATGGGTGGTACAAGTGGTTAACGCACTTGGCTGCTAACCAAAAAGTTCCTTGCTGGTTTGAGCCCACCCAGAGGTGCTTTGGAAGAAAGGCCTGGAAATATCCAATTCAGAAAAATCAGTCATTGAAAACCCTATGGAGCACAGTTCTACTCTGACATACATGGGGTCACCATGAGTTGGAATCGACTCCAACTGTTTTTTCTTTTTTAAATGCACTAAGCAGCGTGCTAGTGGCACAGTGGTTAAGAGCTATGGCTGCTAACCAAAAGGTCAGCAGTTTGAATCCACCAGCCACTCCTTGGAAACCCTATGGGGCAGTTCTACTCTGTACTATAGGGTTGTTATGAGTTGGAATCGATTCGATGGCAACGGGTTTTTAAGTAGTGTGCTAGATATAGTCTTGATTATCAAATGAATTTGGTTTTCTGAGATGGCCTTGAGTTTGTCTCTAAGTTATAATGGGAGTTTGGCACTGAGCAAGGAGTCAGCCTAGCCTGTGATTTAAAAAAGGAGGGGCTGAGTTAGAGAGTGGTTTGGGTATTTATTTTTCAGAAGGGACTTCAGTGTTCAGTAATTCCTTCCCTTTATTTTACCGGTGAGAAAACTGAAGCCCAACATGGTGGAGAGAATTGTTCAAGGGGCTCACAGTAAGAACCGGAACTAGAATCCACATTTTTGGGTTCCTGGGCCTGTGCTTTATCCAAGGGTCTTGCAAATAACTGCTCCACTTTATTCCCTCGGCTTCCTGCTCACCTCAACCTGGAAATGACTTGTTTGAGTCTGAGCTCCAAAGTGAAAGATCAGAGTGCCTCAGTGGGGGGTCTTGGGTTGGCTTATGCTGGGGAGATCCTCGGAAAGTTGGGTGAGTGTGGCTTCTTCGCCTTGTCCTCCACGGCCTGAGCTGAACCCTCACAGCTGTGCCTTGTCAAGAAGGGACTGTCAGGGTCCAGCCTGACCCTGGAGGCAGGGAAGGGACTTGGGGCTATTCCCCGCTGGCTATTTGAGCTGGGGAATGGGCTGCCGGCCTAGTCTGTGTGGCCTCCAGCAGACTTGTAAAGAACTGCTACCAAAACGGAGGGGTTTTGAAAACAGAGGAGGAGGCGGGAGAGGAAACATTTAGAGAAGAGATAAACAAAAGAAGCGATAGACTTCTCACTCTAGCAAAAGGGGCTTTGATTTACCTGTGAAATTCCACTCCTCCTCTTCCGCTAACCTAAAATTTATAAAGCTAGTCCATGACACTAAGAGGTTCCCCATTATTTTAAAACCCGAGTTCTGAGGACCATGTTGATCTTGCTGTGTCTTAGCACCCAGGGTTGGTGGCGTCCTGACTTAAATTCCAGCTGAACAAGTTAAGGGTAGGCTGGCTGGCTGACTCCAGTGTCCAGTTGTATCATTACTATTTTTATTAACAGCTAACGTTTATCAAGTGCTTATCAAGGAGACCTGATGGTGCAATGGTCAAGCCCTTGGCTAGTAACCTAAAGATTGGCAGTTAGAACCCACTAGCAGCTCCCTGGGAGAAAAAAACTTGGCAATCTGCTCCTATAAAGATTACAGCCTAGGAAACCCTATGGGGCATTTCTACTGTGTCCTATAGGGTCTCTCTGAGTCGGAATTGGCTCAACAGCACACAACAAATATCATGCTAGGCATTGTGCTGAGCCCTTACCCACACTATCTCCTTAAATCTTCATCCTCACAACAGCCCTTTCAGATGGCTCTTATTTATTCGACCCGTGTTACAGATGGGGAAACTGAGTTATAGAGCGGTCCAAGGTCACATGACTAAGTAAAATAACTGGACTTTGAACCTGGTTCTCATTGTGAAGAAAACAACTTGTAGGAAGGAAAGAGGAAAAGAAGTTCTGCCTATTTCTAACAGCAGGAGTCATCTAAGCATCCAAGTGGCCTGGAGAAAGCCTCCAGAGAGCAGACAGGGTGAGCTTGTGTTTTCTATGGAGCCTCTGCGAAGATGCGTTTCTATCCGCCTCCCCTGTAGCTAGCTGTCCAAGAGTACGTCACCAGACCAGGATGTTCATGAGACGCTGGATCACTGTAGGGCGATAGGATGCTGGGCCTCCTCTAGTGACCACCTCACATTTCTCACTCTGCGAGAAGGAGTGAGAAAAAGTTTTTCTGTTAACTGTTTTGAAAGTTTTTTTTATTTTTGTTGTTTTTTAAATTATACTTCAGATGAAGGTTTATAGAACAAACTAGCTTCTTGTTAAACAGTACACATATTCTTTTATGGCATTGGTTAACAACCCCACTATATGTCAACACTCTCCCTTCTTGACCTTGGGTTCCCCATTACCAGCTTTCCTGTCCCCTCCTGCCTTCTAGTCTTTGTCCCTGGGATGGTGTGCCCATTTAGTCTCCTTTTGTTTTATGGGCCTGTCTAATCTTTGGCTAAATGGTGAACCTCAGGAAGTGACTTCATTACCGAACTAAAAAGGTGTCCAAGGGTATACTCTTGGGGTTTCTCCAGTCTCTGTCAGGCCAGTAAGTCTGGTCTTTTTTTGTGAGTTAGAATTTTGTTCTACATTTTTCTCAGCTATGTCCGGACCTTCTATTGTGATCCCTATCAGAGCAGTCAGTGGTGGTAGCCAGGTACCATCTAGTTATACTGGACTCAGTCTGATGGAGGCTGTGGTAGTTGTGGTCCATTAGTCCTTTGAAGTAATCTTTCCCTTGTATCTTTAGTTTTTTTCATTCTCCCTTGCTCCCGAAGGGGTGAGACCAGTGAAGTATCTTAGATGGCTGCTCATAGGCTTTTAAGGCCCCAGATGCTACTCACCAAAGTAGAATGTAGAACATTTTCTTTATAAACTATGTTATGCCAATTGAGCTAGATGTTCCTTGAGACCATGGTCCCCACAGCCCTCAAGCCCAGTAATTTGTTCCCTCAGGGAGTTTGGATGTGTCTATGGAGCTGGCTTCCCCAGTATTGTGTACTGCCTTACCCTTTACCAAAGTTACCACTTATCTATTGTCTATTTAGTGTTTTTCCATCCTCACCCCTCCCCTCCCTCGTAACCATCAAAGATTGTTTCTTTTTGTGTGTAAAACTCCTCATGAGTTTTTACAGTAGTGGTCTCATACAATATTTGTCCTTTTGTGATTGACTTATTTTACTCAGCATAATGCCCTCCAGATTCATCCATCTTGTGAGATGTTTTGCAGATTCATCATCATTCTTTATCTTTGCATAGTACTCCATTGTGTGTATGTACCATAGTTTGTTTATCCATTTATCTGTTGATGGGCACTTAGGTTGTTTCCATCTTTTTGCTATTGTGAACAATGCTGCAATGAACATGCATGTGCATATGTCTATTCATGACGGCTCTTATTTCTCTAGGATATATTTCTAGGAGTGGGATTGCTGGATCGTATGGTATTTCTGTTTCTAGCTTTCTAAGGAAGTGCCATATCGTTTTCCAAAATGGTTGTACCATTTTGCATTCCCACCAGCAGTACATAATAGTTCCAGTATACCTGCAGCCTCTCCAACTTTTGTTATTTTCTGTTTTTTTGATTCATGCGGGTAAAGCCAGGGTGAGATGGTATCTTGTGGTTTTGATTTGCATTTCTCTTAATGGCTGGTGATCCTGAGCATTTCCTCATGTTAGCCACTTGAGTGTCTTCTTTGGTGAAGTGTCTGTTCATTTCCTTTACCCATTTTTTAATTGGATTATTTATCTTTTTTTTTATAGAGGTGTTGGATTTTCCTGTAGATTTTAGAGATTAGACCTTTGTTGGATTTGTCATAACCGAAATTTTTTTCCCAGTCTGTAGGTTCTCTTTTTACTCTTTTGGTGAAGTCTTTTGATGAGCATTAAGTGTTTAAGTTTTAGAAGATCCTAGTTATCTAGCTTATCTTCTGGAGTTTGTGTAGTGTTAGTTATGGTTTGTATCCTGTTAATGCCGTGTATTAGGGCCTCTAGCATTGATCCTATCTTTATCTTCTATGATATTTATAGTTTTTGGTTTTATATTTAGGTCTTTGATCCATTTTGAATTAGTTTTTGTGTATGGTGTGAGGTATTAGTTTTTGTCTATGGTGTGAGGTGTGGGTCCTGTTTCATTTTTTTGCAGATGGACATCCAGTTTTGCCAGCACCATTTGTTAAAAAGACTGCCTTTTCCTCATTTGATGGACTTTCAACCATAGGTGACCATAGGTGGATAGATTTACATTTGGATTCTCAATTCTATTCCATTGGTCAATGTATCTGTCGTTGTACCAGTACCAGGCTGTTCTGACTACTGTAGCTGTATAGCAGGTTCTGAGGTCAAATAGTGCAAGTCCTCCTACTTTATTCTTCTTCAGTAGTGGAAAGCTTTTATTTTTGGTATAGTAGGTACTCCTCTCCCATTTTTTGGAGATGCCATTTGACAGGAATGTTGAGGGCACATATTTTGTGGACTTGATTCTTCCTTCAGCGGCTTAATAGTAGTGTGGCTTTGGACAAGTTACTAAACTTCTCTGGGCCTCAGTTTCCTCATTTGTAAAATGGTGGTAATAATAACACCTGCCTCATAGAATTGTGAAGATCAAATGAGATACTACAATGAACTTAGTACCTGGCATGTCGTAAATGCTCAGTAAAGAGTAATTATTATTGTTCTCTAATGGTTTAAAGAGGCAATTGGGTCTAAGCAGATGGGAGTTAAAGCTTCTGGTTTCTCAGAAAGCTGCCAGCATCCTCTCTGCTCAGTTGATAATGAAGATACTGTAGGAATGGTAGGCCCAGAAGAAAGGTATGCTTTCATCTTAATATTTTCAATAAGCTAATAAACTGAAGACATGATCACAGGAGCTGTTGAAGACAAAGCTTTTTTTTCCCCAAATCTATATGCCTACTAGTTGCCATCAAGTCGATTTCAACTTATGGTGACCCCATGTGTTGCAGAGTAGAACTGTGCTCCATAGGGTTTTCAAGGCTATGACCTTTCCAAAGCAGATCACTAAGCCTTTCTTCTGAGGCACCTCTAGGTGCTTAACAGTTTGCAGCACCCAGGGACCCCAGTATGCTTACAATCCTAGAAAAAAGTCATTTTGGGCATCCTATGTTTATTTCTACTCATGTCCTTTTTAGACATAGGGCTTTCACAACTAAGAACTGTGCTAGATACAAATGAAAAAAAAAAAAAAGGTCTTTTTCATTCCTAGACTATATTCACATAGAATTTATAAATATGATCACAATCCTTAGAGAAGCTAACTTCTAATGGGAAACCAAAAAACCAAACCAAACCCATTGTTGTCAAATCGATCCTGACTCATGGGGACCCCATGTGTTACAGAGCAGAACTGCTCCATTGGCTTTTCTTCTGTAATCTTTACAGAAGCAGATCTCTCGGCCTTTCTACTGCTTAATGGAAAATGGGGGAAAAATTCAAATCCCAATGGTACATTTTTCACTATGTTCAGATTTACTTTATATTATTGTCTCGCTCATTTCATTTGGAATACAAACAAATTCAAAATGTCCTGCAGAGCATTCTGGATTTACAGAGCCCATGGAATACTGCCCATTTTTACAAACGGACGGGTCAGAAGCAGTTATTTGCTAAATGGCAAGCTCCTTGGCAGGCAGCAACTGTTTCTAAGCCATATTTGTATTTCCCAAGAGGCTTTGTATTAGGTGGGTGCTCAATAAACATTTGCTGAATAAATGAGTTGTTGTTTTCTACCCTTGTTTACCCTGTGCAATTCAATGTTAGTTTAAGATAATTTTCTTTATTACAATTTCTGAGTGCTTAAACACTAAAGTTTGTGTTTATATATGTATGTAAAATAATAATTAATTACAAAAATGCTGTTTTTTGTTGTAGCTAGTGAAAAATTGTGGCCTCTCTTTTGTGACTTCTATAATACCAGTAAGGGCTTTGAGCACCCCGGGGCTTAGAACTATATCTTACTGTTTAAAAACCACAGACTCTTTTGATAAACATTTAAAAAAACAAAACAAAACAAATCTCCTTACAATTGCCCAGGAAGTCTAATGTGTTTTTATCTGCATTTGTTAGGTGTAGAAGTGGAGACTCCTAGTTGTTAGCTGCCCTCAAGTCAGCCCCCAACTCATGTACAACAGAACAAAACGCTGGTCAGTCTTGAGCCATCCTCACAATTGGTTGCTGATCAGACCATTGTGATCCTTAGGGTTTTCACTGGCTGCTTTTCAGAAGTAGATTACTGGGCCTTTCTTCCTAGTTCGCCTTTATCTGGAAGCTCTGCTCCACTGAAACCTGGTTTAACTTCATAGCAACATGCAAGCCATCCATGACAGGTGGGTGGTGGCTGCACGTGAGGTGCATCGGCCAGGGATAGAACCCAGGAATAGAACTCAGGTCTCCTGAATGGAAGGTGAGAATTCTACCACTGAACCACCAATGCAACTCAAATGGAGACTTGGAGAGGCTAAATAACTTGCCCAAGTTCATAAAGCTAGTAAGCATTTGGGCTGGGATTTGAACCAAGGCAGTCTGGCTCCAGAACTGGAATGTTCACCACTTGGCAACACTGCCCAGCATGAGGTGTGTGCCTGCTGGCCACCAGGCAGTCCTGGCTGGAGAGATCT
Organism: Trichechus manatus latirostris; assembly: GCF_000243295.1. Lineage (NCBI taxonomy): Eukaryota > Metazoa > Chordata > Mammalia > Sirenia > Trichechidae > Trichechus > Trichechus manatus. The sequence continues at coordinate 9,472,506 of NW_004443992.1, read as the reverse complement.
AGCCTCTAACTGAACTCCAGGGAGAGAAGGCTAACTTTAAAGGGTTCCCATTCCATTTTTCAGAGAGCTTTAATTGTTAAAAAGTCCTTCATTATATTGAACTGAAATCTGCCTACCCAAGGTTTCTATTGATCTTTACAGTACAAAATTAATTCCTCTCCCACACAACCATCCCTCAGATACTGTGCAGCCCTCTCCTCCATTCCTCCTCCCCTAGACTGTGGGAACAGTGGAAATAGGCCCTCTCAAGGTTCCAGGTCCCCAAAGCAACCAAGGCTGAAGGGAGGCTGGAAGGGCTTATGCAGGAGGTGGAATGATAAAGCAGGTACTGCAAATAGCTCCTAGGCAATGCTTAGAAGGGTGGGCAAGGAATCCCCTAGGAACCAGCTAAGAAGGGCTCACCATCCCTGCATTGCATTATGTCCCTGTAACACAGACATTGCCATAAGATTGTAATTGGTACTGAAAGTGGTGAGCCCAGTGGAATAGCAATGACTAGATATGTAGCTGAGTCTTTATTCTAACCTAGATGGAGTTAAATGAGAAAGGGAACCAGATACACAAAATTAGTGAGGATGAGAGCTAAGGAGACATCAAAATTGGGGTGGGTGGGAAGGGGTAGGAGATGAAGGGGCCTGGACAACAATGATACAAAGTAGGTTCTGCAACACGAATGATGAAGTGGTGCCTAATGGGTTTGAAAAGGAGCCCTGGTGGTGCAGTGGTTAAGCACTGGGCTGCTAACCAAAAGCTCAGCTGTTTGGACCCACCAGCTGCTCTGTGGGGGGAAAACACCTGGTGATCTGCTCCCGGAAAGATTACAGCCTAGGAAACCCATTGGGGCAGTTCTACTCTGCCCCATGGGGTCATTGTGACTTGGAATCAACTCAACGGCATACAACAACAACGATGGGCCTGAAATGGCAGCAAACCCTTGCTAAGTGCAAGGAGATAAATGAACACCCTATTCTGGGCATGCAAGAGAGCTAGACACATGAATTACTTTTGTTTCTGTCCTCTCCACTGATTATACATTGTAGAAACAAAATTATGTGGGGATGTTGTGGGGTGGGCACAGTTTTAAAGTCAACTGGGGCCAGCTCCCCTGGGAGAGCTCAGTCAAGAGGAATGAAGGAGTAGCCCCTTCTGGCAGCCATCTAAAACTCTCTCTTCCCCCATCCCTACCCCAGCCCTTGGGTAAGCTACGGCACCTGATGTTGGATGGCTTATCCTTGTGTAACCACATGGCCAAACATCTCTAAAAGACCAACAAAGATGGGATAGCCCCAGAGCTTGGCAGGACCCAAGCTCTGCTCAGAACCAGAGATTCTGTGGAGAAGCAGTGAAGGCGGCAAACGAAAGAGATATCTTCATTGTGTCCAAATGCATGTGTTCATTTATCCATCCAAAACTATGTGTGCCAGGCCCTGGGCTTGACCCTGCAGACACAACTGTAAACAAGACCAGCACAATCCTACCATTATACCATTCAAACTTACTGGTAACTACTATGTGCAGAGGTCCCTGGGTGGTGTAACAAATTGTGCTCCACTACTAACCAAAAGGGTAGTGGTTCAAACTTACCCGGTGGCACTGCAGAAAGGCCTGGCGACCTGTTTCCTTAAAGATAACAGCCAAGAAAACTCTATGAAGCAGTTCTACTCCGTAACACATGGGGTCACTATGAGTTGGAATCGACTTGTTAGTAACAGGTTTGGTTTTGGTACTTTGTGTAACGCTATGTACTCTTGGTGCTAGCCTGAACTTGTTTGCAGCCTCTAAATGTCCCATCTCCTCTCTAGGGCTTTTGGGAATGAAACGTGGAAAGTGAAAATCTCTGTGCTGTTGGAATAGGATTATGGTGCCAAAAGGCTGGACGCTGGAACTGCCCATGCTGGCTGTGTTGTTGGAGATGAGAGGTATGCAGTCATGGTGGCCTCCTCGGAGGAACGCTCATATGACCCCCTACCCCTGCCCTGTTAGCTTTTTCTGTCTTACTCTTGGAGACAAATTCCCCTTTGTCTAAATCTGGATATTGTTCTCTCATGTGAAGCGGAGTGTAAGTCTAGCAATGTCAGCTTTCCTTGGAATCTCAGTCCAAGCTTTTGAGCAGACAGGCATCCTCAGTCTCTCAGCATCTCCCAGCGATTAACATAACATGACACCAGGCCCATCAAGATAAGGAGCCTAATGGCCACAATGGCTTCCCTTTCTTCCCCCAGCCCTCCTTTATTGCTCTGAACGTAATGCTCGCTTCCAGCAGGGAAGAGTTTATAAGCATGGGGCTAGGCAAGCCCGTTCTGCAGGCAGCTCCCCACGAGGCTTGTGTGAGGGCTCCAGGGACAGAGATGCATTTCCCTTTAATAAGCTTCTCACACTACATTAAAGATAAAAGGGGAAGGGAAATATTTATATTCTGACAAAGCAGCTCTTCCCTTCAGGCTCTTGTTTTATTTATTAACTTGCTCTGTCCCTCTCAGTCTTTCTCTCTCCATTTTGGGGGCTAGGCATTTCCTCGCCTGGTCCCCTTTAGTCATTAATTTTGCAGGTGAGTGACAGTGACAGGGGACTTTAGAATCGTCAAATCGATGGGAGTTGTATGTGGGTGCCATTCCCAGGTGACACAAACAGCTGTTCCTCCACTCTCCCGGGAGATGCCTTCCATTACCACCCGTGTTATATAGCAGTCGGACGGCAGAATACATCACGCTGGTCAAGTTATATCATTTAAAATGCAGCTGTGTCAGTCCAGCAAACTGTGCAAGACACAGTAACCTGCATGCGTAACTGCTGACATGGGGACTTCTTGTACCCCTTTTTTTATTGCACATGTTCTTCTTTTCCAGAAGTGATCCCTCAGGCATGGTTCTTTCCTCCAGTTAATCTGCCCAAAGCCAATACATCACAGGTATGCTGTGGAATCTCAGTTCAGCCCTTGGCCATAATTGTCATTATAGTGTCAGACCACAATTGTTCCAAAGCCTGCAGTAGTTGCTCAGGAGTTAACCCTCTGACACCCTCCCTCCTCCTCCAAGGAGTCTGCCTAGACTGGTCATGAGAGCCCTGGGTTTTTTAGGCTCTGTTCTGTTGGCCTCTGTAATACCTGGGAGTATTCATCCTGTTTTCTAATTAGAGGCTCTTTTATTTTTTGATAATGACTTTTTTTTTGGATGATACATGATCATTAAAAATTTAAAGTACAAGGAAAGCAACAAAAGACCCATAACTTACCCCCACCTGCAGAGTAGCAATATAGTGTGATGGTTAAGAGCAGAGACTCTAGAATTTGAACCCCTGGGTTTGACTCTTAGCTCTACAACTTACTATCTGTGTAACCTTGGGAAGCATGCCTCAGTTTCCTCACCTGTGAAATGGGGGTGATGATAGTATCTACTACCCCTCAGGAATCTTATGAGAATTAAATACGTAGATACATGTAAAGTACTTAGGACAGTGCCTGACACATGTGTTATTAAACCGATTTTGACTCATAGCAAACCCATGTGATGGAGTAGAACTGCACCATAGGGTTTTCTGGGCTGTAATCTTCATGGGAGCAGATCACCAGGTCTTTTCTCCCTTGGAGCCAATGGCTGAGTTAGAACCACTAACCATCCAGTTAGCAACTGAGCACTTAACTGTTGTGCCACCAGGGCTCCTTGCTTGACACATCCCACTGCAGTTGAGTCAATTCTGACTCATAGAGACCCTGTAGGACAGAGTACAACTGCCCTATAGGGTTTCCTAGGCTATAATCTTTACATAAGTAGACTGCCACATCTTTCTCCCTTGGGGCCGCTGGTGGGTTCCAACCACCAACCTTTTGATTAAAGCAGAACAGTTTAACCACTGTGCCATAAGGAGCCCATAATAAGCATTAGCTATTATTACTTTTACCATCCAGAAATAACTAGTGAATAATACTTGGTAACTATCATTCCAGACTTCACTTTATGCAAATACCCATGGATGGATGGGTATATAGAGGACAGAAGTAATTTTACAGTAACAGGGCCATATTATGCATGCTTTCAAAAATAGATGAAAACACTAGGCTTGGTTTTACCTGAACTTAACAGAAGAAAGGAAGCTCAAGTGAAATTGATGAACTTCAAATATTAGTTCCTGAATCACAAGACATACAGTATTAGTTCCTAAAAGATCACTGCAAGGTTAAGAAGGATAATTGATGATGAAAATCAATTGAAAGGTTGGGTAGGTGGTTTGATTGACTTCTTGCTGGGTGATGAGGGGATTTAGCATTCTTGTGCTTCCTCCTTTCTCCCAATTTTTGATGCTTCTATTATTTTTCATTTGTTTGGGTTTACAGCATCTACATTCTGATTTGCATCCATTTATTTCTCCAGGGATTTAGTCCCTGTTCTTTATTTAATTGGATCCAATGTTTTCTGCTAGTCCTTTTATCTAGACTTTCACCTTTCTAATTCTTTAATTTGATCAGTTTCTTGACTGGCTGTCTTAGTTATTTAGTGCTGCTATAACAGAAATACCACAAGTGGATGGCTTCAACAAACAGAAGTTTATTCTCTCACAGTCTAGTAGGCTAGAAGTCCAAATTCAGGGCATCAGCTCCAGGGGAAGGCTTTTTCTCTCTGTCAGCTCTGGGGGAAGGTCCTTGTCATCAATCTTCCCCTGGTCTAGGAGCTTCTCTGCGCAGGAACCCCAGGTCCAAAGGATGTGCTCTGCTCCTGGCACTGCTTTCTTGGTGGTTTGAGGTCCCCCTGTCTCTCTGCTTGCTTCTCTATCTCAAAAGAGACTGGCTTAAATTGTAGGTTAATCTTGTAGATTGAGTTTACATAACTGATGCTAATCCATCTCATCATCTCAACAACACATAGGGAAATCACATCAGATGACAAAATGGTGGACAGTCATACAATACTGGGAATCATGACCCAGCCAAGTTGACAGATATTTTTGGGGAACACAATTCAATCCATGACACTGGCTATAACTCATTGTCAAGAAGGACTCATCAATGCTATATTGCTTGAATTCTTTCATACTTGAGAACATCTGTTACTCTTCTGGATGTGAATGACTGCTTGCTGAGTGTAGTCTTCTTGGGCCATCTTTTCTTTCCCTCAGAACCTTGTAGACTTTCTTCCATTACCTTCTGGCATTGAATGTTGCTATTTAGAAGGATGAAGCCTTTTGGGCCCTAGGTTTTCTGCTTGGCTGCTTGAAGAATCCTTTCTTTATTCTTGAAGTCTTGTTGATGGTTCTGTATCAAATTTTCCTAGTTTAGAGTGGGCCCTTTCAATCAGCAGATTGAAGTGTTCTTTGATTTTGTGGTGGGGGGCGTGGAATGGGGTTCTATTTCAAGTTTGCACACCAATTTATTCTATACCTCTATTCTTTTCTTTATAGTTGCTTTAATCTTTGTCTTTTCCCTCTGTTTCAACTTTTATCACCTCAAGTATTTCCCAGATGTGTTTGCTTCATTTTTGGCTGGTCTTTTTGTTCCTTTATTTATTTTATTTTTTCTCATTTATACAGATTGTTGGTTCTTAATTGTTTCTTTAGCTGCCCAATGCCTCCTTTTATCTCATTCTTTTGCTATGTTTTTTCAACTTTGAACTCACCGTGAGCTTGTTCCTTAGGATTACCAAAGAAGCAGAGGGAAGTTCCCACTCCCGATACCCTTAGTATAGTCTGAGGAGAGAGAACAAACACAGAGAAAGTTAAATGACAATCAAAACCATGCATAAGCTCAAGATGAATAATTTAGACATCAGCTGTTGTGGGGATTCAGAAGAAGGAGTAGTTACTAAGAGTTGAGGGGATGGTTGGGATAAGGGGATGACAGGTATGGGTATAGTGAGCTGAAGTGTGAGCTGAAGCTATGATGTGGAGGGTTCACCTTGCACAGTGGTAAAGTCCCCAGGCTTCAGAGTCAGACAACCTGGCTTTAAGTTTTCACTCTACTACTTGTTAACTATGTGACCTTGAACAAAGTACTTGATCTCTTTGAGCCTCACTTTCCTCATCTGTAAAATGGAAGAAATAATAATATAGGTCCTCTCAGAACACTGTTAATGAAGATGAAATGAGATAATGCATCTAAAGAGCAAGGAGCTTAGCACATTGTAAGTGCTCAATAAATGGTGGCTATCATTACTGGGAGCCCTTGTAGGTTAGCACTCAGCTGCTAACCGAACAATTGGTGGTTGGAACCCACCTAGCGACTCCGTGGGAGAAAGACCTGGTGATCTGCTCTCATAAAGATTACAGCCTAGAAAACCCTATAGGGCAGCTCTACTCTGTCACATGAGGTCACTGTCTTAGGCTGGGTTCTCTAAAGAAGCAAAACCAGTAAAGCATATAAATATGTGTGTGTGTATATATATATATATATATATATATGGAGAGATTTATATCAAGGAAACAGCTCACGCGATTGTACAGGATAGAATGTCCCAAGTCTGTGGATCAGGGCAGAGGCCTCTCCCAAGTCACGCAGCTGCAGAAGCTGGCGAGCCCAAGATCAGTAGGTCAGAGAGCAGGGCTCTGCTTACAGGTTGTGAAGAGTGATGAACCCCAAGTCTGGCAGATAAACTGACAGCTCAAGTCCCAAGAACCAGAGATGAGATGACAGGAGACAGCCACAGGATCCAGAGTGAGCAAAAAGCCAGAACGTCTGCTTATATTCAGATGCAGGCCACACCTCCAAGGAGACTCCCTTTCATCTGATTGGCTACTCACAGTATATTCAGTCATGGGAGTGATCACGTTAAAACACTGAGAATCATGGCCCAGCCAAGTTGACACACAATCTTAACCATCACAGTTGCCATGAGTTGGAATCAACTCAATGGCACACAACAACAACGACATTATCGTGGAAGCCCTTGAGCCCCTACCAAGATTGTGAATTCCTTGGGGGAAGGGATTGCATCTTATTCCTCATTGTATGCCTAGCACATGCTAGATGACCAATAATTGTGTGGATGACTTTATTGGATCAGTTAAGTTGTATTTCATTTGGAGTAGCAGAAATCCCACCTTAAACTGGCTTAAACTGGGGATCAGTTGACTGTAGCCTATAAGCCAAATCTGGCCCACTGCCTGTTTTTGTACAGCTCATGAGCTAAGAATAGTTTTTATGTTTTTAAATGGTTGGAAAAAAAATTAGAAGAATATTTTGAGACTTTTGAAAATTATATGAAGTTTGAATTTCAGTGTCCATAAATAGAGTTTTATCAGAACACAGCCATACTCTTTGTTTGTGTATTGTCTGTGGCAGGTGCTGGCAAACTTTTTCTGTAAAGGGCCAGATAGTAAATATTTTAGGCTTTGTGAGCCAGATATCCTCTGTCCCAACTACTCAACTCTGCCATTGTAGCACAAAAGCAGCCATTAGACAATAACCATAGAAAAGGAGATCCAAGGACACAAAACAGAGAGAAAAAGTGAGAGACTCCTAGACATGGAGCCAGGTCTCCTGGGTCCCAGGCTTGGCTCTTACCAACCAATGCTACAAAACAGAAAGTTTAGACTAGATTTCCAAGACTTCTTTTAGCTCTAAAATTTCTATTATAGTATCCTAGCTTAATAATATGGACCTTTCCTGAAGGTGTGTGTAGCAATTAGAACACTTTAATTGCAAGCAAAAGAAACTGACTCTAGTTAATTTAAGCACAAAAGATACGTAATGTAAGGATGTGAATGTAGGTCACAGAACTAAAGGGAGAGCAGAAAATCCAGGCTCAGAGAGGACAGAAGCCAGAGCAGGTCCTGGGATCCAGGCAGCTGGAACTAATGGGTAATGGCTTCAGGATACTGCAGACTCAGTTGATGAACTCTGACCATTCTCAAGAACTTTCAAGATTGAAATTTCAATGGTATGTATCAAAAAACCATCATGACTCAAAGAAGAAACTAGTCCACAGGACTATTAGCCCACACGGACCACGGCCTCTTCTAACCTGAAAGCAGAACAACTAGATGGTGACGGCTACCACTACTGATTGTTCTGACCGAGGACACAATAGAAGGTCCCAGATAGAATGGGAGAAAAATGTAGAACAAAATTCAAATTCCTAAAAAAGGCCAGACCTACTGGACTGATAGAGACTAGAGGAACCCTTGAGACTACTGCCCTAAGATAACCTTTGAACTTGGCACTGAAGCTACTCCTGGAGGTCACCTTTCAGCCAAATAGTAGATGGCTAATAAAATAAATAATATCACCCATGAGTAATGTGGTCCCTTAAACAATCAACTATATGAGGTCAAACGGTCAACATTTACCCAAAAGCAAAGATGAGAAGGCAGGGAGGGGCAGGGAAGCGAGATCAATGGAAACAGAACAAACAGAATGGAAATAATTAGAATGCTGACACATCAGGAAAATTGTAACCAATGTCATGGAACAATTTGTATAAAAATTATTAATTGGGAACCTAATTTTCTGTGTAAACTTTCACCTAAAACACAATAAAATATTAAAAAAAAAAAAAAAGAACCACCTTGACTGTATCCAGTAGGGAGGGATAGTTCCCCAAAATCAAATGGGGGACTGTTACCAGGAGAAGGGGGAATGGATGCTGGGCAGGCAAAATCAACAGATGTCCATGATAGAGTGAAGGATATAATTGTCTACATGCCATACATTTAGCAAGAGAAGCCAGCCCTGATTCTGGAGTTATTCGCTCATTCTCTCAGCAAACACTGAATATGCGAATGACATCTTGGAGGACACCAAAGAAATATAATAATGACCTGCAGGACTGGTGGGAAAGGGTGCTGGGATTTTACTGAAGAAGACCTGGGAACAGAATTATATTCCCTTTTAATCTGAATCATTAAAATATATCTGAGCATGTGTAACTGAAGCTCATTATAGGAGAGATGTTAAGTAATTCTCTAATTATATGTATTACACTGTAGGCAGAGGATCCCGAGACAAGTGACTTACCTCACATGTCAAGGGGCAGAGCTAAAAGCAGGACTTGACTTCCTGACTTGAATAACTGTTCTGGACCAGCTGCCTAGCAACCATGGCCCCAGTTCAGGGGCAGCTACCATGTGAGGAACCTCTGCGCCTGGCTCCTCACTAACCGTCAATGCTCAAGGGCAGGAACTCAGTCCTGTTCATCTATTTCCCCCAGGGCCTCACATGACACTGGACACACAGAAGGCCAGTACTTAGTAAGAGATTCATCTCTGCTTTAGATGAAGACTAGAGCAAAAGATCATGAAAATATCCCCAGCTGCTGTCAGGAAGCACTTACTTCAGAGTGGAAGAACTTTCAGAGACTTTTTCTGACTGGATTGAGCCGTAAACTCTGTGTTGACGTTTGACAACATATCCAACTTAATGTATACATTATTACTTCTGGCAAATACTGAAAAATTATGACTTCACAAAGCAAATCAGTGCGTGTAATTGTCTCCATTCATCTCTCTCCTTTTCTACGGGGAAAAGCTGGCTGTGCTTCTCAGTTAGCTCAGAAGGAAATGTTTATAGAAAGTTGTCCTCAATCAAGTACTTGTGCATGTATGTGCTCTTTGTTTAGGAAAAGTTACCAACTCGCTTGACTTACCTTTCTAGGCTTGTACCCAGGTCTTTACCCAGCTGTCTCTGATTCCCCAGTGGCTCCAGGCTTAGGGAGGCTCACCTCTGCAGGGCCAGTGCCCAGCAGTCTTAGCTCCACAGCTGGATGGAGGAAGGGTGGATCTCAGATGCCATTAAATCATTTATTAAATACAATTATTTCTTCTTTTTCTTGTTTTTTTTTACCTATATTGGAAAGAGGAGGCTTCTTATAACTACTTCTCTCCACCACCTCCTGCCACCCCCTACCACCCAGGTGTCTTAGTTATCTAATGCTACAGTAACAGAAATACCACAAGTGGGTGGCTCTAATCAACAGAATTTATTTTCTTACAGTTTAAGAGGCTAGAAGTCTGAATTCAGGGCACTAGCTCTAGGGGAAGGCTCTCTCTGTCCGCTCTGGGGGAAAAAAAACTCCTTCTCAGCTTCTCTGACATTCTCGTTCTTGGGGTTCCTTGGTGATCTCCACGTGGCATCAATCTTTCCTCATTTGTGCTTGCTTCCTTCTGTGCCTAATATGCTCTTTTTATATTTAAAAAGTATTTAGGTTTAAGAAACAGGCTACACTGATAAGGCCTCATTAACATAACAAAGGAAACTCTATTCCCAAATGGGATTATAACTACAGGTATAGGGGTTAGGATTTACAACATATATTTTGGGGGAGCACAATTCAATGCATAACATGATGATCAGCCTATTCCACTAGGCCTAGATTTGTGGGACCTCTTGGTCTGCTGACTGGCTCCTGATGGGAGGGAAAGGACTTCCAGCTCAGTTTCACAACAACCTAGAATATCTCCAGTTATGTGCAGGCATGTTGAGAAATCTTCAAAATTAAATTAATCTCAGTTCACTTCAGCTGAATAAATCAACACCTCTCTGCACAGTAAGGAGCAGGAGGGAGAATATTGGGAAATCAAAGACTTTATAGATTGTCATATCTCCAAAAAGACTGACGCTCTTAGAGATTATTTTGGGCTGGTTCATCGTCACTTTTCTTACCTCCTTGGCAGGGATATGGTGTTGATTTGTTTAAAGAAGAGATTATTATTATTTTTTACTGTATCTCATCATCAACTAGCTCTTTACACTTTCTTCAGTCTTTTTCTCCTTATTGTGTACATGTAACTCTGTTTTTTTCAGCTTTCTGCCTTTGCCCTCACCCCATTTCCCATATCTATTGTCATGTCATGCTGATCCCCTGGTTTTGTGTGTGACAGCAAATCTGAGGTATTTATTAATTAGGCCCAACTTGGAGCTGACTTCCTCCATGCCAGTTTCACTGGCAATTCCAGTGGGCAGTAAAGTTCTTGCCCTTTACTTAGAAGCACTTCCTGGCAGGCCGCCCTTAGCGACACCTCCTTATAATCCAAGAGATTCCCCAGAAAGCCCAGCTCACCTCCTCTCCTTCCTTGTTTCCCAATCCTTACTTAGAAGCAAAACTAAAAGAAAATAATTTCATTTCTATTTTGGTTGGACCTCATTTTTCTTCATGTAGCCACACAAATTTAGAGCAATGTTGAAGGTTGTTACAAGAAGTGCCCCGACAGAAGGGTGGCAGCAATATCAACAGGGATTAGGGTCCCGGAGGAGTCCCTGGATGGTGCAAAAGGTTAATGCACCTGACTGCTAACCAAAAAGCTGGAGTTCAAGTCCACCCAGAGGTGCCTCAGAAGAAAGGCCTAATGATCTACTTCAGAAAAATCAGCCTTTGAAAACCCTATAGAGCACAGTTCTACTCTGACACACATGGGATTGCCATGAGTCAGAACTGACTCAAGGGCAATTAATTTAGGGTCCCTGACGGGGCTGTCCAAACGCAGCTCACACTGCACTTGCCCTCCAGGAGACGACCATTTGGCTTAACGTGTGGATCTACTCTGAGATAACACAGTATTACCTACACTTTTGAAAGACAGTTCCCATCTTTTCCCTCACCTTTTTCCCTCTTAGAAAAAAGTTTCCAAACTTTTAAAAATGTCAAACCCATTTAGACAGTGATTCAAATACCAGGAGCCTCCAAAGAATGTTTAAAGTTTCCATTCCATTAAGTGTCTTTGAGTAAAGAACCAAAGTTCAGGCGGGACACACCCAAGGCTGTGGGTGGAAATTGCAGCCAGACGGAGGGTTCATCAACTGTCCAGCTGAGTGCTTCAGGGAGGGTTTGAGATACAGGCCTGTAGGCTCCTCAGGAGGAAAGATGCATGGAGGAGTGTGTGGAGGAATGAAAAGCAATAGAAAGGACACATGGGAAGCTGATTGCAGCACAGTCTAATTTTCTGATTTCCCTTTCTCTCTGGCTGAATATTTCTCTAAAGCTGACTTCACTGATACTCAGTTGCCTGATACAGTAAAACCTGCAAAAGCTGGAACCTGTGTAAGGTGGAAACCTGTCGGAGAAGGAAAACTCAAATATTTCCCACTAAAACCAGGGATAGAGAAGTGGTAACACTGCACCCTGTCAAAGGCAGAAAACTTGCAAGACCAGGACAAACAAGACAGTCCCATGGAGTTCCTGTTCTCACAGGTTTTGCTGTAATTAACATTCTGGGCAATGGGAGCTTTTATTTAGGGCTTTTCCCTCTAAGAAGGTAGTAGGGGGAGTTGGAGAAAAGGGAACGTTTTAGCAGGAATGAGCCCGAAGAGGAGAGTGCCATGGAAAGCAAGAGAGCACAGAACTATTCTTCGTGCGGTGTTTTGTTGATCGGATAGAAACCTTTGCCACAGCCTGATTCCAATTTATCTTTGTTACATCAGGGGACAATCAGCTATGTTATGAGAGAAGGAAAAAAAGAAAAGAAAGAAACTAAAAAGCAAAAAAAAGTTCTGATGCTTATCGATGATTATTTTCCTTTAGTTCCTTTCGTTTGAGTTGGTGGCCACCAATATCCCCGTGAAAACTCTTAACTGGAGTGTCCAGAGCCCTGCTTGTAGCCAAGCCAGCGAGATTATTAAAACTCACCCTAAGGCTGCAGACAATTAAAATAATGATGTGCAGCTTCACAAATTGGCATGAGTAACTTGGGTGATACCAAAGAGGAAAGGAGGGTTTGAGCCTCTCCCGTAAATCAGCTTCAGTGAGGATGCTCTTTCCTTCTCCTGCCAGCCTTTCTAACTCTAAAATAAAGCTACCATGATCTGTTGATGTAATCCCTACAGTAACACTGTCCCCAGGCAGGATGGCCCTTTGTCTAAAAGTCATGTTCCCTATCTTGTCACCCTTGTTTCTCTTCAACTGGAAAGGTCGGCTTAAATGAGGTACTGCATGTGACCTTTGCGATTTCCATTTGATCCCATAAGAAGAGAGGGAAGGATTAGGTTTGAGTTGTGAGAAAATTCAGTGCTTGCTTCACGGCTCTCTCCTGATCACAGGGTGGTTTGTTTTCTGACCCCTTGGGGAATCTAATTGCTTAAACAAGGCTCGTTCTGAGCTTGAATCAAATGTGAGTTGAGGACTGGGGAGGCCCCCATCTGTTTGATGGACCACCTGTTTGCAAAGAAGTAGAACCCTAAAAGAGAGTAAAAAGATTTTTTTGGATAGACCTAGTGTAGGCAAAGTAACATCTTAAGGGGGTAAACTGTAACTGAATTAGAAACAGGTGGATTGGCTTTCCCTGAAAATATCCTCTGTTAAAACTATTAGGGGGAAATGCTTGGCATGATGCATTTCAGATTTGGGATAACTGAGACTGTTTGGGGGGCAGGGGCAATTCACTAGACCCAGCATGCATGTTTCAGCTAATGTTTAATGTTATAGTACATGACTATACAATATATAAGGAGCCCTGGTGGCTCAATTGTTAGCAGGTTAACCGAAAGTTTTGTTTGAACCCACCCATCGGCTCCAAGGAAGAAAAGACCTGGCAATCTGCTCCCATAAAGAGCAAAAAAAAAAAAAACCCGTTGCCAACAAGTCAATTCCAACTCACAGCAACTCTATAGGACAGAGTAGAACTGCACCATAGGGTTTCCAAGTCTGCAATCTTTATGGAAGCAGACTGCCACATCTTTCTCCGAGGTAGCAGTTGGTGGGTTCGAACTGCCCACTGTTTGGTTAGCAACTGAGCACTTAACACTGCACCACCAGGGCTCCCTCCCCATAAAGATTACAGCCTAGAAAACCCTATCGGGCAGTTCTCCTCTGTCACATGGGGACACTATGAGTCAAAATAGACTCGATGGCTCCTAATACAACACAGTATATACATACTATACATGTTACGAATTAAAGCCTTCTACTCACTCATACATCTCAGTGATGAACAAATAAAAAAACTGTGTTTACACTTCATTTTCAAGTCACTAGCTTGTTCTAAAAAATTAACAATAACAACAGCAATAAAATCTCCAACTCTACCAATAATTAGTCCAAAAAAAGAAATGCAAGCTAACAAACAAATATCTGTCTTGTCTGATCTTTTTAAAAAAATTAAAAATTTCATTCTGGTAAAAAATATAAAACAAAACATTTGCCATTTTAATCATTTTTATGTGTATAATTCATGGACATTAATTACATTTACCATGTTGTGAACCATCACCACTATTTCCAAAATATAGAAACTATTTCCATAGTTTCAACACTCAAAAACAGAAACTCAGTACTCCTTAAGCAACAGTCTCTATTACCCCCTTCCCTCAACCCTTGGTAACCACTAGTAAACTTTTGTTTTCTATGCTTTTGCCTATTCTAGATATTGCCCATAAGTGGGATCATACAACATTTGTCCTTTTGTGTTGACTTACTTCACTTAGAATAATGTTTTTAAGGTTCATTCATGTCATAGTGTGTATCAGAACTTCACTTCTTTTTACAGCTGAATAATATTCCATTATGTGTATATGAAGCCCTGGTGGTACAGTGGTTGAGAGCTACGGCTGCTAACCAAAAGGTTGGCAGTTCAAATCCACCAGCTGCTCCTTGGAAACTCTATGGGGCAGGTTTTTTTGTTTTTTGGTTATGTGTATATTAAGGAGCCCTGGTGGTGCAGTGGTTAAGTGCTCAGCTGCTAACCAAAAGGTGGGCGGTTCAAACCCACTAGCTGCTGCTCGGGAGAAAGATATGCTAGTCGGCTTCCGTAAAGATTACAGCCTTGGAAACCCTATGGGGCAGTTCTACTCTGTCCATTAGGTTCGCTATGAGTTGGAATCACCTCCACAGCAACGAGTTATGGATGTGTGTATTAATTACGGCATTTTGTTTATCCATTCATCTGTTGTTAGACATTTAGGTTGTTTCTGTGTTTTGGCTATTGCAAATAATGTTGTAATGAGCATTTGTGTACAAGTATCTATTTGAGTCCCTGCTTTCAAGTCTTTTGGCTATATAACTAGGAGTGGAATTTCTGGGTTATATAGTAATTCTATGTTTAACTTTTTTGAGAAACCTTCAAACTGTTTTCCACAGGGCTGTATCATTTTACATTCCCACCAGCAGTGGATGAAGGTTCCAGTTTCTCCACATCCTTGCCAACACTTGTTATTTTCTGTTTTTTTTAGATAATAGCCTAATAGCCATCCTAGTGGGTGTGAAGTGATATTTTATTGTCGTTTTGATTTGCATTTTCCTAATAACTAATGAGGAGCCCTGGTATGCAGTGGTTAAGAACCAAAAAGTCAGCAGTTCGAATCTGCCAGCCACTCCTTGGAAACCCTATGGAGCAGTTCTGTTCTGTCCTATAGGGTGGCCATGAGTTGGAATTGACTTGATGGCAGTGAATTTGGTTTTTTTGGTTTAATGACTAATGATGTTGAGCACTTTTTAGGGGCTTATTGCCATTTGTCTATCTTCTTTGGAGAAATGTCTATTCAGGTTCTTTGCTCATTTTTTAATTGGGTTTTTGTCTTTTTTATTGTTGAGTAGTAGGAGTTCTTTGTATATTCTAGATACTAAATCCTTATCAGATATATGGTTACCAAATATTTTATCCCATTTTGTAGGTTGTCTCTTCACTTTTTTGATAAAGTCCTTTGATGCACAAAAGTTTTTAATTTTGATGAAGTCCAATTTATTTACTTTTTCTTTTGTTGCTTGTACTATCTCACTTTTAAAATTTATAACACTTGGCATACTCACAGTTCCTACTAAGGAAAGTAGAGGTTAGTGTCTTAATTATCTAGTGCTGCTGTAACAGAAATACTGCAAGTGGGTGGCTTTAACAAACAAATTTATTTTCTCACAGTTTAGGAGGCTTGAAGTCTGAATTCACAGTGCTAGCTCTATGGGAAGGCTTTGCTCTCTCTATTGGTTCTGGAGGAAGGTCCTTGTCTCTTCTAGCTTCTGCTCCTGGGTAATAATCTTCACGTGGCTTGGCATCTCTCTTGCCCCATCTCTGCTTCTTTAGCTTGCTTGTTTAATGTCTTTTGTATCTCAGAAGAGATTGACTAAAGACATACTCGATGCTAATCTTGCTTTATTAACATAACAAAGACAACTCATTCCCAAATGGGATTATAACCACAGGCATGGAAGTTAGGATTTACAAAACATATTTTTGGGGGACACAATCTAATCCATAACAGTTAGATAAATGAAATATTAGGTTAGAAATGGATGTGTCAAGATTGGACCACTCTCCCAAAAATGTGGCTCATCCTCAAGTTACACGTGTGTATGTTTTCTTAGTCATCTAGTGCTGCTATAACAGAAATACCACAAGTGGATGGCTTTAACAAAGAGAAATTTATTTTCTCACAGTCTAGTAGGCTAGAAGTCCAAATTTAGGGCATCAGCTCCAGGGGAAAGCCTTCTCTGTTAGCTCTGGAGGAAGGTCCTTGTCGTCAATCTTCCCCTGGACTAGGAGCTTCTCTGCACAGGAACCCCAGGTCCAAAGAACACTCTGCTCCCGACGCTGTTTTCTTGGTGGTATGAGGTTCCCCCCCCACCCCCCCACCCCCGCACCCTGTGCTCACTTCCTTTTCCTTTTCATCTCTTGAGAGATAAAAGGTGGTACAGGCCACACTCCAGGCAAACTCCCTTTACATTGGATCAGAGATGTGACCTGGGTAAGGGTGTTACAATCCCACCCCCATCCTTTTAACATAAAATTATAATCACAAAATGAAGGACAACCACACAATACTGGGAATCATGGCCCAGCCAAATTGATACAGACGTTTTTTGGGGGACATAATTCAATCCATGACATATGTATATATGTGTATATATAATCTTGTTTTCATGCCTCTAAAATGCCCACTAGGTGATCCAGGAATTTTCCCCTGTGATTTCAGCACGGAATTTTGTATATAGCAGACACAACTTACTTCAATTCACTGCACTGTATTGAGCATCTACCAGCAATGGTAGGGCAAATATCCTTTTTAGTCAAGCTTATCCTTGAAATATCCTTTATATGTCTTATAAAGCACAGTACGGGGCAGTGGTGTCACTAGGGTTGGTGTCACCCAGTGTGGTAACTCATGGTATTACCACCCTCCTAGGTGGGGTTGGCAGGCAAACCCCGCCATGGGCGGAGCGCCCCGGCCCCACCCCTGCGCAGGGCGGAGCCCCGCCCCCCACAGCTCCCCAACAGCTCCTCCCCTCTCCCACTGGCCAAGGCAGAGACCCGCTTCTCTGCCCAGTGGCGGGCGCCGGCCCTGCCGCCTGCGCCCTGAATGATGGGTGACGGGATAGGGGAGGTTAACGGGAGGTGGTGACGTGTTACAGCACTGGGTGACACCAACCCTATTGACTGGGGAGTGGTGGTGACGAATTAGGGCACTAGGTTACGGGTGACACCAACCTTAGTGACGCTACTGCTTTGGTGGCCCCTCCTCCGGCGGCACCTGCCCGCCACTTCCACCGCCTCACCACCGCGGACCCTTGGGTCATTTTGGTGTCACCCCCTCTGACAATGTCGGGGGTGCGGTCTGTACCACCCGCCCTCCACTTCCCTAGTAACACCACTGTATGGGGGCATCCATCACTAAGTCCAACACAGCCGGGTTTTTCAACAGTGGATCAGATTGCTTTTTTTGTTTGTCTATGGTTGTGAACCAGATGAATCAGTTGGCTCTTGTTTAGAAACGCTGGTGTACCCCAGACGCTTACCTGTAAAACTCAAGACTCATATGTAGCCTCACCTCTGAGAGGTACAAGGGAAGTGATACCAGCGACTCAACAGCAGCTCCATGTCCCTCAACTTGGTGACTCTGGGGCTTCACTCATTGAGTGTATAGGTGGTGGAACGGCCCACACTATTCCAAGTACTATTTTTCTGGCTCTTTCTTTTTGGTGGGGGAAAGAAGGGCCAAGGGCACATAGTTGAATTTGTATCATATGATATATTACAACTCTTCAACATTTATTGAATTAAATATTTGGGATCATCAGAATCGACTTGATGGCAGCGGGTTTGGTTTGGTTTTGGAGATATTATTTGGTTCAGTTGCCCTATTCACTCTTGTATGAGCATAAGCTATTTTTTCCACTGAAAGAAATCAATGTTTAAATATCTTTAAGTAATAGTGCAATATATGAAAAAGGCTAAAAGGTGAAGTTACCAATCACTTAGAAAAGAAAAAAAAAAAGCCAGACTACTTAGATGAAGGCCTGGCCATAAATATTCTAAATTTCTTAGGGGTACAATATATAGCAATACTGGCAATTTTAATACCATCACTAATCATTTGGAATACTCTGACATCCTTTCGCTGTAATATTTGTGTATTTAGCGGAAACTTTTTAAAAAGTCATGCCACTAGCCAACAAAAGTCATTTCATAGTTATGATGTAATTGTAAGGTAATATTTCAGGGCTGTCAAGATCAAAGACATGAAATATGACTTACAAAAAAAAAAAAGTTCAGGAGAGACCCCTCCAAACAACCTTTTAAAGGAACTTAACCAATAGCATCTCATCTTCTGTTTTCCTTAGGTTTTTGGAAACAGAATCATACAAAAGACCATTCTCCAGAGGCACATGAATTAAAATTAAAGAGTATAAATAAATAATCCTATATGAAACTTTTCCCTCTGATTTAAACAGTGGGAAATATATACACTCCATGCATTGGCAATAAAAATAGGAAAACTATACGCAAATTGTGAATTGGGCCCAATACTAAAATCTAAATATGGATGTCATGAAAGCCGCTTGGGTTGACTAAAGGAAATTTTTTAATGCATGGGGAGTATCTGTCTAGTTTATCTTCTTGAGTTTTATAATCCAAAAGTAAAGGATATCTTTAAAAATTAAAATCCTCTTTTTACAATAAACTCCACATTGAAATAATATATTTTTCTATAGTTTTGCTTGTTGACCACTATAAGCTCAGCTAAAAACTATTGATCTGATCTGACTCAGCTGATTCCTAGGTGGATTCAAGAGTTTTTTATTTTCTTCTGCTTGTCTAAGGTGTTGAAGAAAGGAGATGCCAAGTTATAATTCTCCCTTATAGCACCCTCTGACTTCCCCCAAACAAAAAAGGAAAGAGCAAACAATACCTGTTCACATAGAAAGCATTTTTAGATGATGATGATTATTTTTTTCTATCATGATCTGCCAACTCCTTATAAGAAAAAAAAAATAGGAAAAAGGAATGTTTGTAGTGCCTCCCTGTCTCTAGTAACTCAGAGTAAGACACCAACCCAGTATCTTCCCTTTGAGCTTGACAGATTTGGCAGACAACGCCTTAATTTATTTGAGGAGTACTGATCCCCAGGGGTGGAAGAATCAACTAAAGATCACATATAAGTAAGAAAACAACTCAATTATATTTTTCTCCCCCAGAAAGACAGAATCTTTGCTTTTGTCACTGAAAAACGCTACCTTCAATGGAAAAGTCCCAATTGGTATAACATGATGCCCCCACTTGGGGCTTGGATCTGCTGCTTTCTAGAAGGGATGTTCCTTCAAAGTTTTCCTCATATTGCTTGTTACTAAAAGGTTACCCTCCCTCCCAAAACACAAACTTGTTAAATAGCAACAGTCATAGCAACAATAATTATATATAATCACAACAACAATAGCAACTGCCATTTAAGAAAGTCTATTATGTGCCATTGTGTCAGTCCAATGACACAACAATGAACTCAAACATACCAGTGATCATGAAGATGGCATAGGACATCGCCATGAGTCAGAGCTGACTCGACAGCAGCAAACACCAACAACAACTAAGTGCCAGGCACCAAAATTGGCAATTTGCACACGTTGTTAGCTTGTTAATTCTCACAGCACTTCTTTAAAGAAGGGTTTATTATCACCATTTTACAAATGAGAAAACTGAGGCCCAGAGATGTTAAATACCTTAATGTCTTTTAGAAAATAAGTAGTAGAGCTGTAACTTGAACCCATGTCTGACTTTACTCATGCTCTCTTGTACTCTCTTTCCTAATACTCTAGCCAACTCTTATGGCAATTTCTTTGGGGAAGTGAAATACATGGGGAGAGGACATCTTGGGAATTTTTCAGGAAGATTGAAAAATAAAGTCTATTACTGCCCTGGATACTGTTTTGCTAAACTTTTAAGGCCAGTCTCATTCACTGTTGTACTCCCAATGCTGGGCACTTAGGAGATCAATAAACATAAAATGAATGAAAATAGTAGATGCTCATTAAATTTGTTCTGAACTGAACTGGATTTTTAAACCACTACAGCAGTTGGGGCTCCACAGCTTCTACATAGGAAGGGCTTAAGGAATGGCAGTCTGGTTAGAAGGGGGCCTATTCAGACTGTCTTAGAGCTTAACAAGGAATGGTTGGCTTTGGTATTGGTGGTTCGTGGTAACTCAGGGCATACTGAGGCCTGGGAAAGACTCTGTTCAGCATGGCAACTGAGCACCCAGTCCAGCCCAGTGATTGTTCAGCAGTCTCATGGCCACTGAAGAGCTCACTACCTACCACAGACATCACAGGGAGGCTGGGAAGGACAGGAGGGGCTGGCTGGGTGCCTTTCCCTGGCGGTTAGCTCTCTGCTGCCAGCAGTGCTGCAGCTGGGCTGCTCAGGGTGTTTTCTGCAATGTGATGACAGTGTGATGGAAAAGCCATCACCTCACAACTGTGCAGTACTGCCAAGCACTGGGAACGCTCGTGTTCACATTTGCCTCAGCTGCTCTCCTGAGAACCCACTGAGCTTGGTGGGGCCCATAAGTGAGGGGAGGTGGGGAAGAAGCACCTTCCCTAATGTAACATCTTAGCACATTAATCAAAAGCAAAATAAAAGCAAATCTCCCCCAAACATAAACCCATGCTGATGACATATGTCTCTTCAGAACAGGGCAGTGGCATGGTCCAGCTGGACTCGCTGGCCACATGTTCCATGGAAGTAACCAAGAGGAGTGTAGAGGATGTATGAGATAAAGTTTCTCTCTCAGGGAAGAGATTTCAAAACTGGCTTCAAAGGGAAGAGAGTGGCGTTATTGTTGAGGTTTGGGTCTCAGAGGAAGACATCTTTCCAGCTGAGTACTTAACAAACCAAACCGACAGAATTGGAAATTCTAGACTCTTTGGTTGAGAGCACCTGGAGGCCCAGGTCTCATTGATCTCTCTTCTCTGGGCTGCAGTGCTTTTAATATGTCTCACATAGGTTAGCCCTGGATTAAGCAGGGGTTTGTGCCATTGTCTGGAGGTTTCTTCTCTGTAATCTGGCCTTCCTTGCCAGACTCTAAGCATTTTAAATCCAGAGACCATTTTCCCTACTGATGCACATCTGTCTCAGTTATTTTTGGTGAACGCATGTTGTAAACAATTATGTACTTGAAGACTCCTGTATTCGTCTCAGAGCCTAGAATTGTGCCAACTTGAAGCAGAAACTCAACAAAGACCTGTGGAACAAATGAAACGATTGACTGGAACTGCTCTCTTGTTTGCTGATTTGAAAACTAAAATCCTTACAGCTACTTCCTGTTCCACTTACATTGGTCTAGTTTCTGTAAGCAAGAAAAGGTGAGGAGAACGTCTGATGAGAAAAGTCCATGAAAGCAGGGTGTTAAATGTGATCTTTTCCCGAGAAAGCGAGGCTGTCACAGCACAGGAGAAGTTTCTACCTTTTCCTTCTCTCCTGGGAAACCCTGGTTATCATGTTTCTAAGGAGAAAAAGAGATTTTTCCCAGAGCAACCCTAAGAAGAGAGATCAGTAAAACCTGGGCCCCCGGGTGCTTCAACCAAAGAGTCTATTGGACTTTTGACCTTTCAAATACTACCAAAAAAAAAAAATTTTTTTTTTGTACCTTCTCATTTATGAAGTATATCAAAGTGGGGCAAGCATATAATAAAATTAAGCCTGTAAATTTAACAATCACACTTGCTTGCTCTTAGAAGCCTCTCAGAATTTATGCCTGAGTTTCTATTTTATCTGTAACTATAACTTTGTTTTCACTGGAAGGGGAAGTTCCTCCAGCACAGGGTAATTTAATTTTGTCAGTAACCAGACACATTCTGTTTAGATTTGGAATCCTTTTAAAATGGGAGCTTTCTATCAATCACCCGCCTCAAGCATGTTTGGATTATGGACTCTTCTAGAAAGGGGCCCTCTGCTTATTGATGATGTGGTGACCGAAAGGGACAGATCACCTTATCTGCAGCAGCTTCCTAGAGAGAAATATTATCAATATCCATGTGTTAATTAGCATGAAATGGCCTGGCCACAGCTCTCCTTACCACGTGGCCTCCCCTGCCCCCAGCCAACCCAGGGGCTGCCTTCTCAGTGAATGGCCTCTTCGGACACTGCTGAAGGGAGAGAATAATTCCAGCAACAGTGAAAACATAACTTTCCACTCCATCACAAGAAGCCAAACACAGAAACCATATTCAAAGAGCTCTTTGTCCACAAGATAACGTTTGAATCGGAAACTTGTTTAGCCAGATTCTCTTGTTACAATTTACTGCTTCATCAGGTGGGGGCAGGGACAGACACAATCCATCCTTTAAATAATAGGACGATTCCCACAGGAAGGTTGGCAACCCCAAATGTGTATTTTTTTTTTTTTTTTAAATTCTCTCTCTACCCCCACCTAGGCCTTTGACTGCTGGAGGGTGTCCACTTGGGAGGAGGGATTCCTGCACAAACAACCCCAGACAAGGGCGTGTGACTTTCAAGCTGGAGAGGAAAAAGTAGCCAAGAGCAGTCCTATTTAGAATACCTTCCCTCCCAGGAATTAAAGGCAGAAAAAGAGATGGGAAGGATGGGGAGAGAGAGAGAGAAAGGATGGACAGATGTCTCCTGCAGTACATTCTTGGGAGAACAATCGCCTTTGTTCCAAGCAGGCTCAGAGAGCTGCTTGGGAAATGCCGGATCTGGGCTCAGGGCAGGTTAGAGCCTGTGTGTGTGCGCCTGAGGTCTCCTGGTGACCAAGGGCCCAATGGGTGGGCCTGGAATTCTGATACTAGAGCAGGGCTGAGGGGGTGTTTTGTTCCATTATCTGCCCACCTCCACGCAGAGTTTGACTGGGTTACTCCTGAAGCCCCCCTCCAGTATTCTCAGGGATGGAGGAAAGCATTGACTCCCTGCCTTCCAGGGGGAGAGCAGTTTGACTGTTGGGGGATTCTGACTACCCAGTACCAGTGCTAAGATTAGGCTAGGCCGCTAATCTGCTGGACTACAATCACCAGGGGTGTTACACAACAACAACAACAAATTCCCAGACCTCCTAAAGTCTTTTGAACCTGAATCTCCATAGGCTTGAGAATTTCTGTTTTTGAAAATCTTCCCAGATATTTCTCCTGCTACTGATGAGGGAACTAATGACTTCTAGAGAGAAGACAGTCTTTCTTTTAAATCTTCTAATGCACATGAACTAATTAGGAATTCCAAATAAAAAAATCGGCCATCCTCTATGGGTCCTCAGTGGTCCCAAGGGCAGAATCCTGTAGGTAACACCTTTCCTAAAATGGGTTTGGGGAGGGTGGCCAAAACAGGTGTCAGAAAAGACGCTGAAACTTGCTCTTGAACATAGAATAGCTAAACTGAAAAGAAGAAATTAAGTAAAAGAGCTGAACAGAAGATTTCAAAGGGTGGCTTGAGAAGACAAAGTAAAGTATTATAATGAAATGCGCAAAGACCTAGAGTTAGAAAGCTAAAAGGGAAGGACACCCTCAGCATTTCTTAAGCTGAAAGAACTGAAGAAAAAATTCAAGGCTCGAGTTGCAATATTGAAGGATTTTATAAGGAAAATATTAAATTACACAGGAAGCATCAAAAGAAGATGGAAGGAATACACAGAGTCATTGTACCAAAAAGCATTGGTCAATGTCCAGTCATTTGAGGAGGTAGCCTATAATCAAGAACTGATGGTACTGAAGGAAGAAGTCCGAGTTGCACTGAAGGCACTGGTGGAAAACAAACCTCCAGGAGTTGATGGAATACCAGTTGAGATGTTTCAACAAACAGATGCAGGGCTGGAAGTGCTCAGTTGTCTATGCCAAGAAATTATAGAACAATATCATTCATATCACATGCAAGTAAAATTTTACTGAAGATCATTCAAAAGCGGCTGCAGCAGTACATCAACAGAGAACTGTCAGAAATTCAAACCAGACTCAGAAGAGGTTGTGGAACCAGGGATATCATTGCTGATGTCCGATGGATTTTGGCTGAAAGCAGAGAATACCAGAAAGATGTTTATTTCTGTTTTATTGACTATGCAAAGGCATTCAACTGTGTAGATCATAACAAATTATGGATAACATTGCGAAGAATGGGAATTCCAGAACACTTAATTGGACTCATGAGGCACCTGTACATAGACCAAGAGGCAGTCGTTCAAACAGAGCAAGGGGATACTACGTGGTTTAAAATCAGGAAAGATGTGCATCAGGGTTGCATCCTTTCACCATACTTATTCAATCTGTATGCTGAGCAGATAATCCTAGAAGCTGGACTATAGGAAGAAGAATGCGGCATCAAGATTGGAAGAAGACTCATTGACAACCTGCAATATGCAGGTGACACAACTTTGCTTGCTCAAAGTAGAGAGGACTTGAAGCACTTACTGATGAAGATCAAAGACTACAGCCTTTAATATGGATTATACCTCAACATAAAGAAAACAAAAATCCTCACGACTGGACCAATAAGCAATATCATGACAAATGGAGAAAAGATTGAAGTTGTCAAGGATTTCATTTTACTTGGATACACAATCAACACTCATGGAAGCAGCAGTCAGGAAATCAAACAATGCATTGCATTGGGTAAATTGGCTGCAAAAGACCTCTTTAAAGTGTTGAAAAGCAAAGATGCCACTTTGAGGACTAAGGTACGCCTGACCCAAGCCATGGTGTATTCAATCACCTCATATGCATGAAAAAGCTGGACAGTGAATAGGAAGACTGAAGAAGAACTGATGCCTTTGAATTATGGTGTTGGCAAAGAATACTGAATATACCATGGACTGACAGAAGAGCGAACAAATCTGTCTTGGAAGATGTACGGCCAGAATGCTCCTTAGAAGTGAGGATGGTGAGACCTCATCTCACATCCTTTGGACATGTTATCAGGAGGGACCAGTCCCAGAAGAAGGACATCACGCTTGGTAGAGAGTCAGCCAGAAAGAGGAAGACCCTCAATGAGATGGATTGACACAGTGGCTGCAACAATGGGCTCAAGCATAACAATGATTGTGAGGATGGCTCAGGACCAGGTGGTGTTTTGTTCTGTTGTACATAGGGTCGCTATGAGTCAGAACCAACTCGATGGCACCTAACAACACAACAAAAAGATCTGTCTATACTTAATTTCACCAAATATGCCAGATTGCTCTCCAGAACTGTTACAACGGCCCACACTGTTGTCTATGGACATCATTAGGCTTCAAGCTTTTTCAAGGGAGAAGGGAGATGTATCTTATTCACTGTCATAACTCTTAGCCCTACTGCTGTGTCTGGCATGCAGTACATACTCAATCAATATTCACTGATGAAATGAAAGAATGAATGAGTAGGTAGTTTTTCCAATCAGGCCTTCATGCCCACTTAAAGTACTCTCTTCTCTACCCATTCATCTGCTTCCTCTTTTTTTTTTTTTTTTTTTTTTTTTACAATTTGACTCAAAACCTAGCAACTCCACAAATCTTACCCACACCCAACTTGGTTACTTTGTTTCTCCTATTTGAGTGTCCTATATTCCTTGTAACACAGCAGAGCCAGTTTTTCCATTGGATTTAGGGTTTGCATATGCCTCAGGCCCACATTATAGAAGACACAATCTCTAATGGGACCTTCCTGCTCCTTCCTGTCCTATGCCAAATTCTGTCCTTAAGTAGTGTCCTAGAGAATCTCCCTGCAGTCTGTCCTCTAAGATATTGCAACAATACTTGTAGCAGCATTTTGTAACGGCATTTGTTGTTTTAGGCTCTCAAACATCCGTTTACCCCACTGCTGGTTACAGTTGCCGGTTTTGCTCTTTGGAAACCCAGTCAGAGCCAGTTGGATGCAATGAGGCTTTTACTGGGGGTAGAAAGAGGGAGAGGGAGAGAGAGAGAGAGAGAGAAAGAGATTGAGAGAGGAACTGCTGGACTCGACCTGAGGGATTGTGAGATCTGAAGGTTTTAGCAGCCACCTTGTCACCATGAGGGAAATGCCCATCTAAGAAGGAAGCCAATCCTGCAGAAGCTGACCTATTCCAAGGTGTTTTATTACATGAGCCAAAGTTATCTTGAGACCACTGTAATTCACTGCTTGGTATTTAGATTTGATGTATAATAGTATTGGACAAGAGACAGAATATTATGGGGGAAAAGCACTAGACCAGGAGTAAGGGTTTTGGACAAACTCATCCATTAGCTAGTTATGTGATCATGGTCAGGACATTCCCCCTTTCTGGGCATCACGCTCCTCAACTGGGAAATGAGGGAGTTGGACAAGATTAGGGTAGATGTTGAGCCAGTATGCACCAGCCAAGGGTTCCAGCTGCTTTGATTCTGACATTCAGTTGTTAAATATTTTAAATCTGGACCAGATAATTTCAACATTCTTATATACCTGTCATTCTACGATTGTAGGCGGGAAAAATCTGATCTCTTTATAATCCCCGATATTCTGATCCAGGCATACCTCATATGAGGTGCAAGATGAAGCATGTGTTGTATTTAAACTAACAAATGGAATATTTGTGCTTCCCATAAATGATTTTTATCCTCACCGGGTTTCCTTTAGATCCAACTTGCCTCAATAGTGTCTGATTTAGGAAAAAGGGGACAACAGAGGTCTGGGCCTCCGCCTGGAGTATGACCTCAGGCATGTGATTTGTCTGTCATTACTGTGTGGGTGGAGATGACAAAGAGGGCAATTGACAGTGACATCAGTAATCAAGTTACGAGGCATTTCCAGTTTTGCTTTTGCTCATTTTGGTTAGAGTCTGAACCTTTCTAGATTTTTTTCCCTCTCATAGCTTTAGACTCTTAAAATGGTTTTTAAATATGTTTCTCCAAAGTTTTTATTGCTAGAAAAATCTCACAGCCTTTGACCAGCAATTCCCATTAATACTTTTTTTTTGTTGTCTTCAAATTTAGCAATATGTTTCTCTAGATAAGTTAATATTTCTAGGCAATGGTAGTTCAGTGGTAAAATTCTCACCTTCCATGTGGGAGACCTGTGTTTGATTCCCGGCCAGTGTACCTCATGCGCAACCACTATCCACCTATCAGTGGAGGCTTGTATGATGTTATTATGCTGAACAAGTCTCAGTGGCTCTTACGGACTAAGCTGGACTAGGAAGAAAGGCCTGGAAGTCTACTGGTAAAAACCAACCAATGATAACCCTATAGATCACAACAGTCCGATCTGCAACTGATCATGGGGATGGTGCGGGACTGGTATCTGTTTTATTCAGTTGTGCATGGGGTTACCATGAGTCAAGGGCTGACTGGACAGCAGCTAACAACAACAGTATCGACTTGTGTTAAGGTGGCATATGGAATAGGCAGTTCAGTAACAGAATTTCTAAAAAAATGAGTTCACATGGTCCTAACCTTCTAGGCCTGGCATCTGAGAAATACGGTCAAGGACAGTTTGATTTGAGTATGTAACTAAACTCAGCTTGTTGTCATGGTATATATAATAGCCCATGACTAAAGAAATGAGTAAAGTTAAGAAAAGGGACTATATAAGTAAAAAGCCCACAGAAATTTCTCTCAGCTCAGAGAGGCCTAATTGACTTATTTATTGAAAGATTTTTTTTTAAAAGTTTTAATTAATTCATTCCAACCTATTGACAAATCCTATTGGCTCTACCTTAAAAGGATGACCGATATATAACCCCTTCTCATCCTCCACTGCTACCACCTTGGCCCAAGACACCATCATTTCTCACCTGGACTCTGCCACGGTCTCCCTTCTTCCATTCTTTGCTCTTCTGAGTTTATTCTCCACAGTGTAGCTGTATGTCACATTTCTGCTCAAAACCCTCCTGTGATATCCCACCACACTTAGTAAAGAAAAACCCATATCCTTACCATGACCTTCAAGACCGCTGCCCATTCTGCCCCTGGCCGCCTCTACAACTTCATCTTCTCCCGCTCTTCTCTGCCTCCTTTTGCTGCAGCCACTGGCCTCCTTGCTGTTCCTTAGACATGTCAACCAGAATCCTGCCTCAGGGCCTTTGCTCTTGCCATTCCCGCTGCCAGGAATGCCCTTTCTCAGATGCATTTATAACTTCCTCCTTCACATCATTCAGGTCTCCACTCAGAAGTCACAGAGCTTCTCTGGTGACTCTATTTAAAATAGTAGTCACCACTTTCACTCTGTTTAATCTTGTTTTATGTGTCTTTGTAGGACATTTTCCTACCTGGCATAACATATTTATTTGCTTACTGTTCTATGAGGTCAGGAATGTTTGTTTTGTTCACTACAGTGTCTCCCAAAGCTTAGAATAATGCCTGGTACATAGTAGGTGCTCAATGAATATCTGTTGAATGAATGAATGAATTTATTTTTAAAACAAATTATTACACAGTTATTAATGTACTGAGTATTGGCCTTGGGTTTTTAATGAGTACAAAAACAAAAAAATTTAGATTGTAAAGGAAAAAACCTCTTTTGAAAGTGCATTTATAGGGAGAGATGCTAAAATCTGTTTAAAAAAAAAAAAAAACGATTTTAAAGGGCTGTAGTCCCAGAGGTCTGGACAGGCAAGTGGCCTTATCTAATAGTTTAAGTGGTGGTTAAGTATGTCTTGGGACCTATTAGTCTTAACCCTGGGGAATGGCTGCTCAGCCCAGTTGATTATAGTCCAGCTGTGCCTGAGGTCACAGGTTCCTGCCTCACGTGGGCCTGTCAGCTTTGTTCTTATTACAGCCCCAGATGTGGGGCTCTCACCCTGACCAGCCATCCCTGGCCCAACATGACTGTGGCCTCCAAGGAGACCACTTGAGGAAAGATGGATGGGTTTGCACAGAGCTATCACTGGGCCTGGAAAACCAGCTCAAAGCTACTTCAAAGCCAGCTGCTATGTCTGAAGACCACACAGTCACAGTGGAGGGGTAGAGTGATTGCATGGAGATGATGTTTGGGGGGAGGTGATGATGGCTTCATTGAGGCAGAGCTTGATCTGTGAAGCCCCCTTGGCCCCATAGAAGGCACTTGGTGGAGAAAAACTACCTAATTTAACTTTTAGCAAATCCATATAAAGCTCAGTCGATGCTCAGGCAGATCTGGGCACAAGCCATGAATTTTTTTTCCTTCAATTATTCAAACAAAAACAGCTTCAAAATATCCCTAAAACCCTTAAGTAATTATAACCACATAGAGCATATTTATTGCATAAATGCTTGCCCTGGCATTTCATGGGCTCCTCTGTCATCCCAGAGATGTAAGGAGGCATGCTTCCTTTTCACAGGTGGAGAAAAATGAGGTAGAGACAGGTCAAGTGACTCACATAAGGTCTTATACTTCAGCTCCACTTATACTCCAGCTATCGTCATGCCCACAGAATGCTTTATCAGATAAACAGTGCCTTTAAATCCCTGGGCTCTGCCTGGCCATTACCTTTCCTGGCCATTGGCCGATGGAAAGAGTAGGAATTGCCAAGAAGAAAGAAGACATGACTGGGAGGAACCTGAAAAAATATTATGGGGCCTCCATTTCTTCTTTGTCTTCAGAGAGAAAATCCTGGATCGTGTGTAAGGAAGAAGGGAATTGGTGAGAAGCCCTGACTCTGCCTGACTTGGATCGTCAATGAAGACGCAGCATTTCCCTGGCGCTTTATAACCGGGCTCCGAGGGGGCCCACAGGGATCAGCATCTTTCAGGAACCACCTCCAATCCACATGCAAGTTGTTTATCAGCTGTGTCTTCGTCATCTAGTGCTGCCATAACAGAAATACCACAAGTGGATGGCTTTAACAAAGAGAAATTTATTTTCTCACAGCTACAAGTCTGAATTCAGGGTGCCAGCTCCATGGGAAGGCTTTCTGTCTCTGTCAGCTCTGGGAGAAGGTCCTTGTCATCAATCTTCCCTGGTCGAGGAGCTTCTCAGGGCAGGGACCCTATGTCCAAAGGATGCACTATTGTCCTGGCTCTTGTTTCTTGGTGGTATGAGGTCCCCCTGTCTCTCTGCTGGCTTCTCTCTTTTGTATCTCAAAAGAGATTGATTTAAGACAACCTAATGTTGTAGATTGAGTCCTGCCTCATTAACATAATTGCCAGTAATCCCCCATCATTCACATCATAGAGGTGCGATTTACAACACATAGGAAAATCACATTAGATGATATAATGGTGGACAATAACACAATACTGGGAAGCATGTCCTAGCCAAGTTGACACACATTTTTGGAGGATACAATTCAATCCATGACAAGTTGTTTCAGGGAACAGGTTGTTTTATGGGGGTTAAAAAAAAAATTCCTCCATGCTGGATCAGGCCAGATAAAATGGTAACTGAGGCCTTCCCTGCTCCAAATCTCAGGGGCTCAGGCTAGGCCCTCATAGGTCACAAGATCAGCATCAGACAAGTGTTAACAAATACAACAGATGTTTATCCTATACAAATTTAGGTCTACTTGGGTCATTTTGTACCTGGTTATATGTATTGCTGCCTCTGAGCTACTCCCACAATCAAACTGGCCTCAAATCAGATTGGGCCTCATTTTCACCCTGGGGGAAACTGAGGCAAAGTGTTGCTGAGGCCTTCCCGGAAGGTTGTGCCAAGCGAATCTGTTGGTGGCCAAGTTCCCTTCCTCTAACTGCAATCTGACTTTCCCTCCTGGTATGTTTATGACAGCTCAGAAGGTAATCTCACATGTCAGCGTGAGCTTTCCGGAATACATGCATCTCATATTCTGGGAAGAGCAGGCAGCGGGGGTGAAGGTGAGACAGGAAATCTTTCTGGAGGCTCTGAAGCCATTCCGGTTTTGGAGCGTCCCCAGCAACTCCCACAGAGTCAAGCCTTTTAAATTGCCTTTTGGAGAGGCCGGACTGAGGACAGGGTTGTCTCCATCTGCTCTCTCGAGCTTCCTTTCTGCAGGACCCTGCGAAAGGAACAGAGCAGCGCCCCAGGGAGGATGCGAGGAGAATGAGCTGATTGAGGGATGTGGGCACAGGGCTGGCAGGCTGCCACTGTGCTGCCTGTCAGCAGGCTGCAGGGTGGCTTTTCTTCTTCGTTTGCTCACAGAGGCGGGGAGGCTAGGTGCCAGGGACAGCATTTCCTCTGTTTGGGAAAAGACTTGTCCATTTGGTTTGCCCTGCAGCCTGTAGTCTCTTGCCTAAGAAGCTTTCCTGTCACCGGGCATAGACCTCACTGGCTGGGTCTCTGCTGTGACCGACAGGAGATGCTGCCCCTTGAAGAGGCAGCCAGTGAGGGCCCTACATGGGGTATGAAGGCAGCAGGACTGGCCAAGCTATCAGTTCATTAACCTCACAGACACTCATGAAGGGTCTGCCCTGCTGGGATGTGGACCTTGGCCTGTTGATAGAGTCTCAGGTAGAATTGTCAAGAATGGTGGTACAGTGTTCTCAGGCCTGAAGGGATCTTACAGGTCACCAGGTATATTCCCCTTTATTTTTTGCAGATGAGGAAGCTAAGGCTTGGAGATCTGAAGTAGCATGCTCAAGTTCATAGAGGAAACCTAGGTTCTAGACCTGGCTCTACCACTGCCATGCCATGTGTCCTTGAGCCAGTTATTTTGCTGGGACTGTTTCCTCATCTCCAGAGGGTCAATAGGGTGTAGGAGACCCTGAGTGGAGCAGACTGTTAAGTGCTTGGCTACTAACTGAAAGGTTGGTGTTTCAAATCCACCCAGAGTTACCTTGGAAGAAAGGCCTAGCGATCTGCTTCTGAAAAATCACAGCCATTGAAAACGCTATAGAGCACAGTTCTACTCTGAAACACACAGGGTCACCATGATTTGAAATCAACTCAACTCGATGGCATATAGTCAGTCAGTCAAAGGGGCATGAGAAAAGTACCAAGTCAGCAAGGTTAAGATGAGAGTTAAGAGAGACAATCTAAGTGAAGGGCTCATCACTGGGCCTCTGCCCACAGGAAGAGCTCAATGCAGTACATTTGAGGAGCTGTATGATCGTTCTTTCATTACTACCACATCACTGACAACAACCACTGCAACTGTGTGAGGACTTTGGAAACGGGGCTGTGTAACTCTTACGACACTTGACTGTTCACGAAGTGCTCCTGCAATTACTCTCTCCTTCCATCCTCACCATTTAGATAAGATAGATAAGGAAAATCTCCCTTCTTCTATTTTACTGATGAGGAAATTTCAGTCAAAGATGGAGTCAAAACTGAGTCCTCTATTCTCAGCCTCTCTTGTGCTTTCTGCCTCCACTTGCTGCCAATTAGAATATTTTTGCCGATCTGAGACATAAAACTATGTTGGGATTTACGGTGGGAAAGAAGTAATATCCGTATCCCACACCCCCTCATCCCCACAATGAATGGAAGTCACCTTAACATTCTTGCCCTTTTCTGTTTGCTCTTGAGTTCATCCCGAGGGGCTGGGACTTCCTTGTCTATGGAGGACCGTATCTGAAGGAACAGATAGAACGAATTTCCCACCTTTAGGGTTGCGGCAGCTTTAACAGCAGACAAAGAATTACAATTGATTGTGTTATACTGGCTGAAGGGATTTATGGACATTTTCTGTGAATCTACAGACACAGACCCAAGGTTCAAATTGAACAGAGCCCAGAGGAAACACAGTGGCCCTTGTTAAATGGGAAGAATGAGTTGAGTGTATATAGGGTGAAGGTAGGGGGTGGTGGGGAGAAGACAGAAGAAAAAGGGGTTCGTCCTATTAAATATTTACAATTTGAGCTCTGAGTCAGCCCTTATCTTCCTCTATTTCCAAAGGTGGTGGCAGGAGAATGATTTCTGTAATCCATGTATATTCCTCCCTTTAAACCCACCTTGCATGAGAAACTGCGGCAAGCACAGAAAACTGCTCATGAATATTAATCAGCAAACTCCCCTTACCACTTGAAAACTGGGGCTGGTGCTACAGCGCTCGCTGCCCAGCCCTCAAATGCAAGCAGCCCCTGAGGAAAACTCTGAAGCCAGCTCTGAGGCTGAGGGAGCTGAAGTATTCCAGGCAGTGGGGTCAGAGGGCACGGCCAGGGGAGGAGTCAGCTTTGTTTCCACTCGGTGTTGGTGAAAGCCAAACCTTTGTGGAACTTTTCTAGCTGCATTTTGGGCTATTTAGCTTCAAAAACAAAAGATTTATTTTACCCCCTTCTCCTTTGGGTTTTGTCCTCCACTGACAGCGGTGACATATGCAGGTCTGGAGGCTGTTAAGGCCAGGCCAGGATGTCTCCCCATCCTGAGGAAAAGAAAAGATAGGATCTTAATTAAAAGAGAACCCAACCAGCGAGTGGGTTAAGCCAGTACAAACATTCCCAACATTCACCGTTCCTTCTCTGATCTTTTCAGTAGAAAAAGAAAAAACAAGAGTGATGTGGTGGGAGTGCCTTTCATAATACACTGTATTTGTACAACCTGTTACATTTTAAAAGCACTTCCACATGCTACAGTATCCCCTGTAATCTCTGCATTAGTTCTGTGAGGTGGGGTTTATGGTCCCTGTTTTACAGATGAGAAAACTGAGTCTTCTAAGTAACTTCACCAAAGTCACAGAGATATTGAAGAGGCACAGCTAGGACTGCAGCCCAGGTTTCTGAGTCCAAATATAGGGACCTTCCTAATAGATAACGTAAGTGATATGGTTTAACCCTTTCATGCCTGGCAGTACATATAGTGACCATGAAATTTTTCAGCCTCCGGAGTTTCTTGAGAGGCTGCTATACTACTGATAGTGCATGCTACCGCAAGGCAGGGGCCGTTATGACTGTTTGAACAAATGGGCATGTACCGCAAATTACAGTTTTTACAGGGTACTATTGTATGAGGTATCTGAATTTTGGGTAGGAAAAATAGAAATTTTGGAAAATTTGTATTTGTTACACATAGACCCTGGTGTACCAATAGACCCTGGTGGGGACTCTAAGATATAATTAGTGGTGCTTCATATGTACCACTAAACACTTAGGGTAGGCTTGTGGGAGAGGGCAAGAAAAAAAAGCCGTACTACCTACCAAAAATTTAGACACACTCAACGATTTGGCATGCTTCCATTTATGGAAACACATGGTATCAACAAAAAATTCAAAAGAAAATAATTGGGTCACCAAAGGCTAAACTTCCCTGGGTATCATTTTCTAAATCTGTAAAATAAGGCTGTTCTCTAAGCTCCGTTTAAATCTTCTAAACTGTTCTCTTCCCTTGGCCCTTTACAAGCATGACAGTATTGTGGAAGAAACCAAGCTGTGTATCTCAGTAGCGTTTGCAGTTTTATATCAAGTCCCCAGCATGCTAACAAAGATAGGCTTTTTCCTTGTGCTGTTCTCAAATACTAATCAGAGTGGTTATAAAATCAATCTGGAATATCTCTATAGGGGACCTGTGGCACTGTTATGGATTGAATTGTGTGTCCCCCAAAATATGTGTTGTAAATCCTAACCTCTATGACTGGTTATAATCCCATTTGGGAATGGGTTGTCTTTGTTATGTTAATGAGACAGGATTAGTGTAGGGTGTGTCTTAAATCAATCTCTTTCGAGATATAAAAGAGATTAAATAAGCAAGCTAAGGAGGCAGAGATGGGCAAAGAGAGATGCCAAGCCCCATGAAGATTGCCCAGGCACAGAAGCTGAGAAGAGACAAGGACCCGACAGAGAGAGAAAGCCTTCCCCTAGAGCTGGCACACTGAATTTGGACTTCTAGCCTCTAAACTGAGAAAATAAATTTCTGTTTGTGAAAGCCACTCATTTGTGGTATTTCTGTTATAGTAGCACTAGATAAATAAGACAGGCACTTTGAGTGTAGAAGCTGCTGCTTGCGTTGTCAGATGTCTAAAAGTATGCAATTTTGGTAAAAAAAGAAAAACACTTCTGTTTTTGACACCATGATATTGTTAGTAGAAATGTGACTATGAAGTGTACTATTGGGCTTCTGAACACAGGCTGCTGTACTTTAGGGAGTGTATTCATGACAGGGACTTAGGGCGGGATTTGTAATTAGGATTATTGTGAGGGACAGGTGATTTCGGACATGGTAGTGCCTACGCTCAGAGCAGCTTATTTTTTAGTTCTTGGGTGGAAAGCTATATCTTAGTTTACACAGCCTGAGTGAAAGTGTTCTGGTGACTTATTTTTCTTTTTAATTGTGGTAAAACATATATAACAAAATATTTGCCATTTCAACCATTTTTATGTGTATAATTCAGTGACATTAATTATATTTACCATGTGTAACCATCACCACTATTCTGGTTAGTCTTGATCTGGCTACTTTATACTGGCTATTGTGGATGTGGTAGACTCTGTTAATGCAGTTAACATGTGCAGCTGCTAATTGAAAGATTGGTGGTTCAAGTCCACACAGAGGTGCTTGAAAGAAAGGCCTGGCGATCTACTTCTGAAAAATCAGCCATAAAAACGCTATGAGCACAGTTCTACTCTGACACACATGGGGTCAACATGAGTTGGAGTCAACTCCACAGCAACTGGTTTTCGTTTACTGGGGATACAGCAAAGAGATTGGCCTGCAGCTGTGACAAGGCACTTTCCTAAGGAGCAGGTCTGGGTGGAGAAATGGGGGTGAGGCCCTCTGGCCTGTACTTGAAAAGCCTGGAGAGCCCAGTTTGATCATTAACTGGTAAAGAAGAGAGGGTACCTTTTTTTTTTTTAGGTTTTTTTTTTCCCATACAAAAATTTATACATACATTATTATGTGACTCTAATTGCTCTCCCCATACTGTGCACACTCCTCCTTTCCACCTGATTCCCCATGTCCATTCAACCAGCTCCTAACCCTCTCTACC
Source organism: Trichechus manatus latirostris (assembly GCF_000243295.1). Taxonomy (NCBI): domain Eukaryota; kingdom Metazoa; phylum Chordata; class Mammalia; order Sirenia; family Trichechidae; genus Trichechus; species Trichechus manatus. Next base: position 9,436,650 of record NW_004443992.1, on the reverse strand, counting down.
TTCCCATCTCACCTCCGGACAGAAGCTGCCCATTTAGTCTCTTGTATCTCTTTGAGCTAAGAGGCCCACTCCTCATGAGCATCACTTTATGTCCCACAGTCCAGTCCAGTCCCTATCTGAAGAGTCGGCCTCAGAAATTGTTTTAGTTCTGGGCTGATAGAGAATCCAGGGGCCATGCTTTCCGGGGTTCCTCCAGTCTCAGTCAGACCATTAAATCTGGTCTTCTTACTAGAATTTGAGTTCTGTACCCCACCTTTCTCCTGCTCCATCCGGGACTCTCTGTTGTGTTCCCTGTCAGGGCGGTCAATGCTGGTTGCTGGGCACCATCTAGTTCTTCTGGTCTCAGGCTGATCAGGTCTCTGGTTTATGTGGCCCTTTCTGTCTGTTGGGCTGCTACTTTCCTATGTCTTTGGTGTTCTTCATTCTCCTTTACTCCAGGTGGTTGGGACCAATTGATGCATCTTAGATGGCCGCTTGCAAGCTTTTAAGACCCCAGACGCCACTCACCAAAGCAGGATGAAGAATATTTTCTTAATAAGTTTTGTTATGCCAATTGACCTAGATGTCCCCTGAAATCATGGTCCCCAGACCTCTACCCCTGCTACTCTGTCCCTCAAAGTGTTTGATAGTATTCAGGAAGCTTCTTAGCTTTGGTTTAGTCCAGTTGTACTGACTTCCCCTGTAGTGAGTGCTGTCCTTCCCTTCACCTAAGATAATGCTTATCTACTATCTAGTTAGTAAATAACCCTCCCCCTCCCTCCCCACTCTTGTAACCATCAAAGAATGTTTTCTTCTGTGTTTAAACCTTTCCTTGAGTTCTTATAATAGTGGTCTTATACAATATTTGTCCTTCTGTGACTGACTAAATTCACTCAGCATAATGAAAGAAAGGGTACTTTTATGTGAGCCCTTTGGTACTAAGCTCAACACCTGTCCCCCTCTAGTGCTGTGATGGTTAATCTCATGTGTCAACTCAGCTGGGCTGTGGGGCCCAGTGGTTTTGTGGAACACTAGCCTAGTTGCTGTTATGATGTAGTTATGTGTGATTATATCAATTGGTCCTAATAAAACAGATTACCCACCATAATATGGGTGGGCCTGAACAAATCAGTTGAAGGCCTTAAGAGCAAAAAAGGAGTTTCCCTAGTGTGTTCTGCCTCCAGATTATAAATAGACATTTTGCCAGAACTCCCTCACTCTTTAGTCTTCTCATCACCTGACCTACGGATTTTGGGACAGAAATCTTTAGGAATCTTCAACCTGTCACCTGACTAAGGATTTGGGACTTGCCAGCTCTCTACAATTGTGTGACCTAATTCTTTGAAGTAAATCTCTCTCTCTCTACACACACACATACACACACGCATACACACACTCACACAAAAATATATACACACACACGCCCACACATATTTCTCTGGTTTTGTTTCTCTAGAGAACCCTAAGACAAATGCCTTTTGTCTCTGGGCTTCTGAAATTCACAGAGGGCATCAGGGAACCAACCCCTCTCCACATTACTTCACTTCTCTGGATTCAAATCTGTTGGGAGTTTGACATCACTGGAGAGGATGGCAGAGGTGAGCACTGTGGGAAAGTTTGTTTGCTGCTTCTATAATCACGATGATGAGGCAAATGATAACAGAGGTAGTATAGCGTAGAGGTTAACAGTTTGGGCTCTGGAGTGAGACTCCCTGGGTTCAAATCCTAGCTCATCCATACTGGGGTCTTGGCAAGTTATTTTACTTTACTGCACCCATTTCTTTATCTATAAATAGAGATGATAACAGTTCCTACCACATAGGGTTCTTGAAGGGATTAAGTTAAATGATTCTCCTAGCTCCACGGTACAGGATGTGTGCCCAATTTATGTTGCTAAGCTTCCAATTTGCCTATGGCATAGGTTGAGAGCTTCCCTTCTTCCTGATACCTGGGTTAGGGCCACATGCTCTCCTTTGGCTGTAGACTGCTGGGGGAATTGCCCCAGGCTTTGTTTTCTCATTTTTTTCCCAGAAAAGTGGGACATTTCAGCAAATCTGAAAATTCGGCAAACAGAGATGCAAGCTTCTGCAAATGACCTTTGAAGCTCTCTCTCTGAAGCTGGAGGAGGGGAGGGGATGTGTGGGCCCGGGCTGGCCAAGCCTGGCCTGGCCCTCTCTGGGTTCATTGCCAGAATCTGAAGCTCTAAACAAAGCTGCATGGTGCACACTGGCCCTCTCACTTTAACAGGCTGGTCCTATGCAGGCTGCCAGGTGGAAGGACTCCCTTCTCCTTGGGGAAGCCAAACTCCAATTGACTCCACAGGGAAACATGCAAGACAAGAAGTGGGCTCTGATGTTCCCAAGTCTTTTGGAACATGGATCCCTAAGGGGCTGGCGTGCAGAAGCCCTTCAGAATGTATGCAAAATTACAAGAAACAGTTTGTCCCTTTCACCAGATTCTCGAAGGGATCTGGGACCCTAACGAGGAAAAGAGCCATTGTCAGTGAACAAGATGACCTGGGACAGCCACTTGGCAGGGAGCAAGGACCTGGGTGAATGTCGTAACATGGGGTGGTCATTAGAAGATTCATCAGGGTCCTGCCCAGGGCTTTATTGTGGGGGATGGCCATGTGTGAGGACACCTGGTGGGGCTGGTACTCTCTCTGAATGATGTCACGTGTGAAATGCAGCCATGTTGTCTCCTACTGACATGCAGTTGGGACAATAAACCTAGGATTCCTCTGTTCAGATAAGTGATTTGGGTTAATAATATGACTCTAACTAATAAATTTGTTGATGGCTTTTGTCTTAGTTTCCTACTGCTGCCATAACAAAACACTACAAAGTAGGTGGCTTTAAAGAACAGAAATGTATTGTCTCGTGATACTGGAGGCTAGAAGTCCAAATCAGGGTATTAGCCATGATGATCCCATCTGTTGGCTTTGAGAGAAAAACTGTTTCATGCCTCTCTCCTACCTTCTAGTGGCTGCCAGCGATCCTTGGTGCTGCTTGTAGATGTATATTCACATGGTGTCCTCTCCCTGTGTGACTCACAGGTGTCCTCTCCCTGTGTGACTCTGTTTCTATGACTGTTCTCCCCTTTTATAAGACACCACTCAGAAGAGGTTAGGACTAGGACCCACCCTACTCTGGTATAACTTAACTGATGGTATCTTTTAACAAAGGCCTTATTTCCCCAAACAAGTTCACATTCACAGGTACAGGCATTAGGACTTGAACAGTCTTTTATTTATTTATTTTTTTAGGGGGGATGCGATTCAATCCATAACAGCTGTTCTCTTTGTAAGGACCTAAGTTGGAGATCATGACATACGAGTCTCTGGGGTGCTTTGGATGCTCAGAAACTTACTGAGAGGACAAAGGATATTGGTTTTATTCTGGGTTGGGGGGACTTCCTTCATTCAATGGTTCACCTCAAGTCTCTTCACCATTCCTTCTCCTTCTCTTTTAAACAATCTTATTATTTTTGTAAAAAAGTATATATAACACAACATCCACCAATTCAACATTTTTCAGGTATACGATTTAGTGATATCAATTATATTAATCATGTTGTGCAACTATCACCCATAATCATTGCCAACTTTCCCATCACCATAGAGAGAAACTCACTGCCTCCTAAACAATGACCCCCTCTCTTTCCTTCCGCCCTTCTTTCCCTTTGCTTGTCCTATTCCTAGCAATCGTAAGAACCACAAGCAGGAACAATAACCACAACTGTTACCATTTACAGGGCAATGGCTGTGTACCAGGCACTTATGTTGAATATTTTCTAGTTATTATCTAGGCTAATCCCAACAATACCCCTCTAATGTAGGCATTATTATTTTACAGACAAGGAAACTGCAGCTCAGCGAGATAGACTTGCCAGGGTCCATAGCTAGTATACAGATGAGCTCAGATTCATATGGTCCCTCTGACTCCAATGTCTGTGGACTATCCCGTTGTCTTCCTTCACCTTCCACTCCAGTTCTACATCACAGACTGGAGTTAAGAGCTGCTTTCCTGATGGGGCCTATCCTAGAGAAAAACGCAAAGAGGGAGGGCATAGAGAACATGGCAGCTTGGTGTGAATGTACGTATGTGTGTTGGGGTATTGTGTGGTGTTATGGATGTTGTGAGGCTGTGTGTTGGTGGTTGTGTATGAAGGAAGGAGAAGAAGTCTCTGTCTCATGCTTGGCTAGTCACTCCTTGGCTAGGGACTTCAATCCTTCTGCCAAAGTCCCAGCTGTTGCTGCTCCCTGTCCACCACACCCTGCCCAGACTGAAGGAGATGGAGCAGCTGGCCCTCCGTCTCTTTCCTCTCTGACCTTGATGTGGGGCTGAGACTGGCTGCCAAGCTAAGTGCCAGGAAGCAAGAGGAGGGGCTCGACATAAGGGCTTAGGATATAAGCATCTCAGCACAGACAGTCCAGGATTTATAAAGGCTCCACCCTTGCGCTCTGATGGCATAATGGTTAAGTACTTGGCTGCTAACTAAAAGGTTGAGGTTTGAACTCACCAGCTGCTCTGCATGAAGAAGATCTGGTGATCTGCTCCCATAAAGGTTACAGCCTAGAAAACCTATGGGGACAGTTCTACTCTGTCACATGGGGTCACTATGAGTCAAAATCAACTTGATAGCACCCAACAATAACACTTGGGACAACCTTTGGTGCGTATAAATATCCAAAGAAATGAAGGATTTACCCAAACGGTTCTTCATACAGCTAGAGAGACATGTGCTTTGGATATATTATCAGACATTACTATGATGATAATAATAATAAAAAAAAAAATCTGATGCTTATATAATGCCTGCTATGCATTAGGCACTGTTTTAATTGCTGTCTGTATGTTATCTAATTTAATCCTCACAACAACCCTAAGAGGTAAACTTTTATTACCCCATTATATAGATGAGGAGCCTGATGCACAGAGGTGTTAAGTAACTGACCCATACTAGCACAGGTAGTAAGAGATTGAGGCAGTCTTCATAAACCCTGAGCCTCTGCTGTTAACCACAATATCACATGGCCCCAACATACCAGGCATACCAACCAACCAACCCACTGCTATCAAGTTGATTCCAACTCATAGTGACCCTGTAGGACAGAGTAGAACTGCCCATAGGATTTCCAAGCTGTAAATCTTTATGGAAGCAGACTGCCACATCTTTATCCCACTGAGCGGCTGGTGGGTTCGAACTGCTGACCTTTTAGTTAGCAGCCAGGCGCTTTCAACCACTGCACCACCAGGGCTCCCTTATACAAGGCATAGTGAAGGGCAGTTCTGACTCCTGTCCCCAGGTAATGCAGCTGCACTTCCACTTCTTTCAGGTCTTGGGGTGGTTGAGGCTTCGTGGCTAAGGTAACAGAGGCTTTGGCTGGGTTTTAATTAGACCAGAGTTACCGTTGCTGTCTTGATCAATCCAGTACTCAGCCCTCTGGCTCTCCAGTGTTTACAAGAAGAACATTTTCTGTTGAAAGACTAAAGGAAGATGGTCCAGTTGTGCCCTGAAGAGAAGACAAAGGAGGGACAATGCAACATCTTTTCCTGCTGGTTTTAGAATAGTCATCTTTCTCCTGAGGAGTCAATTTCTTTGCATCCTAAATGTTTAAAGCAAAGACTTGTGTCATTAAAAATACAGTTCCTTAAATGGCTGCCTTGAGCATTGTGTTCTTTCAAAGTACTATATGGGATCAGATTGACAACAGCAACTCTAAAAGGTTAGATAGGAAGCTTATGGGGTCAGTGAGTTTATGTTAATGGGGGAGGAACAATTCAGAAAAGGAGGGTGCACAGCTTGAAGAATGTAATACATGTCACTGAATTGTACATTAGAAATTGTTGAATTCATGTATATTCTGCTGTGTGTCTTTTCAACAACAACATAAATAAAATAAAGTATAAAAAACAGTTCTCTAAAGGAGAAAAAAAAAAGCAAAGGAGATTGTCTTTGTCTCTGTTCATCTCTACACCCACCTTCGATTTTTTTCCTGGAGAACTGAAGTTAAATGAGCACATTCCTAGAGCGTCAGGAATAAATGCAACAGCAAGTGGACTGGCTAGTTGGTGAGTTGACAATTCTCTTTGGAGAATAACTTAGATCAATGCCCTGGAAGGGTCTCAGAGATGCAAAAATGGAGATGTCAAAAGGGAAAGGGCGTCTTAGTTGGGGGTGGCCGTGGGGGAGTGAAGGAAATGTATCTAATGAAATTATACTGGCCTGTAAAGAGCAGGACCAAACAAACCAGCATTTTCAACCGTTGAGGAATTCACACTGAGCTCAGACAAGACAATGGATTTATTTACAGGTGCCCTGCCTTGGGGAAGGGGGGCATTTGGCTCCAAGAGTTTTCCTTGATTAGAAAGATTTCTTGGCAGCACTGGCTAGTTTCGGATTCCTTAAGGACAGAAGAAATTCCCTGGGGCTTCCAGAAAAGAATGGTTTTGTTGAGTATTCAAGAAGAGTTGTCACTGTTTGTCTCATGACCAGGTCCCTGAGGAATGCCTTCCCTTTCTGTTGGCCAGAGTTCTGGAGCCCTCAACTATTCCCCAGGGAAACAGGAGGCAGCAGGAGCCTGAGGGAGGCTGTTACCAATCCCAGTAGTCTCAGTCACAGCCCCATACAATGTTTGAGGCCATTACTGGCTTGGGCCTCAGAAAACAGGAGGGGCTCAGAAACAAATTTAGAGTGAAACAAACAAGCAAACAAATCCTCCTAAACAAAAAGCCGAGAAAGCCTGCGTATAAACTAAATCCATAATACAGGCAGGGAATGAGTGTTATAGGCCTGTCTCAGAGGGGATTGGAAGCTTCCTTTTCTACCATCCTCCAGCCTTCACCCCACCCCTCCCTAACCAGGAACTGGAGTGGGGAGGGTCTCCTCAGGGTCTTTCTAGAGCAGCCTAGACCCTCCCCAGACCTCTCAGTGTATTCTTATCCAGGGGCAGATTAACCAGTAAACACGGTATGCACCGGCTTGTATTGAGCAAGGTATGCACAGGCTTAATTGTATTTACTTGCTAATCTGTGGTGAACAACTTGACATGGGTTTTACCACTTTGAAGATGTGGTGGGAGACAGGTGAAATTGTGTACTGCAGATTGACAGGAAAGTATCATTGGGCCTGTGCATACCTTGCTTATTGGATAATCTGGCCCTGTTTTTACCACCCTAGGATTGGACTAAAACCAGGTGAGTCTTGCAGGACTCTTTGGAAAAACCTTTGATACTTCCCTGAGTGATTCCTGAATCCAACATGTTCCTTGTAATGCACCTCACTTTCTAAGAGTTAGGGACTTTCAGGGCTGGGGAACTCTGCGTAAACTAGACCCCTCATGCTGCAGATTATGCCTCTCTAGCCAACAGGGTAGATGAAGAGCTAGCAGTACTCATCCCATTGGGTAATGCTCTCCAGGCTGAGACCTGATGAAAGGCCTCTCCCAGTCTCTCTCCTTGATGACTTCTTGGTTCTGAGGTATGAGACTGGCTGTCAGTGGTGGTGGGTGGTGGTGGCACAGATGGTGCTTTCTTGTTACAGAATTCCTGGAATTGTAGAGCCTTGAGGGACCTCAGATACGGAACCTGGAGTACCTGAGTGGTACAAAAGGTTAACGCACTCAACTGCTAACTGAAAGATTGGAGGTTCAAAACTACTCAGAGGCACCTTGGAAGAAAAGCTCTGGCAATCTACTTCCAAAAAATCAGCCATTGAAAACCCTATGGGGCACAGTTCTACTCTGACATACATGGGGTCACCACGAGTAGGACTCCACATGATGGCAACTGTTTTTGTTTTTCTTTTAATATGTAACTGCTTAAAGGAGTTTGTCATGGATTGAATTATGTCCCCCCAAAAATGTGTGCATCAATTTGGCTAGGTCATGATTCCCAGTATTGTATGATTGTGTACCGTTTTGTAATCTGATGTGATTTGCTTATGTGTTGTAAACTCTATCATTATGATGTAATAAGATGGATTAGTGGCAGTTATACTGATGAGGTTTACAAGATTGGATAGTGTCTTAAGCCAATCTCTTTTGAGATATAAAAGAGAGAAGTGAGCAGAGAGACATGGGAACCTCATACCACCAAGGAAGCAGTGTCAGGAGCAGAGCGTGTCCTTTGGACCTGAGGTTCCTGCGCTGAGATGCTCCCAGACCAAGGGAAGACTGATGCATCACAAGGACCTTCAGACAGAGAAAGAAAGCCTTCCCTTGGAGCCGATGCCTTGAATCTGGACTTGTAGCCCACTAGACTGTGAGAGAATAAATTTCTCTTGTTAAAAGCCATCCACCTGTGGTATTTCTGTTATAGCAGCACTAGATAACTAAGACAGAGTTTACACTGCATAACAAACCTGGTCTCAGCTCAAATGCCACCTCCTCAGAAAACCTTTCCTGGCCACCCAATCTAAAGCAGCCCCCCGATAGTGCCTGGTGTTTGGTAAACCAAATCAAACCCGTTGGCATTGAGTGGATTCTGACTCATAACGACCCTGTAAGACAGAGTAGAACTGACCCATAGGGTATCCAAGGCTGTAATCTTTACAGAAGCAGACTGCCGCATCTTTCTCCCATGGAGCAGCTGGTGAGTTTGAACTGCTGATCTTTCGGTTGGCAGCCGAGTGCTAAACCACTGTGCTACCAGGGCGTTCGGTAGGCACTCAATAAATGTTTAACAAATGACTATCTCCCAACCCTTCCTGAAAACCCATCACTGATTCATAAGATAAAGTCAATTTCTTTAGTGGGCTTACAGGGTCCCATCTAGCCTCATCTCCTTTTCTACCACCTCCAGGATATCCACCATGCTCTTCTCTGGGCCTGGAAAACCCTGGACGTCCCTCCTCCACCTCCTTACCAACACCCTTCATCTATATTTAAAAAAAAAAAACCACTGCCGTCAAGTTGATTCTGGCTCATAGCAACCTTACTGGACAGAGTAGAACTGACTCATAGGGTTTCCAGGGAATAGCTGGTGGATTTGAACTACTGACGTTTTGGTCAGCAGCCAAGCTCATAACCACTGCGTCACCAAGGTTCCTTATCTACCTCAGGGTTCAGCAAATTACCACTGTACTGGGCCCATGAGCAAAGAAAGGGTTTTATATTTTTAAATGGTAAAAAAAAATCAAAAGAAGAATAATTTTCCATGACATTGGACATTATATGAAATTAAAATTTCAGTGTCTATAAGTAAAGTTTTATTGGAATACACCACACTCATTTGTTTACGTATTGCCTGTGGCTGCTTTTGTGCTACAAGGGCAGAGTTGAGTAGCTGTGACAGAGACCATAAAGCTCACCAAGTGTATAACATTTACTATCTGGCCCTTTACAGAAAGTTTGCCAGTCTCTGATCTAGATATTTTCTACTTACCAACCACGGTCACACCTGAGCCATCGCTGCCTGGGAGGTCTTTGTTGATTCACCAAGTTTTGGATAGGGAGCCATATCTGATGCACCCAAATTGTCTGTTTTTGCTGTATCCCCAATGTCTAGAACCATGCCTGGAACATGATAAGTACTCAGTATTATTTGTTGTGTGAATAAATGACATTTAAGTTTCCCCCTGCCTAGTTGAAGAGATAAGATGTTCAAATGTGCAGCCCAGAGAAAAGGCTCAAGGGAATGCGCACTTGGAGATTTTAAAGAGATTTGGAGTACTTGAAGGAGTCCCTAGGTGGTGCAAATGATTTGTGCTCAATTACTAACCTAAAGGTTGGCAGTCTGAACCCACCCGGGGTGCCGTGCAGGAAGGGCCTGGCCATCTGCTTCTGTAAAGATTGTTGTGTGTGCCATCATGTTGATTCTGACTCAAGTTGTTGTTGCTGTGTTGTTAGGAGCTGAATTGATTCTGACACATAGCAACACTATGTACAACAGAAAGAAACACTGCCTGGTCCTGTGCCATCCTCACAATTATTGCTATGTTTGAGCCCATTGTTGCAGCCACTATGTCAATCCATCTCGTTGAGGGTCTTCCTCTTTTTTGCTGACTCTTTATTTTACCAAGCATGATGTCCTTCTACAGGGAGTGGTCTCTCCTAATAACACGTCTAAAGTATGTTAGATGAAGTCTCGCCATCCTTGTTTCTAATGAGCACTCTGGCTGCACTTCTTCCAAGAGAGGTTTGTTCGTTCTTCTGGCAGTTCATGGTATATTCAATATTTTTCACCAGCACCATAATTCAAAGGCATCAATTCTTCTTCAGTCTTCCTTATTCATTGTCCAGCTTTCCTATGCATATGTGGCCGTAGAAAACACTACGACTTGGGTCAGGTGCACCTTAGGCCTTAACATGACATCTTTGGTTTCGAACACTTTAAAGAGGTATTTTGCAGCAGATTTACCCAATGCTATATGTCATTTGATTTCTTGACTGCTGTTTCTATGGATGTTGATTGTGTGTCCAAGTAAAATGAAATCTTTGACAATTTCAATCTTTTCCCCATTTATCATGATGTTGCTTATTGGTCCAGTTATGAGGTTTTTTTTTTTTTTTTTTTTTTTAATTGAGGTGTAATCCATACTGAAGGCCGTGGTCTTTGATCTTCGTCAATAAGTGCTTCAAGTCCTCTTCACTTTCAGCAAGCAAGGTGGTGTCATCTGTGTATTGCAGGTTGTTAATGAGTCTTCCTCCAATCCTGATGTCTTGTTCTTCTTCATATAATCCAGCTTCTTGGATTATTTGCTCAGCATACAGATTGAATAAATATGGTGAAAGGATACAACTCTGATGCACACATTTCCTGACTTTAAACCATGCAGTATCCCCTTGTTTTGTTTGAATGACTGCCTCTTGATCTATGTATAGGTTCTTCATGAGCACAATTAAGCGTTCTGGAGTTCCCATTCTTCGAAAAATTAGCCATAATTTGTTATAATCCACACAGTCGAATGCCTTTGCATAGTCGATAAAACACAGGTAAGATCTTTCTGGTGTTCTTTGCATTCAGCCAAGATCATTTGACATCAGCAATGATATCCCTTGTTCCATGTCCTCTTCTGAGTCCATTTTGAATTTTTCTGACAGTTCCTTGTCGATGTACTGCTGCAATCTCTTTTGAATGACCTTCAGCAAAATTTTACTTGTGTGTAATATTAATGATATTGTTTGAAGATTTCCACATTCTGTTGGATTATTTTTCTTTGGAATGGGCATAAATATGGATCTCTTCCAGTTGGTTGGCCAGGTAGCTGTCTTCCGAATTTCTTGGCATAGACACGTGAGTGCTTTCAGTGCTACATCTGTTTGTTGAATCATCTCAAATGGTATTCCATCAATTCCTGGAGCTTTGTTTTTCTCCAGTGCCTTCAGTGCAGCTTGGGCTTCTTCCCTCAGTACCAGTGGTTCTTGATCATATACTACCCTCTGAAATGGTTAAAGTTGACCAATTCTTTTTGGTACAGTGACTCTGTATTCTTTCAATTCTTTTGATGTTTCCTGCATCATTTAATATTTTCCCCGTAAAATCCTTCAGTATTGCAACTTGAGGCTTGAATTGTTTCTTCAGTTCTTTCAGCTTGAGAAATGCCGAGTGTGTTCTTCCCTTTTGGTTTTCTACCTCCAGCTCTTTCCACATGTCGTTATAATACTTTACTTTGTCTTCTTGAGCTGCCCTTTGAAATCTTCTGTTCATTTATTTTACTTCATCATTTCTTCCTTTTGCTTTAGCTACTCGACGTTCAAGAGCAAATTTCAGAGTCTCTTCTGACATCCATTTTGGTCTTTTCTTTCTTTCCTGTCTTTTTAATGACCTCTAACTTTCTTCATCTATGATGTCCTTGATGCCATTCCACAACTCATCTGGTTTTTGGTCATTAGTGTTCAACTCAGCAAATCTATTCTCGAGATGGTCTCTAAATTCAGGTGGGATATACTCAAGATCATACTTTGGTTCTTGTGGACTTGTTCCAATTTTCTTTAGTTTCAACTTGAACTTGCATATGAGCAATTGATTGCCTGGCCTTGTTCTGACTGATGATATTGAGTTTTTCCATCATCTCTTTCCACAGATGTAGTTGATTTGATTCCTGTGTATTCCATCTGGTGAGGTCCATGTGTATAGCCACCGTTTGTGTTGTTGAAAAAAAGGTATTTGCAATGAAGAAGTTGTTGGTCTTGCAGAATTCTATCATGAGATCTCCTGCATCGTTTCTATTACCAAGGCCGTATTTTCCAACTACCAATCCTTCTTCTTTGTTTCCAACTTTTGCATTCCAAATCACCAGTAATTATCAATGCATCTTGATTGCATGTTTGATTAATTTCAGACTGCAGAAGTTGGTAAAAATCTTCAGTTTCTTCATCTTTGGCCTTAGTGGTTGGTGCGTAAATTTGAATAATAGTCGTATTAACTGGTCTTCCTTGTAGGCGTATGGATGTTATCCTATTACTGACAGCGTTGTACTTCAGGATAGATTTTGAAATGTTCTTTTTGACAATGAATGCAACCTCATTCCTCTTCAATTTGTCATTCCTGGCATAGTAGACCATATGATTGTCTATTTCAAAATGGCCTATACCAGTCTGTTTCAGCTCACTAATGCCTAGGGTATCGATCTTTATGCATTCCATTTCATCTTTGATAACTTCCAATTTTGCTAGATTCATACTTCGCACATTCCACGTTCCAACTGTTAATGAATGTTTGCAGCTGTTTCTTTTCATTTTTAGTCGCGCCACATCAGCGAATGCAAGTCCCAAAAGCTTGATTCCATCCATGTCATTAAGGTTGACTCTACTTTGAGGAGGCAGCTCTTCCCCAGTCCTTTGGAGTGCTTTCCAACTTGAGGGGCTCATCTTTTGGCACTATGTCAGACAATGTTCTGCTGCTATTCATAAGGTTTTCACTAACCAATTATTTCAAAAGTAGACTGCCAGGTCCTTCTTCCTCTGCTGTCTGGAAGCTTAGCTGAAACCTGTCCACCCAGGGTGACCCTGCTGGTATTTGAAATACCGGTGGCAAAGCTTCCAGTGTCACAGCAACACTCAAGCCACCACAGTATGACAAACTGACAGACATATAGTGACCCTATATGACAAGGTAGAACTGCCCCATAGAGTTTCCTAGGCTGTAAACTTTATGGGATCACTTCGCCAGGTCTTCTTTCCTGCAGAGCCACTGGTGGATTCCAACTGCTGACCTTTCGGTTAACAGCAGAGCGCTTAACCATTGTGCCACCAGGGCTCCTTTCATCAAAATTATAGCCATGAAAACCCTATGCAGCAGTTCTGCTTTGTGACACATGGAGTTGCCATGAGTCAGAATCAACTGAATGGCAACAGGTTTGGTTTTTGGAGTACTTGAAGAATTCCCTGGGTGGCACAAATGGTTAAGTACTCAACTACTAACTGAAAGACTGGCAGTTTGAACCCACCCAGAGGCACCTTGGAAGAAAGCCCTGACCATCTGCATCCAAAAGCCTTGAAAACCCTATGAAGCACAATTCTACTCTGACACATATGGGATCACCATTAGTCAGAACCAACTCAAAGGCACCTGGTTTGGTTTTTGTTTGAGAGGCCATGAGAGAAGTCTGGTAGAAGAGAGAGCCACTTTCTGCCTCCAACCACAGGGCTTGGGACCTCTGGGGTTTGGGTCAGGAAAGTAAGGAGCCAATATGGATGAGGGCTTAGAGTTGGGAATGAAAATGGGTAAAATAAATGACTTCTAAAGGGTAGCAGTTGTAACATTTTAACTGAACATTCACTTGCCGGTATTTGGGAGGCTGTGGCAGTAACTTGCTCTTTATTCATATTCTGAATTACTTTATACTCAAGCATAAAGCAACATCTCCAGGGAGGTGCTGTTCACATCAGTGCCATCAGTCTTGCTCACAGGCATTTCACCATGAACAGTACCTCCAAAATGTGTCGGATTCTCTCTTGCCCTCTTGTTTGCTGCATGAGGAGATTGTGATTATTTTTGATAAAATAGGTTGGGCCATTTAATGTCACTCTGAGATGCACCCTGAGAAGTTCTCTGAGCTCCATAAGGAAGTCCCAGCAACAGGCAGTGATCTCAGGGCCTTGCCATTATCCCAAAATCAAAGGCAGCAATTGAAGTATGTCTAGCCGGGTAAACCTTCCTTTATAAAATTTTGCCTCTGACACCTATAAAAAAAACCAGTTGCCATCAAGTCAATTCTGACTCATGGTGACTCCATGCATATCAGAGTAAAACTGTGCTCCATAGGGTTTTCAATGGCTGATTTTTCAGAAGTAGATTGGCAGGTAGAATTCCAAGGTGCCTCTGGGTATACTTGAACCGTCAACCTTTCAGCTGGCAGTGTTAACCACCCAAGGACATCTCTGACACCTAGAGTTTGCTCTAACGTGAGCAAACTGAAACTTCAAAAATAATCATTTAGTTCAGATTAACTCACCAAAAATTTGCAATAATTGTGTAGCATGGTTCTACATCTAGAATAGTGTGAATGACAGTATGAAGATTCAACAGCTCAGGAAGGACAATCTAATTAGTTAATTAACTAGATTAATTAATCTGAAGAATTAATTATTTGCATCCAAATAGCACCGCTTTTCAAGAAGGAGCTTAGAGGACAACATTTCTCTAAAGTAGCAAGATATGCCCAGAAACACAACAAGAAGGAAAACATCCCATGCTGTGAAGATGAATGTCATTCACTCTGCTATTTGGCCTCCCTGAGATTGTAACCTTCGTTTTCCAGGCTGCTTTCGATGCTCTTGGGAGGCTGCTGCACCTGACCGCCAGGCAGTGGTGAGTTGATGAATGTTTAACAACCGGCTAAGTGGGGGGTGGAGCTGATTTGTAGTATCTGCTGATTAGCATGGTATAAATACTCCCATCGTGGCTCATTTCAAGCTGCCAATGTGACATCAACTGTCTCAACAAAATTCCTGAAAATTTAACAGTATAAGCTGGCTCCAGCACATCACCTCCAGGACACTTTGTATGAGGGTCAAGACTTAGAACCTTCAAAGCATGTATTTGTCCAGGACCCTTACCCCAACCTTAATACCAAATGCTAGTTTCTTATGGACTGAACCTCCTGTCACAAACAAATGTGATGGCCTAGTGTGGATGAGCAGGCGTTGGGAGTCTCTAGCTTCCGGATCCTTGACCAGGTCTCTCAGGTGCACTGGATCCCAGAATTGTCAGAGAAGCCCCCTGCCCTGAATGCCTGGGGAGGAGGGTCACCGAGGGTCCCCTCCTGGAGAGGTATGGTGTAAAACCTCAGATTGGCCTGCTTTGTGCCTGATCTTTAGCTCCATGTGCATGAGAATGGGTTTATGGCAGGTGGCCTGGGGGTGGCTATGAATAGCTGTAATTGTCCCTTGTCAAAAGGATGAGCCAGGAAACAGGAATAGGCCTGGAGGAGGGGTGGGGGTTGGGTGCAGCTCTCAGTGAATTAGGCCTTTTCTATTGATTCCATCAGGGTATGTAATGAGCCGCTTTCTCGGCCTCCTGCCCAACCTGCTACAGCTCTGATCTCCTGGAAGCCGGGGGAGGCGGCCACCCCCTCCCCAATTTTACGTGCCCTGCCTTTGTTTACCTATTATTGCTCTGGGAGGGAGCCCAGATTCAGGAGCAGGCTCTTAGGTGTCTGCTGAAAGAGGAAAGAAAGGCATATGGAGCCAGACTGCTTGAACACTTTCTGTAAGGAGCTGCACCTCTCTGAGCTCACTGAGTTTCTCCGTCCGTAAAATGGAGACCATAATAAGCTCAGCCTCATAGGACATTGAAAGGACCGGGCGAAACCATGCCCATTGGCTGCCTGCTGCAGCCTCCCTCAATTTAGGGCATCCATTATTATCCTTACATTTTTTCTGACTTCTGGCAGAGGCTGTAGCACAGACTAAGTGTGACCCTGGGCAAGTACCTCCTCTCTCCCTTCCCGTCTCCCACTCCCTTCTTCCTCTGTGAAATGTGGATAATCACACTGGGTCCTCCCTGCCTCCCAGGGACGGGAGGATTCATGAGATAATGTGAGAAACCAGCAGCTCTGGGGAAGAAAGGTGTTATGAACATGGAAGGTGTAATTATTATCCTGTAACTACATGAATGTTTAGATTATGCCTAGCCTGGCAATTCTGAGGGGCTTTGACAAGTGTGTTGTCTCAAGCTGGAAACCAGTCCAAGGGGTGGGGAGAGCTGAAAGCGTCTCTGCTTCCAAGTCCAGGCACCCTGGAGTCAGCCCAGAGGAGGCTGCATCCACACTGCAGGGACCAGGAGCTCTGTGAAAGCCAGGGGAGCGGGAGTCACCTGATGGCTCCATACCCGGGACCTCGGGAAGGCCAGCATGGCTGCACAGGATTGGAAGCCCAGGCGTGAGCATCGCAGTTTTGTGGCTGGCGAAGATTTCAGTGTAGGGTTTAGCAAATTATATAGTTACTCATTTGTCCTGCCCTGTCCCTAATGTTGCAGTCTCCTGCTCCCCTTCGACTGTCATCACCACCAACACCGTCTTCATCATCACTTAGGAAGTGCCCAAGAGGGCAGGGCCCTGAGCTGGGTGCTGGCTTTGGATGCTTCAGAGATTAGAACTGAAAACAGCTGCTTCTCTTCTCCTCCCCAGATTCTTTCTCCAGAAATAGCATCTCAGGCAGGGGGGTAGAGGGGGCAACGACATGGATGTGAGTCACTCCATGGTGGCTTTCTGGGAAAGGGAAGATTTGGGGTGAGAGACAGAAGGAGAAGGGGTAGGGAAATGGGGTTCTAGAATGTTCTACCTCTAATTAGAAATGCAAAGGGGAAATGGGGATGACCCTGGATTCCCATCTTCACCCTGCCACTTGCCAGCCTCTTGACCTTAGCAAGTTACTTATTCTCTCTGTACTTCAGGTTCCTCATCTGCAAAACAGGGATAATTGTGAAGATCAAATGAAACAATGCCTGTAAAGTAATTAGTATGCAGTAAGTGTTAGTGATTAGTTACAATTTACCTGGAGTTCCCCACATCTCCAGGGTTTCCCATATTGGTCTTTAGAGTCAGAATTCCCCTCAGACTTCTTTTCTTTTTTGTGGTAAAAGATATAACATAAAATTTGCCATTTTAACCATTTCTAAGTGTACAATTCAGTGACATTAATTACATTCACAATGTTGTACAACCATCACCACTATTTATTTCCAAAACTTTTTCATCACTCCAAATAGTAACTCTGTTAAAAAAGAAAAAAGCAGAAACTATGTAAGTTATTAAAGCAACAACTCCTCATCCTCCTTCCCCCAGCCCCTGGTAACCACTGATCTATTTTCTGCCTCAATGCATTTGCCTATTCTAGATATTTCATATAACTGGGATTATAGAATATTCGTCCTTTTGTATCTGGCTTATTTCACTCAGTATAATGTTTTCAAGATTCATCCATGACATAGCATCTATCAGAACTTCATTTCTCTTTATGGTTGAATAATACTCCATTGTGTGTATATACCACATCTTGTTTATCCATTCATCTTTTGATGGACACTTGGGTTCTTTCCACCTTTTGGCTATTGTGAATAATGCTGCAATGAACATTGGAATATACATGTCTGTTTGTGTCCCTGCTTTTAAGGATCCACTCAGACTTCTTGAGACATTCCCTCTCCTTTCCGGCCTTTCACAGTCATGGGGAGTTTGAGGCAAGTGCGTACCTAGTGGGGGCCTGCCCAAGAGTAAGCTCTCAGAAGACATGGGTGCTCCTGAACTTGAGGTTGTCCTCCCTCTTACCCTAACAACCAGAAGGAGTTTATAGAGACTTTACATAAGGAGGAGCCCTGGTGGTACAGTGGTTAAGAGCTATGGCTGCTAACCAAAATGTTGGCAGTTTGAATCTACCAGTTGCTCCTTGGAAACCCTATGGGGCAGTTCTACTCTGTCCTATAGGGTTGCTATGACTAGGAATCGGCTCAATGGCAACAGGTTTGTTTTTTTGGTTACATAAGGAGAGGTGAGAAAGCCCGCAAACCAAACCTACAAGGTTGGACTCACAGCAACCTTATATGACAGAGCAGAACTGCCCCACGGGATTTCCAAGGCTTTAAATCTTTAGGAAGCAAACTGACACATCTTTCTCCCACAGACCACTGGTGGGTTTGAACTACTGACCATTCAGTTAGCAGCTGAGTGCTTAACCACTGCGCTACGAGGGCTCCTAAAAAATACCCTGAACAAAGTGCCTTGTCAGTGGACAGTGGAATCCAGGCTCCCAAATCGTGGTGATGAAGTGATAACAACAGCAATGATTATATAGTATCTTTAACTTTCCAAACTGTTTTTACAGTTTCCTTGATTATAAAATGATGAGGTTGGATTAGATGAACTTTGAGGCCCCTCTTTCAACTTCCAGCTTTCCAATCCTGTAGTTCTATCTCCGAGCACAGCGGCTGAGTAACACAGTTAAGTGCTTGACTACTAGCCAAAAAGTTGGTGGTTCGAACCCACCCAGAGGTGCCTCAGAAGACAGGCTTGGCAATCTACTTCTGAAAGGTCACAGCCGTTGAAAACCCTATGGAGCAGTTCTACTCTGCACACTTGAGGTTTCCATAAGTTGGAATTGACTAGAGGGCAACTAACAACATCTCCTAGCACACAAGAAAAGTTCTCAAGTAGGGATAAGGTGGATGTCCCTCCTCCTTCCCCCTCCCCCTGCAACCTGCACCAGAGGCTGGTAGCTCCTCCAGATGCCTGGGGATGACTGAAGCTTCAGCAGTTCTTCTTAGAGGTAAGTTGGGGAGAGAGGGGCAGACAGTGGCCAGAGGACCCATAAAAGAATGTGCCTTACATAAAAGGATGTGGTCCTTGAGCAGCTGTTCTGAGGGTATTTTGACAGGGTAGGAAGGAAGAAATCACACATTTTGGGTCATCTTGGAGCCATTTGGATGCTAGGAAAATGTGAGTCATCAAACTTCCATGATTTGATGGAAACATGCTCTCCAGACAACTTAATTTCTTTTTCCTACAGTTCTGTGCTCACCAAACAGTCTTCTGGCTCAACATTGGGAATGAGGGGTGCTGGCATGTGTGCCCAATCTGCCCTGAGTCTGGGATTAACATTCTGACATTTTGGTGGGTTTAAATCTCTCAGGAACCAACTGCTTTTGGGTGACTGGACCACCTTGGTCACAAGGATTTAAAAATAGGATCCTTAACCCAGTGTGATGCCCTTCCTCTAAGGTACAGAGACCTGGAGACCCAGGGGAAACAGCCTGATCTCCTTAGCAATCTGGTGACAGATAGCTGTCTCCATGGCCAGTCCTGGGTCTGGACAACTTGTGCTACACGAGCAGGTGTCCTGAGGACGGTGCTCGGTGGGTCCAGAGAGGCACTCTGAAGTCTGCAGATGCTATTTTCTCCCTATGTAGGCTGGGCTATAGGGCTTATTGTGAAGAGGAGGTGAAGTGAGAGATGTAGAGAAGGATGGGAGAAGGGGACAGAATAAATTTTACAAAGCATCTTGTCCTCCCTGGAAAATGAGAAAACCCACACTAAATTCAGGGGTGTTGCAAGCAAAATAATGGCCTCCAAAGATGTCCATGCCTAATCCCCAGAATCTGGGAATATGCTACATTACATGACAAAGGGGATACGGTTGCAGATGGAGTGAAGGCTGCTAATTAGCTGACCTAAAATAGGGAGATTACCCTAAATTATCCAAGTGGGCCCAATGTAATCACAAGGGCCCTAAAAGTGGAAGAACAAGGCAGAAGAGGAGTTAGTGTTGGAGTTATATGATGTGAGAAAGACTTGGCCAGCCACTGCTATTGAAGCTGGAAGGCAGGCATGAGCCAAGGAATGTAGGCGGCCTCTAGAAGCTGGAAGTCAAGGAAACAGATTCTCCCCTAGAGCCTCCAGAAAGGCACACAGCCCTGCCAACACTTTGATTTTAGCCCAGTGAGACCCACATCAGACTCCTGACCTACAGAAATGTTGTTATTAGGTGCTATTGAGTTGATTTTCAACTCATAGCGACCCCATGTGATGAGTAGAACTGTCCCATAGGGTT
The DNA here is from genome assembly GCF_000243295.1 of Trichechus manatus latirostris. NCBI lineage: Eukaryota > Metazoa > Chordata > Mammalia > Sirenia > Trichechidae > Trichechus > Trichechus manatus. The sequence continues at coordinate 9,416,681 of NW_004443992.1, read as the reverse complement.
TTCTAGGCTATAATCTTTACAGAAGCAGATCACCAGGTCTTTTTTCCACAGAGTGGCTGGATGGGTTCTAAACATGGACCTTTCTGTTAGTAGCCAAGTGCTTAACCATTGTGCTACCAGGACTCCTCAACAGAACAGTAGGATGATAAATTTGTAATGTTTTAAGCCACTAAGTTTGTGGTACTTTGTTACAGCAGCCATAGAAAATTAATATAAGGGGCCTGGGACAGGACTTCAAGGGTGAAAGGAAGAGAAAAGATTTGAAATTATTGTCCATGTTGCTGTTAGGCTCAGAGGAGAAATGTAATGCTGGCTCTGGAGCTGGCTGTGTGAGCTAAAGGCCACTGAGTTCCAGGGTCTTGGGCCAATGCCTTGAAGTGGGAAGGGGATGGAGAAGGCCAGAGGAGGCTGATGAGGCAGAAAAGGGGGCTGTGCTGGCAGCACCGAAACTTGTTCCTGTTCAGAACCTCCCCTACAGGGCTGGGGTGACTCCTCTTGTCTCTACCCCTCCAGGCCCCTTCCCACCTCCTGGAGCAGTCCTGCTGGAGCAGTCTTCCTCCTTCGCATTCTGTTCCAGGATGTCATACCACCTGTCAGCCATTGTGGGACTGTTTATTCTATACAGATCCCCATGTGCTACTTGTCCCCTAGTGGGCATCAGCACCTGTGGTCCTGCTGGCTAGAAGGTGACTAGGAATCTTCTTTGACCAGGTGAAGTCAGGAGACTCTGTTACAGAGCAGGGATGTGAAAGTGTGCCCCAGGGACACCTTGTGGAAGATGGCTCAGGACAGTAGGGGTGTGTCTAGGGCTGGGTGACAGTGTTGGCTCCCTTGCTCCATTCCTCCCATCCTTTTCCAGATTTATCCATTCCGCCCTTGAGTGCTGGTCAGCTGCAGGGCCAGGGACAAAAGTTTAGGTCATTCTTAAAAGAAAGTAGGGGGCAGTATAACCTGGTTGTTAAGAGGAGATGCTATGAAGTTAAATCTTGGCTCCTCCATTCCCTATCTGTGTGATCTTGGGCGAGTTGCTTAACCTCTCTGAGACTCAGTTTCCTCCTAGATACAATGGGACTAATAACACCTACCTCAAAAAATTTTTACGAGGATTAAGTGAAATGAAGATGTTACTGCTTAGCACAATGCCTGGTATGCACCAACAGCTCAGTCCCTGAGAACCTGATTGTTATTTCTGGATAGTCAGGGAGTGTCCTTTAGATCCAAACCCTGGATAGGGTCAGGAGGGATTTGGACAGGTAGAGGCACCCTGGACCTAGAGTAGAGAAAAAAACAGAACTCTGATATTGACATAAATTCACCCCCACCCCCCTACCTACTGCATCCCCTCATGGCCAGGATTATTTGCCTCAGTTACAACAAACACATATTACTTTGTAATGAGAAACAATTCGATAGTGTAGGCTTGGAGGGTACGGATAACCCCATTTCATAGATGAAGAAACAGAGGCTCAGCAGGGACTCACCCAAGGTCTCATGATAGTATCACAGTCAGGACAGGCTCTGGCCCTTGGAATCCAAGTACAATGAGTATTCCACACTCCACCATTCTTCAACTCTCACGTGTGAAGTCACCAACAGCAACTTCCGAATAAATGGAACAGTTGAGGTCAAGGGTCAAGCTTTGGCCTTATGGATAAAGTATGGGGAAGGATGCTGGAAGACTAGCTGCTGGATGGAGAATAGGATAGAGGCTTGAAGACTGGGCCCACACCAGACTCAGTGTATGGCAGTGACACGGGGACCAGGCTGATAACTTGGTTTTGGGTGGAGTTTGGGTGAAGGGTGACCATCCAGGAACCTTTGCTTTTGGGTGGAAAAGGGGAGGTAGAGTGTTTGGCCAAGGTGGCCGTGGATGGCTCCCAACACCTCAGTGATCAGCCCCTTTCACATTTTCCGAATTTCCCTCTGTTTTCATTAAAGCCAGAACTCACTCAGAAAGCCCACACCCAGAACGAATGCTTTCTCCTTTCCAAAGCAGCTGTGCCAGGCCCTCTTGCAAAGATCAATTTTTTGGTCTTCAGACTTTTAAGGCACCGTCTATGTGTCAGTTAGGTGCTGGCACTTGTCTTTGGAAACCAGAGGAGGGATGGTCAGATATTGGGAGGCCACATCAGGCAGGAGGGCCATTCTAGAAGTAGCCAGAGGCCCTGCAAAACAAGCAGGAAAGAGGATAATGGCACAGCGGGTTGTTTTGATTTCACTGTAGGCTAACCAGGGGATGTGGGAAAGGCCGGAGCCTGCTGGCTTTGTGTGGTGCTGCCTGGGTTTTTTAGCCACGGTTGCTTGCAGTCCTGTTAAAACAAGTGATTGTGATTAGGAGGAAAAAGTGGAGAGGAGCTGGAGTGAGCTCCCACCCACCACCCACGAGAAACAGGAGATAAATAGAAACAGATGCTTGGGGCTGGCACTCGGCATTAATGGGCAGACTGTTGTCATGCTCGACTGGTTTGGCTAGTCAGCCACAGGCCCTGGGCACTCCCCAGGAAGAGAAAGTGCCCCTCCTCACACTGGTTTGTGGAGGAGCTAGAAGTCCCTGGGCTCGCCTCTGCCTTGGAGAACAGGCTTTTGGGGAGGGGCCCGTGGCCTAGGAAAAGTTGGCTCTTGCTGGGAACTGAGAGGGAGGCTAGGCTGAAACCTTTCAACCCTGCCCAGCGGGAGTGTCCAGGCCAAATGGGCCAAGTTGGCAGGGCTAGCTCCCTCCGTCCGCTCCTGAGGAGTCCACAGTCCGTGTTCGCCTTTCATTTTCTCTTCCCCAAACCTATCAGACTCCTGGATTCTGATCTCCTAGCAGAAGCACCAGGCCCATGCAGCTCTGTCTTGCTCTCTCTCTCTCACTCTTGCCAGAAAGAATCCAGGGATTTTTCATACAGTGGAATACAACTCTGTCATGAGAAAGAACAAACCACTGCTCCATTCAACAATAACGGACCAATGTCACAGACAAAATGTTGAGTGAAAGAAGCCAGATGCAAGAGTATGTACTGTATGATTCCATTTATATCGAGTTTTAGAATAGGCACAACTAATCTATGGTGGGAAACCCTGGTTGCATAGTGGTTAAGGCTTGCCTGCTAACCAAAAGTTCAGCAGTTTGAATCCACCAGGCGCTCCTTGGAAACCCTATGGTGCAGTTCTACTTTGTCCTATAGGATCGCTATGAGTTGGAATCAGCTCGATGGCAACGGATCAACGGGTTAATCTATGGTGAGAGAGGTCAGAAGAGGAGCTGTCTCTGGAACTTGGCGTTAACTCAGAAGGGGCATAGGGGAGGCTTCTGGGGTGCTGGAAATGTTCTACAGCTTAATCTGGGGGGTGGGTACATGCGTAAGTTTGTCTGTAAAGATTCATCAAGTGGTCCACTTAAGATTTGCGCACTTTAATGTTTATATTCTACCTCAATAAATAAAATAAATAAATAAATAAAAAGTATGAAACAAATAATAAACCATAAGACAAAGTCAGGGTTGCCCTCCACCACTGTCTCAACCAACTTCTGCTGATGTGCCTTGTGTAATTACTCTTCTGGACTTCAGGATGCATAGGAGTATAGTTCAGAGATTGCCCAACAGGCAATCTGTTTAAATTCACTTTTCTTAAGAGTTCTGACCTTCCAAGAGTTCTGGAGAGTGTGGGACTTCATACTCTTCCAAGAAATCCTTTTGTCCGTTTGTTCTGGTGGGTATATGAGTGAATCCAAGTGTGGAACACAAATCTTTTCTTGCAAATATCCATTCCCTTCTGTAGTCAGGGCAGGACATTGTGGTGCAAGGAATGGAGTCAAAGATGTCCTATTCTACTCTCTGGGTCTGTCTTGTGAGAGGGGGCAGTTCTAGGTTCCTGATTACAAGAATAACCGCTTACTGGGGGATGTTTACCCCATACTCATTGCCGCTGTATTGATTCCAACTCATAGTGACCCCATGTGACAGAGTAGAACTGTCCCATAGGGTTTTTTTTAATTTTTTTATTTTATTTTATTGTACTTCAGGTGAAGGCTTACAGAACAAATAGTTTCTCATGAAACAGTAGTATACATGTTGTTTTATGACATTGGTTAACAACCCCACAACATATTAACCCTCTAACTTCTCAACCTTTCTTTTTTGGTGAAACTACACATAGCCAAAGATACACCGTTTCAAAAATTTCTACATGCAC
>NW_004443992.1:9395841-9403201 GCF_000243295.1 Trichechus manatus latirostris | reverse complement strand
ATTTATTGATTAACTGCTCTGATTCCCTGTTGTATTTCTTTTGGTTTTGGATAGTCCTTGAGAGTTCATTTCCTAGATTGGTATCTGGCTCGTACGATCCTGCGTCCTAGGTTCTGCCTACCCATAGGGTTTTTTGGCTGTAATCTTTACGGAAGCATGTCACCAGGGCTTTCTCTTGCAGTGCTGCTGGGTGAATTTGAATCGCCAACCTTTAGGTTAGTAGTCAAGTGCAAACCATTTCTACCACCTAGGGACGCAGAGGATGCTTGGGCATCCTCAAACACCTGAGATCCATTGATAATTTAGATTATATCTTGTTACCCACCAAATTCTTCCTTTTGGAGCTGCTTAGAAGGTGCAGGCTGTATTGATGAGTAAGATCTACACCCTGCTTCCCCCTCCTTGCCCAGCCTTTGATGGGACCAACAAGAATGAAATGGATGGAAAGCTGTCAGGGAAGGGATGTCCATGGAAAAGGCACAAGAGAGGCTGAAGTCATCAGTTCCTGGGCGGTCATTTCTTTCGAGTAGCTGAGAGCCCCATGTTCAGCAGGAAAAGAGTGGACTCTGTTGTTACGTTCTGTTTCTTGCACTCCAGCAACTTACCCTCTCAGGTTGCTGAGCTCCCAGGGATATTGGGAGGGCAACTGGGTTTCAGGTAAATTCTTGGCAATTGTTTCCTTGGCTGATACTATGAAAAGAAGGATAGTGTAACAACCTTCTCTTCAAAGCTAGAATCCAGCTAACTCTGCCTTGGAAAAGTGCTGACACACAGCCCGGATGCGATCAGACACATTTCTCCCATTTTCTGCTGCTCTTGGTGAAAGCTACTGGTGTTTGATGAGCGGAAACAAGCCTCCCTGCTGGGATTTCCTGCCAGTGCCAAGTGTTTCTGCCAAGAGTGCTGAGCCTCCGCCATGTAGAAGAGGTACCTTTGTGCAGTCTGACTCAGTGAGACAGCCTCCCTGCAGATCTGGGGGCCTGCGGCGTTTCCTGACCTGCGCACGGATGCTGGCGCTAGAGTAGAGGCATTTTGTTCTCCATCTAGGGCTGTGTGTGTGTGTGTGTGTGTGTGTGTGTGTGTGTGTGTGTGTACCCACACATGTAGACATGCACATCATAAGACCCACGGCTTTTGTGGACAGTGGAGAGTGTGACACTTTCTATATCACCCTAAAGCTTTTCTTGGAAATACTTTGCTTACATTTCACACAAAAAAACCTAAGGTTTAGGGAAAGAATAATTCCCGTTTGAGCTGTATCTTTTCCCTGCTTCCTGAGTTTATTTCACTTGCTTCCTGGTCCAAAGAATATCTAACCCTTAAGATTCTTACAACCACTTACTGGACCTATTGAGGCTGGAAGAGTCCCCGAGACTATGGCCCTGAGTTGCTTTTCAAACCTTGAATTGAATCCACCCGCTGAAGTCACCTTTAAACTAAGTAACAGTTTAGCTCAAAGAGTAAAGATTGTCACCCTTTAAAAAAAAAAAAAAATCTATGTAAGACCAAAGGGTCAACAGCTATTTTAAAGCATAGAAGAAAAGGCTAGGGGACAGGTTAATTAAGTAATGAAAGAGAAACAACTAGAACAGAAATAACGAGAATTGACACAATCTGAGTAATGTAACCAACGTCACTAATTACATCTAGAAACTGGAATGGGAGTGAGTTATGCTGTGTATATTTTCACCAAAAATAAAATTAAATATTTACAAAGAAAAGATTCTTATAACCACTTTTCTGTGGCGTTTATTCTGTCAATAATTCTGTACTGGTTTCTGTTGGAGCCAGGAGATGCCATTAGTTATCCTTACAGCTCTGTGGATGCGGAAGAGGCCTCCTGGGCTGCTGGGAGATGAAAACCTGCTGCTAGAGAGTCCACAGATAGGGCTGTACACACCTTCCCCTCTCCCTTTCGGTGGTGTTATTAATAGCTGGGATAAGTGCACCCATAATGATCCTAGCAGCAGTAATTTTTCTGGCACACCCAGGGCAAAGCCTGTGAGTGCGCTGACAAAATGATGCTCAATTAGGGCCCTTTCTGGGACTTCCAGGCTAGGTCTCTGCAACATCTCTTCTTGCCAGCCTCAGCCACTCCCAGATACAGGGCCTGCCTTGGCCTAAACTGCCCTGAACCCCACTGACTTTTTCTCTTTTCCCTCGATTCACTTGTCTTGAACAGCCGTAAAGCACTGTGTGTCCACAGGGCAATGGAAAGGAGACCTCATACCATTTGCCCTCCTATTGCGGATTGAATTGTGTTCCCCAAAAAGATATGTTGAAGTTCTAACCTCAGATACTTGTGAATGTGACCTTGTTTGGAAATAGGATCTTTGAAGATGCTATCAGCCAAATTAACATGAGGTCACAATAGAGTGTGGGTCCTAATCCCATCTGAGTGGTATCCTTATTAAAGAGAAGAGACAGAGAGAGGAAATATGGCCATGTAAAGATGCATTTGCATGTCAAGAAATGCATGGGGCCACCAGAAGCTGACAGAAACAAGAAAGGCTCTTCCCCTGGAGTCTTGGGAGAGAGCATGGTCCTGACAACACCCTGAATTTGGACTATTAGCCTCCAGAATTGTAAGACAATAAATTTCTGTTGTTTAAACCCACCCACTTCGTGTACTTTATTATGGCAGCCCTAGGAAATGAACGCACCTTAATTTTATCACTAAAGTATAATTTTACAGTGCCTTTATAATGCCCCAGGATGGCAGAGAGGAACAGGGAAAAACTCTGCCTGTTGTCTTGGCATCACTGGAATTTTCCCCAAATTTCCCTGCAGAACTTGGCTTACCCTGAAGTCCAAATGAAGACAAGAGGACAAAGGCCAAGACACGCAGCAGCAGCACCACTCCCCAACTTCCCAGAAGTTACCATGGATAAAAACTGCAATCCCCATTGGTTTTTCTCTTTAAAGCACAACTTTTACTAAATACCGTGAGTTGGCCACTGTTAAGACAATGGACCTGTCCAAGCAACTTGTCTAGGAATCAAGGGGAGAAAGACATTGTGGGGCCCAAGAGCAGATGAATTGCTCCCAAGAATGTAAAACAAATGAGCCGCGGTACAAATGGAAGGAAAAACAAAAGGAAGAGATTCCCTGAACAATGAGGACTATTGAAGGGAAGGGGGCCGTGGACAGGGTCCAGGTCGTGGGACCAGCTGAGGAGTGGTGGGATCGGATAGTTTAGCTGTCAACACACAACAGAGTAAAAGTGTCTTCTCCCCCTCGCCTGGTGATCCATGAAAATGCTGTGCTTGTCTCATTCTCTTCCCACAACCAGTGTCTGCCCTGCTGTTAGAAGTTTTGTGGCTCTAAAGAGAGGGTGATGCCAAAGTCTGCCTCCCACTCCACTAGCCCCCTCTGCCAGCCTGGCTTGCATCAAATGTTCATAATGGGTCCAAGCTGCTACTTGCTGAGCCCGGACGGCAGCAAAGCCTGTGGCTAGTTTCAGTGGAACATATGGACTCCTGTGTTACTTGACCTCATTGTCCCTATGGACCTGTTCATAATGGAGCCAGCAGGAGCACAACAATGGCCCTCCCCTTTGCCACCCCTCTGGGGAGGCGTGGTTGAGGGTATTGCTTTCTCACTAGAATACATGATCACCTTGCCCTCGGGGCACATTCACAAAAGTTATTATGTGGAGACTTGTCTCTAGACAATGAGGAACTGTGGTGTGCGGGGAGGAGTGGCTCCCACCTTGAAGCCACCAAGGCTCAGTCCTCTTGTGGTGCAGTCAAAGAGGACAGACAAGGCAAGTTTGGGTGGTATTACGGATTGAATTCTGTTCCCCAAAAATGTGTCAACTTGGCTAGTCCATGATTCTCAGTATTGTGTGATTGTTCACCATTTTGTTATCTGATGTGATTTTCCTATGTGTTATAAATCTTACCTCTATGACGTTAATGAGATGGGATTAGTGGCAGTTATGTTAATGAAGCAAGGCTTAATTTACAAGATTAGGTTGTATTTTAAGTCGATCTCTTTTGAGATATAAAAGAGAGAAACTAGCAGACAGACATGGGGTGGCGGGCGGGGGGCGGGGGTGTGCTTTTTTTTCATACCACCGAGAAACAAGAGCCAGGAAAATAGCCTTTCCTTTGGACCCGGGGTCTCTGCACTGAGAAGCCTCTCGACCAGGGGAAGATTGGTGACAGGGACCTTCCCCCAGAGCTGACACAGAGAGAAAGCCTTCCTCTGGATCTGGCACCCTGAATTTGGACTTCAAGCCTCCTAGATTGTGAGAGAATAAATTTCTCTTTGTTGAAGCCATCCACCTGTGGTATTTCTGTTACAGCTGCACTAGATAACTAAGACAGATGGGGAGGGGACAATGCCCTCCCTGCTACTACCACCAAGACTGGCACTGCCACCCATTGTCAGAGTTCCTGGAGAGTTAGCCCAGCCTATAGTATCTTCTCTGTGGTGACAGTTACGGGGGCCTTTTGTTCTTCAGAACTTACCAAGATGAACTCTCAGACTCCTTGAGGAGACCCAGTCCTGAGAGAAGAGCTCAGCACTGGGAGATGAGGTCTCAGCCTGTCACTTAGCACCACCATATCTGGAATGGAAGGGCTCGTGGACAACCCCAGGTTCCAGCATCTCATTTCATATGAATGAACAAGGCACCGAGGGGATAAGTAGCCAGTCTGTGGTCACACAGGTAGTGTCCGAACCTGAATTAGGGCCACACTCTCCTTTCCATGGCATCGTGTAAATCCCCAGGTAACATAAGGGCAGCTACTGAGGGGGCTGACACCAAGCTGGGCCCTGTTTATATTGTGGATGGAGACAAATGGTTCACTCTTGCTTATATGTATAACAAGTGACAAATGACTTTTTTTTTTTTTCTTTTAAATGACTCCTCACCCAGGAAGGAACAGAGAGGCCCAGCCTCAGAGGGTTAGACTAGGACTTATCAAAACTAAAGCAAACTTGACAAAGGGCAGAGTTATGTCACCCAGTGAATTCTTATCATATCTATAGAGCTGCAACTAATACACTATGTAGAGTTTTCCTTTCTTTCCTTTCACGGGATTAATTTTCTCCCTGGGGCAGAATGAGTTTCTCTTATTCTACTGCAGTAAGAGTCCTGCACCTCTGGCAGTAGCTGCCATATGTGTTTGTTCTCGTTAGATCTTCATGGGTATTTTCATGCACTCTTCACAGAGGAGGCCCTGGGGGTCAGAGAGGTGACTTACCCAAGGTCACCGCACTAGGATGGGGCAGTGTCAAAATTCACATCCCAGTCTGTCTGACTCTACAACCTCGTGCTCGCCATGGCGTTTCTTTGGGGGTGCTCTGCCTTGGACTGTGGAAGGACTAGAAGCCAGACAGGGGATGGACAGCCTGAAGGAAGGTAGTCCTAAAGGTCCCAGATCCCAGTGCCAAATGAGAGTCTGGGAGCTTCCTGGTAGGTGACCCATCTTCCCTTTACTCTGGGCCACCCCAAGCATTTCTTCCCAGTCCCCTGCGCTGCCCTTCTCCACTCATTCCTCCGTATGTTGTGGACCAAGGTCCAGGCCTCAAAGCCACTCTCTGGAGAAAACAACTTTTTGTTATAACCCAATGGGTTAGGTTTGGTTCAGCAAGCTCGTTATACCAGCTTATCCCCAAGTGACCCAGGCACTGGGACTTTAACAACACACAGACGCGCGCACGCACACACACGCACGCGCACACACGCACACGCACACACGCACACACACACACATGCGCACGCACGCGCGCGCGCACACACACACACACGCATGCACACGCACACGCACACCCCAGAATGTCATTTCTGTTTGGAAAAAAAGAAAATGAAACAGCATCCAGCAGCTTTGAAGCAAATTTTGATAATTTCTACTCCATTGGAGAAGCAGGAAGTCTTCTACACCCAGGGAGTGGGAAACTGCATTTCAGAAAAACTGAGTGTTCAGAGAAAACAAGCCGAGCGCAGGGCAGTGTAGGAGAAGGTTAGAGGCAAATGTTGTCAAGAGAAGGAGAAACTCTGAGAGAGGAGAGATGGGAAAGAAGGACAGTGGTGGAAGGATGTGGATAAATGGAGAAAGGCCGGCAAGTGTTTAGTCTCCTGAGATTAAATCCGCATCTGTGATTCTCAGTGTGGAGAAGATGACCGGGATCCGCAAAGCAAAGCTCAAATTTTCCTCTTTGGAAAGATTACAGAAATAGATGGAATATCTTAGTAATGAGTCGTGAGCAAGAACACCTGAGTGAAATCCCTTTGGAAACAAGAGCAGCTGGGTCCTTAGAGCCGTTATCATTTTTTGGTTAGAAGTTATTCAAAGTGTTGGCTGAAGCCCCATTTGGAAAAAGACCAGTGAGAAACTGGCATAGGAGTCTTCGGGTGGTGCAAACAGTTAACACGCTCAGCTGCTAACAGAAAGGTTGGCAGTTTGAATCTACCCAGAGGTGTCTTGGAAGAAAGGCCTGGCAATCTACTTTAGAAAAATCAGCCATTTAAAACCCTATGGAGCACCGTTCTGCTCTGACACACACAGGGTCTCCAAGAGTCAGAGTAGATTCAACAGCCTGGTGTAGCTGCTGTAGCTCAGGGATGTGGCTGGCTGCTACTCAGTTTATATGTAGGAACACCGCCGGATTGAGGCAGGGTGGATGGTTGCTGAATGTGGGCCTGGAGGTGATTGCAGGTTCTCAGTTTTACACGCACACACAGAAGCTGACTTTCCCAAAATTTATAATTATTTAAATTTGTAGAATGCTTAGAAGCTTGCAAAATGCTTTTACATCATCTCACTTAAAAACCTTTCGACGTAGGCTGGCGGCATGTGGGAATGAGCATGTAGCAGGCGAGAAAACTGGGGCTTGGGCAGACGGAGTGACACCCAGATATATAGCTTGTAAGTGGTGGGACCAGGGTAGAACCAGTAGATTTCAAGTCTATTTCACTTCAGATTAACATGGGTTTTCCCCTGGAGCTAGCCCTACTGGTCTTCTCTCCTCGGCAACAGATGCCTCAACAAAATAGGGCTTCTGTTAGCAAGGAGGAAGGAAATGGACGATGCTGAATGCGTAGTCAACTGATGCCACATCATGTATTCAATCATTCCTTTACTGAGAGACCTTCAGACTGTTTCCAGCTTTTTGCATGTGCACTTAACACGGCGGTAAATAGCTTTGCACACATACCCTTGCCCTTGGGGGCTTTTTATTTCTGTAGAGTACATTTCCCAGAATGGGATGCTGGTACAAAGGGCATGTAGATTTTTTGTGTGTGTGTGTGTGTTGTGCCCACATTTCTCTGGTTTATTTGTACTTATTAAAAGGTTTCTGTAAGTGCATTAACAAATTACACAAACTGAATCAACTTCCTTTTCTCTCC
>NW_004443992.1:9336813-9395741 GCF_000243295.1 Trichechus manatus latirostris | reverse complement strand
CACATCTTTGTTTCTAAGGTGTGTCTCCTGTAGACAGCATATTGATGGATCCTGTTTTCTTATCCATTCTGTCACTCTCCGTCTCTTTATGGGTGAAGGGCATGTACATTTTAAGTTATATATATACTGCCTGATCCTTGCCAAAAATTGTGTGGCAACCACGTTCCCCAGCGAGGAGTGGGAAAGCCAGTCTTGTCACATCCTCTCCAGCTTCCGGCTTGCTTTCCATTGTACTCTGCCACCACCTTTTCGGAAGCATCTGTTGATTGCCAAGCAGACATACTTATAGTGGCCCAGTGAGTTAGTATCAGTTAATTGCCTTCAGATACTTGACTTCTAAAACACATTTGCTCTTAAATGACAAATAAAGCCATTCTGGGATTGACAGGTTTTGCCAAAGCTGGAATTGCCGCCATCTCTGGAACTTGAATTTTGACTCTTGATCTACTGCTTAGATGGGCCTTTCCCTTCATTTCACTGATGCACACATTGTGAAGTACTTCATCCTTACTCTATGTTTGTATTAACTGGTCCTAAGCCATTTCTTCTACCACGTGTCTGTCAGTTTGTTGTACTGTGATGGCTTGCGTGTTGCTACGATGCTGGAAGCTGTATCACTGGTATTTCAAATACCAGGTGAGTTACCCAAGGTAGGCAGATTTCAGTGACACTTCCAGACTAAGATAGACTAGGAAGAAAGGCCTGGTGATATACTTCCAATAATAAGCCAATGAAAACCCTATGGATAACAACAGAATATTGTCTGATATGGTGCTTAAAGATGAACCTCCTTGATTGGAAGGAATACACTGAGTCACTGTACCAAAAAGAATTGGTTGATGTTCAACCATTTCAGGAGGTAGCATACGATCAAGAACTGATGGTATTAAATGAAGAAGTCCAAGCTGCACTGAAGGCATTGGTGAAAAACAAGGCTCCAGGAATTGACAGAATATCAATTGAAATGTTTCAACAAATGGATACAGCACTGGGGCTCACACATCTGTGCCAAGAAATTTGGAAGATAGCTACCTGGCCAACTGACTGGAAGAGATCCATATTGGTGCTTATTCCAAAGAAAAGTGATCTGTTATGGATTGAATTGTGTCCCCCAAAAATGTGTGTCAACTTGGCTAGGCCATGATTCCCATTATTGTGTGGTTGTCCACCATTTTGTGATCTGATGTGATTGTGCTATGTTTTGTAAGTCCTAACCTTTATGATGTTAATAAGGCAGGATTTGAGGCAGTTATGTTAAAGAGGTGGGACTCAATCCACAGGATTAGATTGTATTTTGAGTCAATCTCTTTTGAGATATAAAAGAGAGAAGCCAGCAGAGAGGAGAGGGACCTCATTCCATCAAGAAAGACGTGCTGCGAGTGGAGTATGTCCTTTGGACCCCGGGTTCCTGTGCTGAGAAACTCCTAGACCAGGGGAGGATTGATGACAAGGACCTTCCCTCAGAATCGACAGAGAGAGAAAGATTCCCCGGGAGCTGGTGCCCTGAATTCAGACTACTAGCCTCCTAGACTATGAGAGAATAAATTTCTGTTTGTGAAAGCTACCCACTTGTGGTATTTCTGTTATAGCAGCACTAGATAACTAAGACATGATCCAATAGAGTGCAGAAACTATTGAACAATAACATTAATATTACACACAAGTAAAATTATGCTGAAGATAATTCAAAAACGGTTGCTGCAGTACATTGACAGGAAACTACCAGAAATTCAAACTGGATTCAGAAGAGGACATGGAACAAGGGATATCATTGCTGGTGTCAGATGCATCTTGGCTGAAAGCAGAGAATACCAGAAAGATGTTTACCTGTGTTTTATTGTCTATGCAAAAGCATTCAACTGTGTGGATCATAACAAATTATGGATAACATTGCGAAGAGTGGGAATTCCAGAACACTTAACTGTGCTCATGAGGAACCTGAATATAGACCAAGAAGCAGTCATTCGAACAGAACAAGAGGATACTCCATGGTTTAAAATCAGGAAAGGTGTGTGTCAGGATTGTATCTTTCGACCATACTTGTTCAATCTGTAAGCTGAGCAAATAATCCAAGAAACTGGACTATATGAAGAAGGAATGCCGTATCAGGACTGAGGAAGGCTGATTAACAAACTTTGATATGCAGATAATACAACCTTCCTTGCTAAAAGTGAAGATTTGAAACTCTTACTGATGAAGATCTCAGCATGGATTGTAACCTAAAGAAAACAAAAATCCTCACAACTGGACCAATAAGCAACATCATGATAAATGGAGAAAAGATTGATGTTGTCAAGGGTTTCATTTTACTTGGATCCACAATGAACGCCCATGGAAGCAGCAGTCAAGAAATCGAAAGACACATTGCATTAGGCAAATCTGCTGCAAAAGACCTCTTTAAAGTGTTCAAAAGCAAAGATATCACTCTGAGGACTAAGGTGTGCCTGACTCAAGCCACGTTATTCAATTGCCTCATATACATGGGAAAGCTGGACAATGAATAAGGAAGATCGAAGAAGAATAGATACTTCTGAATTATGGTGTTAGCAAAGAATATTGAATATAGCATGGACTGCCAGAAGAACGAACCAATCTGTGTTAGAAGAAGCACAGCCTTGGAAGCTATGATGGGGAGACTTCGTCTCAGGTACCTTGGACATGTATCAGGAGGAATCAATCCCTGGAGAAGGACATCATGCTTGGTAAAATAGAGAGTCAGCAAAAAAGAGGAAGATCCTGATGAGATGGATTGACACAGTGGCTGCTGCAATGGGCTCAAAGATAGCAATAATTGTGAGGATGGCACAGGACCAGGCAATGTTTCGTTCTGTGACACGTAGGGTTGCTATGAGTCAGAACTGACTCGATGGCACCTAACAACCACCACCACAACAAAAATACACAGTGGATGCAACAATGGACTTGAGCAAGGATTGTGAAGATGGCACAGGTCCAGGCAACATTTCATTCTGTTGTACATGAGGTCATCAAGAATGGAGCCGACTCAACAGCAGCTAACAACAACAGAACAAGCCACTTCTTAAATATTCCACGTATTTCTTGAATATCTTAGGTTTTTTTGTTTTGTTTTGTTTTTTGATTTTTGCCTTTGCCCAATTCAGAAAGATCTACTTGTTTGGGAAGCTAGGAATCAGCCATGCTGGTTAACTGTCTGTCCTGGAGGAGATACTGTTAAATAGTTATTGCCTCGATGTTTGAGGAATTAGCTTGAGAGAGAGCACTGAGGTTTAGACATTGATCTCTTTTCCCAATTCAAAGCCTATTTTGCAGGCAGTGGTTGAGGGGCTTTTTCAGTGTTATTATATAGCTTCTACATATCATTATGCCATTGTTCCACGTGGCCAGTGAGAATGATGACTGCCTGGTGAACCACAAGGCATTCAAACTCCCAACACACTTCTCAGATATCGTTTGCCTCAGCACCAAAGCCTGTTTTTGTATGTTTATGGTAACAGTAAGTTTCTTTATCAACAGCTATCTTGTTCCAGGGATCACTTCTTAGACGCAGAAGACATCACATTCTCTGGGATCACATTAAAAATCTGAGTTGGCTCTTTAAGACATTTCTGATAATATTTGCAAGGTTGTTTATTCCAAATATTGGTTTCTCTTGGGAGAACAGAGGTAAATCCATCAACAATTGGAAATTTGCTACTGAATGAGCATAGATTGCAGTGTCATCAACATTTTAAAGTTTTGAGTAGAACAAAAAACTTTGTTTTTTCAAATATGCACGTTAATGGCTTTCATCGAAGCTTCTCTCTTTTCAGCTACAGTTGGCGCTCCGTATCCATGGGTTCTGCACGCGCAGATTCAACCAGCCACGGATCACAAATATTTGGAGGAATTAAAAAGAAAGTTCCAAAACGCAGAACTTGAATTTACCCCACATGGAGCACTACGCTGAATCCACACAAATGAAGTGATGTGTAGGCATCCCCTGCTGTACCCTTCCGCCATTTCATAGGTCCTGTCTCTCTCCAGCGCTCCTTGTTTGAGCTTGTTGTCCTCACTTCTCCTTGGTCCGCTATTTGTGTGCTGTACGCCCTTTGTTTCTCTGAAAAGAATGACTCCTAAAAAGCAGTTAAGTGGTCAAAGCAGTCCCTCAAAGGCTAATAGGGGCCATAAAGTGCTATCTCTCGATGAGAAAATAAAAATCTTAGATCTTTTGAAAGTAGCATGTCATTTGCTGAAGTGGGCTGTAAGGTTGGTAAGAATGAATCGAGCATTTGCACAATAAAGCAGAAAGAAGCTGAAATTCATGGAAGTGTTAGTGCTGCCCCTGTTGTTGTTGTTATTAGGTGCCATTGAGTCAGTTCTGACTCATAGTGACCCTATGTACAACTGACTGAAACACTGCCTGGTCCTGCGCCATCCTCACAATCGTTGTTATGCTTGAGCCCATGGTTGCAGCCACTGTGTCAACCCATCTCATTGAGGGTCTTCGTCTTTTTCACTAACCCTCTACCAAGCATGATGGCCTTCTCTAGGGACTGGTCCCTCCTGATAATGTGTCCGACATACGTGCTTCTAAGGAACATTCTGGCAACTATGCAGGTGGACTTCGCCAGATGGAATACATAGGAATCAAATTGACTACATCTGTGGAAGGAGAGGATGGAGAAGCTCAATATCATCAGTCAGAACAAGGCCAGGGGCCGACTATGGAACAGACCATCAATTCCTCATAAGGAAGTTCAAGTTGAAGCTGAAGAAGTGCTGCCTCTACCATGGCAAAAATCGTGCTCTGGTTTGTGATAAACTGCTTGCAAAGACTGAGAGACCATTAAGTGTGTGACTGGAGGACATGTCACAGAAGCCTGTCCCCTTTGACGGCAAAGTTACGTGTGAAAAAGCGGGTTGAGGAGAGCAAGAGAAAGGAGTTTAAGGCTTGTAAGGGATTGCTGGCTAGCTACGTAAAGCGCTATTAGCCTCAAGAACTTCAAGATCGTGGGAGAATCAGCACTGGCTAATGCCGAGGCAGCGTCAACATTCCCAGAATAACCCAAGAAACTCAGAGAAGAGAAAGGCTACCCAGAGCAAGTCTTCAACTGTGATGAAACAACTATTTACATAGCATTTACACTGTATTAGGTATTATAAGTAATCTAGAGATGATTTAAGGAGGATGTGCGTAGGTTATATGCAAATACTACATCATTTTATATGAGGGACTTGAGAATCTTCGGATTTTGATGTCTGCAGGGGGGTCCTGGAACCAATCCCCCGCCGCAGATACCAAGGGACAACCGTATCTCACATTTGGAACTCACTTCATGAACTTGAGGGCCTTAGTCAGATTTTTGTCATTTAAATACTTTGTTGTCATTGAATTCATGCTGTCATTGAATTCTTCCACTCTATGAAGCACTGAACAGGTTAAAATGCATCACAAGAACTTTCTAGGTACAGGAATAAAGAAACAAAACCAAATCAGTTGCCGTGGAGTTGACTCGACTTATGGCCACCCCATGTGTGTCAGAGTACAACTGTGCTCCATAAGATTTTCAATGCTGATGTTTCAGAAGTAGATTGCCAGGCCTTTCTTTCAAGGCACCTCTGGGTGGACTTGAACTTCTAATCGTTTGGTTAACAGGCAAGTGGGTTCATCATTTACATTACCCTTGGACTCCAAGTACAGGAATACTGCCATTAAAATCTTAATAAAACTAACACTCATTCTGTGTAAATTGGAGGGTGAGAATTGGTTGACGAAAGTAAAGCATAGTGGGTTCCGGGTTTGAATCTGGCCTCCAACTGCTTGATGTTGGGCAAGTTATTTACCTTTTCTGTGTTTTAGGTTTCTTAACATATAGGGGGGATAATAATTGTACCTGCCTCAATAGGGTTATTGTGAGGGTTAAAGGAGATAATCCATACAGAATGCTTAGAACAGTATTCGCCTATAATAAGGGCTCAGTACATATGGTTATTATTTTCAGAAGAGAAGGTAGTTTTGCACAGAAAGTATTTCCTTCTTCTCTGGCTCAGCAATGCTAATTGGTAGGGAGGAAAGAAACCCAGGAGAGAAGGCACAGTAGAGCCCAGAGGGGTGTGTGTGTGTGTGTGTGTGTGTGTGTGTAGGTAAAATGTAGACCAAAGAGGGATATTAGACTGTGTAAGTTATAAAAGGTTAAGAAATGAGAGTTCCCAATGAGGACAAAGAACCGATTCAGGAGGTGTGAGGGAGTGGGGATGTCAGCAGGTTAGGAAGCCAAGGCTGACGACACAGCACCACCCTTGAGAAGAGGCAGCACCGTGTAATCTAGTCCAGCTGTGGCTGCCATACTGTGGAAACAAAGGTTGCCAGAGTGGGGGAGAGCACAGAAGAGGGCAGTCAGGGTAAGGGGCAGGTCATCGACATGAAGGTTGAGGTCACCAAGGATGACTGCAGGGTAAAGAGGGAAAATGTGAACCAGGAACAGGCAGGGTCCTGGAGAAGGTGGCGTGACCAGATAGCAAGGACTTGACTGGCAAGACCAGATGGCACAGACTGGACACGCTCTTCCCTCCCCTTTGTGTTTAGGACCTGGGAGAAAGCAAGGCTTCTGTAGGTGAGAGTAGTGAGAGAGACAATGTTGACAGGGGTGAGCAGGTTTGGGTTAAGGTGAGGGGAAAATGAAGGATAAATGGATCACAGATGGGTCTCCACAGGGCACTGTGGAAGGGTAGTGAGTCAAGAGACCCCCTAAGAAAGAGTAAGAGTGGAAGATGAGGTATAGCTGGGTAGGAATGGTGATTTTTGGGGGATTGGGGAGGGTTCACACACATGCAATTTAGTATAGGCAGAGGAGTAGACAGAAAAGAGGTAGTCTAAAAAATTCTCTCCATGGAGTCTGTGGCTCTGCCATAGCAAGCAAGAGCAGAAAAAAGAAAGAGAAATAAATCTACTTGATTATTTTCCTCCAAAAGGAGTGGAACATTTTGTTCCCTGGTGGTCTGAGCAGCCGACCTGGCCTCTTCCCACCCGTGGCCGTAAACTCCCCTTTGCTTGGACATCAGCACTGACCTGGCAGGTTGTTGGCTCCTGGAGGGCAGGGACCACATGCACATGGTGGTGTTATCTGTTCCCCCCACCCCCCTCCCACAGACACACAGGAGACCGACCTGCAGCAGGACACTTGGTGGTTTCTGCTTACGCTGAAGTGAGCTAAATGGCTAATTCATTCCTGGCACCTCTGGGGACCGTGAGCTCATCATACCATCACAGGAAGAAGAACAAACACGAACGGGGGAGCTGCTCAGGAGTTGAGCGAACCTCTGGCACTCTACGCCTCCCACACATCTTTGGAGAGACAAAGGGGCCAGAACAGCCCATAGCTCTTGGCTGCCATGCTTTCCAGTCTTTCCATTCCCACAGCTGGTTCTGAGTCAGAACTTCCCAACAGCATGCAAGGCCTACAGAAGCAGCCCTCTTGCCAACTTTTCTCATGCATCTGTTGACAACCTACCACCTCTCCCGACCTGTGATGGCCTCTGAGGGCCTTTCACAGAAGGTAACATTGTTCTCCCTGATCTTGGATTTTCATACTTTTTCTTCCCTAGTCCTTTTTTCTTTGGCTCAACTTAACTCTGAGTCCCTGGGTGGTGGAAATGGTTAACACGTGGCTGCTAGCCTCACCCAGAGGCACCTTGAAAGAAAGGCCTGAAGATCTACTTCCGGAAAACTAGCCATTGAAAATCCTATGGAGCGCAGCTCTACTCTGACATGCAAATCGCCATGAGTCACAATTGACTTAACAGTTTTTTCCTCTAAGATTCAGCCAAGGAAACTTATCTTCTGAAAATGCTTTCTCTCACCTCTGAGTCATCTCCTGTGTTGTTCCACCTGTCTGGAGTACCTTCTTCCTTCTAGCTCTGAAGGGGTCCTGGAAAGTACATCATCAATTGCTTAAAGATCTGTTTCTGGTCACTTCAAGACTGAATCCTTGACTCTAGAAACACTCCCTTTCCTCGCCTTTATTTCTGGATCTTGTGATTCCTCAGCGTGTCTGGGTTTCTCAGTACTGTGTATGTCAGTAGTAGAGTGAGTTGTGTTCCCATCCCAGATGACTTTCTTAGGGAGGCCTTCTACTTATTATAGAAGTCAAGCTTTAAAAATTTTAATTCATCCTCACTCCTGACATTTTATATCCCCCTCCCTTGCTCTATTTTTTCGCTAGTACTTCTTTTTTAATATTTTATTGAGTTTTTGGTGAAAGTTTACATAGCAAATTAGGTTCCCACTTAACAATTTCTACACATATTGTGAAGTGACATTGGTTAAATTTTTCACATTGGGTCAACACCTAGTACTTTCTTCTTATATTACTTACTATACAGTGAGGACTTCTAATAACACACCTTGAAATAACTTGAACTAAGATAAAATTTGATTGGCAGTTGGTTTCTGTCTTCTGCAGGAAATTCACCCCTCACATTTCATTAACCTCACAATAACACAACCCACATTTTACACAGGTAAGTTTTGTGGACTCTAACATAGTACTGTAAACCCGTTACTGTCAAGTGGATTCTGACTCATAGCAACCCTATAGGACAGAGTAGAACTACTCCATAGGGTTTCCAAGGCTGTAAATCTTTATGCAAGCAGACTGCCACATCTTTCTCCCTCAGGGCAGCTGGTGGGTTCTAACCTCTGACCTTTTGGTTAGCGGCAGTGCGCTTAACCACTGCGCCACCAGGGCTCCTTACATAGCATTATAGTAGGGTCTTATTCTAGTACACATTTTCACTTATTTATTTGTCTGTCTCCGCCACTGGAATGTAACCTCCATGAGGACAGGGATTTTTGTCCATTTTTGTTCACTGCGGTGCTCCCGGTGCCTAGGACACTTCTTGGCCCTTGTAGGTTCTCAAAATCAGCTGCTGTCTAGTTGATTCTGACTCATGGTGACCCTATGTGTGTCAGATTAGAACTGTGCTTCATAGGGTTTTCAATACCTGATTTCTCAGAAGTAGATTGCCAGGCCTTTCTTCCAAGGTACCTCTGGGTAGACTTGAACTTCCAGCCTTTAGGTGAGCAGCCAAGCGTGTTAAACCATTTGCAGTACCCAGAGAAGAGTTATTGGACAAGTGAATGAACGCCGACACCTTTGCTGTGTGTGCACTTAGCACCCACTTATTCCTTTTCCCAGGGCAAGTCCCTCTTGCCTGCTTCCTTAGACTTCGCCCACAGGAACTCATCTGGGGGTTAATAGGGTTAGTGAATTTGACTTACAAACTGGCTGGCTGCCTGACCATTTGCTGCGGGATGGGGTCCGAGCCCTGGGAGCGACCCCTCTGGGAGGTGAGGAGAACCATCCCCAGCATGACCAGCACAGCAGCTTCTCGGAGAAAACAAACGGGTGCTGCTAGGGTGTGACTGTGTCCTGGGGCAAGTCTCCTGACCCGGGGAGAGCCCATCAAACCTGCCTGGGAGGGAACATTGGTTCATGAACCTTTACTTCTTGGCTTTAATTTTAATGACCCCTGGGGTCCAGATTTCCATGTACTTACATTTCAGGAGCAAATAGGATGGAGACAGCTTGGTTCAGCTCCTGCCAGCCTCTGCCGGCCTCTCACTAAGGCACAGCCAGGCAGTAGATAGGCTGTGCTTTCTTAAGAAGCCCACCTGGCTCAGACCTGGGCCTCAACAGAATCAGGGTCGGGCAGCATTGTTGTGGGCTAGGTTGAGAAGGAACCAACCAGAATGCAGGTCACTGCAGGCTCAAGTAAGAGTTGGAGTTGTGAGGTGTCATGGGTTGAATTGTGTCCCCCCAAAATATCTGTCAGCTTGGCTAGGTCATGATCCCCAGTATTGTATGATTGTCTACCGTTTTGTCATCCGATGTGATTTCCCTATGTGTTGTGAAGCCTATCACTATGATGTAATGAGATGGATTAGTGGCAGTTATATTGATGAGATCTACAAGATTAGACAGTGTCTTAAGCCAATCTCTTTTGAGATATAGAAGAGAGAAGCAAGACATGGGAACCTCATACCACCAAGAAAGCAGTGCCAGGAGAAGAGCGTGTCCTTTGGACCTGAGGTTCCTGTGCTGAGATGCTCCCAGACCAAGGGAAGACTGATGTATCACAAGGACCTTCCTACAGAGCCGACAGAGAGAAAAAGCCTTCCCCTGGAGCTGATGCCCTGAATTTGAACTTCTAGCCTACTAGACTGTGAGAAAATAAACTTCTCTTTGTTAAAGCCCATCCAATTGTGGTATTTCTGTTATAGCAGCACTAGATGACCAAGACATGAGGGATGGGGAGAATGAGCATGGTTGGGTGGTGGGAGCCAGATGGACTCATTATTCAATGGTCCAGTCAGAATCCAGGAATCAGGGCAGAGCAAGTGATTGCCAGGGCCTCAGCCTGCTCACTGCACCTTTGTGTGTATTAGAACAAGGTGCTGCTCTGGGCAGATGATGGGAAAGGATGTCTCCTCAGAATGCACCGTGGCATAGACGTAGACAGGAGAAAGTCTGCCAACCCCTGGGGCAATTCAGGGACAGGAGGAGACTGGGATTGGAGGAGAGGAAATCTGGTCTCTCAGGGCATGGGGTACCAGACCAGGAACCCTGTCACAGGAGGGCAAGACCAGCCTCAGTTACTGGGCCACAAGACAGCAGAAACCCCATTACTGGAAACTGACATATCAAGGCTGGGTATGGTCAGCAGGCACACAGATGGCCCCAGAGCCCTGGGTGTGCCTGAAACCATCTGCAGGCATTAAGTAGCTCCAGCAGCGCAGGCTCTAGATTTGTCCAAAAAGATCTATTTGTGTGGTTTAGTGAAGCTCAGTGGCTTTCAAAGTGTGGTCCCTGGACTAGCAGAATCTTCATCGTCTGGGAACTTGTTAGAAGTGCAAATTCATGGGCAGCCCCAGACTTCTTGAACTGGAAACTTGGGGTGGGGCCCAGAAATCTGTATTTTAATAAGCCTTCCAGGTGATTCTGATACACTGTAAAGTTTAAGAACACTCTTGTAACTGAAAAGCCCAAGCTCTTGTTTTAGAGGCTGCTTTGAGTTGGGGGATGGAAACAAATACATGTCTGTGCAAGACACAAAAGGCTTTATGGGCAATGGCCACTCTTCAAAACCAAGGCAAAGCAACTAGGTAAACGCCATTAATCTCACTGAATTTTACATGTAAAAATGGTTGAAATGGTAGAAAACAAAAACAAAACATAAGGCAAGTGTTATTATTGTGTTGTTGTATTGATTCTGACTCATAACTACCCTATACGACAGAATAAAACTGTCCCATAGAATTTCCTAGGAAAGGTGTGTATCAGGGTTGTATCCTTTCACCATACTGATTCAATCTGTGTGCTGAGCAAATAATCTGAGAAGCTGAATTATATGAAGAAGAATGGGGCATCAGGATTGGAAGAAGACTCATTAACAACCTGCGATACGCAAATGACACAACCTTGCTTGCTGAAAGTAAGAGGACTTGAAGCACTTACTGATGAAGATCAAAGACCACAGCCTTCAGTATGGGTTACACCTCAACATGAAGAACACAAGACTCCTCACAACTGGACCAATAAGCAACATCATGATAAATGGAGAAAAGCTTGATGTTGTCAAGGATTTCATTTTACGTGGATTCGCAATCAATGCCCATGGAAGCAACAGTCAGGAAATCAAACGACAGATTGCATTGGGCAAATCTGCTGCAAAAGACCTCTTTTAAAGTGTTAGAAAGTAAAGATGTCTCTTTGAGGACTAAGGTGCGCGTGACACAAGCCATGATATTTTCAATCACCTCATATGCAAGTGAAAGCTGGACAATGATTAAGGAAGACTGAAGAAGAATTGATGCCTTTGAATTATGGTGTTGGCAAAGAGTACTGAATATACCATGGACTGCCAGAAGAATGAACAAATCTGTCTTGAAAGAAATACAGCCAGAATGCTCCTTAGAAGTGAGGATGGAGAGTCTTATGTACTTTAGACGTTTTATTGAGAGAGAGAGAGACAGACAGACAGATAGATAGATAGACAGATGTTGTTAGGTGCCTTCCAGTTGCTTTCAACTCCTAGCGACCCCATGTGACAGAGTAGAACTGCCCCATAGGGTTTTCTAGGCTGTAGTCTCACATACTTTGGACATATTATCAGCAGGGACCAGTTCCTGGAGAAGGGCATCATGCTTGGTAAAGTAGAGTGTCAGTGAAAAAGAGGAAGACCCTCAACAAGATGGATTGACACAGTGCCTGCAACAATGGGCTAAAGCATAACAATGATTGTGAGGATGGCGCAGGACTAGGCAGTGTCTTGTTCTGTTGTACATAGGGTTGCTATGAGTTGGAACTGACTGGAGGGCACCTAACAACAATCTTCACGGGAGCAGATTGGCAGGTTTTTTCTCCTGTAGAATGGCTGGTGGGTTCAAACTGCCAACCTTTTGGTTAGCAGCCAAGTGTTTAACCATTGCACCACCAGGGCTTCTTACATGACAAGTAGCGTATTGTGATTTTTTTTATTTTAAAGAGTCTTTATCCTAGAGACAGAGCCTGCTGTTGCAGGACTGTGTATGTTATAGCATTTACCTTTGTTGCCTCTTATTCTTGTGTACCTCTCAGTGTCTTCACTTGCCTTGGTTATGCTGTGGTGGTGACTTCCGCCATATTGTGTACTGCCTTTCCCTCCACCAAAGTCAACATATGTCACTCTTTAGTTAGTAATTTTCCCTCCTTCCCCCTCCCATCCCTGTTAACCATCAAAAAATGTTTCTTTCTGTGTGTAAACCTTTTCTTGACTATTTATGGTAGTGGTCTCATACAGTATTTGTCCTTTTGTGATTGACATATTTTACTCAGTTTAATGTCATCCATGTTGTGAGATGTTTCTTGGATTCGTTAGTCTTTATTGTTGTGTAGTATTCCATTTTGTGTATGTACCACATTTTGTTTATTCATTCATCTATTGATGAGCACTTAGGTTGTTTCCATCTTTTTGCTGTCGTGAATAATGCTGCAGTGAACATGGGTGTGCAGGTATAATTTCTTATGGTCAAAGGGAGAGGCCGAAAACTAGAGAATGCTAAAGAATTGTTCATTTTGTTGGGCATGATAATGACCTTGTGGTTGTGCGAGAAAATGTCCACAGGTTTTTGGAGACGCATAATGGAGTAAGTAGGGTTGAAATGACACGATATGTTGGATTTGCTTTAAATAAAATATTTCAGCAAAGATAAAAAAGAACAAAGGAATAGAGCAAATGTGGCATAATTCTGATAATTGTTGAATCCAGGTGATGTGTACATGCAGGTTCATTATATTATTCTCTCTTTTTTGCATGTTTCATATTTTTAATTAAAAAAAGTTAGCATGAAATAAGCTGAGACGCAAACAAGTGCTAAAAACTCAGCTAAAACCGACCTCATTGTGTTCAGTTAGCTACTGCTGCAAAGTGAGCTAAAGCAGGGTATAGAGTGGGGAGACATCTTCTGGGTCCTGGGGTACAGTAGAGTGGCATGTGCACCCTCAGCCTCTGCTACCCACTCCATTCCCTAAACCCAGAGAGGCACCCACCCACCTGCAGTCCTGCAGAACTCCGGCCTGAGGCCTTCACCGCCAGCTGGAGTGGTTCAAACCTGCATGCACCTGTGGGAAGCAGAAATGGCCCAGCTTCATCTCAATTTTAGGGAAAAGGGAAGTTCTGCATCATTAAATAATATAGGCCCCAGGGAGAGGATCAAATGTGGCAGATGGGGAGGAAGGGGGGCACGTTCCCTGCTCCCCACCCAGCCAATGGTAGCCCGCTGCTTCCTCCCCAGGGAATACGGGGCAGCTCAGTCACCACTTGGGGGTACTTTTATGAGGGCTGCTTGGTTTTTCAGTTTGACCCCATTTAGTGCTTTTAAAAAGCAGGGCTTTGTTGCTGTTTAACCCCAGGAAGTGGCTTTTGTCATTTTCCTCATTCTCTAATTTCTGCTTAGGGATTTTTTAGGGGACAGTGCTAAGGCCTGGAGGGAGCTCCAGAAGCCGAGCGGGGGCTCAGTATTGGCTCTTCACAGAAGAATTTCTAATGTCGTATGACTGGAAGAGTCCATTTTTCATGGCCGGCTGGAAAAGTTCATTTTCTTTTGTTTACTACAAGATTTATTATTGTTTTTGTTTGATTTTTCTAAACGTTTAGTCACTTTGCTTATTTTATTTTTCTTTTGGGGGAAGGGGTAGGGGATGAGGTTTAACTTAATTCTTAAGTCTCCACTTGGGCACAGGAATCACCCTCACAGCCTACTGTCTTTCTAGATGGTTCCTAGAAACCTCTAGGCTTAAAGTCCCCTTTCAGCCTTCATCTCCTGGGCTGCCTCCAAGTTTTGTCACGGAATACAACCTCCCTGCTGGCTTGAAGGGGAAAGCTCTTTATTTTCCCATTAAAAAAAATTGAGGCTGTTCTCTCATTGCAGAGGTGAGGGAACTGATACAATCACATTGGCTGCATTTTTGCATTCTCTGAGCTTTTTAGAGTCCCCGTTGTTAATTGTCCATGCTGTTTTGGTAAAATAGGCCACAGGGTCACCGTTTTGTCCCAGCAGAGGAAATAGGAGCAGTGGTCCTATTTAGTCAGTAGAGCAAGGACACAGGGTCTCTTTGGCAGGGATGTCTGGGATTTGTGTCCCTTCGTGTATTTGTTTCACAAACTTTTACTGATTATCCACACAAATCAGGCTCTGTGCTAGCCACTCAGGGAGCACAGATGAAAAGACTTGGACTCTGCCCTCAAATTGTTCCCACTGTAGTGGGGAGCCAGACACCAACAATCACACCACATGTGGGCACTGCTGTAATGGAGCTATTTGGATAGGGATGAAAGAGAGGACTCCTGCCAAGTCTCCTTGGGAGGCAGGGAAGGTGTCAATACTACCTGGGCTCAAAGCTCTGCTTTTACTAACTGTATAACCTTGGAAGGAGTCCCTGAGTGGTGCAACTGGTTAACTCACTGGGCTACTAACTGAGGGGATGGATGTTCAAGTCCACCCAGAGGTGCCTTGGAAGAAAGGCCTGGTGATCTACTTCCAAAAAATCAGCCATTGAAAACCCTGTGGAACACAGTTCTACTCTGACACTCATGGGGTCATCATGAGTCAGAGTTGACTCAATGGCAACTGGTTTTGGTTTGTAAACTTGGACATGATTCTTAATTTCGTTTCTCCATCTATAAATTGAGGGTAAAAGAATGGCTTTTGAACAGGCTTGATATGAGGATGAAATGAAATCATGCAGGTAAAGTGACTATGCATAATTTTTAGATACTTACTATATTTGCTACTTTATGTCTTGTATGGCTTAAGCCCCTACTAGCTGGTAAGCAGGGAAACCTGGTTGCGCAGTGGTTAAGCACTCGGCTGCTAACTGGAAGGCCAGCAGTTCGAACCTACCAGCTGCTTCACGGGAGAAAGATGCTGCAGTGTGCTTCTGTAAAGATTTATAGCCTTGGAAACCTTATGGGGCAGTTATGAGTTGAAAATCAACTCAACAGCGCTTAATAACAACAATATTGCCTCCCAGATTAAGCATACATTTCTCCTAGGCCTCTTAAATATAATAATGATATCTAACATTTATTTTGTACTTACTGAGTGCCAGGTGCTTTTCTAACCACTTCTCATTTGTTTCTCTTTTCCCTCTCTCTGTGTTAAAATCTCAAATTCCCAACATACACCGAACCTTCCACTGAAGAGGGGAGGGAAAAAGTACTGAGCATCAAAGTTTGGTAGAAGGTGGGAAAGAGAGGCCCAGGTCCTAGGGTCACCTTGAGGGCCCCTCAGTGCTCAATTATTCTCCTCGAATCCATTTGAATGGCGGTTAATACTGGAAAGAATTCGGCTTCGGTGGCCCCCCCGCCTCCAGGCAGGTTCAGATAAGCGATTATAATTGTTATGGAGCCTGCCCAGGCCCCAAGATTGAAACAGAGATAATTCTTTGCTATTTAACACGAAGCTGGAGTCCTTTGGAGACAACTTGGAAAAAAAGGAGGGGAGGCAGCAGGGGAGAAGGGAGACCTGTTTAATCTCTTTATTTTCAGGAAAACAATCATTTTAATGATTCGCCTTTTAATTTATAAAACAAACACAGCTGTGGCTTGACACCCTTTATCTGATTTCAAAGGTGCTAACCTTCCAGGCCGGGCTCCAGGGGGGCAGCCCAGAGCCGAGACTCATGGGGGTCACATCCTGGGCTCAGAAATGCTGCACAAAGTTGGGGAGCAGGGACCTAGAAACCCAATTGTCGCCGGCGCTGAAGGTCCTGTAGCTGATGACCCACAGGTGTATAGCCAAGCTGGTATACCTGTTTAGAATTGGTTTCGAATCCAAACACACAGTTTCTGGTAATAAGGACTCCTCACATCTACAGAGCACAGTGCAAACGACAATAAGCCACTTTCCTAACGTTATTTCTTTATGTATAAACCCAGGACTGTTTCTTTCGTTAGCTCCCCACCACACAGGGCAATACCTGGCACTTAGTAGGCACTCATGAACAGTTTTTTTGTTTTCAGTCAATCAAAAGGCGTTTATGCCAAATGCAATGTGGGATCCTGGAGTGAATTCTGGAACAGTAAAAGGACATTAATGAAACAACTGGCGAGATTTAAATCAAGCCTATGGTTTAGTTAATTAAGAGTAATGGCCACTGTTAATTTCTTAGTTTTGACCAATGTACCATGAACATGTAACGGATGTTAACGTTAGGGAAACCAGGTAATGGGTGAAGTGTATACAGGAACTCTCGGTATTGTTTTTGTGATGTTTCTATGATATTCCAAAATAAAGTTTGTTATTAAAAAAAAAAATTCTGAGGTTAGAAAAAAGACATTAATGCAGGAACATGAAGAAACAAAACATGGTATAAAAGATGACATCAACCTCATGAAGGGTCTATAAAAATCAATGTCTTATCAAAGAGTTGTTGTGATAATTCAGTAAGAAAACAATTGACTAGTGCTTCTCAAACTTTTCTACAGAGGTGTCCCAAATGTTGGAGAGAGAGGGAGGGAGGGAGAGTGAGCTAGAGATTTAAATCACCCTTGGGTCCTCCGCAAGGATGAAATATCTTTGAAGATTCTGTTTACAAAATTATATTTTCATTATTTTCTGTAAGTGTTTGTTTTATATAACATAATGATTTTGCCCACCAAATTACAAGGAAAATGGCTACTTTGGGAAGATTTGCCACATTTATTTTGTGGTTTTAGTTACAGATTTGTGTACCATAGAGTATGGATCCCCTGTGACAGTGTTAATCTTTATCGAAGCCCTGTGCTCCTGGAAAACATAACATGTTACGAAATACCCCTACCCTTTGGTGTTCTGGAAATGGCTAATTGCAAAGGACCATCCTGCCCTGGAATATTCCGAGATAATCCTTCCACATGACTCCCATAAG
The DNA here is from genome assembly GCF_000243295.1 of Trichechus manatus latirostris. Lineage (NCBI taxonomy): Eukaryota > Metazoa > Chordata > Mammalia > Sirenia > Trichechidae > Trichechus > Trichechus manatus. Next base: position 9,378,330 of record NW_004443992.1, on the reverse strand, counting down.
ATTCTCAATGACTCCCCAGTCTTCCTGCCTCTGTAAGACCCAGCCCCCCTCCTTTTCCTTTGAGACTTTCCTCAAATATCCTAAGAGATTTTCCTTTGACTGTTCTCGCTATTGCAACTGCCTGAATAAAATAATCTCCTTAATTGCCCCGTGTATTTTGCCTTTGTCACCTGTTTTGAAAAATTAGAGATGAATGTGGCAGAGCCTAGCTCCATGCCTGGTACAAAGAAGATATTTGTGAATGTTAAATGCATTAACAGAAACCCCCATTAGAATCAAACTTTACAACTGTAAAGGGAAGGGTAGGTATTGTCTAATCTCATCCTTTACTTTCCAGCTATAGAAACCAAGGTCCAGACTGGTTAAGTGAAGTCAGTGGCAGGATGGGACCCCAAATTCACACCTTCCCATGCCTGGGGAAGCATCCCTTCCTCTCTGAACTCATTTCTGTCATGTCCCAGGACTAGAAGTGTCCCAAGGGTAGGGACCACTGGTCTGCCTTATCCTATCTCAAGACCCTGCAAAGTGCCTGGCATGCCATAGGTGCCTAATAAATTGTTTTGCATGAATTAAGTGATCTAATGCTGGCCTTCTTCCTTTAAATTTGAAGAGGGATGTTTCTGAAATTCTTCAAAAGGGACTCATAACTGGACTCTGCATAAACAGGCCTACTTTATATCATCTCTGGCCCACGGATAAGAAAATGGACTGATGGTTCTAGTGAGTAAGGGTTCTCTGGACTTCTCAGAGGACTGAGACCAATATTATACCTACTTGGGACTCAGGTGGTCTGTAACCTGTGGTTCAGATTGGGTGGGGGCCGCCTGAAAGATGTGTGCTGGCCTCTGGATCAGTATAGCATAGTGGTAGGAAACAAACTCTGAAGCCCGGCTTCCTGGGTGCAAGGACCTTCTCTGCCACTCACTAGCTGTGTAACCTTGGGTAAATTACCCTCTCTAAGCCTCAGTTTCCTCTTCTGTAAAATGGGGGTAATGATAATACACCTACCTCATATATGTACCAATATGTGTGTGTGTGTATATAGGTGCTTTGAACAGAACCTGGAAAACTTGTGTAAGTGTTAGCTGCTAATATTATTAATATTAACACTATTTTCTGTGGTGGAGACAGATGGCAAAATGACCCACCTACAGATCTATTTTGCAACTTCCCTGGTTCTTCTCCAAAACACCAACACCACAGGTGGCAGCTGTAGCATAGACTTGGCTCCAGAGCCGTCAGAGAAAGTATCTTCCTTGCCTCAGGGTGTTTTCTCTGTCACAGCGGAAACAGGCTTGAAAGTTCCTCACAGACCCACCTAGTCTTTTGTTCTTGGTCCCACTCTTTAGGCCCGAGCCAATAATCAATTAGGAGTCCGCATTGTTAAAGAGAACAGTCATCTGTGAGGAAATTCTGCCCTCCATCCCTCTTCTCTTTCCTTTGCCCGTGGCTTCGTGGCTCCATGGCGTCGTAGCTGGGGAAGGGGTACTAACCTCCTCCAGGCCAGGATGTTCGCTCCTTCTCTGTTAGAAAAGTTGACTTGGGAAGGGTGTGCTTCTCTGCACCAGCATTCTCTTTGGCTTCTGTCAGCATCAGACTCAAATTCCCCAGAAGAAATTAAATAAACACAAGAACTCGGGATGCAATCCAAACAGAGAAGTTTTTGAGTAAGAGCTCCAGCCCCAAACCAAACTGCCTTCTGTGGCAAGGCCATTTTATACTTGGGATGGGGAGAGGTAGTTAAAAGGCATGAGAGAAGTATTTGATTTGCTTTTATATGTGGAATAGGTAGAATAAGTGGCCAGAATGAGATAAGTGTCCTGCAAAGAACTTAATATTTACGAGGCATTCCCTATTTGCTTCCAAAAATGATTTCAGGAGGCTTAATATTAAAGCCATGTGTACAATTAAATCATATATAGATAATAAAGACATAGAGACATAGTAAACAGAGATATAAATATAAGAAAAATCACACATACATATATATGTGGTAAAAGGAGGTAGAAATATAAGAAAAATCTTTGCTAATACATTTATTGTAATTGAGCACTAAATTTACCTCTGAGCTTTCTGGCAGTCAAGGCAAAATAGGAAATACAACAGGATATATAATTTTCTTCTGGTAAAAAGAAGAAAATATCAGTGTGAGGTGCTGTGATTTGCCAAGGTCCACAAAGACAGATGTTCAGGAGAGCAAACTTCCATGTTGCCAAATAATCCTACTAAAAGTATTCAGGTCAGAAACATCTCTGTTTGTGTCTTAGACTGATTTTTTTTCATTTATAGTTGACAAAGTACCAGCTCAGAGTTAGAAATACCAATTCAGGATGTAAACAGCCTCAAAGAGGATGAAAACCTTACGTGTCCCTCTTGGGCCAGAGACTGGGAGAAGAAGAAAAAACATACCATTACCCTAGAAAGGCTTCAGCAGGATGCCTGTTTAAGCAAATCATGAAGTCCTTGAAATGACTTCTGGTTCCATGGAGGATCCATTTTCATTGACGTGGATATATTAGCATAGGCTCAGAAATGCACCTGTGGCCTAAAGAGAATACAAGGCCAATGGAAAGTACTGTTTACTCTGCTGAAGGAGCCTTAGATAAGTGTCCAATATTTTTCTCCTTTGTAAAACTGAGAAGGGAAAGGAAAAGGAATTCCAATAAACAGGCCATGAGTTTAGCAGACATGGAGGTCAGCCTAATTTACCTATACACAATTCTGCTTTTTGACCTATAGTCACACAATTCTGCTTTTTGACCTATAGTTACCTCCTAGGTAGACTCATATCCTGCCCTTGTTCTCAGAAACTATGGCCATTGGCAACTGATCTATGGTTTAAGTGGCTGCTAATGGAAGAGACCACCCCCCTCCTTCACCCAGGCCCTGCCCCCAGGGGCAAGAGCTGCTGAGAGCCCAGGAAAAAAAGGCCAGCTTATACACTTGGCACAGTTGTGGGAAAATTCTATAAAGGACATATTGGGTCAATTGAAAAAAAGGATTATAGCAATGTTAAATGTACTGAAGTTGATAATACACAGTAAATCCCCGGGTTAGGAACATAGGGACAACTCGTACTTGCCCTTTAATGTTATGTAACTTTGCCTTCCCTTTGAAATGAATGAACCAACGCTACTTGAAACAAATTCTTCATCACAATCAGCTTCACTTGCTGCACGTGCAGCTTTTACATCATTACATCATTGAAAAGACTTCAAGCCTTTTCTTGCACTAAAGTAATGCTAAATAAAAACCATATGCACCTGTTTTGACTCACCTACAAGTTCAACTTAAAGATACAGTTAGGAAGGGATCTGGTTTGTAACCTGGGGACTGCCTATACTGCGGTTATGTAAGAAAATATCCTTAGTAAATGCACACTGAAGAACTTAGGGGTAAAGGGCTAGGATGTATATAAAATCAGCAACCAGTTACTGTGGAGTTGATTCCAACTCATGGCGACCCCATGTGTGTCAGAGTAGAACTGTACTCTATAGGGTTTTCAGTGGCTGATTTTTCGGAAGGAGTTCACTAGGTCTTTCTTCCGAGGTGCCTCTGGGTGGACTCGGACCTCCAAACTTTCGGTTAGCAGCCAAGAGTGTTAACATTTGCACCACCCACGGACTCCATGATGTATATACTCATTCTCAAGTGTTTCAGAAAAACTATTTTACACAAATATGTAAATATATTTATGCAAAATTATGTATTTACTTGTATGTGTGTCTGTTGGTGTATGAGAGAGAGAACATGATAAAACAAATGGGCAAAGTGTTAACAATAGGTCAATCTAGGTAAAAAGTAGGTGGGTGTTCACTGTCCAATTTATATTCTTGCAACTTTTCTGCACATTTTTAATTATTTTCAAACAAAGTTTATGTTCTTAGATAAACAACCCTTTGGACGTTAAACTAACCATAAAATAAGACTAACTTCTCTTCCTTTGTTCTTCAACAAACATCCTAAAAGAGTGGTCAGCGCTCTGCCTCATCTCCCTGCCTTCAGCTCATGCCACAACCCAGGAAAACTGTTTTCTGCCTGCAGCTCTCAGCTGCAACCACTCTCTTTGAGGCCACCTCTTAGTGTTCTCTACTTGGCAGCCTCTCAATTGTCCACATCTTCATGACTTCTCTACAGCATCTGACCCTGTTGACCATCCCTTTCAACTTGGAACTCTTCCCAGAGCTTCTGCCTCACTACACTCTGATAATACCATCTTAGTCCTTTTCCTTGGCCCATGCTCCAGTAAATGGAGGCTAGCCCAAGAATTCGTCTCACATGCTTTGGACATGTTATCAGGAGGGATCAGTCCCGGGAGAAGGACATCATGCTTGGTAAAGTAGAGGATCAGTGAAAAAGAGGAAGACCCTCAACAAGGTGGATTGACACAGTGGCTGCAACAATGGGCTCGAGCATAACAACGATCATGAGGATGGCGCAGGACCGAGCAGTGTTTCGTTCTGTTGTACATAGGGTTGCTATGAGTCGGAACTGACTTGACCGCACCTAACAACAACAACATTTCAATAATTAGTCTTGGATTCGCTTCTCTTTTCACTCACTCTCCTTCCTTTTCAGTGCCTGACCCAGTTGCATAAAGATACAGTGGGAACAACTTCCAGAATTGTATCTGTAGTCTGATCTTTTCTCCAGATTCCAGAACTACATGTCCAACTGTTTTCATTTCAGCCTTAATGTGTCTCAACCCATACTCTTCCTCTTCCACCCAATCTAGTCCTGAGTTTATTTAGTAGATCATTCAGATTTATGATGCCAGCATCTCTTCATCCCCTTGCATCATGTCCAAACTTGTTGGTCATTCTCCTCGGCAATAAATCCCAAATATTATCCCTTCTCTGACCCTGGCCATTTCTCTGGCATAGTAGAGCCTTATCATTCTTGCTCTTATAGTTGGAACAGCCTTTAACTGTCCTACCCACCTCCAATCTCTATCCCTTTGTTCTGCCAAGAATTTATCTTTTCTAAAACACTGATCTGCACACCTCACTCTTTTGGGGGCATCTCTTCATGGCCCCCATTACCAATAGAATAAAATTCAGATACCCTAGGTGTTGTGGATTGAATTGTGTCCCCCCAAAATATCTGTCAACTTGGCTAGGCCATGATTCCCAGCATTGTGTGATTGTCTACCATTTTGTCATCTGATGTGATTTCTCTGTGTTGTAAATCCTATCTCTATGATGTTGATGAGATGGAATTATTGGCAGTTATGTTAATGAGGCAGGACCCAGTCTACAAGATTGGGTTGTGTCTTGAGCCAATCTCTTTTGAGATATAAAAGAGAGAAGTGAGCAGAGAGACAGGGGGACATCATACCACCAGGAAAGCAGAGCTAGGAGTGTGCGTCCTTTGGACCTGGGTTCCCTGAGCTGAAAAGCTCCGAGACCAGGGGAAGATTGATGACAAGGAATTTCCTCCAGAGCTGACAGAGAAGAAAAAGTCTTCCCCTGTAGCTGATGCCCTGAATTTGTACTTGTAGCCTACAAGCCTGTGAGAGAATAAATTTCTCATTGTTAAAGCCATCCACTTGTTGTATTTCTGTTAGAGCAGCACTAGATAACTAAAAAAAACCTGTTGCTGTCGAGTCGATTCTGACTCATAGTGAACCTATAGGACAGAGTAGAACTGCCCCATAGAGTTTTTAAGGAGGGCCTGGTGGATTTGAATTGCGGACCTTTTGTTTAGTAGCCGTAGCATTCAAGGTCCTTCATTATTTAAATATACCCTACCATTCTAAGCTTATCTTCAGAACACCACACACTCCGTGCACACTGGCCTGGTCACTGTACTCTGAATTCCTCTGCACTTTCCTAACCCTGAATCCCTGCCTTTCTTTCTGCTTATGATATCCTGCCCTTCCTGTCCTCCAAGGCTCCACTCAGAAGCTACGTGTATTAAGAAGTGTTCTGTGGCCCTTTCAGGCTCAGTTAATATCTCTGTCTGGGTTTCTTTGTCCATTGTACCTTTGGTGTTTCACACTCTCTTCTCTTTAGTGATCCATGTGTCTGCACCACCTAACCCCACCCTCAATGGAATGCCTGCTCCAAACACAGACCCCAAACCTCTTACCTTTGCCACCTTACTGTGGAGGCACTCAGTCAGTGTCTGTATGCTTTGTCAGATGACTGTAGACTCAGAATCTCACTTCTGAGGGGTAAAAACACTTTCTCCAGCCTGTGATATATGCCTCCTTGTTGACTAGGGCATGCCAAGTTTTGTAATCCTATCTGCTTTTTTGTAATCCTATCTGCTTTTCTGGGAGTGGGAGTTTGGGAGAAGACACCATAGGCACAGGCTGGCAGAACCTCAGGCCACACACTGCCTGCTCTGTGAGATAAGGACAAGGGCAAACAGGGAGGGGACACCTGCTGGGGAATGGGAACAGGGCTGGGAAGAATTAGGGGAGAAAGGAACCACCCTTTGAGTGTGAAGACGCACCCCTGGGTAGAAGGCTGCGCCATTGAGTCTTCTGGGAAGCAGTTGCTAAGATGGAGTCAGGAGTGTAAGAGGTTTGTTGGGAGGTAATATCTGTGAAAGATAAAAGGGAAAGGAAGCAGTATTGGGTAGAGAGAGTCTCAAAGGTGATACATATCTGACAAAGTCTCAGCCAACCCAGTGGGGATCTCTGGAACAGACTAACCACTAGGGGAGTCCCACATTAGCACAGACACACTGGCAGATACGTCCAGGCCCTTGTACTCCACCATGCTCGGTCACTGGCTGGGGACTCTCCAGGAAGAGTGTGGCCTCAGAGCTGAGGTGAACTCTAAAGCTGGAGGCTGTCAGCTCACTGCAGTCCTTGAGGGCAGAGCCAAGCTGTATGCTTCTGTGGCTGCTACACAAGCATTGGGGGAAGCAGCCATGTTGGTTGGTCTCAAAGAGATATGGAGACATTATTGTCTGCTTCTCCATTTGAGCTCTAAGTCCAATGTTCTCCAGGGTCACAAGTTTTCTGAACTTGGTGCTTCAGTTACTTTATTGAGAAATTGTGGAGGCGATCGAAGGGTTCCCTAACCACCAAGCTGATGGCATGGTGTCATGGTTTGAATTATGTCCCTCAAAAAATGTGTGGATCAATTTGGCTGGGCCGTGATTACCAGAACTGTGTGGTTGGCCTCCATTTTGTGATTGTAATTTTATGTTACAGAGGGTTAGGGTGGGATTGTAATACCACCCTTACCCAGGTCACATCCCTGATCGAATGTAAAGGGCGTTTCCCTAGGGTGTGGCCTGCACCACCTTTTACCTTACAAGAAATAAAAGGAAAGGGAAGCAAGCAGAGAATTGTGCACCTCATACCATCAATAAAGCAGTGCCGGGAGCAGAGCGCATCCTTTGGACCCGGGCCCTGCGCAGAGAAGCTCCTAGTCTGGAGAACACCGAAGAGAAGGCCGACAGAGAGAGAAAGCCTTCCCCTGGAGCTGATGCCCTGAATTTGGACTTTTAGCCTACTTTACTGTGAAGAAATAAACTTCTCTTTGTTAAAGCCATCCACTTGTGGTATTTCTGTTGTAGCAGCACTAGATGACTAAGACACACGGGTAGACAGGAAAGAGAAGTTTTCAAATTGTGTGTGAGCTCTCTGTGAAGTGTAGACCAAGCCCCTGGCCCACCCTCAGGCTCCTGCCTCTAGCATTGTCTGCTCCTCCCTATTAGACCTGTTGGGAAATGTTTCACTGTACTGACAAGGCCTTGCCCCTCTGCTAGCTAAGCTTAGTCCCTCCACCTGCCTGCTGCCTCTGAGCTGCTGCAAACAGGCCACCCCTCCCCATCTTTCCTGTGCTGGCAATCACTGAATCCGTGATGCTATTGTCCCCCTTAAGAAAGAAAGAAATGGGAGTCTTGAGCAGACACATCCCTACAAACAGGACCCTCCCGTCACCACTCACCCTCCCCTCACCCTTCCCATTCTTCCCCCAATCCCAGACTGGTGAGAAACTGCTGGGAAACAACGTCCACAATTAAGTCTGAGGTCACATTTAGTTCAGCACCATTGGCTGCTTAATTGGCTGATTCTATTGCTGCTCCCCTCATCTGCCAACACAGCCTCTAACAAGCTGCTTGCAGGGCAATTAATCCTCAGGTTCCTGAGACCCGGCTGATTTAAGGATCTACTCCCGTCCCGGGCACTGGTTTATTTGTGAGCCGGATTGGGTTGGGGGGAGTGGAGTAGGCTGTCATCCAGAGGTCCTGGGTGGAACTCAGAGGACCGCACCACCCTAAGACGGAAGCTCCAGGATCCAGGAAGGAAGCCTGAGTCTTTCTACAGAGCCTGGAAAAGGCAGGTCTGACTGTCCCTAGAGTCCCTCAAGGGTCTTTTGGGGCCCCTCCATGCAGGCTGGGCAAAGGGAGTGGAGAGACAGTTAAGTTTAGTGGTTAGAGAATGCACAGAGCCAGGCAGGCCTTGGTTGTTTTGAAACGTGGCTCTGTCCCTAACTAGCTGGATGACCTTGCAAAAGTTGCTAATTTTTCCTGGGCTTTGGTTTCCTCTCCTGTAAAAATGGGATAACAACAACAAAAACAACTATTATTATAATACCACCTACAAATAAGGGTTATAGAATGTGGTATATGTAAAGTGCTAAGCATAGTGCCTGGTGCCTATTACTGAGGCAATAAGGAGATTGGAGAAGCAAATAAAAACCATGGGTGGCAGATATTTTCAGTCCTCACTTGGAAGAAGGAATGGTGGTGATGGGGAGATGGTGTGTCCCTCAGTGAGGATGGGAGACAGCTATGAAGTCAGCCAAGTTTGGGCAGAGCTGAAACTTGGATTTTTATGAGGCCAATGACTCTCATGTGGGAAGGCATCTGTGAGTGCCTCAGCATAGGGTGTGCCCTCCTCCCAAGCCTATTCACTGACCGTTTGTGGCCTTTAAAAGGAAGGTATGTAGACAGGTACAATCATTGCCATTATTAGTATCCGAATTTGAGCTGCAACTTACAAGGACATCCAAATACAATATTGCATTTGATCTTCAGAACAACCCTGTAAGATTGGTTGAGAAGCCATTTCTGTAACTCTTGCGATTCCAGATGAGAAAACTGAGGCTCAGAGAGGTTGTTTCTTTCCTAGGTTGGGCACAGACCAGGGGCACAGGGGGGTCTGAGTCTAGTTTTTCTGTGTTTGAGTCCAGCACTGCATTATATCACTAACAGTGTTATATTACTACAATGTTATGTCATTAACATTGCCAAGGGGATGGTTGCTTATGACCTTTCTAAGCGTGGCTGAAAGAAGTTTCCAAATGCTTCACTTAACTCTCCTTTAAACATGCAGGTCACTTGGTCCAAGCTAGTAAATGGAAATGTTCTCCACCCTCTGCCCCAGTCCCCTACTTTCTACCAAGACTTACAGGCCAAAAGTGAGACTAGTAGCTCGGACTTGAAAACATTTCCATCCATTTCAATTACCAAACCTAAAGCCTCTGGGTTACTTTCGCATGATGGCATGAAGGAGCTGCACATCTCTATAGCTATTCTCCTTGCTCTCATCTAGCAGCTGAGTTGGAGGTTATCTGTTCTACCAGCTACGATCAGGAGAAAGGCAAATTCTAAAAGGAAATGCCTTCTTTGTTTGAATTTGGGGGTAAAAGTTCTTTAAAAGACAGAAAAGATAACCTTTTCCTTTTTGTTTGTGTATTCTGCTGAGGAGACCAAAAACCTAGGAAGTCATTATCAATTTCTGTCTAACCTCCACCCTACCAGAGTTAGGATGAATCCAAATTAGATGTGGGTGGTGGGTGGAAATGCTGGTTGAATGCTCTGGTGAAGGTGGTTTCAGATCTGCTTGCTGGGAGGGATGCGTGGCCCCTCTACCTCACTCCTCCTCCCCACCCTGCTTCACTTTGTTTACTGGATTTAGCCAGGGCTGCTACACTTATGGAAACCCTGGTGGCGTAGTGGCTAAGAGCTATGGCTGGCTGGCAGTTCAAATCCACCAGCTGCTCCTTGGAAACCCTATGGGACAGTTCTCCTCTACTCTGCCCTGTAGGGTGGCTAAAATCAGAATTGACTCGACGGCAACGGGTTTGGTTTTTGGTTTTGGCTTATGCTTATCTCACTCCTATTCATCAGGCAAACAGGCTTGGGATCTTGAGTTGTCAACTTGGGCAGTAGGGTTGAGATGATATCCTTTCAACAGGTTTCAAAAACCATTGTCTTGGAGGAGGGATGAATAGGTGGAACACAGGGCATTTTTAGGGCAGTGAAACTGTTCTGTATGAGACTAATGGTGGACACGTGACATTATGCATTTGTCAAAACCCATAGAACTGTACAACACAGAGTGAACCCTGATGTAAACTGTGGACTGCAGTTAATAATAATATATCAATATTGGTTCATCAATTGTAACAAATGTACCACATTAATGCAATATATTAATAACAGAAGAAACTGCAGAGAGAAGGGGGTCTATGGGAGCCCTCTGTACTTTTCTGTACATTTTTCTGTAAATCTAAAACTGTTCCCCAAAATAAAATCTATTTAAAAAATTGTCTTGATTTAAAAAAAGTTGATTTGAGAAAATTATTTAAAATGCTTGAGAAAGCGAGAGAACAAGAATAGAGCTGTTTGAAATGTCTGGGTGTCTAAGGAATGTGCCTTTTCTGGGTGGTGGTGTGCCAACTGGGAGGATTCAGCTGCTTTCAATATCTCTTAAGGAGTATGGGGTGGGGGTGGAAAGGGCATGGAGATGGAGTCCATGAGGTTATCACAGATCATCCCAAATTATCATTTTCTTTCAACTTCCTCTTCAGAAATGTTACCAGGGTTGGTTAGGAGCTGAACTGACTGATTTGGAGTTCCACTTCTTACCCCATCCTCTCAGGCAGGCTTGTTAATGAGCAGGGGATGGCTAAAAGGCAGGCAGGATGTGAGAAGAAAAAGGAGGAGTCCTGATAACCCACAAACTAGATAATTGGCCTGTGATTCATCAAGGCCAATATTTCAGTACCGTTTCTTTTAGAGGGAACACAGGGAAGATCTGGCATCTAAAACGTCTGAAGCCTTAATGAAGAAGAAATCTGTTCATCAGAGTGTTGAGGAGTGTGGGATATCATAAGCACCCAGTTAAGGAAGCCCTTGCAAGGTTATTCACTCCGAGAAAGTATTAAGAAGAGTAAAGAATATGTTCATTTACGATCAAAACAGCAACAACAACAAAACCTCACCAGTTTAGTAGACATTTATTGGTTGGCTCTCCAGTATCTATCCATTCTCCCCTTACCCCTTCCTAACAAGATCCCCAGTGTCCTGTGGGAAATCACCCTTTCTCTCATACTCAGCTGTGCTTTTCTTGTTGACTCCGCCCCCAGAGCCAGGTAGGGAGCACGTGGTCTATCCTAAACCAGTCAGTGCATTGCATTCTTCCTGACCTTCTTGATTGGCTCCCATTTGGGAACATCACCAGGTTGGTCCAAAAGAGCCAACAAGACTCAGTTTTGGGTACCGCTGGCGGCCATCTTGCCGTCAGGAGAGAGCCCCATGTGGGTGGAGCCTGATGAGGAAATGAAGCTGAGAAATGGAGAGGAAAAAAAACGGCCCAGTTGCATCGTTCAGCCATTAGATCAGGCCTCCTTGGAAGCCAGCCCTACTTCTAGACTTTGCAGTTAAACAAAGCTGATAAAATACGTTGATGATTTGAGCAGTTTAGATTGGCTTTTCTGTTACTTGCAACTGAAATAACTCAAAACCAATGACCAAATGGGGCACAAAGTCAGCCTCATTGTTGGAAGAAGACGTAAGGGGAGGGGCACCCAGTCAAAACCCCAAATACAGAGCAGCTGGTGTAGCCACAGCCTTAGGCCCTGTCCTTTCCTCTCACAGAGCTTGATGCGTGGAGGCAAAGTCCAGGCTAAACCCTGGATCAACTTTAGAAAAACTGTTCCCCAGGCCATTGCCTGCACCCCTAAGCTGGACAAACATTAACCAATACTTGCCCTTGGTGGCAGGGAGTGGGGTGAGAGGGCACTGGGTCCCAGTGCAAACATCTGCACACCTACAGGACAACCTCTGACTTGCAAACCAGAGACATCGCCTGTGCCTGATCATGAAAGATGTGCCTCTCTCTCCTCTTTTCTGACCAGAACTTCCAACTGGTTCATTCTGGTTCAACTCCCTGCTGAGAATTTGCATCAGAATCTACATGTGTATGTATACATAAGAATCACCTGGTGATCTTGTTAAAATATAGATTCTGATTCAGTGTATCTGGGGGTAGAAATGCAAATTCTCAGCAGGGGTTTGAATCAGAATGAAATGGTTCAAAACCATGGTTCTGACAAGTCTCCAATGAAGTCAAGCATTAGCTCCCCCTTGATAAAATCATTCTCATTGCAGACCATGCATGACCCTCTGTTCCAGCTGTGCTTGACTGAGGTAGGCCATGAACTTTTTAGAGGGAAATGCCAACATAACTTGTCTGGTAGAAGCCTGTTCCTGGCTTGTAAGTGACCTGAGACAGGATGAGCCCTTTTACCACAGCAGAGGACCTGACTCGGGAGACACTGGCTGAGTGGTGAATGAACAAATGAACTCCTTGGAACTTTGCCATAGCAATTGCCTCACTCATTCTCTCACTTTGGAGGGGCCCTAAAGAATGGATACACAGATTGGGGTGGAGGGAAGCCACAAGTAGACTTCCCCAGGGGCACTGCTGCTGATCAACTGTGCGACCTTGGGCAAGTGACCTAAAGACCCTGAGCTCAAGGTCTTCATCAGAAAAAGGATTGCTGATATCTGGTTCAGTGGTAGAATTTTCACCTTTCTTGCAGGAGACCTGGGCTTGATTCCCAGCCAGTGTACCTTATGCATGTCCACTACCCATCTGTTGGTGGAGACTTGCATGTTGCTTGATGCTGAACAGGTTTCAGGAGCTTCCAGACTAAGATGAACTAGGAAGAAAGGCCTGGCGATCTATTTCTGAAAACCAGTCAATGAAAACCCTATGGATCACCATGGCCTGATCTGCAGCCGATTATGGGGATGGCGCAAGACCAGGCAGTGTTTTGTTCCATTGTGTGTGGGGTCACCGTGAGTCAGGGATGACTTGATGGCAGCTAACAACAATAATAGTATCTACCTTATAAGGTTGCTGTGAGTGTTAAATAAGATAATATGTGAATAGTGAAGCATATAGTAGGTGCTCAATAAATGTAATTCCTCCTACCATCCCTGCCCTGCCCACCCCAGCCCTGGCCAAGGATGCGCAGTGCTCGGGCAGTGGACACATCTGCTCAAAGGTACACTGGCACCCCCTTTTGGCTCTCAGGGGTCTCTGCCGTAAGGGAGACCCTGTAACTGGGGCACCCCCACACTTGAGCACTGTATGAGTTTACTATGGGTGCTGTAACAAATTACCACAAACTTAGTTGCTAAAACCAAAACCAAACCCATTGCCATCGAGTCGATTCCAACAGCGACCCTATAGCACAGAGTAGAACTACCCCATGGGGTTTCCAAGGAGTGCCTGGTGGATTTGAACTGCCAACCTTTCAGTTAGCAGCCAAACTCTTAACCACTACACCACCAGGTTTTCCACTTAGTCACTATGTCTTAGTTATCTAGTGCTGCTATAACAGAAATACCCTAAGTAGATGGCTTTAACAAAGAGAAGTTTATTCTCTCACAGTCCAGTAGGCTAGAAGTCTGAATTCAGGGCACTGGCTCCAGGGGAAGTCTTTCTCTCTCTGTTGGCTCTGGAGGAAGGTCCTTGTCATTAGTCTTCCATTGGTCTGGGAGCATCTCAGAGCAGGAACCTCAGGCCAAATGACGCGCTCTGCTCTTGATGCTGCTTTCTTGGTGATATGAGGTCCCCTTGTCTCTCTGCTTGCTTCTCTTATATCTCAAAAGAGATTGGCTTAAGACACTATCTAATCTTGTAGATTTCATCAATATAACTGCCTCTAATCCATTTTATTACATCATAGTGATAGGATTTACAACACATAGGGAAATCACATCAGATTATAAAATGGTAGACAATCATACAATACTGGGAATCATGGCCTAGCCAAATTGATACACACATTTTGGGGGGGATATAATTCAATCCATGACACGCTAAAACAACACACATTTATTCTTTTATAGTTCTGGAGGTTGGAGGTCTGAAATCAGTTTCACTGAGCTAAAGTCAAGATGTCAGCAGGGCTGGTTCCTTCTGAAATCTCTGAGGGGAGAATCTGTTTCCCTTTTCAGCTCCTAGTGGCCACCTGGATTCCTTAGCCTGTGGCCCTTTTCCTCCATCTTCAAAGCACATCACCCGCAGGTCAGCTTCCCTCATCATCACACCACCTTCTTCTCCTCTTCTGTAGTCAAATCTCCCTCTGCTTCCCGCTTATAAGGGCACTGGTGATTACATTTGGGTCCCACTCAGATAATCAGACTTCAACTTCCAGAGCACAATGGCTGAGTGCTCTGCTGCTAACTGAAAGGCTGGTAGTTTGAATCCACCCAGCAGCTCTGCAGGAGAAAAAGACCTGACAATGTGCTCCTGTAAACATTATAGCCTATGAAACACCACGGGGCAGTTCCATTCTGTCACATGGGGTCCGTCTGAGTGGAAAATCGACTCGATGGAACCTAACAACAACAACAACAACAGATAATCCAGGATAATCTCCCTATCTAAAGATCCTTAACTTAATCACATCTGCAAAGTCCCTTTTGCCATATAAGGTAACATTCACAAGTTTCAGGAATTAGGACCTGGGTATCTGTGGGGACCATTTTCCAGCCTACCACAGGAACCAAGTCATAAGGAATCCCTACCACTCAGGCTGCATTTAGGGGCCTGTTTTCTCTGACTTGGCGATAGCTATATAGCCACGGGAGACAAAACGCTTCTCCTCAGAGGGCTCCATGCTGCCCTGTTAGTTGTGTTTTCTTTGCTGGTGAACTCATTCTGCTAACCATCTTCATTTGTCAAAGGCAGCGGGCAATAAAAGTCCTGGCCACATTCATCTTGCCCTCCCCACTAGAATTTGGATCCATGAATGCCTCTGCTTCTGGCCCTGGGACACCCCACAGCCCCACATGAAGCCCGTGAGGATGCCCAGTTGTTGGACCTGGTCCTGTTCCCGCTGTCAGTCTATTGATTCCCAGGAGGCATGTCAGAGTGCCCTCCAAGGCTTCAAAATGTTGCCTTCCTCATTAGATGGGGCCAGCTGTCGTTAGAACCTGTGGTAGGTGTCCCAGCTCCAGGAAAGTCTTTCTCACACAGGCCTGGGCTGGGCTTCACAGAGGAAGGCCGTTTATGTCAGTGAAAACAAAGTGAAACCACAGGGCCTCGCTCTGTGGAGCTTAGTTCTGCCAAATCCTTCAGGCCACACGCTCTGCCCTAACTCCGCTCCTCACTGTGTCAGGACATTTTTGTGGGACTTAGCAAGAGTAGCACAGCTGGCTTCCAGGGGGTACGAGAAATGGTTTCAGAGGACTGTATCTGTCTAGAGGATGGGGGAGAAGAAAGGGAGAGAAAATTCTCCTCACACCGTGAAAGTGGGAGATGGTTCCTGTCAGGATCAGGATTAAATTGAGATGTTGCACTGGCTGTTATTTATGAATAACTATTTGGGCTAAAATATTAATTTTTAATAGCAAGAAGGATGTACTTTTTATAACCACACTCAAACAGAGCTAGGAAAGAATCACCTCAGATGCTATGAAATGGAATTTTTATGTATTTTTCATGGATGATTATAAATCTCTGTGTATCCAATGTCCTCGTGTGAGCACAAATGAATGCACTTTACTAATTCAGACTAATTGGGTGGGAGGCCTTAGTGAGATGTCTGAATTACTATTTTTAAAAAGAAATACATTTTTATTATTTTCGAGAACTTTGAGTAATGAAGCTAAGAGGATGTTACCTAGGAGACATATTTATGGATTTATTCTTGAGGTAGAAATGGCTCCAGTTGAGAACTCAGTTACTGGGAGAGCAACTCTGGAAAATTTAAAGCGTGTTCTTCTTAAAGGTTACAGTAACATCTGACTGGACAGCTCGTACTTGCCCTTTAATGTTATGTAAATTGGCCCTCACTTTGAAACGACTGAACCACCCCTAGTCAAAACAAATTCTTCATCACGATCACCTTCACTTGCTGCACGTGCAGCTTTTAAATCATTGAAAAGACTTCGAGCCTTTTCTGACACTAAAGTAAGGCTAAATAAGAACGATACGTACCTGTTGTGACTGACCTACAAATTCGACTTAAAGACACTTAGGAACAGAACTCACTGTAACCCAGGGACTGCCTGGGTATGTTTTTGTGCATCTGAGTACAGTGTAAGTGAATATGGATCCTGTTACGGTGTTTGGTGTGTTTGTTTTTCCTTTTCCATATTTCTTAAAGTTCTTTTGCAATGAACAGTTCCCAGTTTTCTCTGTAAGCTCCAAAGTTGTTGTTAGTTGCCACTGGGCTGATTCTGATGTAGAGTGGATCTGCTCCCTAGGGTTTTCAAGGCTGTGACTTTTCAGATGCAGATCACTAGGCCTGTCTTCCGAGGCACCTCTGAGTGGATCCAAACTGCCAACCTTTTGTCTAGTAGTTGAGCACTTAACCGTTTGTGTCACCCAGGGACTCCTGAAGGTGTGTTGTTACCACAGGTGGGGTTGTGTGGGAGTGTATTGATTCACAGAAAACGTTAACTCATGTCATGTTCTGGACATCAGGGCTGCAGGTTTAGGCACTGGCCACAGTGTATGCATGCACCATACTGTGTAATTCAGTACCACAGAACAACCACAGCACAGCAAAGTGGAAAGGACCTTGTGGTCATCTGGTCAACCACTATCTCTCTACCCATGAGGGCCAGAGGGGTGAGGTGGCTTACCCAGCAGAAGCCTACTAAGTGGGTGGAGAACAAGGATAGGGAAATGGGTTTCCTGCACCCAGTCAATTCTCTTTCCTCTTCTACTGCTACCGCTTAGGCATCCACAGCTACATCAGGTAAGGGGAGAATGAAAGAGGGTGAGGGAGAAAAACAGAAGAGGCACAGGTACTGAGAAAGCAAAAAAGAACCGTCTGACTCGTATTTCTAATTGGATTTGGAGCATGATACTGTCTATGCTCGCTCTTCCCTGCTGAGAAGCAGGCCCTGGGTGCCTGGAGCTAATGCAGCAGTAACAGCAGCAGCTGTTATTCAGTGCTTGCTCAGTGCCAGACACTCTACTAAGCACTTTACGTGGATTAGCTCACTTAGTCCTCTATGACAGTCCCACAAAGTAGGTACTATTATTAACCCCATTGCATCTGTGAGGAAATTGAGGCAAGGAGAAATTGAATAATTCACCCAAGGTCACAGTTAGTGGCTGAACCAAGACTCAAGCCATCTAACTTCAGAGCCCTCTTCCACCTGATGCCGTTCTGCCCTAGTAATTTTGTTCTATTCAGAACCTCCCAATAGGTGGCACAAAATATTGGCCCTTCAGTCACTGGATGTTCAGGCAAGGCTAGAGTGGCTGGAGCCATGTGGTTGATTGTAAACAACTTCATCTGTTATCCTAGTGTGTCTTATATATTATTATCATTTTCCCTATGTGCCATGATGTGAGAAAGGTTGGGAAGCCTTGCTCTATTCTGTAATAGAGTGTTGGCAGATGATTAAATCAGTGTCTATATTGTTTGTGCTGTCTGGTTAGCGCAGGATAAACTATGGCCAAGGATGGATTACTCAATAAGCAAGGTACACATGGGCGTACTTATGCTTGTTTACTAATCTGTAGTGCACAATTTCAGCTGTTTTTCACCAATCAAAGATGTGGTGAAACCCATGTGAAACTGTGCACTACAGATTAGTAAGTAAACACAATTAAGCCTTTGCATACCTTGCTTACCGTAAACCTATGCATACATACCTTGCTTACTGGTTAATCCACCCTATGGCCACAGGCTTAGCCCCGAAGCCAGTGGTTTAGCCTCCTAGACTCCTCTCGATCCTCTGAGGGCCATCTTATAAACACATAGAAGAGAGGGCAAGAGTGTGTCCGGATCTGTGTAAACTCATCACCTACCAAAAAGGCTATCAGAGTTCATGCCTTCAGCATCTTCATCTGCATTTATGAAGGATCAGGCCCAAACAAATCGCCGTTGAGTTGATTCCAACTCAGCGACCCCATGTGTGTCAGAGGAGAACTGTGCTCCGTAGTGTTTTCAATGGCTGATTTTTCAAAAGTAGATCACCAGATCTTTCTTCCAAAGTGCCTCCGGGTAGACTTGAACCACCAACCTTTCAAGTTAGCAGCTGAGTGCTTTAAGCATTTGTATCACCCAGGGACTCCATATGAAGAACAGGACTGTCCAATCCAAGGAGGAAAAAGTATCAAAGCTCAGGGTCACAGAGCATCCTTTATTTCCCTGTTTTCCTGGGTGACGTCCCCCCCCCCCGCCTTTTTTGAACTTCTTTACCCATCATACAGGGGCACCTGAATTTTGTACTGGTGTTGCACTAATATGTTCTTTGAAGAAGAACTACCTGTTCTGGAGATGCCAGTGTTAGAAGATTCAGCAGTTATGAACTTATGAGATGACATGTGTGTTTAGTGGGATGGCAAATTATACCATAGAAAAAAAATTTTACGATTCAGAGTCAACTATTTTCCCATATAAGTTTACTGCCTCAGGAAAACTGTGGTTAAAATTGTAAATTACCAGGAAACTTCAAATTTACCCTAGAGAGCCAAAATAAAAATACAAGAAGAAAGAAGCATTGTTGAAATCATCCCAAATTAGAAACAATGATTATTCAATTAAAAATAAGTGTAGTAACACTTGCTGTGTATATGGTGTCTTCTAGCAGTTTTTAGCTGCAAGGCTCAAAGGGAAATCTAGTAATCCTAGACTTCAATCTCCTTACCTCTATGATGGGCATGCTACCCTACCAGCAGCTAACCCTTTTTCAACAAATCTCCAAAGAAGTAGCTTCCTTTCCCTCTCTCATGTGAATCTGCTCCAGTTTTTTGTGAACTTCATGGTCAGAAGTTCCTTTTCATGTCTACCCTGAATCTACTTGTTATGATTTAAACCCACAACCTCTTGCCCTGTCCTAGGGAAAGTGGCAGACATAGTTAACCCTTCACATTCTTAGAGAGTATAACTAGGTCAGCCCCTGACCTGCCCCTGAGAAGACAGGGCTTCTCAGAGGGAGTTATCTCTGGGCTCTTTCCAAACCCACATCATAGCGGAGCTCCAGGTTCTACACCCCATTACAATGTGACAAGGGGGGTCTCCGTAGGTTCTAACAGTCTCCATGATTCACAGGTCCTTCTGTAGAGTTAAGGGTTGGCCAGTGCCTAGCTTTGTGGGAGGATCAACTTGTGGTTTCTTCATTCCATAAATACCCAGGGAGTGCAGGGTCTGCAGGAAGGAGTAGAAGAAGCATCGCTCGGAAAGGACAAGACTAATCTGGACACCACTGTGGGCAAGCCTGGGACCTTGTGCACTTCAGTTGAGCCCTCTGAACCTATCAGTGTCTTCATTTGTGTAAAGGAAAATGGCACCTACCTCACACCAATCTCGCAGGATTAAGATCAGATGAGATGAAGATGTCATTGAAAAGCTTACTGTTCTCTCAACTCAGTCCAGGTTAAGCTGGCCTCCCTTAGTTCGGAGCGCGGTGACTGAGTCCAGCTGGGTGAGAAGATGGCATTAAGTCTAGGATACAGCAGCCCAGTCATTGAACTACATCCTACTGAATTAAAGATTGCTAACAACTTTTTGTGATGCTTCACATATGGGGTCACCATGAGTCAGAACTGACTTTATGGCAGCAGGCTTGGATGTTTGGTTTTCCTTTTATTCATGCAGTCGGCCTCAATGTGTGTGAAAAGTCTTATGCATAGAAGGGGTAACAAAATCCACTGCACAAGACCTGAAACTCCCCCATTATAGTCAATCCTTTGGACCAAGGTCTAGTCAACAGAAGACCCCCATCAAAATATAAATATTTTACTTGGGTGGGGTAACTCGTTAACAGCTGTTCCTACATTGTCACAGATACGTTAGTTAATTTCCTAGCAGATAGCTAGGTCCTGGAGAGGATGGTAACAATCTCACTCACCTTAAACAACACTTACCATCCAGTGTTGTTAGTCTCCCAGATCTACCATTTGCAAACTGTATGACCTTGGGTAACTTGCTTAACCCCTCTAAGACTTAGGTTTCTCTTCTGAAGGAAAAAAAAAAAGAGATAGGCATACACTCAACAAGTTCTGAGGATTAAAAATAGGATGTGGGTGTTTGTGCTTTGTAAACAAGGAAGGGAAATGCAAATGTTGGTTGTTGTCATTACTATGATCTCCATCTGGTTTCCCAGGATCTGGGCCAGTGAGGAAAGAAGTGTAAATCATAAGCTAGTTACTTTGCTAGGAACACCGGGTATGTTGGGGTGTGGGGTGTGTGGAGAAGGGGAGTCTGTGCAGGGCGCCAGACACCAAAATTGACATAATCTAGCAGCTTTTATTTTTAGAGCCCCTACTGGGTGTCAAGCAGTGTGCTAACCACCTACTTAACATTATCTTGAGTGCTCATAAAAAAACCCGTTGCCATTGAGTCGATTCTGACTCAGGGATCCTATAGGACAGAGGAGAACTGGCTGGTGGATTCTAACTGCTGATCCTTTGGTTAAGAGCCGAGCTCTTCACCATTATGCCATAAGCACTCATAACAACTCTAATATTATTAGTATTTCTATTTTTGTTTTTTTTTGGATGAGGAAATGGAGCTTAGAGAAGGTAAGTAAAGGTCCAGGGTTACACAGCTTGTTCGGGGTAGAGCTAAGACTCAGACTCAGGTTGGGTGACTCCGGGGCCCATGCTTTTTGCGCTCACTCCCCCATAAGTCTCTTTTCAGATTCTCACACTCCAAAACCTTCAGGGAAGTCCTGGTTTAAACAAGAGGCAGGCAGACCCCAGCACGGCTCCAACTCAACTAACAAGCTGGTCCTACAATCAAACTGGATCCCCGGCTGTTCACTGGGCGGGCCTAGAGATCCCAAGTAAGAAGTGACCACCCTGTATTTGATCTCACCCCAAAACGCCTGTTCCTCATTTCGGGCATTAGTGGTTGTAACAGAAGTACTAATATTTCAACAACAGTGCTGATTAGTTACAGAAGGAGCCAAGTGGTGGCTCATCTCCGTCTAAAAGTGCTCCGGGCCCTTTCGGACACCCTAGCTGAAGCAGCCCCATTTCAATACCGTGCATATTCCCTGCCTGGCACCAGGCTGGTGGCAGCCCAGCTGTTGTGACTCAAAACCTTCAAACTCAGAAGAGGAGAAGAAAGTGGAAGAAAAGTAGTAGCAAGGGGACAAGCAGGTGGGGGTGGTATAATTCCTCCAAGAGGGAATTAACCCATTCCACACAGGAGCTGATTCCAGCTCACTTCCTTTCCTGCAGAGAAGGTGTCAGCAGGGAGGGTGTGGGGGTGGGCCCGGAAGGGGACAAAGCAAGCATCGTGGGAGTCCAAACACCTATTTTTAAATGCTGAGGTCTCAGTCCAGCCTTGATTTGATGTCACTTGCTTGTTGACGCTCGGCCACTGGGTGTGTGTGACTTGGGCAGAAGAATGAGGGGGTGATTTGTTTCAATCACATAATCCTTCATCCACAGGAAATGGAGGGACTGTTGGTTTCCTCTTGAGGCCTCCTGAGCCAGAAGGCCAACTTTGTGGGTGTGCAGATTCACACCCCGGGTGTCTACCATACTGGGAGCTGGGGCAGATGGGAAGGAAAACATCCTGTCAATCAGGCTGGGGTCCCTCCTGCTCCCAGGGAGGGTTGGGGAAGAGCCTGCCCCAGGCTATTTGGGCGGGCTGGGCAGGCAGAGGCCTGGGCCAGAGGAGGGAGGGGTGTTTCTGTGTGGCAGAAGCCAGAACAAATGTGGGAGACGTGGATGAGGTTTAATTTAGCAAGGGAAGTGTCATAACTGTCTCTTCAGCGACCACAAGGTACAAACTCTGGGGAGGATGACTGTCTGCAGACCCTTATTTAAAGATCTGGATATACCCATCAGTACTAATAATGCAAATGGAATCTTTTTTTTTTTTTTGGTGCTGAAATTCTAGGCCTACAAATGTACTGTCAGTTTTCTGAATACACTATATTATGAACTTGTTTTCTGAAGCTACACAAACTCAAGATTACAAAAACAAAAGAAAACAATGTTCTGCCTCTATTTTCCCAGCTTCTAAGCTCCCATTCTATTCTTCTAAACTTTGGATCATGCCCAGGCATGTTTGTATACATTTTCCCTGTATAGGGAAAGAGCTCAATCAATCAACAGTCTTTTTTTTTTTTTTAATTGTGCTTTAAGCGAAAGTTTAAAATCCGAGTAAGTTTCTCATAAAAAATTTATACACACATTGTTATATGACCCTAGTTGCTCTCTCTCCCTTTCCACCCCTGATTTCCCATGTCCATTCAACCAGCTCCTGACCGTCTCTGCCTTCTCATCTCACCTCTGGACAGGAGCTGCTCATTTAGTCTCATGTATGTACTTGAACTAAGAAGCACACTCTTCACGAGTATCATTTTATGTCCCATAGTCCAGTCTAATCTTTGTCTGAAGAGTTGGCCTTGGGAATGGTTTTAGTTTTGGGCTAACAGAGCCCGGGGGCCATGTCTTCCAGGGTCCCTCCAGTCTCAGTCAAACCATTAAGTCTGGTCTTTTTACTAGAATTTGAGTTCTGCACCCCACTTTTCTCCTGCTCTGTCAGGGACTCTCTGTTGTGTTCCCTGTCAGGGTGGTCACTGGTGGTAGCCGGGCACCATCTAGTTCTTCTGATCTCAGGCTGACAGAGTCTCTGGTTTATGTGGCCCTTTCTGTCTCTTGGGCTAATAGTTTCCTTGTGTCTTTGATATTCTTCGTTCTGCTTTCCTCCAGGTGGTTGGGACCAACTGATACATCTTACATGGCCACTCACTAGCTTTTAGGACCCCAGATGCCACTCACCAAAGTGGGATGCAGAACATTTTCTTAATAAACTTTTAATCAACAGTCTTTATTGATCTAATAGGCACCACCATGGGGTGGCCAGCAGGGTGCCTGCATTAAAACCAGAGGGTCCCAGTTCTTCAAGTGAAAAGATAAGAACAAACTACAAAAGGTAAATGCAGAGAGTACTATGAAGGCACCGCTTGGACGAGGAGAAGTCTGGGAAGACCTGAGTTTCCATCTCTGACCCCAGGATTGCTTTCTGTTTGTCCTTCTTAGCGACGTCCCACATTTAACCCCATTTGTGTTCTTCTATTTTATATCATTCCTCCTTAGAAGCACAGATGGCAAGATTTCAGCTCATTTACTTTGAACATGTTATCAGGAAAGACTAATCTCTAAAATAAGGACATCATACTTGGAAAAGTAGAAGGTCTGGGAAAATGAGGGAAACCCTCAATGAGATGGATTGACACAATAGCCAAAACAATAGACTCAAGCATAAAACAATCATGAAGATGGTGCAGGACCGGGCAATGTTTCATTCTGTTGTACATGAGGTCTCCATGAGTTGGAGCCGACTGGATGACAACTAACAACAAAAACAACAACATTTTGTGTCATTAATACTAATTACTAACATTTATTGAATGTTTGCCTTGTGTTAGGCACTGTGATAAGATGATTTACTTACATTTTCTCTTTAAATCCTCAAAGAGACCCTCTTGTTAGGCAGGTTTTCCTTTTCCATTTTTCAGACGAGGAAACAGAGGCATTGATTGGTTTGAAGTCATGTGGGTCAGAACGAGTAAGGTCTGAGTTTGAGCTTCCATGGCCACCTTTCCTCCAGAGATTTCTACTTTTTACTACACAAATGCCTCTCTATAGCAGCCTGTGAAATGGGTCTTGTTCACCCTGTTAGCCAATAGGGGAACTGAGGCTGAGAGAATCTAAGGGATTGATTGCCCAAAGTTTTATCGCTAGGAAATGGCAAAGCTAAAAGTGGAATTTGGGTCTTTTGACTCCAAATGCAGTGCTCTTCCTATGACCCTTGTAGTAGCCCTCAGTTACTGGCAAATTAATACAAGCGAGAAAGCTGAGTTCATAGTTTCTTGAGGGCCCCCTGCCTTGGCCTGTCATTACTCAATCCCTGAACTCAGATGCTTGGTCCTTCTTTGTCCCTTGGACTGAGGAAGCAAAGTCACATGGCCTTCCAAGAGCAACTGTCATCAAAAACCACTTTCCACTGCATTTTAATCACAATCGTCCTCACCTTTGTTTGGATACATTATTTCTCAAGGTCCCTCTTGGGTCCTCTCCCCTTAAGGTTTCACTGCAAAGTCCCATCTCTCCAGGAGGCCTCACATCTCTCTTTGGCCCAGTCATTCTACTTGAAACCATGTGGAGCTAACTGTTCTCTCCTTTACTTTTCTTCCCTGGGTCATGCATAAGAGTCTCTGCTACTTCCTAAATGTGACCTCCCTGGAATACAAATCTCCCAGCTTCCCCTTGTAGACCCCCCACATCTATGGTGAGGTGGATAACCCAGTGAGCACTCCCCCTGCCTATTCTCCAGGCCCATCTCAACTCCTGTTGCTGCCATCTTGGGTTCCACATCCTCATGGGAAAGACTTGAGGTGGTGATAGAGTTAATGCAACTCAACCCTTGCCTGCAAGGGAGAGCTTGGCGCTAGTTATAAACCTCCTCATTGCCAGGGCAGCCCTGTTCTCTAGCATCCTCCCTCCTTCCCTTTCTCTCCCCAATAACATGACACATTTAAACCAGAATTTTCTTATTAACAAGCTTCCTACTAAACGGCTTCAGCTGTGCTTGTTGATTTACAGGGCCTAGAAAGCACTTTGCCCCCTTTCCCTTTCCTTTTTTTTTCAGGGGCACCTCGATGTAGACAAGTTCCCAAAACATATAAACCGTGCCATCACTGATGAAGAAATCCTGAAAGCACTGTTATCAGCAGAGACCTTCCTTATACCGTGGATTCAGTTATTCCCTTGGGCATGGTCCTAACTCACAGGCCTCTGCCTACTGTCCCTCAGAAAGCCTTGCTGTTCAGTGCCGTCGAGTCAATTTTCAACTCCTAGAGACCCCATGTGACAGAGCAGAACTGCCCCATATCGTTTTCTAGGCTGTGATCTTTACGGGCATAGATCACCAGGTTGGTCTTCCTCGAAGTCACTGGGTGGGTTAGAACCATCAACCTTTCAGTTAGCAGCCAAGTGCTTAACCTTTGCTCCACCATGGCTCCTTCAGAAAGCCTTGGGAAAAAAAAAAAAAAAGTAAACCCATTGTCGTAGAGTGGATTCCAGCTCATAGGGACCCTATAGGACAGAGTGAAACTGCCCCATAGGTTTCCAAGGAGCGACTGGTGGATTTGAACTGCCAACCTTTTGGTTAGCAGTCGAGCTCTTAACCACCGTGTCACTAGGGCTTAAGTAGGTTATATCTTCTTATCCCTGATGAGTTGCAATAATGGGATCCTAAAGCACTAAGAGATTACCAACTCATTCACCCCAATAATAACTCACATTTACTAGCACATAATAAGCATTCATCACAACCCAATAGCATTGGTCCTTTACTATCTGTATTTTACAGATGAGGAAATGGAGGCGTAGAACAATTTGTCCTACTCTTTCTGATCTGTGGATTTGGACTTTGAACTCAGGTTGTCTGATGGAAGCGCCCACTTGCTTAATCTGCCTCCTGAGGCAAGGCTTCATTGCCCCAGGGGCTTGGCTGGGCCAGATATGCCTGTCAGGCACGACCAACAGCAAAGTGCCAAGGTGAGAAATCTTGACAGTAGGATGTGTTTGCAGTTCTGGGGAAAGGTTAGGGCAAGGAGCAGCTGAGAGGAATAGCTAACAGGAAGCTTGGGATCTTCTGTGAAATCCCTTTGTCCATGCTGGGCTTGTGCCCATCACCTCATGTTCCCCGAGGGAGGCATCGAACAGGCTTCCCCATCCCCTCTCTTTCACAAGTCTGCACAATCCATCATTACCACACACTCTCAAGCCCACACAGAAAATGCATCCAGATGCCCTCAGACCAATACCATGCACTGACCCAGCCGCTGTACTCATCCCCCATAAGGCTCATTCCCACAAGTATATACATGCTGACACACACACAAACCTCCACTGTGCTGGGTAAACACAGACCCTGGAGACAGTGTCAGTGGTTGCGTGGAAGGGTGGTGTTTTCCTGGTGGCAGCTAGAACTAGAGGATACGTGATTTCAGATGGAAGAGTTATCTACCTAGCTAACATGGAGATCTGGCAGTGCAACAGTTTAAGCACTCGACTGCTAAATGAAAGTTTGGTGGTTCGAACCCACCCAGTCGCTCCACAGTAGAGAGACCTGGTTATCTGCTCCCATAAAGACTGTTGTTGTTAGGTGTCATGGAGTCGATTCCAACTCATAGTGACCCTACAGTGACCCTACGTACAACAGAACTATACACTGCCCGATCCTGCACCATCCTCACAATCCTTGCTATGTTTGAGTCCATTGTTGCAGCCACTGTGTCAATCCATCTTGTTGAGGGTCTTCCTCTTTTTCACTGACCCTCTATTTTACCAAGCAAGATGTCCTCCTCCAGGGACTGGTCCCTCCTGATAACGTTTACAAAGTACGTGAGTCTACAGCCTAGAAAACCCTGTAGGGCAGTTCTACTCTGTCACATGGGGTCACTATGAGTTGAAATCAACTGGAAGGCACCTAACAACAACATCTATCCATCTATCTGTCTATCTATCTAGCTATCTATTTTTAATATGTCTTCTTAAGCCCTGGAAAAGATGAAGGCTTTGAAGCTCCTGGTTTCTGTAAACCCAGAGTCTGAATGGGGCTGGAGGGTTAGTGAGTGAGGTCAGGGTGGGGGAGGGTGGGGACACAACTAATTAAACAGGCCTAAATCTAACTCCCTCATCTGAAGGAAAGGGCTCTCATCTGTGGTTTTAAAAAATAGAAAAACACCAACTGCTAGCAAGATAATCCAATTTCCTTCCTCCCTCCCTCTAAAGGAGATTGGCCGAGCCCTCCTGCTCCCACTTCATGCTGGCTCAGTCTGGTTAGAACTCTTCCCCCTTCCAGCAGAATTCATATCAAAGCCTCAACCCTCCCTCCCCCAGGGTTCATTAGGAGGCATTTATTTCTGCATATTCTTGGAGAGTAGGAGGGAGGATAACTTGATTCGCAATGCAAATCGCTCAGCCATAATTTCAACTCTCCCTCCCTTCTCACAGGGAGATTTTGCAAGTCATTAAAAATATATGATTGCCTCCGAAATAGCAGTGACAGCCACTCCACTAGGTGCTGGGCTGAATGATGTGGGATGGATGCCGGGCCTCTAGGCTCCAGATCACAGGAATGCTGGCCTGGTTCTGAGGCCAGTCTGGGATTCAGACCTACTTTGTCTTCAGCTTAGTTTGGCCTCTATTGCTTAGGGCCATTGGACGAGTTATTCCACCTCTGAGCTCTTAGTTTCTTTTTCTATAAAAATGGGGGAAAATAAGGAGCTGGATGCAGAGCTACTGGCACAAAGTGGGCGCGCAACCAGCTGTGCAGGCCAGGCCCTTCCCATCCCGGCCAGGCCCTCCCCATCCCAGCCAGGCCCTCCCCATCCCATCCCTGCTGTCTGGCACAGCTACACCCTTCTTCATCCCACCACTTTCCCCAGTCTGGGCTACTGGGACCCAGACAATCAAGGAGGTATTGCCCGGATCTTCTGGTTATGCATGACAAGTGTCTCACTTGGGCTTTCCTTCCCTTTTTGCCATGGGAATTCAGAACCCTCAGAACTATCTAGGCCTTTGTCCTCAACCAAATTGATCCAAAGACACTGGTCAATGTATGGGGGACAAAACCACTAAACTGTACACTTTAAATAGGTGAATTGTATGGTATGTAAGTTATATTGCAGTTTTTTAAAAAAAACTCCATGGGAAGGAGAGAGGCAGAGAAAATAACAAGCCCTTGCTGAACACTGATAACGTTCCGTGACAAGGCCGTTTCCTTTCTGCCCACCCCCCTCAGCCTTCTCACTTGTTTCGCTGGCTGGTCCCCCAGGCCTGCCCACCAGAGCCTGGGGACACACACTGGCTTGACAGGGAAGTAGATTTGGGGCAGTGATGGGTGCACAGTAGGTGAGAAATGTACACATCTCATTGTCACCCAAGAGATAGTACAGTGTGAAAAATGCAACGATGACTTTCATGAAAGATTTAAACAAATCTCTGGCTGACAGAGGTAGTCCTAACCTTTGAGGTTGATGTCATGAGTGTGTCAAATTAAACAAATGATATCTTATGCAATAGGAGATCTGAAGGAACAGTTAGACATGAATCCCAATTTTTAACAAATTTATTCATCACAAACTGCCCCCCCCCACCCCCCGATATCTCTGCCTGCATTCATGGTTCAGTTTCCAGTTTGATGGAAAAACCAGGTGTTTTTTCCACAGAAGGGATCTCAAGCCAGGCTCACCCTGGGAAGAAAGGTCTCTTCTCCCCAGCCTCATCTCCCGCCACGCCTGAAATGGCCCTCCTCCCACTCACCTTATCAGCATCTGCAGCAACTATTTGTAATTCCTGAAGTCTTTCATGTCTTTGTGCATCCTGACCATAGAATGCCTTTCTTTTGCTTCTTTGCCCAGTGACAGCCTGCTTATCTTCCAGAACCTTCCCTGACCTTCCCTTTCACTGAAGACAGTTGATCTCTGCCGCCTCCTCTGGGCTGTGGCACATCTTGTTGCTGTCCCCTGGGTAGGGAACAAACATAGGCCCTACTGGACTGTGAGCTCCTCAGGGCAGGGGCCACAACTTGCTCACTTGAATCCTAGCAGAATGCAGGACACAGAGTAGGTGCTCAAGTGGTGATGGCAAAGAAAAAGAAGGTGAAGGCAGAGAAAGAAAAATCATTTTGTTGTGTTATTTCTATTTTATATAATAACATTAAAAAAAAAAATTATTACAAGGAGTCTCAGAGTTCTATGCAAAGTGAAAAAGGAGAAACTCAGGCATATTTTACATCCTAATAAAATAAATAGATTTGAGGGTTTTGAAAAATGATTATCTTAAAGTAGTCAATATTCATTTCTCTCCTATTAAAAAATCATTTTTCTTTCCCAGAATGACCTGGGTCATTACTGTTTTCGCAAAATTGAGGTTTGATTAATCTAAGGGCCAAATCTGGAGTTCCTTTTCTCTTTGTTCAAGTGGAGAGGACACACACAGGCATTCTCTTTAAATCAGAAGGGGCTTCACTTCTTTTATTTGGTCCAAACCCATCCCCCTCAACCATCCTGTGTACAAATGTATCAAATTTGTGGACTTCAAAGGAGGTTTCACATGAGCGCTGGAGATATGGGGGTTCAGGTGGTAGGAATGACCACTCTTTATTAGTATTTACCAAGCATTTATAATCATTAACTAGTTATCCTGATGGAGTAATTCCCACAAGCACTGATGGGAATTGTCTGAACATAGCAGGGTTGAAACTGACTTGCTGACTTGGTAACTCTACTCCTGTCCCCAAACAGGTCCATTTATGAGGCACTTTTCAGAACTGGGGGCAGTATGGTGAGGAGGGAAAAACATTAAACTGATTCTAGTTCCAGCTCTGTCATTAACCAGCTGTGTGACCTTGGATGAATTCTCACCTGTTTCCCCAGCTGTAAAATGGATGGCTTCTATCGGGGATGGCAAATGGATAGCATACATGCCATCATCAGCACCTTCCTGACACCATGGCAGACATTGCTAATCAATCACAGCCTTTTTCCTGACCCTGGGCAGAGCTCCATAATCCCAGGCACCTACAATTGACCAGAATTCCTCATGAGCAGAAGTTTATTTACCATGCCTGGACTAGATGGTCTCTTACTTGTTCCCTCCAGGTCTAACATTCAATAATTTTAAGTATTACAGGTATTCATTTTGTTGTGGCAACCACCCATAACAGACCCCATAAAACTGAAGTATTCTGTTCCAAGGATCCCAAAGAATTTCCCTCCTCAAAACACGACTATGAAACAGGAAAATAAGCATTACATTCCAATTGTCCCAGAGGCCGAGGCTGCCTGAAACAAAGGGAGTAGCCTAGATACTCTTAAACAAGTTCCAAGTAGGGCTGAAAGCAAAGCCTGCCCTGTAACCATGCCTAGTTCTTTCCTTAGGATTGAGGGTCAACAGCCAGTCCTTCTCTCCAAAGGGGAATTCCTTTAGTAGTTAATGAGAATTTGGCCTTAAAATGAATAGGTTTCCCTTATTCACTGCCAGGAATGTAAAATGGTGCAACTGCTTTGGAAAACAGTTTGGCAGCTCTTCAGACAGTTAAACATAGAGTTACCATATGATCCAGCAATTTCATTCTTGCATATATACCCATGAGAAATGAAAACATACATCCACACAAAAATGTGTACACGAATGTTCATGGCAGCATTATTCATAACAAACAGAAAGTGAGAACAATCCAAATGTCCATCAACTGATGAATGAATAAATAAAACGTGGTGTAGCCATACAAAGGAATATTATTCAGCAATAAAAAGAAATGAATTACTGATATACGCTACAAAGTCGGTGAACCTTGAAAGCATGCTGAGTGAATGAAATCACACACAAAGGACCATGCGGTCTTGTGTGATTCCATTTATATGAAATGTTCAGAACAGACAAATCCATAGAGACAGAAAATAGAGCATTGGTTGCCTGGGGCTGAGGAGGATGGGGTCTCTGGGGAGTGGTGGTTAAGTGCTATGAGGGTTCTTTTTGTAATGAAATGTTCTAAAATTCATTGTGGTGATGGCTGTGCAACTGCGAAAATACTAATAAACGATTGAATAATACACACTTTAAATGGGTGAACTTTATGGTGTGTGAATTATATTTTAATAAAGCTGTTTAAGGAGTCCTGGTGGCACAGTGGTTAAGCGTTCAGCTGTTAACCAAAAGGTCGGCAGTTTGAATCCCCCAGCCACTCCTTGGAAACCCTATGGGGCAGTTGTACTCTGTCTTATAGAGTCACTGTGGGTCGGAATCGACTTGATGGCAATGGGTTTGTTTTGTGTTTAAAAAATAAAGCTGTTACGTATATAATTTTTTTTAATAAAAGGAAAAGATTCCAGTTTTGTGGAAATGGTTATGTGGAGTTATAGGGGGTTTTGTGTTTGTGTGTGTGCCCTAATGGTGATAATAGAAAACATTCTACAAAGGGTTTGATGATCTTCTGGTAATTAACACAACTACACACTGATTTGATTATTTAAGGCTTAACTAATGTGTCCCAGTCCGTCCCCAATACCTTCACCCCTAAAAACATCACACCCCCCAGCTAATATCAATAAACTCAGAACCGCACTCTCCCCACTGTGAGTCATGAGAATTGGTTTACAATAATCTCAAAGAAGAAGCTTACAATAGTCTCAAAGTCCAGCCTAATTCTGTTTTTTCGGCCCTGAAGACAAGGGGAAAAAAAGCCCAGTTGCCTTCGAGTTGATTCCAACTCATGGCTACCCCATGTGTGTCAGAGTAGAACTATGCTCCATAGGGTTTTTTGTTGGCATATTTCTTGGAAGTAGATTGCCAGGCCTTTCTTCTGAGGTGCCTCTGGGTAGACTCAAACCTCCAACCTTTTGGTTAGCAACTGAGTGCCTTAACTGTATCATTCTGGGTAGACAGTGAGAAGGAGCCTTGCAACTGAGTAGCCTTGAAAATGCAAATGAAAGGCAGTGGCACAGGTCAGGTCCTCTGTTCTGGTGACGACCACAGGCACCTAAGTGAGACCTTGTGCAGAAGTTATTCTCTCAACTCACATGTAAGCTAGTCCAGGAGACCTGGGCCAGGATTTGTTCCTACATCAGCACCTGACCGATGAGTTCTGCTATCCACCCCCACCCACAACCCCGTCTTCCTCTTGGGAGCAGGACCACTTCTCCCAAAACAGAAAGGGCCGCCTCCTGCCTCTTCGCACCTCCTTTCCCCAGACCTCTAGCCCTTCTTCTAACGGTCAAAGGCAGGCTATCTTCAGTGATTCCAAGGCACTTCGGCCTTTTTAAAGGGAGGCTTCCCAAATTACCTTACATCTGTATTTCTAAAGGAGGCCCCAGTAACCTCACACAAATAAACAACAGGGCTACTCTCCTAGACCCAAAGTAGTTTTCTGACACTGTTCTTGTTGATGAAGAAAAGGGGAAAACATCTGCTAACCCCCACTCTCTTACCACTCTGCTCCCTACTTCGAGAACAACTGGGAGAATTCAGCACAATTCCAGGAAGCCGAGCTCATTCTCTCCCACTTCAGGATGAGAAAAATAAAAGTCAGTGAATTAAAGGAATAGCCCCAAGCCCCACGCTAGTGGATGACAGAGCAGAGCCAGGTCCTGAACCTTCTTTGATGAAGTCTCCCACTCACTCCACTGCTCCACAGAGGCAGGAGGGGGGTGTCAGGGGAGGTGTGGGAGGAGCCAGGAAGAAGTTGAAAGGGCAGCTCTAAGTTGTGCAGAGCTGAAAATGTTGTGTAAACAATTTAGGAACAAATAGGAACCCACCCTCATGCCCCCTCCTTCTGTTTTTTTTTTTTTTTAATTGTGGTAAATATATATGTAACAAATCATTTGCCATTTCACTATTCCCTTTTGAAAATACAGTGAAACCTGTCAGAGCTGAAATTCGATGGGACTGCCTTGTTATTCCGGGTCTTGCAAGTTTTCTGCCTTCGACAGCGTGCAGTCTTACCACTTTTCAATCGTTCTCTATTAGTGGGGGGAAAAGCATGGTTGCAGCAGTAAATGGACAAGGAACTGCCAGAAATTAAAACCAGATTCGGAAGGGGATGTAAAACCAGGGATATCATTGCTGATGTTAGATGGATCTTGGCTGAAAGCAGAGAATACCAGAAAGATGTTTACCTGTGTTTTATTGACTATGCAAAGGCATTCAACTGTGTGGACCGTAACAAATTATGGATAACATTGTGAAGAATGGGAATTCCAGAACACTTAATTGTGCTCATGAGAAACCTGTGCATAGATCAAGAGGCAGTCGTTCGAACAGAGCAAGGGGATAACGCATGGTTTAAAATCAGGAAAGGTGTGCGTCAGGGTTGTATCGTTTCACCATACTTGTCAATCTGTATGCTGAGAAAATAATTCAAGAAGCTGGACCATATGAAGAAGAATGAAGCATCAGGATTGGAGGAAGACTCATTAACAACCTGTGATATGCAGATGACACAACCTTGCTTGCTGAAAGTGAAGAGGATTTGAAGCATTTACCGATGAAGATCAAGGACTACAGCCTTTAGTATGGATTACACCTCGACATGAAGAAAACAAAAATCCTCACAATGGGACCAGTAAGCAACATCATGATAAACAGAGAAAGTATTGAAGTTGTCAAGGTTTTCATTTTACTTGGATCCACAATCAATGCTCACCGAAGCAACAGTGAAGAAATCAAACTACATTTTGCATTGGGCAAATCTGCTGCAAAAGACCTCTTTCAACTGTTGAAAAGCAAAGACATCACTTTTCAGACTAAGGTGCTCCTGACGCCAGCCATGATATTTTCAGTTGCTTCATATGCACGCGAAAGCTGGACAATGAGTAAGGAAGACCAAAGAAGAATTGATACTTTTGAATTATGGTGTTGGCAAAGAATACTGAATATACCATGGACTGCCAAAAGAATGAACAAATCTGTCTTGGAAGAAGTACAGCCGGAATGCTTATTGGAAGCAAGGATGGCAAAACTTCATCTCACGTACTTTGGACATGTTATCAGGAGAGACCAATCCCTGGAGAGGGACATCATGCTTAGTAAAGTAGAGTGTCAGCAAAAAAAGGGAAGACCCTCAACAAGATGGATTGACCCAGTGTCTGCAAAGATAGGCTCAAACATGACAACGATTGTGAGGATGGCACAGGATCAGGCAGTGTTTCGTTCTGTTGTACACAGGGTCGCTATGAGTCGGAACCGACTCGACAGCACCTAACAAAACAACTGTGAAAAATATTTGAGTTTCCTTCTCTGACAGGTTTCCGCCTTTCAAAGGCTCCGGCTTTCACAGGTTTTACTGTACTAGAACATGAATAAACATTTGAGTGAAGCATCTCCATTTCACACAATTCCTGGGCCTGAAACGTTATATGCAGTGAGCTGCATTTTGATAGAAAACCAGCCTTCTGTGTATACACGGAATAAGTGATGGCCCCATAAAGCATGGATTTCTTTAATCTACGGAGGGAGCACCATGGACATGACACCGGGAGGGCACAGCTGTGTTTACTCCAGGGTCACCTAGTGTTATTTATAATAAATGCTTTCGCTTTTGCACTGTGGTGACCACCTTCTCCTTTCCAGGATATGAAGTGTGTTACCACAGAGCCAGACGCTGTTAATGGGCCCACACGGCTATGAACACACCAGCCGGCCTGTGATTTTATAGCATCCATCACTGGACACCAAGTTGCTTATTAAAGAAGAAAGCTTTTATAGCATTTTCCAGAGCACCATATTTTCTGGCCCTAACCCATAGGGAGAGGGCTACAGTGAATGACGCTGCATTGTAGGCCATTTGATGGGGCTTGGGGCCACAAATGTGAGGGAAGAAAATCATCAAATGGTATTTATTACGTGCTGTCCTGTGTATGACGCAGTACTATGGGGGGACTCGAGGAGAGTTAGAATGTCTTGATGATTATCCCCCTGGAGCTTCCATTTGGAAAGAAAACACTGAGGCATAAGTAAAAATAATGACCCAATTCACCAGGTACAATATGGCATAAAAACGTAATTAACCTTGATTTAGAGTGTGTAGTACAAACCTTGATCTACTCAACCACTCCTGGGCCACCAGAAGTTCTTTTTCATTTCAACCCTTGTTTAAAATCTTATCAGTTGGTCTTGGCTCCTTTCCTATTTGGGAAGCAGAGTTGGCTGAGTATAATCTTATCTTTCTTTGAGGATCGAGAATCTTGCAGCGTCTGGTTGATGTTTGTGGACATTAATTGTCTTCAAAGCGTCCTGAGGACATGCTCCATGTGCTCTGTGGTGAACAGGGGATTAAGTGGGCCGACTCTGATGTCGAAATCCAGCTCTGCCACTTAACTAGCTGGGTGGCCTGGGACAAGTTGCTTCACCAGTCTGAGCTTCTGAGTTTTAGTGTTCTCATCTGTGAAATGCAGCTGAATAGTTGCCTTGCTAGAACTAGCAATAATGAGTATAAAGTTCTTAGCATAATATCTGGTACGTAAACCAAAAAAACCCAAACCAATTACTGTCAAGTCCATTCCGACTCATGGCAGCCCCTTGTGTTTCAGAGTAGAACTGCACATAGGATTTTCATGGCGGTGACCTCTCAGAAGCAGTTCACCAGGCCTTTCTTCCAAGGCATCTCTGAGTGGGTTTAAATCGCCAACTTTCTGGTTTAATAGCCCAGTGCTAACTGTTTGTGCTGCCCAGGGCTCCATTTGGTACATAGGAAGCACTAAACAAATAATGGTTCTTATCTTTTTAGACAAGGTGGAATACATTTTGATCCCAGGACATATCCTAGAAATAGTGATTGCTTGTAGTGAATACTATAGTACTCTGCCCAGATCCCCTCCTCAGGGCCGACTCACCCATCCTCTTGTTTGGTGTCACTGAGTCAACTCTGACTCACAGCGACCCCATGTGACAGAGGAGAACTGCCTCATAGGGTTTCTTGGCTGTAATCCTTACGGTGGAAACCCTGGTGGTGTAGAGCTATGGCTGCGAACCAAAAGGTTGGCAGTTCGAATCCACCAGGTTCTCCTTGGAAGCCGTATGGGGCAGTTCTACTCTGTCCTATAGGGTCGTCGGAATCGACTTGATGGCAACGGGTTTGTTTTTTTTTTTTTTTTGGTTAATCCTTATGGTAGCAGATCACCAGGTCTTTCTCCTGTAGAGCCTTTGGGTGGGTTTGAACTGCCAACCTTTTGTTTAGCAGCCAAGCACTCAACTGGTATACCACCAGGGCTCCTTCCCATCCCCAAACCAAACCCATTGCCTTTGAATTGATTCCGACTCATAGCGACCCTGTAGAATGGAGTAGAACTGCCCCATGGGGTTTCCATGGCTGTAAATCTTTACAGAAGCAGATTGCTACATCTTTCTCTGGCGGATGGCTGGTAGGTTTCAACCGCTGACCTTTTGGTGAGCAGCTGAGTGCTTAACTGCTGCACTACCAGGGCTCCCTCCATCTCCCTAACAGCTGAGATGGCTGAGATGGCTTAGCTGTGTTCCTTTCTGGGCATTGCCCTCAGCCTCCAGGAACTGCCTTACTCAAGACAGATTAACCAGTAAGCAAGGTATGCACAGGCTTAATTGTGTTTATTTACTAATCTGTAGTGCACAATTTTACATGGGTTACCTTGCTTATTGGGTAACCTTTACCTGCCAAGGTTATGCTCTTTCCCAGACTGGGTGGTGTAGATACAAAGGTTCAGCCCCTTACCTTGGGACAACTTTGAAGGGCCATCCCAGCTCCAGAGTTGCCTGTAGGATCAGCTCAGGCCTCAGTTACAGCTGCATAATAGGCCAGCGTCTCCCTCCGCTGGGTCCTGCCTTCCTCACTTCTTATAGGTGCATCTCCTGAGAGTTCTTCTCAGTAAACCTTTAACCCCAAACCCTTCCTCTCAGGGACTGTTTTAAGAGAATCCAATCTAAGATCTTGCTTAAAAGTAAGCTGTTGATTTAAGCTTTTCTTGAGATTTGAATATTTCTCTCAAAAGTAATATGTAGAAACAAATGTCAGTGAAGAGTATATTCTGGTTATTTAGGTCCTAGCTAACTGTAGGTGTTTCCTATTGCTGCTGTAACAAATTACCACAAACTTAGGAGCAATACAATACAAATGTATTTTCTTACAATGCTGTAGTTCATTGGTCTGAAATGGGACTCACTGGACTAAAATCAAGGTGTCAGTAAGACCGTGCTCCTTTCTGGGGGCTCTAGGGGAGACTCTGTTTCCTTGCCCTTTCCTGCCCACATTCCTTAACTCATGGTCCCCTCCTCCCATCTTCAGAGGCAGCAATAGCAGGTCCATTTCTCATGTTCATCACCCTGACCTCCTCTTCTGCCTCCGTCTTCCACTTTTAAGGACCCTTGCAACTACACTGGGCTCATCCAGGATACTCACCCTATTTTAAAGTCAATTGGTTAGCAGCCTGAATTCCATTGGCAACCTTAATTCCCCTTTGCCATGTAACCTAACACATTCACAGGTTCCCAGGATTAAGACGTGGATATCTTTGATATATTCTGTCTACCACACTAATCAAAGCTTTACTTAACCGATAAAACTAATGGAACCCAACTTCCTGAGGGACTGAATTGCCGGGTGGTGGGCTGTGGGGACCATGGACTCGGGGAACATCTAGCTCAATTGGCATAACACGGTTTATAAAAACAATGTTCTACATTCTACCTTGGTGAGTAGTGTCTGGGGTCTTAAAAGCCTGTGAGCAGCCATCTAAGATACTCCACTGCTCTCACCCCTTCGGGAGCAAGGGAGAATGAAGAGAACAGGATACAAGGAAAAGATTAGTCCAAAGGGCGAATGGACCACAGCTACCAAGGCCTCCACCAGACTGAGTCCAGTTCAGCTAGATGGTGCCTGGCTACCACCACTGACTGCTCTGACCGGGATCACAACAGAAGGTTCTGGACAGAGCTGGAGAAGGATGTAGAACAAAATTCTAACACAAAAAAAGAGACCAGATTTACTGGCCTGACAGAGACTGGAGAAACCCCAAGAGTATGGCCCTTGGACACCCTCTTAGCGGTGGAGTCACTCCCGAGGTTCACCGTTCAGCAGGGAATTGGACAGACCCGTAAAACAAAATGGGGCTAATGAGGCACAGCAGTCCAGGGACAAGGACTAGAAGGCAGAAGGGGACAGGAAAGCTGGTGATAGGGAACCCAAGGTTGAGAAGGGACAGTGTTGACATGTAGTGGGGTTCTTAACTGTTGTCATAGGGCAATGTGTGTACTGTTTAATGAGAAACTATTTTGTTCTGTAAACCTTCATCTAAAGTGAGAATGGCAGCACAACTGGAAGAATGTAATCGATGTCACTGAATTGTACATGTAGAAATTTTTGAAGTGGTGTATCTTTGGCTATGTATATTTTCATGAAAAAAAAAAAAAGGTCTTCCAAGGCCGAGAAGGGAGCGTGTTGACACGTCAAGGGGTTGTTAACCAACGTCATAAAACAATACGTGTAGTGACTGTTTAATGAGAAAATATTTGTTCTGTAAACCTTCATCTAAAGTGAGAATGGCAGCACAACTGGAAGAATGTAATCAATGTCACTGAATTGTACACGTAGAGATTTTTGAAATGGTGTATCTTTCGCTATGTATATTTTCACCAAAAAAAAAGGTCTTCCAAGGCCGAGAAGGGAGCGTGTTGACATGTCATGGAGTTGTTAACCAATGTCATAAAACAATACATGTACTGACTGTTTAATGAGAAAATATTTGTTCTGTAAACCTTCATCTAAAGTACAATAAAAAAAAAAAAACCTAATGGAACCAGACCAAAGTAAGTGAAGATTGACTTACTTGGACAATTACAATGTGTATACACTTTGTCATACGGGATATTCAGAGTTGTGAACATCTGGGAAGCACAGTACGGTGAGAGAGGAGGCTTTGGGGGAAGAACTGGGCGGTAAAGTAAGCAAAGCTAAGAGTGACAAGAGCTTAAAGAAACCAAAGTTACACTACCGCAAAAAAGTAGAAGGGGCTACGCTTTGGGTTTGCAAGGAGGGATTTAAGTAGGGCCCAGTCTAATGACTAACCCAGTTAGAATGTCTTTGGGCTGGGTTAGCCAACCTGACTCATCAAGTGTTGGAAACTTACAAAGGCTATGGAAGGACAGTTCTCTGTGTCTGACATTAAACTGATTATTAAGTGGTAGGCCATACAAATATCAATTTTTGGAGTCAGCATTGGCTTGGCATTATCTGGGATCGTATGCAACATCAAGTGACTAACAATCAGGAGGCATTGAGGTTAAGTGCCAGGGTAGTTCCAAGAATGGGGGAATTGTTGATTTCCTATCAAAAAAGTTTACCCAACACTCCCATTTGTCTTTACAGAGCCCGGCACACACTCTTTCTCCAATTGCCGTTTCTGGTTTAGGGCTCACTGCAGCACAGAAAGAATGTGGAAGGGGTGTGTGTGTGAGGGTGTCTCTGTTAGGTGGGAGTCCTTTTCCTCAATGAGGCCTTCTGTCATGTTTGTAACACACTAAATAAGAGTTTAAAAGTCCAGGCAAGACACAATTGAAAAGGACTGGGTGACCTTATCAATTTCCCCTGTCTTAACAGAGTTGACCATCTGGGGCTTCCAGGCAAGTTACCTGTGAATTTATATAAGGAAATTTAAGCTATGTTTTAAATAAACATACCAGAGCTTATGCATTCCACATGAGTCTCCCCTTCAAAGCAGTCTCCTTGGAAAGCGAATCACTTATTCCAAAGATGCTGTTAAAAACACTCTGGATCGTCTTTTTTTGGACACTGAAGTGCATTTTTTAGCGTATCCTGATGGGGCAAATATTTGTCCTTTAGAGGTGGATTTGATTTTTAACAACAGCCAAAATTCATTTAGATCAAAGTCTGGGGAATAAGGTGAATAATCAAGTTAAATAATACTATTTTAGGTTAAAAGACAAGGATGAAAAAATTGAATGAGACTAGTTTTCTCATGAGGATTGTGGATGGTTCTAAGGGCCAGGGAGTTGGAACAATGGCAGTATTGATGGGATAAGTTGGCACCTTTCAAAGTGATTTCTTTAAAAGACAACACACATTTGAAGGTTGTCACTTTTGACATTTATTTTTTAAAAAGTTTATTTCTTGAGAGAGGCAATGTATCATAGTGATTAGAAACACAGGCTCTGAGGCAGTCCTGGGATCAAAGTGCAGCTCCACTATTTATTGGCTGTGTGACCTCAAGAAAGTCACTTAACCTCTCTGAGCTTCATTTTCTTCATCTGAAAAAGAGGGTTATAATGGTAACTATCTCTCAGGATAGCTATAAGGAATAGATAAGAGCATATATGTAAAGCATAAGGTCATGTATATAAAGCCCCTAGTCTGTAGTATGACATGTAGTAGATGCTCCATAAAAAACAAACAAATACCTGTTGCTGTCAATTCCGGCTCATGGTGGCCCCATGTATTAAGAGTAGAACTGCTCCACAGGGTTTTCTTGGCTGTAACTTTATGGAAGCAGATTGCCAGGCCTTTCTTTTGCAGTACCTCTCAGTGGGCTCGAACCACCAACCTTTAGGTTAGTAGATGAACTTAAACTTGTGCCACCCTGAGACCTCAGATGCTCCATAGATCGTGAGTATTGTTTTTCTTCATTGCCACATTGTGTGCACACAAACACTTTTATTCATACCTATTCAAATCAATAATATTGATTGTATTTATGATGCATATAATACTAGTAACTATCATTTATTGAACAACCCCGGTGGGTCAAGCCTCACTATAACACTCTTAGAGGTAGGTACTATTATTGGACCCATTTTTACAGCTAAGGAAATTGAGGCCTAACGTAGTCAAGTAACTGGCCTAAAGGCCTTCAGCTACAAAGCTGTGGAGTCTGGATTTGAACACAGGCACTCTGGCTCCCAAGCTGGCCTTCCCAAGCTGTTCATGAAGCACTGTCAGTGTTGTTCACAGTAATACGAGGACAGTCTCCAGCAGGGGTTTGAGCCACATATACTGGATTTGAGTTTGAACCCCAGCCTACCCCTTATCTGCCATGTGGCCCCTCTTAAGTTTTCTGGCTGTAATGGGGACTAATGCGGGGGTGCTACAGGAGCAACGTGTAGCACATAGTTGGTCCTCAGGAAACAGGGGCTGTTACTAACTTACAGTGCCCTTCCTTCCCATTTTCCATTAGGGGCTTCTATTCTAAATGCAGGAGCCCTGGTGGTGCAGTGGTTAAGAGCTCGGCTGCTAACCTAAAAGTCGGTAGTTTAAATCCACCAGCCGCTCTTTGGAAACCCTGTAGGGCAGTTCTACTCTGTCCTATAGGGTCGGTATGAGTCAGGATCGACTGGATGGCAAGAGGTTTGGGTTTTTTAATTCTAAATGCAAATACGAATGAAAAACCTCAATTCAACATGTCATGCGCAGAGTGACTTTTGGTTCCTCCACTCCCACCTTCTACCTCGCCCCCCACGCCTCCTCCCCCCCAACACACGCTGCCCTGGGGGAGAGCAGTTCTGAAAGCCTTTGGAGATAGCCTAAGTATGAAAAACGACCTTACTGATAGTGGAGAATTTTCCTCAAAGTGGGCAAAGTGTTCCCATCAGATTATGGCTGAATTCCAGCGGGGGTGGAGGAGGTGACAGACAGAACCACTTAGTGCTCTTACTCGGCCCACAAGTTGACACTCTGATCAAGCACTTTTCCTGACACATATTCCTGGAGAGCAGCTTGTTATCTGGGGCTGGGGGCTGCCTGCCTACTCCCACCCCTACCCAGAACC
>NW_004443992.1:9259120-9336713 GCF_000243295.1 Trichechus manatus latirostris | reverse complement strand
TAGCGCCTTCCACATAGGCGCACTAAGAAAAACCCTGAGCGGTCAGAGGAAAGCCTGACATTGTTTGCAGCTTAGTCCTTGGCTGATCTGGAACATTTATTATTATTATTTTTCACTTCTGCTTGAGAGAAGTCGGGAGCCATCTTGAAGCTACCACCACCACCACCACCCATTGCCATCCAGTCGATTCTAGCTCATAGCGACCCTACAGGACAGAGTAGAACTGCCCCATAGCGCAATGGCTTACTAGGGAGGTGTGGGGGTTGCGGATCGCACCCCCGACACTGTCAGACGGATGACACCAAAATGACCCCAGGGTGCGCAGTGGCAGTGGCAGCCGGCGGGCTGCTGCCACCAGGGGAGTGGCCACCAAGGCAGTGGCGTCACTAGGGTTGGTGTCACCCATCACCCAGTGCAGTAATTCGTCACACACACACCCAGCCCTCCAGTCAGGTTGCAGCGGCAGGGACTCTACGTCCGTCGTTGGGCAGAGAGGAGGGTCTCCACCTTGGCCAACGCGAGACGGGAGGAGCTGCGAGGAGCCGTAGAGGTGGGGGGTGGGGGTGGGGCGGTGTGCTGAGCAGCACAGAGCTCCGCCCTGTGCAGCCTGCCTAAGCCGCTTGCCCATCAGGGGGATAGTTCGCTGGCCGCCGCACCCATGGAGGGAAGGGAGGGTGACACCATGAGTGATTGCACTGGGTGACAGCAACCCCAGTGACACTACTGCCATAGGGTTTCCAAGGCTGTAATCTTTATGGAAGCAGACTGCCGCATCTTTCTCCTGCGGAGCCACTGGTGGGTTTGAATAGGCGACGTTTCGGTTAACAGCTGAGCGCTTCACCACTGTGCCAACAAGCCTACTTCCTCTTAAAGCTAAGAGGCCTAAATTCCATTTTCAGGCCAGCACACACCACAGTGGGGCAGACAGGGCTGGAGCAGAGTATGGACGCCTCCCAGAGAAGGCCTTGTGTCAAAATGCTTCCTGGGCATTAGGGTACCCCTGGCTCAATGGCACTGGTCACTTAGCACAAAAAAATCGATTGATCAATAGATAGATATAGCTGCCATCAAGTGGGCCCCAACTGATGGCGACCTTATGTATAGCTGAAGGAAACTTTGTCCACTCCTGTGTCGTCCTCATGATCACCGGCATGCTTAAGTCCATCATTGTGGCCACTGTGCCAGTTCATCTCACCAAGGGTCTCCCATGCCCTCATTGGCCCTCTACTTCACCAAACATGTCTTCCTCCAGTGACTGATCCCTACTGATGACATGTCCAAAGCAAGCAAGTCAGACAGTGTTCTGTTGGGTTCCATAAGGTTTTCTTTGGCTAATTTTCCAAAGTAGATCACCAGGCCTTTCTTCCTAATTTGTCTTAGTCTGGAAGCTCCACTGAAACTGACCACCAGGAGTAATCCTGCTGGAATTTGAAATACCAGTGGCATAGCTTCCAGCATCAGAGCAACACAAAGTGGTGGTGGTTGGCACAAAGAACTCCTGGATTTTCCTCCTACACATCTGTCGCTGACACTCTGGGCTGTCCCCTTTGCACACCAGAGCAGCCTTCCTGAGGCCAAGTTCAGTCACTCTCACTCATCCGGAAGACTCCACACTAGGCTGCCCAAAAGTGGCTTTCAGACCTGTCTGGGAGTGGCTCAGATCACTGTGACACGTACATTGAGGTGGCTCATTTTAAAAATGAGGCTTATATACATGATTACATCTGCTGCTCGAATGACACCTGTTAAATAACCTAAATTGTGCCTTCTACCTGCCTTTTGAAAAATTTAAGTTTATGTTGAGTAAGATGTGTTTTATTTTCCAAGAGAGGAACTGTATAACCTGGAATTGACACTACTCAAATGTGCTTCCAGTGATTGTCTTAAAATTTGTCTCAACCCCCCAGCTTTTCGCCACGTGAAAACCCTGGTGCTCGCCTGGTTAAGTATTCCTGTTAGGGCCAACGTTTACAGACATGGACTTGTGTTCTTACTAAACCAAAAAAACCCAAACCCGTTGACGTCGAGTCGATTCCGACTTACAGCGACCCATCAATTCATAACTCAGAAATACTTTATTAAATATTAAAATTAAATTGGCTTTCCTGGTTGGCTGTCTCCATTTTCTCACTTGTAAATGAAGAGCTTCAGTATGATCTCTAAGATAGTCTGCAGCCACCAAGTTTGTGATTGTGTGTTTCAAAGGTAAGATGGGAAGTTTGTGAGTTTCTCTATGCCCTCAGACAGCAAGCCGTCGGTCTAACCCAAATATTATTCATTTCATTCATTAGCTTAGTAAATGCTTGTTGATTGAGTGACTGAATTAATTAATGAATCCTACTGAGTTCCCGGCCCCAGGGAACACACGGATAAATCAGACAGTTTTTGCTTTGAGGAACTCACACTCTGAAAGGAAGACAGATGTATAAACAAACGTGCTGTTCAGTTTAACTTTCTTTTCAATTTGTTTTACTTACTATGATAATGAAAACTTGAATTTATTTAGTGCCTAGCCTGTGTCAGGCACACTGCTGGGTGGTATACCGTAAACTCATACACCCATTCTACAAAGTAGGTATTCCTCTTATTTGTGAGAAGAGTCCAAGGCATTTATCTGGGCCTCAGTTTCCCCAATGGTAAAATAAGGATTTCATGACTGCCAAGAACCCTTCCAATTCAGGCGTTCCACGAGTCTGCGTTTTATTCTGGGTCACTTTTGCTGCAAGGATCTCCAGGAGCTGGTAACACTGGAAAAATTTTTTGCCTGTTTCAATTTAACTTTTTTCTAGAGTACATTTCTATCAAAAAACAGTGAGACCCTCTTGTCAGAGCTGTGTCTTAAAGGTATTTCCAAACTTATTCTCATCCCTCACTTGACAAGTGCTGTCACAGGGCTCCATCACTCCTAGACTAATAGCTACCAATAAACAGAAAACTATTTCCAACCGGCCAACATGCTGTTTACTTTCCAGAAAAATTGCACTTTCCAATCTGCCAGTTGATCAAGGGGTATCCCGCTGCTGTCAGTAG
Organism: Trichechus manatus latirostris; assembly: GCF_000243295.1. Classification (NCBI taxonomy): domain Eukaryota; kingdom Metazoa; phylum Chordata; class Mammalia; order Sirenia; family Trichechidae; genus Trichechus; species Trichechus manatus. The sequence goes on along the minus strand of NW_004443992.1, from coordinate 9,333,683 downwards.
GAAGAAATGTTTAAACACAGAGATGGGAGTTTAAACATTTTCTCATTATCACAGAATAAGGGGGGAGAAAAAAACACAGAAATAAATAAATAAGTAAAAAAACCAGCATCCAGACTCCCTAGCCCCCTGCTGGGAGCATAATGAAGCTGTGTCACGTGACCAGAAGGAGTGGGCTTTTATCTCTGGCCTCAGTACTGTTACTGGAGTGACATCTGTCACATGACCCAACTTCAGTCTTTTATCTGCCTTCGCCAGCCACACTTTTGGGGAATTGTCTTTTCTAGAGATCTGTGTTCCGTTGCAGCCATTCTGCTGGTGCTATTAGCCCGGACTTTTGCGTTTCCTGCCTTGAATCCCCTCCATCTTTCTCCAGACATTTTTAAAATATAATAAATTACAAAACACCTACAAAACTTAAAAAAAAAAAAAAAGTCGCAGAGAGAGAAAAAATCAGTGCCATGATACCTATACAAGCAGGCAGGAATTGAAATTCATCTGGAGAGAAAAGTATCTATATTTTAAAACTTGATCCTAGTTTTCTGAATCTGTTATTAGAGCAAGAGGCTAATGAAACCAAAGTACATTTTGTTATAAAAGTCCCTGCAGCTGTAACTAGCCAGGCATGCCAAGGTGAACTATAATCGCAAGCAGAACAATGTGTTGTTACCCCACAACTTCATCTCAAATCCCAATCTCTTTAACTCTTTTGCTCTTTAACTTAGTTTCTTATTCTATTCCTGGCCTCCTGCCTTCTCTTGTCAGACAGAACCTCATGGTCTCTGGCACATTTAATTCCTCTTTTCCTTGTTCTTCTATTTCACTATGACTAGTAAGTACTACCATGACTATGGCCACCATCGCCATCACCACCATCACCATCACCACTATTGCAGCTACCATCACTTTGATGATCACCACCACCATCACCACAACTACTACTAATAATAAATATACTACTAATAAATATAAGAGCTAATTTTTATAGTGCTTACTACATGCCAGAGCCCTTGGGTGGTGATTAGTTGCTAACTGAGAGATTGGAGGTTCAAGTCCCTCTCAGAAGAAAGATCTGGCTATCTGCTTCTGAAGAATCAGCCCCTGAAAACCCTATGGAGCACAGTTCTACTCTGACACACATGGGGTCGCCATGAGTTGGAATCGACTTGATGGCAACTGGTATATATGAAGGATGTAACAAGTAATCCAGGCCTCCGGACTGGAAACCTTACAGCATTCTTCACTCCCTTCTCTGACCCACACCACTGAGTCCCACAGTCAATTAGTTGTAGCAGATTCCAACAGTCATTCCCCACTTCTTCCTCAGTTAAAAGGCAACTGTGAATTTATTCAGGAATTTGCCCTCAGGAAAGGTGATCCTGTCTCCAGATCAGGAGCAAATCATGAAAATTCTAAGGCAGTCATCTTATTTCCCTTGCTAGTAGTTTGGGGTGGACATGTGACAGTCTGATCACATGTCTAAATAAGAAAAAAAAAAAGCACACAGGAAGAGATACCCTCTTCTTCAACTGGGCATTGTCATGTCTGAACTTCTTATTATGTGAAATAATATCCTCATGGCTTAAGCCATTGAACTGGGTTTTCAATTTCTTGCAGTCAGAGACAATCTGTCCCTTCTCCATTTCCCTCACACAGGGCTATCTTCTTCTTACCCCCCTCTATTGCCTGTCTGCCTGGCAAACTCCACTTTAAGACAAAGCCTAATCCTCATCTCCGAGATAAGACAGGCTTATAAATTGTCACTGGATCTTGTATTTATTTCCATCTAACTCTCCATTAGACTATGAGATCCTTTATCTTTGATTTCTAGTGTTTAGATGTTTGTTGAATGAATTAATGAATGATGGAAAGGATTATTTTATATCTTTGTTCATATTTGGGTTCTCTCAAGATTTTTTATAATACCCAATGATAGTTCATGGAATAGAAACAGCTGTTTACAAGAATGATAATAAACTTGGATGAATTCACTATTGAGCACATAGAGGTTATGCCTGATGCACATTAACCCACTTAGGAATAGAGAAGAGTTAAAAGTAGAAAATGTGAATAGGTTCAGAGAGGATGGACTAAAGAAAACTACTCTGAAGATTCATTTGTGAAAAGTGTCACGAGTAACAAAAAGGTGTTAATCCTCTGTATCAATGTAGCCTTCAAGAACAGACCTTCTAAGCTCTTTGGTGCTAAGAAATGTACTGCTCAGAATGACTTATTTTCTTCCAGAAGGTAACCTCCACTGGATGTTTCCCAAGACTTAATTTAAAAGGGTAAAATTTTTGGGGAATAACTCCAAGGTAGTATTAGCAACACACTTAAAATATCAAGTATCAAGAAATGTTAGAAGATACTATCTACTCTCATACCTAGACTCTATGTCAGCACTGTTTGATAGAACTTTCTGCAATGATGGAAATGTTTTATACTGCACCATCCAGTATGGTAGCCACTAGACATATGTAGCTATTGAGCACTAGAAATGTGGTTAGTGTGACTGAGGAACTGAATTTTTATTTAATTAATTTAAGTTTAAATAGCGACATGTAGTGAGTAGCTACCATATTGGACAGCACAGGTCTATGGTTAACATGTCCATCAAATAGACAGGATAGGATAGGGTATACTGCAGTAACAAATAATCCCAAAATATTAGCGGCTTAAAACAGTAAAGTTTTATTTCTTATTCCTACTACATATTCATCGTATGTCATCTGGAGACTCTGTTCTGCATTTCCTCATTCTGGGATCAGGCCACCATCTTGAATGTTGATGGTCACTGTAACAAAGGAGATAAAAACAGATATAGAGGGTCTTGCACTGGCAATCAAATGACTGCTTGGCTCAGAGGTGGAACACATCACTTCCACCCAAAATTCATTGGCCAAAGATTCTATAGAAGAATTGGGGGAAAATGTAGAACAGAATTTTGAATTCTTATGGAGTCCAGATTTTCTGGAGCCATGTAGGCTGGTTGAACGCCTGAAACTATTGCCCTGAGAGAATCTTTAAACTTTAAACCAAAAATATCCCCTGAAGTCTTCTTAAAACCAAACAATAGTTTAGCTTAACAAGTAAAAAATGTCTGCCTTGAGCATTGTGCTATTTTAAGATATATCTATATGGAATCAAATTGACAACAGCAACTTGAAGGATTAGATAGGCACCTTAGGGGGCAGTGAGTTTATGTTAATGGAGGAGGAATAACTCAGAAAAGGAGAGTGAGAATGGTTGTGCAGCTCAGGAAATGTAATCAGTGTCACTGAATTGTGCATGTAGAAACTGTTGAACTGGTGTATGTTCTGCTGTATATATTCTCAACAACAACAACAAAACTAAAATAAATTATAAAAGAAAAGAAGAAGAAGAAGAAAGACCTGGTGATGTAATTTCAAAAAATCAGCCATTGGAAACTCTGTGGAACAGAGTTCTTTTCTGACACACATGGGGTTGCCATGAGTCAAAGTCAACTGGACAGCAACTGGTTACCTTTCTTTCTAATTTGACTACAAATTTTTATTCCCAAACAATATATTGTTTAGTTTTGCATATTTTGTACTTTATGTAAATGGAACTATTCTGTATTTTTTTCCAAAGGGGGAAAAAGTCATTGGCTAGAATTAACCGCAGGGCACTCTCCACCTACCAGAGGGCCAGGAAGTGTATCCAATTATGTAGTCTGTGAGACAGAAATATTAGAGGAGTAGCACTAATGACTAAATAAGTAAGCACCACAAAAATCACTAATACATTTAATTGAACACAAATAAATTGCATTTTTAAAAGTCAAGTTTGTGTCCATACAAAGGAATCAACAAAAAACATGAGGAAAAAAATATGCTCAAGTCCAGGAATGCTCCTTTCACAAAATCAAGGAAGGGAAGAAGATTTAAATGATGTTTTGGTGTCTTATACATAATTTTTATTAAGCTTTTGAATAGGTAAATCCATTAATTAAAAGATAAAAAGAAAGAAGCACTAGCATAATTTATATTGAATTATAATTTAAAGAGGATAATTTTATCAATTTCCATTTTTGCTTAAAATCCTTTTTTTTAAAAAAAGAAAATGATATTGAGTCTACCTATTCTTGCAACAATAGAATTTTAACACAATTCAAAGTGTAGTCTGTGCACAGGTGAGACAGTCATTCAAAAGTCAACATCAGAGAATCTTGGAATTAAATGAAATCTTGGAGGTCAGGTATTCTAATCTCCAATACGGGAATCCCTCCTACAGCATTCCACATCTTCCGGGATGGAGAGAAAGGCCACTACTGTTATGGGAATTCATTCCATTGGTGGACAGGTGGGACTGTTGGGGAACTCTTCCTGCTGCATCAAAAATAGCATTCCTCGGTGTTCAGTCTGTAGGTCTTTTCTGCAGCCACCCCAAGCAGGGCCAGCCCCTTTGCTGTGAAATCCCTCGACCATCTGGAGGGAGTTACTCTGCCCCTTGGGTTTTCTCTTTTTGTGGCTAGACTCTCCATTCCTTTACCCTTCCTCCTTGCGTCTTGGTCCCCATGCCCTCTATTCCCCTGGTAGCCCTCCTGAGAGCATGCAGCACAGAGTAGGAGTGGGGGTGGATATAGACTTTGGGGCCAGAGAATCTGAGCATCGAGTCCTATTTCTAGTTACTGTCAAGTTGCCGTGCCTTTTTGCTAGTAGTAGAGCGCTTAACTGTTTGCGCCACCCAGGGAGCCTGGCTACTTAGATTTGATTCTCAGTGATCTTCTCTGTGAAATGGGGAATAACCAAACTTATGTCTTAGTCTTGTTAAAAGGCTCAAACAGGGTAATATCTATATACCAACAGGTGCGCAATAAATATTTACTTCAACATGACATTTCTTTTAAAATATGATGTGTTGAATTGAACATTGTAATAGTTTAGATGTGGTCTGATCAGTAAAGAAAACTCCTTATTTCCCTTCTCTGGCACACGATCTTTTTCCTTCATTCATGTAGCCTAAGAGTATTAACATTAGCTTTTGGGAGCAGCCAGCTCATATTATTAATTCATATTGTAATTAAAAGTACCAATTTCCACTAAATCACAGTCTTACTTATGTTGTTGACATTTTAAACCCTATAGTGTAAGACTTTAAATCAGATGAAATTTCATAAGAATAAATGCCATTTTGGCTCATTGCTCCTTAGCTTTCAGCAAGGCCTCAGTGTTTTGAATAATGATCCAGTACATGCGTCAGCTGCCTCTTCAAGACTTGTGTACTCTACAAATTTTATACGCATGTGATTGCTGGGGAAACCCTGGTGCCGTAGTGGTTAAGAGCTACGGCTGCTAACCAAAAGGTCAGCAGTTTAAATCCACCAGGCGCTCCTTGGAAGCCCTATGGGGCAGTTCTACTCTGTCCTGTAGGTTGCTATGAGTCGGAATCGACTCGACGACAATGGGTTTTTTTTTGATGATTGCTGGAAAGATCATAGACATTGGAGTAAAACAGATCTGTATCTTAGCTCTGGCTTACTCCTATGTGGAGGAGTTATTTAACTTCTCTGAGCCTCAGTTCCCTCTACCGTAAAATGGAAGTAATAAGTTAATACTAACAATACTTACTTCAGCGAGTCGTATGAATACGTTTTATATTTTCTCTGATTTTATTCAAGTGATTAATAAAAATATTTGACCAGGATGGGACTCAAGCCTGAACCCTGTGCCACAATACTATCAATTTTTCTCTTGGTGGAATAACCACCATTCTTTAAGCACACGTATCTTCCCCTTCAGCCAGTCCACACTGTTTCATCTTGTCTTCAGGCATATCTGGTCAGGTTTTGTCAATTACTTTAGGAGAACCAAGATATTAAGGTAGATTTCTTTGGACTATCCGTATGAGTTTTTCTTTCTTCCATCTCAGACTCTGGGTGCACAGTTACTACTTTTTAAATTCTCTGTTAAAAAGTTCCTCCTTGTTCTTCTAAAGATATATAAGGTTCTCTGGTTTCCAGGCTACTATATTTCCTGAGTAGATGATCTTTAGACAGACAGTAATACCAGAAGTAATTTGAGTTTCTTTTAGCTTCTTTTAGAAGGAGTCATTGCAGTAAATGGTATACATGTTAGCTGAAGCAGATCTCTCATTTTACTTGAGGACGATGTGTGTGTGTGTGCACGTGTGTGTGTGTGTGCACGTGTGCGTGTGTGTGCACGTGTGCGTGTGTGTGCACGTGTGCGTGTGTGTCTGGTGGCGCAACACAGTTAGAATTACATCTCTGGAACTCTTTGCTCCTGTCTATCCACTCAGCATCTCCACCATCAAATCAGGGCTTAGATTTCTCATCACTTTTGTCATCATCATAGACAATTAGGAATCAGTATAAGGAGAGAGCCTGAAATTCAATTCTAATCAGCAGCTCAATCCAAACTCCTAAAACCCGGCTGGGGTGGGATGAGGGTGTAACTGGGGTTCTGATAATCCTGTTAGTAATGGGAGAAGCGCTCCCTAGGAAATCATAACAAATAGTCTTAAGCAAGTCCTTTTGTTGACAACTTTATCCAAGAAACCATCTCCCCTGGAGATTTTTCTAAACTTTAGACTAATCCTCTCCTTGCCACAGAAGTCTTTTTGTTGTGGGAAATTGTAAGTGAACACAGGAGTGACAGGCTTCTCTGTAAGCACCAGCTCTGCCTCCAAATTCTTTCAACTGGCAGTTTCCCATCTGTCCTATTGGGAAACCGACCTTCTGGCCCAGGGATCCATCAAATGAAGAAATGGATGGAATTATTCAGAAGCCCTGTTTTCAAGCTATCTCAGTCTCTGTCAGATTTTTGGGCCAATCACAGATCCAAAATGTTAAATTCTAGGTGAACGACAATAGCAACAACCTGTACTGTTGCTTTGAACATAATGGTTAAAATATTCCAGGTCCCAGATGATGGCATAAAATCCCTTGTCCAGTGTGTAGTTAGCTTTCAAATTTCTTCATAAGCTGAAGCAAATGAAAACTGAAACAGCAGCAAAGAAGCCCTAGATGTGAATAAAGAATAAACAAGATCAAAATAATGAATAGTATAGTACAGACTGAGTAAGGAAAATCTGTTAAACTTGGTCACAAAGTAATTGATGGAATTCTGTACAGATAAAAAAGATGATGATAAATTGTAACAGAGGTAGCTTCTTGCCCCTGGTAATGACAACTAAGAAAGCTTTAAAAATAATTAAAATCTATCTTCGTGTGTGCAAACTACAGTTGTAACTCACCACAAAACAGGCCAAGCTTTGAAAGATGTGTAAAGTGCCTACTGTAGCACTGGTGCGTGGTACATATACTACCCAGTAAGCTTTAGTTCCTCTCCAGTTCTATGTTGGAAACATCGGTATACATTTTTTTTCATACCTGAAACTGACATTTGAGGATTAATGTCTCAATTTTGAGGCATTGCTGCCAGTTGCCAAGTCCTAATGCCCCAATTTACATTTTGACTCTTCTGAGAAGTGAATATTTTAACATAAATTCAATTTAGTGGAAAAGATTTATAGACCCCAAGTGTCCGTGTGATTATCGCTTTCATTCTCTTTAACTCCAGCACTCCCAGATTTTGCTGATCCCAAGCCATTTATTAAACAGTTTAACTGCTCTAGCTTTTCCCGATCGTGGTTCATCTCCTACGGGTTTTATCTCCTTACATTACTACCAAGGGCCTAGGGATATCATGAGATTACTCCAATAGAGGCTAAATCTGCCTCCTCCCCTCTTCAGTTGCTGGCACAGGCACCAAGCTTGACACACTGTAATTAATTGATTTTCTATTATGACCAATTTATATCTACAGGTAAGAATTCTTCGTGCAAGCCCACCATAGATCAGAGAGAAAGCATTATCCTCCCACCTTCTGACTGCTTAGTGAAACAATTTAACAACAACGAAAGAAATAATAATAATGCTTATTGAGCACCACCATCTAAGACCATTCCATCAGTGTCTTTGATAACCATCATCTTATGGAGGACAAACCCTTCACTTCGTAGAAAAGAGTGGTCCTGTTCTTGTAAGTGTGGCTTTAAAATGGCATAGTTACACAGTAAAAGCTCTGCTCTAGAAAATTAGTTTTCCTTGGGAAACACCAAATTATTGTGTCGCCAATTTTAATTCCAATTGAATATTAACAAAATGCAAACTTTGGTATTTCATAAAATGCCCTGGGAACAGCCATAATTCCAAACTCCTCTCCTCTTCCCACATGTCTAAATATAGTGATCTTAGAAGAGCCAGAAAGCATCTATTTTTGTTGTATATATGCCTTTAAATAGTGACAGTCAAAGATAGAGACCCAAGAGAAAGTGTCGAAGAGCTGACACCTGCCCTGTGAATGAAGTCAGGTGTGAATGTGTAGGGAGTATGCCAGTGGTTACCTTCTAGGCCCCAAAGGTATGATTAGGAAGCATGGCCAAGCAGTGGTTGCCAAAGGGATAGTCAAGCCATAGTGCTTGTTGTTTAGGATATGGCCAGGGTTACCTAAAGGCCTGGCTAGCTGTCTCTGTACATGGGTTCCACCTTGATTACTGTATGTAGATTAATGTCCCCTCCCATCCAGCATGGAAGACCCAGTATGAGAAGAATTCTTGAAACATCTAGGAGTGCCTGTACTATGGTGGCTTTTGGAGTTTTGTCACCTGGCTTCCTGTGCCTGCCAGAAGACCTGCTTTTAGGGAATAGTAGCTTTCAGAAAATCCTCCATAGCACCACTTCCTCCTCAAAATTATCTTGGAAAGCTAGGCTGCCCTAGGCTGGCTGAGAGGACCCATAAGAGCAGCTGCATCTCTGACATATATGATGGCTTCTGCCTCCCCCAACGGGGCCTTGTCGTCCCCAGCACTGACCCGAAATGAGAGGACTTCCTGTGACCAACTGTGCAGAAGGTGTAGCCTGAGAAGCCTGCAGTATTGAAGTCTGGGTTCTCACTGGCCTTTAAAACCACCACCTGGATGGGGCCAAAGACTCTTTGAACGAGATCTTCTCTGGCATCTGGGGGCAGGCCAGGTGGTAACTTGTATCACTAAGGTAAGCAACCATCTGATTTACCTGAGACTGTTCTAATTTTAACAGTGGAAGTCCCACATCCCAAGAAATCCCTCAGTCTTGGGCAAACTGGGAAAGTTGGTTCCCCTACTGATTTTTGTCATAACCACTGACAGAGTGAACTAGCTAGTTAAGGGAGCATAATGTCTGTTCTAATCCTTTATTCCACATGTTTCAGCTGAAGGTCCCACTCAACCCACTGTCAATTCCAACTCATAGCAGCCCTATAGGACAGAGTAGAACTGCCCCACCCGGGTTTCCAAGGAGCACCTAGCGGATTCGAACTGCTGACCTTTTGGTTAGCAGCCGTAGCTCTTAACCACTACACCACCACAGTTTCCGAAGATCCCACAGTGTTCTGTAAATTCTCTCAGGAGCCTTCTCACCCCTCTGGGAGCAGGGGAGACAGGTAGGTGATGCACATTATTATCCTTAAACAGCTCAGGAAATGGAGGCCGGAACAGCTAGGCCACCTGTCCCAGGAGTTGGAGATGAAGAGCCAGACACAGAAGAGAGGAGCTCTGAGTCGGTGAACAATGTCCTTTCCACCTGGCAGCGATTACTTTTCAATCCCATCCACAAGGAGCCTCAATTGTTGGGCCGACACTTGCCTGGAAGGATCCTGGTGATCTCCCCCTTTCTTTTCACCAGCATTTGCTAAACTGGGCTGGGTGGTGACCTTTCCGGTAGGAGGCCAAAAGGTCACACATTTCTGGCTTTAGTCTCACTCCTGAAACTGTAAACAAAGACTCCTCTGTAGGGAGGAAAAGAGAAAAGCACCAACATATTATTTCCTGGGGGCTTTCACAGTGTATTTCTTATGTCTGTTGTAATACGTGTCACTGAGAGAGAAGTCAAAATAAGAGCCAGACTTATTTACCAATAATTTATACTGACTTATGTATAACTGACTCCTTGGCATAATATTAACTCCCTCCGCCATCTGGTTCCAACCCATTTTTGCAACTTTGTCTTCTAGTCTATCTTGTTCTAATCATGCACGATTACTTGTGGTTCTCTCAAACCTTTCCTTCCTCCATGATTTAGCTCATGCTGATCCCTCAGCCAGGAATATCCTCAGTTATATGAGTCAGTTATACATGAGTCAGTATGAATCTACTAATAGTTGTCAAGTGGCTCCTATTCAACTCAATTCAATACATATTTACTGAATGAATACTTGGGCAACACATTATGCTAGGTGTTGAAGATAGTAAAAACAGGAATAGAACTGTGGGAGACACGCATACAAACTAACCAACAAGGGTCAAAAGTGAGGTGCAAACAAAGAATTATGACAATCCCCACCCCATCCCGAAGTCTACTAAGGAACATGGGACAAGCACAGACAAGGTGCCATTTGAGTCTTGAAAGATGACTATGCTCTCTATAGTCCAGGACCTCCAGGGAGGATATTCCTGGCTGAGGGATCAGCATGAGCAAAGGCATGGAGGAAGGAAAGCGTTTGAGAGAACCACAAGTAATCGTGCATGATTAGAACAAGACAGACTAGAAGACAAAGTTGGAAAAATGGGTTGGAACCAGATGGTGGAAGGAGTTAATATTATGCCAAGGAGTCTAGACTTTAGACTTCACGATATTAGGCAATAAGCATAATGCTGGGCTAAATATGTTTTTGAAAGTCTCAAATCCTGTCAACTATAGTAGGCAACCTATTTAAATACTCTGAAGTGCAACTTCTGTAAATTAAAAACAATTTTTTTTTAAAAATATGTATACCGGCTTGGTCCTCAATTCATGTATTTGGTTAGTTCAAATACTGGAAGTGTCCATTTTTATAAATGCCTCTTAGTCCCATTGTTCCTGGGTGCTTACTATACTAAAGCTATGGACCAAGCCCTCCAAAAGCTAACATTTTAAGGGGCTTATCAGGCAAATGGGGATAATAAAATCTTCCTGGCAGATTGCTGTAAGTTTAATGAAGATAATACATGTGAAAACAAAACAAAACACAAAAAGAAACCTTGCATTGTTCCTGAGAAACAATAAGTTCTTAATAAACAGTAACTATTATTAAAAGGAACAGCAACATAATTGAGAAAAACAGCAAGAGGCAGGGGCCTCATTGTCACCAAAGCACATTTATAAAACCTGCTCAGGGCATCCTTCCACTGGGGCATTGCTTTTCTAAGGTTCTCAACCTGAACAAACCTAGGTTGCTCCATGTGTTAAATATTGCACAATGTAACCAAATGAAAAGCTTCTAGCTCTGAAGCACTGACAGTGTAAAATGTCTTCATGATATTGTTTACTGGAAGCTGCTCAAAGCCCAACCGGAGAAATGAACCGGCAATGCCGGCTCTGCCTCACTCTGCGTAAACGTCTGCCTTAGATGCTGTGGGTAATCTGTCGCACTGACTCCTTTGGTTTAAAATTACATATTTGCTAGGCTGGAAAGGGAAGACATCAAGTTGCCTTGCCAAAATAAACAGTGTGTACACTTTAAAGATTACTCTCAAATCAACTCAAGTCCAAATCATCTTGGGAACTTCTCTCAGGGAGAAGCGTCCTCTTGCCTTGGGGACAGTGGCGTGAAGGGTTGGGATTTTCCTAAGGCTTTCTTGCCTCTCGAAAGCAGCAGCTCCCAGACTGATTGAGAGAGAGAGAGAGAGAGAAACATTATCTGGCAGAACAGCGCTGGGAAAGCAACCAGTTAATCAAAAGGATTCCAATCTGGCCGTGGACTGCCACACTCTCCTTCCCAACATATAGAAAAAGAAAAAGAAAGAAAAAAGCAGTGCAGCGACTCTCCAGCAATCTCACGAATGTAAAAGCTTCCACTCTGGTGACTCCTCATTAGCTTACTGAATCTGACAGCATAATTATTGCAGCTGCTTCTCGCTTAGAATAAATAAATACGAAAGCGGGTGTTTAAAAATTTTTTGAGAAGACGAATTCAGTCATCTAGACAGTAGGACAAATTTATTTAAAACTTTTAGATTCTTAACGTATTTAGATCATTTCAAGAACAAGATAATGAGATAGTTGTCTTTCAGTCTGATTGAGTTTCTAAGCTCGTTTGGCTGTTGGCAGTCACCCCTTTCAAACTTTGCTTTAACTTTCCTTCCTTTAGAAATCTGATCCTGGTGTCTCCATTTACTCCTCCTGGGCTGATAACCTGGTGAAGGCTTGGTGCACTGGAGTGCAGAAAGTGACCTAATGGGATTGAGGAACTAAATAACCTTTCACAGGAAACAAGATAATCAAACCTCTTACTTGCCTGTAATGGCTAAAAGGGAAAGCACAAGTTAAAAAAGAAAGGCTGGAAATCAAACTGTCATTCCAAAATGTCTGGTAATTTCCCTTGTCACATGGTCTTTGTGCTACTCTCACACCATCGATCCACCAGTCAGAGAGCTTAGTGCATTGAATTATTCAGAGTGCACACATCCTCGTGATTACGCGGTCATTTTAGCTCATGTGTATGTATATAGACTTCATAGCTTCAAAGCCCAAAGGATCACACAGCACTTCAAATCAAAGTTGCTAACTAACACAGAGTGCACTTAAAACTCTGACTAGGGGCACAGCACATATGCATTTCCGATTAAAGCAGATGATCTTTCCTTTTAAAATTAATTAGTGCCTATTTATCTTTTCTTCTCGCTCCTGCCCTTCGCTCTCCCAGGACTGCATTCAGATGAACGTTTGCATTCAGTGAGTTAAGAGCTTCATCAAATAAACAGTCTGTCAATCTGGGGTGAAGGAAACTAGTATTAACTCATTGTGCAGATGGAGAAACTGAGGCTTACAAAGGCAAATAATGCACGTTAAGTTGGAAACAGAAGAAAACTCAGGTCCTTTAACTCCCAACCCAGAGCTCGGACCCTCTGTACCATTTTTCTCACTTTATTTTTTTTTTTAACTGTAAAGATAATATAACACCAACATTAAAGAAAACTTTGAAAAAGGAAAAGAAATCATCCATCATCCCCCTATGGTAGAAGAGTATTTTTATTTTTGTAAGCTAAATTTCAGTTTTGTTCACATGCATAACATTTTCACAGGTACACTATTATATGCAATTTTGAATTCTATTTTCTTTTAGCTCATGTCATAGCATAAACGTTTCCCTATTATGAAATGGCAGCTACTCTTATTATTACCTGGCTGTCAGTGACTCATCTATATAATGAGAATATGGAATAGCTAATCTCTAAAATCCTTTTCCACTATTAGAGGCTCAAATGCTTTCCTGTATGGTTTATCTTTATTTGGCAGTTCTTTTGGCCCATGAGGCTAACAAATTTAACTAACTTAAGGGCTTGGTAGAGTTGGGGAACTTGCTTTACCAGACTTCTAGCAACATAGCTCTATGCAACACCACAATCATCTCTCAACTTAATGTATGGGAATGCGTTGAGGACAACTTTGAACATAGAAGGTAAAGAATTATGTTATGGAGGATGCTTCCTAACTTGCTTCTCACTGACTAGTACTGATTAATAGAGGATTTAAAAGGTGGAGCGAGTGGCCTTAGTTAGATTACAAACTCCTGTAATCAGCACAGGGTCAAGAGAACTGGCTCAGAATCTCCCTTCCCTCTTCTCCATCAACCCCTAACCCCTGAAAACCAGCCTTGTGGAATGACAAAATTCTGAATAAACTTTAAATACACCAAACGAAAACCAATCCAGTTGCCGTCGAGTTGTTGAGTTGCTTCTGACTCATGACAACCCACGTGTTGCAGAGTAGAACTGCAACTCTATAGGATTTTCAAGGCTGTGACCTTTCAGAAGCAGATCACCAGGACTTTCTTCTGAGGTGCCTCTGGGCGGGTTCGAACAGCCAAACTTTCATTTAGTAGTGGAACACTTAACCATTTGCTCCACCCGGGGACACACTTTAATAGACTAGACAATAAAAGCAATAAACAAAATAGATTTGAAATCCTGAGGAAGCATACAAAGAACTAGACTAAGTTTCATTAGTACATGTTAAAGAATGTTTAAATTGTTGCAAGAAGACATAATGATAAAAACTACCATGGTATATGTGTCAGCAGTGTGCCATTGTTATTAAAAAGAAGACAACTTTCAGAATGATGTTAGACAGTATCAGGTGGAAGATGACATTCCTCTGCTTGGAATGTTCTTTCTCCCTTACCGTCTAGATCCCATCATCTTTCCAGACCCACTCACAAAGGCATCCTCCGTCTCCCAGCTGGAGTTAATTTTGCCTCTTTTGAGCGCCCAGAGTACTTCATATGTATTTACTTGAGCTGCAGCTGTTTATTTGCTTGTCTCATTTCCTTAAGGACTGTAAGCTCTTTGAAGACAAGGTCCATGGCTAATTCATTTTTGTGTCCCTCACAATATCACACCCAATAGACACTCAGTAAATATTCAATGAACGACCAGACCAGCCAAACCTGTTGCCATCTAGTCAGTTCTGACTCATAGTGACCCTACGGGGCAGAGTAAAACTGCCCCGTATGGTTTCCAAGGAGTGGCTGGTGGATTCAAACTGCCGACTTTTCTGTTAGCAGCCAAGCTTTTAATCACTGTGCCATGAGGGTATTCTCCCACTGTGGTAGAAATCTGAGTCTATGCTGGGTGATTCAACAGGATGCAGAAATTATCGAACAATATCATTAATACCACAAGCAAGTAAAATTTTGCTGACGATAATTAAAAAATGGTTGCAGCAGTACATCGACAGGGACTGCCAGAAATTCAAGCCAGATTAAGAAGAGGATGTGGAATGAGGGATATCATTGCTGATGTCAGATGGATCTTGGCTGAAAGCAGAGAATACCAGAAAAATGTTTACCTGTGTTTTATTAACTATGCAAAGGCATTTGACTGTGTGGATCATAACAAATTATGGATAACACTGCGAAAAACAGGAATTCCAGAACCCTTAATTGTGCTCATGAGGAACCTGTACATAGACCAAGAAGCAGTCTTTCAAACAGAACAAGAGGATACTGTGTGGTTTAAAATCAAGAAAGGTGTGTATCAGAGTTGTATCCTTCCACCATATTTATTAAATCTGTATGCTGAGCAAATGATTGAGAAGCTGGATTATATGACGAACGGGGACATCAGGATTGGAGAAAGGCAAACTACCTGTGATATGCAGGTGACACAACATTGCTTGCTGAAAGGGAAGTGGACTTGAAGCACTAACTGATGAAGATCAAAGACTACAGCCTTCAGTGTGGATTACACCTCAACATAAAGAAAACAAAAATCCACCCACTGGACCAGTAAGCAACATCATGATAAATGGAGAAAAGATTGAAGTTGTCAAGGATGTCATTTTACTTGAATCACAATCAATGCCCATGGAAGCAGCAGTCAAGAAATCAAACTACATTTTGCATTGGGCAAATTTGCTGCAAAAGACCTATTTAAAGTGTTGAAAAGCTAAGATGTCATTTTGCGGACTAAGGTGTGCCTGACCCAAGCCATGGTGTTTTCAATCATCTCATATGCATGCGAAAACGGATAATGAATACGGAAGACTGAAGAAGAATCAATGTCTTCGAATTACGATGTTGGTGAAGAAATATTGAATATACCGTGGACTACCAGAAGAATGGAAACCCTGGTGGTGTAGTGGTTAAGAGCTATGGCTGTTAACCTAAAGGTTGGCAGTTCAAATCCACAAGTGCTTCTTGGAAACCCTATGGGGCAGTTCTACTCTATCCTATAGGGTTGTAATGAGTTGGAATCGACTCCACAGCAACGGGTTTAGTTTAGTTTTGTTTTTTTTTACCAGAAGAATGAACAAATCTCTCCTGAAAGAAGCACAGCCAGAATGCTTCTTAGAGGCGAGGATGGCGAGACTTCGTCTCACATACTTTGGACATGTTATCTGGAAGGACCAGTCCCTAGGGTAGGACATCATGCTTGATAAAGTAGAGGTTAATTGAAAAAGAGGAAGACCTTCAATGAAAAGGATTGACACAGTGGCTGCAACAATGGGCTCAAGAATGGCAACGATTGTGAGGATGGCACAGAACCGGGCAATGTTTTGTTCTGTTGTGCACGGGGTCACTATGATTCGGAATCGACTCAACGGCACCTAACAACAACAACATTTTATTCTCTCAGATGCTGTTGTAAATAGAATTGTTTCCCTAGTTTTCCTTTCAGATTTCTCATTTCTCATATATAGAAACCCAATTGATTTTTGTTTGTTGGCCTTGTATCCTGCAACTTGGCTAAATTCTCTGTTAGCTCCAGAAGTTTTCCTGTGGATCCTTTGGGATTTTCTATATAGATAGGTCGTATCATCTGTGAATAGAGATAATTTTCCTTCGTCTTTTCCATTCTTGTTACCTTTTATTTCTTTTTCTCGCTTTATTTCTCTGCCTGGGACTTCTATAAAGTCTGTTTTAAAGAAGAATGAAGATTGAGTCTAGGAAGGAATGGGAGAGACTCAAGCTGGGGACTTGGAAAGCAAAACGGGATCAACCCATAGAGAGAGAGACAGCCTTTGATGTCCTGACGATCCAGGACCGTGCCTTAAGGACCAGACTCTTAAATCACTTGGCATTTATTTGCCTCAGATGAAAAATACTTCTGTGGACCAGTGTCTGTGGTCTAACATGGCTAGAGTCCAAAATCAGTCTTAACTTTCTAAGGGTAACATTTGGAAGGCTCCCTGAAAGAATGAAATAGAGCCCGTTTCTAGAAGGGGCAGCTTAATGATTTTCTCCCTTCCGCCATCCCCAAATCTTTAAACAGTGTTCCTTTCCCAGAGCCCAAGTTCATGCTGAGGGCAAAGGGAATTAAGCGAAGAAGCTGAACCTGCAGCTAAGATTAGAGAGTTGCCAAGGGCCTAATTTTAGGTCTTCGCTGCCCCAGCTGACATCCTGCACTGCGGGCTCCAGCCAGGAGGACCACAAGTGTGGCCATAAGCCAGTGTCTGAGTGGCCATCTGCAAAAGCAATTAGCTTGCTGTTGGGTGTGTTTTGAGAGGGAATACCAATAATTTCTCCTTCAACAAATGTTTCTTCAGGTGTTCAAAAGTCAATAAGGGAACATGTCAGAGCTTGGCAGAAGTTCCCACATGCTTGCCATTCTAATATTCACGTTTCTCCACATAAGTGTGTGCTCCAAAAGGGAACTAATCCTGGCATTCCTGGTTTTTCATAGTAAGTAACCCCCTGACAAATTTCTTCTGCCTATAAGCTTACTGCCACAACTTAGAGAAAGTGCTGTTCAGAACTTGCCAGCTTCATGAAAACAGAAATGAATGGGTGAGACCAATTCTTTCATTTTGTGGGAATTTCTCTGCCACTGGGGTTTAGACTGTCCTTCCACTCTTCACATATCTCCCATCCACAGGTTTCATGATTTAATTGTCTTCTTCAGAGGGCAGACAATAATAGCTGGCATCTTCCAGATCAAAGGGGAAACAGAATATATTTTAAAGAGACAACTCTGTTATCCTGCAACCAGAATAATAAAATGTTATAAATATAAGGCCCTAAATGATTCCATACCAAAATGCCACTGGAGAGCAAAATTTCTTGCATAATTATGGCAGGGAAACTGTCCTTAAAAATCACTCACAAGAGCATGTCTTATTTTTGCACATTTCTTATGCCTGTGGCAGCCAACCACAGGGATGGAGATTCTGTGTCCCTGCAGTGATAACCCTCTGGTGCTCCCTGCCTGCATGGGAGGCTGTTAATTAAGGTGCATTGCCAGGAGCAATGAAAAAGCAGACTGGCATTGCCAGGCCAAGGGAATGCAACCCTTAGTAGACAGCATGCCCATGGTGAGGACCACTGTCGTGGAAGTGCACAAACTGGTCCCAGCTGCTTCTCCCTTCCTCTATTTTTCTTTCCAATTTTCCTGGCAGCTTTGCTTTCTGTCTACTTGTCCTGAGTTCTAACTGTTGGTCTGTCTCTGTACCTATCTCCCCCCCCCACCACCACCACCACACACGTACACCCAATACCTCCCCCGACCCCAATCTCTTGGCGCCGGCCCTTTCATCTTCTCCCGCAGGGATTCAGATTTGAGATGTCACTATAGGAAGTGCTTGTCGGCTGCAGCAGCAGCAGCAGAGCCCTGTGGCTTCGACAAACCTCATTTAATTGGGAGGAAGCCAGGAGAATTTGAAAGAACTGAAACATCCAGGAAACTCTTTTTATCAGGCATAATTTAAACTCTGCATGGAAAAACCCCTATATGTATAAAGAAAAGTCAACTTCCCTCCTGCTGTGAGCACTCCTCAGCTCCCCCCCAGCACAGGCAGGCTCCTGCAAGATTCCATCTTTTCATTTCTCTAAAAGTGTCAAAGTATATTTGGGCTCTGTGACTGGGAGAACAGAGAAGGAATACAGATCTTTCTCTCTCTCTCTCTCTCTTCTCATACCTGTGTGTGTATGCACACACACACACAAACACGCTCACCTAGACAGACATGCACCAGAGCCCCTCTGTTGGTGAATTTGCTTTGGGTCTGCCAGAAAGAATCAAAACCACACTTTCTAACAGCACGTCAGCTTGGACCGTGATTGTTTCTTCCTAATTACCCTTCAGGCAAAAGCTGGTGCCCAGAAAACTTTGATGATCAGCAGAGGTTCTCAATACCCAGAATAACAGATTCAGGAGACCGGCCTATGAGGGAAGTTTCTTTAAGAGAAGTGTGTGTGTGTGTGTGTGTGTGTGTGTGTGTGTGTGTGTGTGTGTGTGTGTGTGTGTGTGTGTCCAAGCTTCTATATTTACATGAAATGGTAGAGCTAGAAGTCCCAAGCCCAAAAGAAGAAAACTAAGAAGTAAGGGTGTAAGGACTCAGACTAGGAAGAGGGTGTTGGGGTGGGGGTGGGGGAGGGAATGGGGATGAAGTGAGGGCAGAGGTATCAGGGATGGAGAAAGAATTATAAGTCTGCAGTGTCTTTTATTCCACCAATAGGCCAAACTGTGTCCCTCCCCTCCTTCCAAATTCTGCTGCAGATTCACCTCCAGTCTAATCCATCTCACTTGAATTATTCTAGTCCCTCCAAAGCATTGCCTTTAGCACACACATCTTCTCTGGACATCTGCAGCTGATTATGCACAGATTTTAGTTGTTTAGATATGATTTGTGCTAATACGTGTACAAGGGTGCCCTGTTTCCTCTTCTTCACTCTCTTTTCCTCCCACTTCATAAGATCCTTGAGGCCAAGGCCAAGTCCCCTTTTCCTCAACTTTTTATAGCACTTAATATGTTCCTGACACTTAATGGCAACTTAATAAATACTGATGACTGACTTGTGTTACGGGGTTAAGTAAGACATTAACCCCAGCTGTATGATTATGGTGATATCTGAAGATTCTAAATGACTCAGTTTAAAAATAAAATACCTCAAGAAGTCCCAAACTGAGAGCTTTGGACCACTGCAGGACAATGTCCTAGACACCATACAGCCATGTTTACAAACCCTGGAACTTTTGACCACACTGTACATCTAAGCCTCTTGGGCAGTAGCTCCCCACCTCATCCCCACCCTCATCCTCATCCCATCACACCCTACCCTCATTTCCTCCCCCAATCCCATTCCAATACTCTCTGCCCAGTATGAGACCCTAGACCCTCCTTCTTTGCTTTCTTTTCTTGGGCTTAGGATTTCTAAACAGGGCTTCGAACCAGTTCATTCTAGCTTGAACCACTGCTGAGAATTTAATTTTCCACCCCAGATATACTGAATCTGAATCTACAGTTTCACAAGATCCCCAGGTGATTCTTATGTATATCCCGGGAACTTGTAGAAATGAAAATTTTCAGCAGGAGTTCAAACCAGAATGAATCAGTTCCAAGCCCTGCTTCTAAAAACTGCTTTCAGTCAAATGGTAGATGTTGCCAAGGAACCCCACCTAGAGATAGTACCCCTCAAGCAGCCTGGACATGCCCATATTGCCCACATCCTCCGCGTGACCCTTCCTGACCACAATCTGAGAAACATGAGACGTGCTCCCATCACATGATCCCTCAGCACATTTCAGATTTGGAGGATGACTTCAGGCCCAGACAGCAAAGCTGATTTCAGGGTAACTGT
Organism: Trichechus manatus latirostris; assembly: GCF_000243295.1. Classification (NCBI taxonomy): domain Eukaryota; kingdom Metazoa; phylum Chordata; class Mammalia; order Sirenia; family Trichechidae; genus Trichechus; species Trichechus manatus. The sequence goes on along the minus strand of NW_004443992.1, from coordinate 9,313,608 downwards.
GTGTCCCCAGTGAGCATCCAGCCTGGGAAGATGCGCCCCTCCCCCAGGCTCCACCTGGGACTTCCTTCTGCAGTATCATATTACCAATCAAGACCAGCCCAGCTTTCCTCTCCTGACATATCTATGCCACCTATCATCTTACTCCCTATGGAAAGAGAATAGGGGTGGTTAGAAATTTGGTTCTGCTTCTCCTGGCAGATCTTAGCTAAAACAAACAAGTCCAAGGCAACTTTCATCTCTTCCGATTTCTAAGTGCAAGTGTGTGTAAATGAAATGTTTGGATTACTACAAGGAAGTCCTGTCACCTATCCCCACCAGGATTTTTGAGTTTTAGAGAATCATACAAAAGTCAAGCAAGACTGAGTTCCGTCTTGCTTCTCCCAGGCTAACTGATCTCTACACTTCTGGTTGTAAATTCTATGATTCTCCACTGTTCAGAGAAAACACTGACACACACACACACACACACACACCCGTGCACACACACACACACACACACATTCCCTTATTCACCATTGGGAAGCTGGTGCAGCTGAGATGGCAGGGCACTGAAATAATCGTGAACAAGTGCTTCCTGGGCGGAGACCCGGTCTCGAGGAAAGCCTTTCAGCATTTGGGAGGCCAAGTCTTCAGCTTCAGGAACCCTGCCCAACCTGGAAAAGTGAGAGAGAACAATAGTTTCTCCACAGGTCTCTCTTTTGAAAAATAAAGCAGGAGAGAAAAGAAAAGGAAAGGAAAGATGTGGTTAGATTTACAAGTGTGTTTCAAGTCGAATTTTCCTGGATTGCTAAAATTAATGGCAGGTGGGAAAATTACCCCCCACAGTGAAATTCTTACCTGTCCTGTAACTAAGATGAAGGGGGACAATCTCAGCATTCTATTATTTCGCTCCCCTGCCCCCCACTGTGTCTCTGGGCACCATGTGTACATAAAGGACACAGAATTATAATTATAGACACAGAAACACATAATTAAAGATTCTTCTTTGAGGGACACAGCAGCCCCAACCAAGCAGAAAAGCCCAATTAAAAACAGCCTCTAGGCTCTGGACTTCAAGAGCCACAAGCATAGAAAGACTGTGGGGAAGAGGAGAGGAAGGAGATTCTGGGGGTGAAGTCTAGGTGGAAAATACCCTTATTTGCATTGTTTTTGAAACTCAGCCTCCAGAGTTATTAGCTGAGTCGCTGTCTTGGTTTATCTCTCTTGAGAGAAAGCATAGGAAGAAAGATCACTTAATTAAGTACTCAAATCACAATCGGGACAAGGTGGCTTTATGTTGAGTTATATATTTGGAGATGAGCAAATCTATTTATTGAGAAACTACTATGTGCTAGTATGTGGTTGGCCCTTGGAAATACAGGACAAGACTCTGCCTCTGACAGCTTACAGTCTAGTAGGGGAGTCAGACATTAATTAAAGTAGCATACAAATTCATAAGTACAGCTGTGAATAAAAAGCCCTGGAACCTGACTTGGAATGGGAGGAAGTGGTCTGGGAAGGCTTTCCTGAGGAAGTGCCACTTCAGCTGAGAGCTGAAGGACTGAGAGCAGGGGAAGAATAGGTATTGCAGGCAGAGGTCTATGGTGCTCATCCAGACCCTGGGGTGGGAGGGAGAAGCATGAGTTTAAAGAAGGGAATAAGGGAATAAAGGTCAGTTGATTGGCCAGGGATAAAGACGAGGAGAGGGGTCTGAATCAAAGCTGGGGAGAGCAGCAGGGGTCAATCCTGGAGTGCCTTGTGGGTCTCCATGCTTCCTATTTACTTGTAATGTTAGAAAGTATTTGCTAATCTTGTGCCAATCATGTAAGTATAACCATCTCTGCAGTCCACAGACAAGTTTGTAAGAGGAAAGCCAAGAGAGGGAAAAATGTGCAGATCCCCGGAGGTAATTAACCGTAAGACTGATGTTTGACGTTCAGAATCAAATTGCATGACCAAGATGTCCTTCAATAGGTAAATGGGCCAACAAACTGCAGTACATCCATTCAATAGAGTATTATTTGGTGGAGAAAAGAAATGAGCTATCAAGCTACAAAAGGACATGGAGGAATCTTAAATGCATATTGCTAAGTTTGCAATTGAAAGACATTCAGTTGTGTGGATCATAACAAATTATGGATAATATTGGAAAGAATGGGAATTCCAGAACCCTTAACTATGCTCATGAGGAACCTGAACATAGACCAAGAGGCAGTCATTCAAATGGAACAAGGGGAAACTGCATGGTTTAAAATCTGGAAAGGTGAGTGTCAGGGTTGTACCCTTTCACCATACTTATTCAATCTGTATGCTGAGCAAATAATTGAGAAGTTGGACTATATGCAGACGGATGAGGCATCAGGATTGGAGGAAGACTCATTAACAATCTACGATATGCAGATAGCGCAACCTTGCTTGCTGAAAGTGAAGAGGACTTGAAGTACATACTGACAAAGATCAATGACTACAGCCTTCAGTTTGGATTACACCTCAGCTTTAAATAAAGAAAACAAAAATCCTCACAACTGGACCAATAAGTGCATCATAATTAGTGGAGAACAGGCTGAAGTGGTCAAGGATTTCATTTTACTTGGATCCACTATCAACGCCCTTGGGAGCTGCAGTCAAGAAATCAAATGACGTATTGCCTTGGGCAAATCTACTGCAAAAGACCTCTTTAAAGTGTTCAAAAGCAAAAATGTCACTTTGAGGACTAAGGTGTGCCTGACCCAAGCCATGGTATTTTCAGGTGCCTCATATGGATGTGAAAGCTGGACAACGGAATAAGGAAGACTGAAGAAGAATTGATGCCTTTGAATTACGGGGTTGGTGAAAACTATGGAACATACCAGGGACTGCCAAAAGAATGAACAAGTCTGTTTTCGTAGAAGTACAGCCAGAATGTTCCTTTAAAGTGAGGATGGGGAGACTTCATCTCACATACTTTGGACATGTTATCAGGAAGGACCAGTCCCTGGGGAAGGACATCCTGCTTGGTAACGTAGAGGGTCAGTGAAAAAGAGGAAGACACTCAACGAGATGGATTGACATAGTGGCTGCAACAATGGGCTCAAATACAGCAATGACTGTGAAGATGGCGCAGGACCAGGCAATGTTTTGTTCTATTGTATACAGGGTTGCTATGAGTCGGAACCAACTCAACGGCACCTAACAACAACAACAACAATTACTGAAAGAAGCAAGTCCAAGAAGCTACATATCGTATGTTTCCAACTATAAGATATACTGGAAAAGGCAGAACTATAGAGACAGTGAAAAGATCAGTAGCTGCAGGGTCTCAGGGGGAGGGAGGAAGGGATGAACAGGTGGAACACAGGGCATTTTTAAGGCAGCGAAACTTTTCTGTGTGATACCGTGATGGTGGCTATATGACATTATGCATTTGTCAAAACCCATAGGACTGTACAATGCAAAGAATGAACCCTAATGTAAACTATGGTCTTTAGTTAACAATAATGTATCAATACTGGTTCATCAGTTGTAACAAATATAACACAGGAATGCAAGATGTTAGTAATAGGAGAAACAGTATGCAGTTGGAGAGCAGGTACATAGGAGCTTTGTACTTTCTGTACAATTTTTCTGTAAAGCTAAAACTGCCCTAAAACCTAAATCAAGTCTAAGGGAAAAAAATTAAGTTGCCTGGTCATGGAATACCTTATCAAATCCCCAAATAAGCAAAAATCGTGGGTTTCCTTCAAGTCCAATACTCATGATAATTTAAAGCAAGAACGAGCAGATACCTGTTTCCTTTCCAGGAGCCACGATGCAGAGATGCTGGAAGTCTTGGCCCAGAGTTGTAATTTGCATAATCTTTGCATACAATTTACATAAGAGACTTTTTCAGCTACCTGATTCCCATGACATAAAACCCTTTCTGCGCACAGATAACTCCCCTCAAACCCAGGAATAATTGCTACACAGACTTAAGGTAAAGGAGAAATGTGCAAATCCTCAGTGCTGTCTTCCAGGCCAGTTAGGAGAGAAGGAACCCAGGGCAGAATTCTCTCATGAGCTCCTGGCCTGAAGAAGGGCCAGCAGGGATTTTCTCCATCCAGAGTGCACTTGGTCTCCCCTTTATGCCTAAACGTTTACTAGCAGCACAGGTGGGGCCACCAGGTGTGGGCCTTTGGCAAGGTCCTTATAATCTCCACCTTGCTAATAACACATTGCACTCTTATTTGGGAGCTGAGAAAACAGGCCAGGAATGCAAATACTGCCTCTTTGGGCACAAATGTTCATGTCCTGACCCTTTCCGTGTTTGTAACATTCTGCTTCTTCTGCGGTGGAGATTCTTGCTTACTATCCATTGCCTTTACAGTCACAGTTCCACAATTTGCAGCCTCCTGTAACTCTACTTAGAACAATTCTTCACATGCTGCTTGAAACTCCTAATTTGGAAATGAAAAGTGAACATTGCAAACATTAATTTGCCTACCAGCACCTTTCTATATACGCCAAATGTTAATAAATATTATTTGTTTGGTTTGGGATGTTAACTACTGAACTTGCCAGGAGTATCTTGCAGGATTAAAAGAATCCACCCAATTAGTGAGATTCTGTTACTAAAGATAAACGGCCCAGTGGTGAACCACTCCTCCAAGTAACATTTCAAGTAGGGAGAAGTGTTCCGTTGCCAAAATAATACACATTTATTGTAGAACACTTAGAAAACGCAGAGAAAGAAAATCAAAACTATTCCGTAGCTCTGAAATAACCCCATCACTCAATGATAATCACCACTGCTTTGCTGTTCTTTTTTAGTCCTTTCTCTGAAACTACATTCTCAACTGTATTTTTTGTTTTACAAAATAGTGGTATTATACTGTATGTGTTGTTGTAACCGCTTTTTTCCACTTGACTATCTTGATCATCTTTCCATATTATGAGTAGCCTCCTAGGACATAATGTTAATGGCTGCATAGAATTCCGTTATGTGGGCATACCACAATTTACATACCTGGAACCTTAAGTTGTTACCTTTTTTGTTGGGGTGGGGGGAGTATTATTAAAATCATGCTGTGACAAATGTCCTCAAAGAGAAATCTTTGTATACTTGTGCAATTACTTCCTTAGGATACATTCTCAGAATCAAAATTCCTAGGTCGAAGGGCATATAACTTGTTAAAATTTTGATTCATAGTATCAGCTAGACGAGCTGTCTCAATTTCCATTGGTACATGTAGAGCAGCATGGGAGAGTGCCTGTCCCTGGGTACAGGGCTAAGATTCATTCCAGCTGACCTGAATTGCCACAGTTCCCACTGCTTATAAAAGTCCTAAAAAGGATTGAAATTGTACATTGATCTTAAAAGTTGTGCTGGGTGAGAATGACATCTGCATTTAATTTTAGAAGTCCAGAATAGAAACATACACAATAAAAAAGTGAAAATCAGATTTGGTGATCTTGTAAAGCAACATCCGGTAACTCATCACTGAACATATCTAAAAACCTGGTGGTTCTCAGGGCCTAAGGGGATAGTCTTGATTTCTTAGCACAGCCTAGCTCCAAATCTAAAAAATCCCTCCCCCATTGCTGCCATCAACCTTCACCATGCAAGGGTCTTATCTGTTTGCAATACGAGGCTGGTCACTATGGGCTCCACTGAGTTCTTTGTGTTTTTCACCTAGATTTACAGTAAGAGAAAAAGGGCAGGGGTAGAGAGTAGGCACTTTTTTTTTTTTTAATACCGTCTGTTTAGGATGTGGTCAAGTAGATGTCCACCATAAAAAATATGAAACAGCATCTGAGAAGCTATGCTACAATTTGTCAATCAAGATGAAAAGTAAGTGCACACTTCATGGGCCCACATGATTCAGGTCACCATCAAACCCTAGGCAAGGCCTGAGATGCGTTTACAGCTCTGTGCATGGTTCCATTACACCTCTGCAGGAATCTTGCAGAAAAGCCAGTGACACCTTGGCTGGTCTTTGACTCACCACATTTGCAATCTGATTGAATTGACAAAGCCATAGAGACCTCTACCAAATGAATCCTGGCCCCACAACTTACTAGCTAGACAAGCTTAGACAAGTTACTTAAGTTCATTGAGCCTCAGTTTCCTCATATCTGAAGTAGGAATCAGATTTGTGAGGATTAAATGAAGCAACTTATGCAGCACACTGTTAACCACATCTTTCAATATTAATTCTCTTCTTTCAATGACAAAATGCTTCCTAGAGCCAAGAATTTTCTCATGTGAGAATCTAGGCCAGTACTGTCCAGGAGAATTTTCTATGATGATGGAAATGTTCTATAGCTCCACTGTCCAATATGGCAGCCACTGCTCACATATGGTTACTGAGGGTTAGTGCAACTGAGCAACTGAATTTTTAATTTAAATATAAATTTAAATAACTACATGTATTAGACAGCACAGCTTTAGCCATTACTCCATGTTTGAGAATCTAAGCAGAGAAGCCAAAAGTCTGGGGAAAGGCACACAGAGATTGTTGTGGGCAAGGGAGCTGCAGGGGTGATGGCTGTTGTGTGGGAGCAAGAAAGTCAGAGGAATATTCAGCAAGTTCAAGTCCTGCTCAGCCCTAGAAGAAAGGTCAGGTGGGGCCATAGCAGGAGGCTGGTGGCACCATCATCTGCCATGTGACAGTGGTGGCAGCAGCAATATAGGTGTTAAGGTGCTTTGCTGGTTTGGAGTTACCATTTGCTTTGGAACCCAGTAGTGAAATGATAGAAAGCCACAGGGCACTGCTAATATCTCTAGCGAGGGGTTAGGGGGCCTAGCAATGAGAACAAGAGAAAGTTTGCACCTCTTGAATGAAATAATAAATAGCAGTTCCCAGGAACCCGTCTTCCAAAATAAGGAGGAGTTTCAGGTTATACCGTACTTTTGAAAATAAGAGTGGATGTACAGATGTCCTGGGGAGAACTGTCCCTCCCCATAAAAGACCCTTTGATAGCCATACTTCTGTGTTCCTAGCTCACTTTACTGTTTAGACCCTGATGTTCAGTTTACTTTGAGGTTTTTTAAAGAGTATGAACAGCAAGTATAGAAAAATCAAACGAAATATTGTTAGGTTAAACGATACCACGTTTTCAGTGAAGGACAACGTTCAAATGATCAGTTAGGACCTTGGCCAGTGAAGCTTTCTTCCATTTCTCCCCACCTGTGAGAGTGTGTTTTTCTTTGACATTTGAGCTCGTTTCCCCTGTCTCTGATGTTTTCCTCGCTGCCCTTTTCGCCTCCTCACTGAAGCAAAAAGAACAGAGCCTCGGCTAATTACTCTCAGATCAAATAATACTGGTTATTGTAATTGGTCATTGTCCGAAAACACAGAGTTCTTCTTAGCCCTGAGGTTGCCTGGCACAGCTTAGTTAGCTAACTATTCCGGGAATGTCTCTATTATCTGTTTTACTTTGCAAAAGAAACTAGGGATTTGTTGAAAGCTGGTAATAAAAGTCTGCCCTGGTCTGAGCTGAGACTGCGTAGAGAGGGCCTGGGAAAGCATGACCTCCATGAATCAAGCCGCCCCCCTTTCCAATAGCCACTCAATGGTGTTATTTGGTTTCTCTGTGTCAGAGAATAATAAACCCACTAGGTTTTCTTGCAGGCCAACACTCCCTCATTCTCAGGACCTGGGGCATGGTTGAGGGGCACAAAACAGTTTTAATGACTAAACTCACTGAAAGTAAAATGGTGCGCAGAGAAAAACTAACAGAATCACAGGTGGCTCACTGGCTCTCCCAGTGGCCTCTGTCTGAGGCTTGCTCAGTGGACTGAGATTCAGGGAAATGCCCCTTCCAAGCCGCTTAAAGATAAGCTCCCCAAGGTGCTTACCTGTTCCAGATCATCTGAAGGCTTTGGGGCTTAGGCAGTGGGAACCACTCTGGGAAAGCATACACAAAAACACAATGAACATAATTAATATCACGGAACTGTACATGTGAAGATTATTATAGAAATGGCAAATGTTTTGTTACCTATATATTTACCACACACACACACACACACACATAAATAATCCTAAAATCTTGTTGCTAACAATATTATTAAAATCTAAGTGCTCTTCTTGGCTGAGAGTAAAAGAGGAGTCAAGTATCAGGTGGGTAGGCAAACTAGATTTTTTTTTTTTTTTTTGAACTAGATTTTTAAGGGCCCTTCTCATTGTAAATTTTTATGATTCTATAGGATGTCATGAAAAGTAGAAAGTCAACAAATATTTATTTAACGTCTACTGTGTGAGAAAGATGTGATAGTCTGCTTCTGTAAAGATTTATAGCCTTGGAAACCCTATGGGGCAGTTTCTACTCTGACCTATAGGGTCACTATGAGTCGGAAGCAGCTTGATGGCAATGGGCTTGGTTTGAGTGTGCAGAGCATGTACCAAGTGCTGTGGAGGACACAAAAGCACTCCAAACAAACCTCCCCACCCTTGCAGAGCTCACAATTCATTTGGGAGAACAAAGCACACATGCATGAAAAGTCATGTGACGGATGGCAGGGCAAAGTCTCAAAAGTCTAATAAGTGGTAAAAAGTAACAGGATTGAGTTTACATGCCACTTGTGGTAAAAATGGAAGTGGACCCTGGCTTGAATAATCCAAAATGGATGATAATAAAATATTATCATTTTATTTGGAGCACTCTTGATAACATTTATATTCCGATACAGGTGTTTCTATTATTCTTGATATTGACACTATTTAACCCAAAATAAAACCACCATGAAAGGAGACAATTTCTCATTCATTTAAGAAATACTAATTGAATGCTTATTTTATAGAAGGGCCACAAAGGGAGCTTTGGGGGATATAAGAAGTTATGGGACGATGCTCCCTATCAAATCCCTTCTACTCCCATTCCGCATTGAGAAAGGAGTATTTCAACTCTCATTTAAAATGATATTTCTGCCTTATATCCTTCTTGGGCCTGAAATGTTAATTTTGGGGTTTTAAAGATCTCTTCTTCCGGCTCCTATAGAAATGGGATAAACCAAGGTTGTTTACCAGAACAAAACATTTAATCATATTTGGGCAAAAATTATTTTGATAATACTGACACATACATTTGTGTGCATAAAAAACTAGTCACCAAGTTGTTGATAGTAATTACAAAGACTTACTCTTTTTACTTCCATGTCATTTTCTTAAATTTATTTATTTATTTTTCAATATAAAAAGCGTGTATTATTTTTATAACTTCAAAAGTTAAGTTTAAATAGACCAAAGTCATTACTGGTTACCAGAGATGGTGAGAGGAGAGGACAGGGGATACTGCTTCAGGTACAGAGTTTTTGTTAAAGGCAATGGAAAAATCTGGAAATGGACAATGGTGATTATTGTACAACAAGGTCAATGTAATTAATGTCACTGAATGTACTGTAAAAATGGTTGGCATGTTTTGTTACATATAGTTCACCAAAAAAAATTTTTTTTTAAGTAAGTTCAGTTAAAAGTTGAATTTATAGTGCTAAGAGTAGTAGAGTTAAAGGAGCGATCAAAGAAAGTGATATAAGTTGAGTTCTCGAGGTCAAATGCAATCACGCTTGCACTACTCTGCTGGCATTTTATAGTCCCAGGTGGGCACTAAGGCAAGCACTTGTACATACAGGTGACTTACTCTCTGTTCAGTATGATTGTGCCTAAATTCAAATAAGCAGTAAAGATAATACCTGGCATTTCTTTAGTATGTTTATTTCCAAATCACTTTCTTAGGTATTGCTTTGCTTCTTCCCCTCACAGGTTTGTTTTACAAAGAAAGGTGTTTACATGTTGCCTGTTTACAGTTCTTCCCTGGCCAAGCAAAATTAAAATGTTTCTTCATTCAGTCATAGCCTATTTTCCAATAAACATAATGAAACCCATTTCAGTCTCTCCCAGTTTCTGTTTTTCCCTTCTTAGAGCCCTATGTGCCGTGTTTTTTTTTTCTTTTGGTCTTAACTATTTTTAAAATAATTTATTTTATTTTGCTGTTGTTGAGAATATGCATAGCAGAACATATAACAATTCAACAATTCTGTGTGTACATTTCAGTGACATTGATTACATTCTTTGAGTTGTGCAACCATTCTCACTCTCCTTTTCTGAATTGTTTCTCCCCATTAACTTAAACTCACTGCCTCTAAATTTCCTATCTAATCTTTCAAGTTGCTGTTGCCCATTTAATCCCATATAGATAATTCTTTAAAAAAGCACAATGCTCAACGGCCTTTAGTATTTTAATACTATTCCTAATTTTAGAGTCATACTTCTGGTAGAACAATAGAAAGAGCATAGGTTTGGAGTCAGCTGAATTTGGCTTTGAATACTGACTCCACTGCTTGAGTTTCATGGTGACCTGAAGCGAGGTATTTTAACCCCGGTGAACCTCAGTTTCCTTAACTCAAATTGGAGGTCATATTCATCTCACAAGGACACTAAAGTGATTCATTGAGATAATGAATGTAAAGTGCTTGCTTCTGAGCATGTAACAAAATACTATTTGTCTCTTCTTCCTCTTTCTCTTCCTTTGAACTGTGATGGGCAGTCTGGACAGTGTGTGGTTAGGTACTCACACCCTAGACCTTAGGTTTGAATTTGGGCTCTGCACGTACTAGCTGTGTGACCTGAGGGTATTGTTTAACCTCAGTGGGTGTCAGTTTTCCCATCTGCAGAAGGGGAATAATTCTAGTCCCCTTAGAGGGTGGTTGTGAGAATTCGGATACTGAGTGTTTCCTCACACTTTGCCTCCTTCCTTTCTGCCTGTTTCCCTTGTCTGATGTACCTTATCAAATCCCTTCTACTCCCCACTCCAAATTGAGAAAAAAAAACAAAAACCTAACCAAACCCACTGCCATCAAGTTGATTTTGATTCATAGCAACCCTACAGGACTGAGTAGAACTGCTCCATAGGGTTTCTAAGGAGCACCTGGTGGACTCAGACTGCCAACGTTTTGGTTTGTAGCCAAGCTCTTAACCATTGCACCACCTATCTCAATTCTCACTTAAAATGATATTTCTGCCTTATACCCTCTCCCCTTCTACCACTTATCTTCTCTTTGTCCTCTCTAGATATTTCGGCCTTTTTGTTCTCCTTGAAACCTTCTATACATACTGTTTCCTTCTACTGAAATTCTAACTTGCTCCAAGCACGAGTTCTTACAAGCCTGGCTGGGTTTCTTTTGAGCCCTCAGCATGGGCCAAAGACATGGCTCCAAGCTCTGTGGTGTGGTATAGTAACGTGAACATGCCTGGGCTCAAATCTCTTTTCTGCCACGTAAAAACTCTAGGACTTTGGGGAAATTACTTAACCTCTCTGCTTAAGTAACTGAGAAATTTCCAAACCTGTAAAATAGAAATAATTTTCCAGTTGCTGGGAGGATTAAATAAAATTAAGCACTTGATATGTAAAGGGGCTCAATACGTATTAGTCTTACTCCTTTTTTTTCCCTCTTGTTTTTGTCTCTCGTTTTGGAGAGGCAGCATGTTCTAACACAGTGGTTCTGAAGCCTGGCTACATATTATTATCACCTAGGGAGCTTTTAAAAGAAAGGAAACCCTGGCTCCACCCCCTAGAGAGTCTCATTCAACTAGTCTGGGGAGGGCATCTAGGTATTGATTAGTTGTTGTGTGTTACGGTTGTTTTAAATGGTCTCCAGATGTTCCTAGTGTGAAGCTAAGGCTGACGATCTCTGGTCTAGCAAAGAGGGCAGGGTCTACCACTCACCAGCAACTTGCCCCACACCTCTTGAAGCTCATTTCCTCATCTATAATAGCTCAGGTGAGGTTGGTGAGAATCTAATTCATCAATGTAAATACAATTGTAGAACACGGTGTCTGCCACATACTTAATACATTGTTAAAGGATGAGAGACAGGAAGCACGACAAGGGAAAATCAGTTCTCATAAATCCTACCAGAAACGGATGACCTGAAAGAGCTGACCCAGGAGCAACAACAACATTTTGTGTCTGAGGTTCCAGATCTTAAGCAGACTGATTGTGCCCAACTTTTTCCCGCACCAATTTTGTAGCTACCTTAGCTGAGAAGTAACCTGGTGGCTAAGTTGGTTGAGCGTTTGGCTGCTAACCAAAAGGTCAGCAGTTCGAATTTACCAGCTGCTCCTTGGAAACCTTATGGGTTTCTATAAGTCAGAGTCAACCAGAGGGCACGCAACAACTTTATGGAAACTTTGGTGGCATAGTGGTTGAGACCTACAGCTGCTGACCAGAAGGTTGGCAGTTCGAATCCACCAGGCGCTCCTTGGAAACCCTACAGGGCAGTTCTACTCTGTCCTATAGGGTTGCTATGAGTCAGAATTGACTCCACAGCAACGGGTTAGCTGAGATAGAGGAACTGATATGTCCAGGATCAGTCAGGGAGCCCTTATGAAGCAGAGTCAAAGCCCAAAGCCTAAGTGTGGCCTACCCTCCCACTCTGATGCAGATAACCTGATGCTGAGTGACCTTGCCTCTCTGGCATTGATTTTTCCCAGCAGTTAAACTGCTAGTGATCAATGAGAGCATGATCCACAAACGGGCGTTTTAACAGCACCATTTAAAAATGAGTCTGTTTCTCTGGTTTCAACGGCCTCTAAAAATAATAGGTCTGGAGCTAGCTTGTTTCCCTTCTTCCTGCAAAGATTATAGTAAATCATTAGACCAGATTTCTCTTTGTCTCCACCCTCTGCAGTTCTCTTTAAAAGAGTTGCCATTTGATTTCAATTGGAATTCGAGGCAAGAAAGACAAAGTAAGTTGCAAAAGGAAACATAAAAAGGCAGAAAGTTTAATTTGCAAACTAAATGAAGTAAAATTAAAATGAAGGCAGAACTGTTGCTACCATAGTAAAAGAATCCATTTTTCATAAATGTTTAATAAAGCGTACTTCACGACTGATTCCAGTACGGTAACCTTAGTCCACAGAGATTTGCTGATGAACTGATAAAACACCACCAGGACCATTTTGAGACTTAGCTCAAGGTAAAACATTTTCTAGTTACTATAGACTTGGCCAAAATCACTCTAGGGTTATCTTATAGTGTGGTCTACTGAACTACTCCTCTGGAATTTCCTGAATACAATGCATTCTTGAGATACCATATATTTAAATAGTTGATAATGTTGTTGGCCTTATTTAGCTATCTCAAGCAGCAACTTTAAAACTTTGAAACCGCACTGCAAAAATCTGTAGCTATGCTTCTTCTACCTCCGCCTCACCCCTTCCCCAAACGCACACATTCGTCACCCTCTCAGCTGCTTGCTTCACTCTTCCTCAGGTGGCTAACTTGGTAGCTTCCTTAAGTCTTTGGCTCAGGAAGTCTGAACTTGGCTCTTTGGTGCTGTGTCACCAGGCTTTAGGGTTCTGTTTGGGCATCGTTAGGACACTAAATGCCAGGGCCCTCCATGAGAGTGCTCCTTGGTATTGGAGCCTGGTGCTCCCACTCATATTTGTAGCCCATCATTTTTCTATCTCTGCATCAAAACTTGCTGGGAATTCTGACAAAATATCCCATCCTCTGAAGCCTGTTCCTATGTAGAGGAAGGGGAAGCCAGGTCCTGCTCCTGGGTGGATGGAGACGGTGGAGGGAATCCCCTCAGGAGTCTCTCCTCTGCCAGGGGCAGTACCATACTTAATGTCTGTCCACCCAACAAGTGATTTTTGAGCTGTAATAACTTGATTACACTTTCAGTGTTTTTGTCATATTTGATGATGTATCATTTGACAACATTTATCACTCCTCTCTAGTCTCTACAAATATCTCAGGGCCTACTACACTCGGGTATTGTGCTCAGCACTGGTATGCAGGGCACCCACCCCCCTCTACCCCGCCCCCATGAGCTTATGGTCATATGATTTCCGTGGTATTTTTATCTCCCGGTTTTCTCCAGCCTCTTTGGCTGTTCTTTCTCAGTCTCCAAAGGCTCCTCTGCCTCATCCTTCACAACTGGTCCCCCAGGGTTCCATCATGGTCTTCTTTCTCTACATACCTTCCCTGGGCAATCTAATTCGCGCATGAGGCTTTAAGTACCACTTCTATATTATCCACGTACACTTTCAATTCAGTATTTTTTAAATCAGGGACTCTTTTATAATCACAAGCTTGTATTTGTAATTGATTTTTAGACATCTCCACTTGGTAGTCCCATGATATCTTACTCTCAAGATGTTCAAACCTTATTCTCATTACGTTCCTCACAAATCTGTCCCTTCTCCCATTTGTTACCTGTCCAAGTGAATGGCTCTGTGAGTCTCTTGTCCACTGGAGACAGGTTCTCCTTCACAATTCACATGGGCCTCCCATTGGCTCCACCTCTCAGAGGCTTTTAGAGTTGCCCCCTCCTCTGCTTATTATGCAGCCCTGGTGGCACAGTGGTTAAGCGTTTGGCTGCTAACCAAAAGGTCAGCAGTTTGAATCCAACAGCCGTCGGAATTGACTCCACGGCAATGGGGTTATCCTTATTATGGGACCCTGGGGGGCAGTGGTTAAGACCCCAGGCTGCTAACCAAAAGGTTGGCAGTTTGAATCCACCAGCCACTCCTTGGAAACCCCACAGGGCCATTCTACCCTGTCCCATAGTGTGACTATGAGTCAGAATCGACTAGACAGCAACCAGTTTGGTTTTCTCCTTATCTACTACCTCTACTCTAGTGGAAACTTCCCATTAGCCTTCACGAAGCTAGGACGTTTCAACAAACGGTGCTGCAAAACTGGATATCCGTCTGCAAAAAAATGAAACAGGACCCATACCTCACACCATACACTAAAACTAATCCAAAATGAATCAAAGACCTAAACATAAAACCAAAAACTATAAAGATCATAGAGGAATAGAAGAAAAAATAGGATCAATGCTAGAGGCCCTAATATGCAGCATTAACAGGATACAAACTATAACTAACAACACACAAACTCCAGAAGATGAGCTAGATAACTAGGAGCTTCTAAAAATTAAACACTAAATGCTTATCAAAAGACTTCACCAAAGAGTAAAAAGAGAACGTGCAGACTGGGAAAAAATTTTGGCTATTACAAACCCGACAAAGTTCTAATCTCTAAAATCTATAGGAAAAGCCAACACCTCTATAACAAAAAGACAAATAATCCAATTAAAAAATGAACAGACACTTCACCAAAGAAGACATTCAAGCCGCCAACAGACACATGAGGAAATGCTCACGATCACTAGCCATTAGAGATATGCAAATCAAAACCACAATGAGATACCAAAAAAACAGAAAATAACAAATGTTGGAGGGGCTGCGGGGAGATTGGAACTCTTATGCACTGCTGGTGGGAATGCAAAATAGTACAACCATTCTGGAAAATGATATGGCACTTCCTTAGAAAGTTAGAAAAAGAAATACCATATGATTCAGCAATCCCACTCCTAGGAATATATCCTAGAGAAATAACAGCCGTCACATGAATAGACACATGCACTTCCATGTTCATTGCAGCATTGTTCACAACAGCGCAAAGATGGAAACAACCTTCAATAGATGAATGGATAAAGAAACTATGGTACATACACACAATGGAGTACTACACAATAGTAAAGAACAATGATGAATCTTTGAAGCATCTCACAACATGGATGAATCTGGAGGGCATTATGCTGAGTGAAATAAGTCAATCACAAAAGGACAAATATTGTATGAGACCGCTACTATAAAAACTCATGAAAAGCTTTACACACAAAAAGGAACAATCTTTGATGGTTACAAGGCAGGGGAGGGATCAGAATGGAAAAACAATAAATAGACAATAGTGATAACTTTGGTGAACGGTAAGACAGTACACATTACTGCGGAAGCCAGTACAGCTTGTCCAAGGCAAGGTCATAGAAGCTCCATAGACACATCCAAACTCTCTGAGGGACTGAATTACTGGCTGAGGGATATGGGACCATGGTCTCAGGGAACATCTAGCTCAATTGGCGTAACACAGTTTATAAAGAAAAGGTTCTACATTCTACTTTGGTGAGTATCTTCTGGGATCTTAAAAGCCTGTGAGCAGCCATCTAAGATACTTCACTGGTCTCACCCCTTCGGGAGCAAAGGAGAATGAAGAAAACAAGATACAAGGGAAAGATTAGTCCAAAGGACTAATGGACCACAACTACCATGGTCTCCACCAGACTGAGTCCAGCACAGCTAGATGGTGCCCTGCTACCACCACTGAATGCTCTGACAAGAATCACAAGAGAGGGTCCTGGACAGAGCTGGAGAAAAATGTAGAACAAAATTCTAACTCACAAAAAAAGACCAGACTTACTGGCCTGACAGAGACTGGAGAAACCCCAAGGGTATTGCCCCCAGACACCCTTTTAGCTCAGTAATGAGTCACTCCCAAGGTTCACCCTTCACCCAAAGATTAGACAGGCCCATAAAACAAAATGAGACTAGTGGGGCACAACAGCCCAGGGACAAGAACTAGAAAGCAAGAGGGTACAGGAAAGCTGGTAATAGGGAACCCAAGGTTGAGAAGGGAGAGTGTTGACATGTTGTGGGGTTGTTAAACAATGTCATAAAACAATATGTGTACTGTTTAATGAGAAACTATTTGTTTTTTAAACCTTCATCTAAAGTACAATTTAAAAAATTAATTAAGAAAAAGATCTAACACACGAAAAAAGACCAGACTTACTGACCTGACAGAGACTGAAGAAACCCCAAGAGTATGGCTCCTGAACACCCTTTTAGCTCAGTCCTGAAGTCACTCCTGAGGTTCACCCTTCAGCCAAAGATTAGACAGCCCCATAAAACAAAACAAGACTAAAGCGGCACACCAGATCAGGGGCAAGGACTAGAAGCCCAGAGGGGACAGGAAAGCTGGTGACTGGGAACCCAAAGTTGAGAAGAGAGAGTGTTAACATGTCGTGGGGTTGGTAACCAACATCACAAAACAATATGTGTACTGATTGTTTACTGAGAAGCTAGTTTGTTCTGTAAACCTTCATCTAAAGTACAATCTAAAAGAAAAAAAAAAAACAAGAATCTAGGACATTTTCGTATTGCCTCTGGCCTCCCCTGCCCAATTCAGTTCTATATACAGTCTTACAAGCAATTTTTTCCAAAATTTAAATCCTGCCGTATCACTTCCCGAAGCCCTGGTGGCACAATGGTTAAGAACTCGGCTGCTAACCAAAAGTTCGGCAGTTCAAATCCCCCAGCCGCTCCTTGGAAACCCTATGGGGCAGTTCTACTCTGTCCTATAGGGTTGCTATGAGTCGGAATCCACTCAACTGCAATGAGTTTTTAATATCACTTCCCTGCTAAAAATCACTCAATGCCTACTCTTTGCTTATACATCAAAGTCCAAATCAGTAAGGATAATTACAAAACGCTTCCTAATCTGTTCCCCACCTACCTTTCCATTTTGTGACAACCCACCACAAAGTAAACATTCTAGCTGCTTCGTACAATGTACCTGCTGGGTGTATTACCAAATATACCTGTTATCCTATTCTTCTGTGTCACAAGTTCCTTTTGCTAGAATGTCCTTTCCATCTTGCTTACCTGGAGAAAGCCTACTGAGTATCTC
This sequence comes from Trichechus manatus latirostris, assembly GCF_000243295.1. Lineage (NCBI taxonomy): Eukaryota > Metazoa > Chordata > Mammalia > Sirenia > Trichechidae > Trichechus > Trichechus manatus. Next base: position 9,296,130 of record NW_004443992.1, on the reverse strand, counting down.
TGAGACCCAGCTCATGTCTCTGCTCTCAAAATCATTTCTGAATTCCCCAGATAAACTATGAGGGCCTTTTCCTGTGTTCCCAGAGGTCACTGGGGGATGCTGCTATAATAATACTTTCTACATTGTATTATTGGTTTCCCCTTCCAGACTGAATTCTTTGAAGGCAGGTATCAATGTCTTATTTATTTTTGAATCTCCCAGCCCCTACCACCTAACTTTCAATAAATATTTGCTTTGTGAATGAGAAGTTGATGCTTGGATGAAAAATACAAATGAAATACATTTACTAAATCTTATCATTAAAATGTCTTAAGAGTAACCCAGGAAAGCCCACTCACGCATCTCACTCTATCTTACAGAGATGTAGAAGGCAGTGGCTGCAAAGATGAAAACGCCTCTGGTCTGAGCCAGTTCCATGATATTGGAACCTTAAGGCCCCTTTTCTTTGCACTGGGAAGGAGCATGGCAGGGTTTTCCCTTTTAAAAAAATCCTTTTTTACCTGCTTTTTACTTAATTGCAATTCTCTCTAAGATCATCTAGTCCCTCTCAATAAAAAGTAATCATTGCCACCAAATAAATTAAAGATGAGGAAACTAAAAATAAATGTAGAAACTAGAAGCAACTATTAATGAAGATCAAAGTGGACTGTGTATCTAAATTAATTTCACTGACTGATTTGGGGGTCGGGTTAATAAAGATGTTAATAGTAACTCCCCAGGAGCTTTCGGCAGCTCTCCAGAAGTGAAACAGTAATGAGCCCAATCACGGTTCATAGATTCCAAGAATGCAGGCGGCTTCATTAGCTGTAGTGAGGGAGGGCTGCTGGAGTCCCAGGGTAGGGACTCCACTCACATTACATTTCAGAAACATGTCGCCAAATTCACAGATCCTAAATGCAAGTCTGGGTTGAAGAAAATAATCATTTGCAAACAGACTTGGAAAAGTGTTATTAGTGGGTGCCAAGTCTAGGCCATTGTTTTAATGTTTGCCCTTTGATGGTTGGAAGGTAGTGTGGAATGAGTGCTACAAACTCTACCTTGGAGTGCAACAAGTCTGAGTGTTCTGGGTCACCCCCTTAATGGCTGGGTGACCCTAGGCAAGGCATCTATCTCTCTAAGCCTCAGCTCTCTCATCTGTAAAATGGGCATGATAACATTCCCTCTGTGTGATAGACCCATTGCCATTGAGTTGATTCTGACTCATAGCAACCCTATAGGACAAAGGAGAACTGCCCCATAGGGTTTCCAAGGAGTGGCTGGTGGATTCGAACTGCTGACCTTTTGGTTAGCAGCCAAACCCTTAACCACTATGCCACCAGGGCTCCATAGAGCTATTATGAACCAAAGTGAAATAATGTATGTAAAGTGCCCAGCTCATAATTCTTGTTCAATAAATAGTAGCTATTACTATGAAACCTGTGACAGCTGGAAATCAACGAGACTGCCTTGTTTTTCCAGGTCTTGCAAGTTTTCCACCTTTACAGGGTGAGGGGTTTGTGTAAAAATATGGTAATAAAGTGAATGATACCTTACATACACTTTCTTAGCAAGGCAAGCAGGCAGGATAAAGATCATTAGAGTCTTAAGGGGTGCAAGTGGAACTAGAATCTAGCTTTTCTAACTCCTAGTAATTGATTACATTTCACAAATATTTATTGAGTACCTATTACATGCCAGGAAGTAAACTACTAGAAGGACTAGAAGTAGCCAGGTTTGCTCTGTAGAAAACTTCAGCACTCTTTCCACTATACCATGCTGCCATCCCCCACCCTCCCCACCCACCCAATGTGATGAATGCTTTTGGTAAAATTAACAATGATAACACTAATGCTGTCTGGGATTTAATAGCCTCTACTGGGTACTCAAAGGAGCCCTGGTGGTGCAGTGGTTAAGCGCTTGGCTGCTAACCTAAAGATTGGTGGTTCAAACCTACCAGCCATTCTGTGGGAGAAAGATATGGCAGTCTGCTTCCGTAAACATTTACAGCTTTGGAAACCCTATGAGGCAGTTCTACTCTGTCCTGTAGGGTAGCTATGAGTCGGAATTGACTGGACTGCAACAGTTTTTGTTTTTGTTTTGTTCTGGGTAATCATTACGTAGGATGTAGATAGTGAGGGGTTCTCCCAGTGAAGGGCCTGTGTGGGCATGGAGTGGGCAGACATCTCACAGCGGTTCAGGTGGGGGGAACAGAATGGACTCTTCACCAGAAAGGGACAGCCTTATTAGGCACTCAAACTGATGTAGATTGGTGTTGAAAACTGAAGGTCAGCACTCAGTGTGTGTGAATCCAGGTAAGATGTTGGGCCAAGCAAGCAAAACTAAAAGTCAATTCTGGAGCCAGGAGATGTGCCTGACAACCAGAGGAAGTCAAGAATTCTAAGCGAGCTAAATATAAAGAAACAGGCTTACGGGAGGAGAAGCGCTGGAAAGCAGCAGTTCTCACACACTGATAACTGGGTCTGAAGCATGGCAAGTCACTGAGCTGCTAAACTGTCACACCAAAAAAGATCCATTGCCAGCGAGTTGGTTCCAACCCATAGCCACCCTACAGGACAGAGTGGAACTGCCCCATAGGGATTCTAAGGCTGTAATATTTACGGAAGCAGATTGCCACATCTTTCTTCCGTGGAGCAGCTGGTGAGTTCAAACCGCCAGGCTGCGCCACTGTGGCTCCTGCTAAGCTGCCACACCATGTAAAAAACAGGATGGGCACTAACTGTTATTGAGCACGTATTTAAAGCTAGGCACCAGGGTGGGTGCATTTCAAAAATTGCATTTATTTCTCAGAACCACCTTGCAAAATGGGATTGAGGGATATAACATCATTAATGGAAAGAGAACAAGATTTGGATGTGAATTGACCTATCTCCAATTTAGGGAATGCCCCTGTTTGAACCTGGAAGTAAGCCTCTGTTTCCTCATCTGTAAAAAAGTGCTACTCCTACCAGCATTGGCCTTGGCAGGCAGTAGTGAGGGCTAGCAATTATGTATGTTCAAGGACTAAGTGTTCAGCTACTAACCGAAAGGTTGGTGGTTCGAGCCCAGCTAGTGATTCTGCAGGAGAAAGACCTGGTGATCTGCTTCTGTAACAATTATAGCCTAGAAAACTCTATGGGGCAGTTCTACTCTGTCATATGGGGTCACTATGAGTAGAAAACTTGACTCAATGGCATCCAACAACACCAATAATGCCTGGCACATAGGGAGCACTTTTGAAATGATGGAATTTCTCCCATTTTGTAGATTAGAACCAAAACCAAATCCACTGACGTCAAGTCGATGTCGACTCACAGCCACCCTACAGGACAGAGTACAACTGCCGCGTAGGGTTTTTCCAAGGCTGTAAATCTTTATGGAAGCAGACTGTAACATCTTTCTCCGGTGAAGCAGCTGGTGGGTTCGAACTGCCGACATTTTGGTTGGTTAGCAGCCAAGTGCCTTAACTACTGAGCCATCAAGGCTCCTTTGCAGGTTAGGGAACAGGGAAATAAGTAACTTCCTCCAGTTCCCCCAAATAGTAGTAAACGGTGGAGCTTGGACTTGCCACCCTATACAGTGGTGTCGTTAGGGTTGGTGTCACCCAGTTCGGTAACTCACGGTGTCACCCCCCCCATCTAATTACCACAATATTGTAGCTAAAACACCAGAAAATTTGACAAAATCAGCGACTATAAAAACACTCGCAGCAACAAAGACAACAGCGCGTGCTTATAGAGCATGCGCACGAAATGATTCAAAGCAGCATCGTAATTGGGTAATAATGACAGCTCTGACCGGAGCGCAGTAGAACGTTCAAAAAGTAAATTCGCACAGTTTTGGCCTTGTGCTGTTGTTGTTGCATACCGTCAAGTTGATTCCAGCTCACAGCGACCCTACAGCCTTGTAGGTATATTGACACATGTAAGCCAGGCTCACGAAAAAAATTTTTGCTGTTTTAACTAACTACAGGGATATTTTTATTAAAAAATAATAAATTTCTGCTGAAATACTGCACAAAAATATTATAGACAGTCATTTTGGCGTTACTCTTTCTGACGGTGTCACCCGGTGGGTTCAGCAACCCCCGCAGACCCCTAGTGACACCACTGACCCCATATAAGAATTCAAGCCCACAGTTAAAAACTCTCTTATCAGAACCTTTCCCTTAGTTCAATCCAATGAGTAACTCCCTCAGCTAATAGCTCATGTGACAGAGCTAAGGGTATGGGTTGCAGATTGTGTTCAAGCAAATACACAGAGACATGCTTAGAACCCTCTGAACCCAAAGCATTCTAGATCTTTATCATCCCAATAGGGGCAAGGATCCTTTTAGATTTCACTCTTCATCTGTCCCATAGTGGAGTCAGATGAAGAGAAGCTTTCACGTTTGATTTAAGGTCAGAATAAAACATTCCAAGAGTGAGGCTACATTGCTGTAACGTAATCCTGTCTGAAGTCAGTAGTCAGTCCCCTGTTATTTCTTGCTTCCACCTGGTGGTCAGAAGTTGAAAAAGCAAGCGTTCTGAAAATAACTGGTTGTCAGCGGGGTCCATTTGCCTATCGTTTATTGTACATCTAATTCTGGGTCCCTGCAGGACTTTTAGTACCGCTTTTCTGCTTTCTGATTTCCCCTAAGTTCCTCCAGGGGAAAAACTGTCCATGTGCAGTGTTCTTTCCTGAGACTAAAAGAACCAGGATAATCCCGGATGCTTCCCTGTGGCTGAGCTCATGTCACAAATCAGGCATGATTTTCAGCAGATATTTCTTTAAAAGTTTGAAGGCCTCTGTGGACTCTGTTCCCTTCTCTATGGGAACAAGCTTCAAAGAGACAGGAATCAAATGCTTTGCACGCACATCAGGAACTAATTGCCAATTTGGCAAATGCATTGACTAATGTCATGCACTGTTATTTCTAAATCCTCTCCTGTCCTTGACCCCCAGTATCTAGATGTAAACTTGGAACCATTAGTGGAGAAGGATAAAGTCTTCTGGTGCCTCGAATGGAATTGAGAGGGATTTAAACTCAGCGCTTTTGAGTGTGGAGAAATGAACCCAGCAGTACATTAATGCTAGGATTTGAGCTCACACAGCATGAAGCGCTTTCAAAAACTGTGTTTAAGGAAGCAAACAGAGCCACGACAGACCCTTTCAGTGGAGCAAAAGGAGTTGGATGAAACAATCAATGACACATTAAAAACCACAACTGGGCTGCAGTCATGTGCACAGGGAAAAATAAGTTCCTCTTTATCACAGGATCTTCGCATCTAATGAGATGGAGACTGGACAACCTCCAGAGGAGCAAGGCCTCCGTTTGCTTGAGCTGAGAAACATCTAAATATTTAGTCGATTGTCTAAAAAGCCCTACATGATTCTGTAGCAAACTGGTCTAAGGGATGATCTTACCAGCTCTAAACTGGTCTAAGGGATGATCTTACCAGCTTTAAACTGGTCTAAGGGATGATCTTACCAGCTCTAAACCACCATTGGGAAAATCTATTTAAGGGACTTTGGAAAAGTCAGGAGACGTTACCATGGAAAATACAAACGATAATTAATTTCTTTTTCCTCTTAAAATTAACTGTTTTAATATTCTTCAAATAGTTGGTTTAGGATCTACACCTTGCCAGTGGTACTTTCTCTGAATAGGTTCTAAATTGTTCGTATGTATGCTTTAGTCCCATTGGTTCTGCCGGTGAAACATAAGCTGTGGTTTGGCAGACCCACTGTCCAGTTGGACCCTGAAGTGCTTGAAACCCAAAAGGACACTGACTCCGGAGTATTTTCTTGGCGGGGAGGGGTGAAAGGGGGAGCTAAGAAGGCTTAAGGAACTTTGTGGAAATGTCTTTGGAGGTTCACTGTTCAAATTCGCAACTTTGTGAAAATGTCTTTGGAGGTTCACTGTTCAAATTCGCACTACCGTCTTGTATTGGCAGATTTTAGCCAAGAAGGTTACCCAGTTCGCTCTAAGCTTCTGGGCTCCTCTGTGCCAGGAACCCAGTACATCTCAGATACGGTCTCATTAGGGGTTTTATTCATTTCAGATTTTCCGATGGTAGAGTCCCCTCCAGCACGCTATTCTTCATTAGTATTGCTTCCTGTGGACCCTGAGGAAGGATCACGGAGGTTTCTCCCCTCCCCCACTGCCTAGTCCCAGCTCCCGGCCACTTTGATTAATGTGTCTTGGCTAATTGTGTGAAAGATGGCAGCCCGTTAGCAAGTGTGACCAGTTTATTGTTCAGCCAATCACAGGAGCCTCGGTTAGCATGTGAAAAGAGGGTGTGTTGCCTGGGGAGGGTAAGTGTTCTGGCGGCTGAGTCAAAGGAGGAGCCTTTTGGGGGGTCAGAGAGCAACACCCACTTCTTTGAGGGGATGTTACTATGCTCTACTAAACCTGTAAACCTCTTACTCAAAGCACTTTCTTTCTCCTCCCTCTTTTTTCAGGGAGATCTTTTTTTCCCATGGTGCAAGCAGGCAAGACTCTGCAGATGGAGTTCACGTTTCCAGGGTTTTTAATATTTCGCTTTCATATTTCTGTTAGAGAATGATCCTGCTGAGAGTCTGGGAATCCGTGCTCGTCAGAACCCCCTTACTGACACTCAGATATATTGCTCTGAAAGCTATCCCAGGAGAGAAGATTAAACAACAACAAAAAAAGAGCCTACTTTTCAAAGCCTACTTCTCAATCTGCCCACATCAAAATAAGACAACTGGTCCTTTGAAGTGGAGGACACAGAGTTCTTAGCCAGCTTGCTTAAAATGGGAGGTGAAGGAGAAAGAAGGAAGGAAGAGAGGGAGGGAGGGAGGGAGGGAGGGAGGAAGGAGAGAAAGGCCAGTCTTCAAAATTATATATCCCTCTTATCTTGTCCACATTTAATCAGGCACAAGAGTCTTAACTGATAGCTAGAAAACCTACAACCCTGCTTGTCACAGCCCAAGAAAACAGGTAACTGGTAAGAGAAACCTGTCTGGCTAGATTAGCACCAGGTGGTTTTTTTTTTCCTGAACCTGTACAAACAGAAATTGTGTTGTCCTCCTAGACAGAATCCATACAGGGCCTGGAAATGGCAGAGTAGGTATGGATGGACACTAGATGGTTCTGCCAAGTTCTGAGCTCTCCCGCTCCCTCAAAATTGTACTGGCTATACTGAAAGTTCAGGGGCTCTTACTACTACTTAGAATGAAAAGGAAAGGAATGGAAATCATATACCGAATGGCGTGAACACAGTTCTCATCTGTAACATTTCTCTGGCTCCCATTCTCTCTTCTGCGCCCTTTTAATGGAGTCTCTGGGTGATACAAATGGTAAATGGGCTTGGCTGCTAACGGAAAGGTTGACAGTCCGAGTCCACCCAGAGGTGCCTCAGAAGAAAGCCCTGGTGATCAAAAAAAATCAGCCATTGAAAATCCTATGGAGCACAGGTCTACTCTGACATACATGAGGTTGCCATGAGTCAGAGTAGATTCCATGGCAACTGGTTTACCCCTTTAATAGGAGTTCAAGTGCATGGAAGCAGATGCAGTTCGGGCTGGGATGGGTATGGGAGGTGTTCAAAAGGGGCTTCTTGATTCACATAAGGGAATGTTCCTAGAACACAGATATTGATGATCCTTTTAAAACCTATTTGTCCACATAATTGATTTATCAGTAGTACCTCATGCCCAAGATAGGCTGGACTTTCAAGATTTACTAACATGGAGTTAGACATCTTGGCTGTGGCTAAGGTTACAACTCCCTTTCTTCCATAAGCTCAGCCTGGCACACAGCCACAAGCTGCCCAAGCCTATGGAAGCAGGGCTCACAGATGAGCATCCAAGGAATAAGGAGAGCTGGAGAAAGGATGTAGGTGAATGCATGAATACAAATGCAAGCTCTTGAGATCAAAGAACACACCTTATCCATCCATGCAGGCCCTGTACATCATACTGCACCTGACAGATAGTAGGCGCTCAAAAATTTTTTACTAATTTGAATTAAATCGAATTCTTATAAGAAAAACAATATAAAATATGTGCCCTATTAAAGTTGGGCCTGGAGAATTTTCTTCTTAAATAAAAAAATAGGCATTACTTTGAAATGCCAGCAAAATGAAAAATGTAACATATTTCTTCCTGTTTTATTGGAACCTAGTTATCTTATTTAGTATACAATCCAGTAGGAAAGAATCATTTTGGCCCATTTTCTATCATTATTGTTCTCACCAAAGCATTCTGTGCTAAGGATCACTGCTTACTGCCGGGACCAACCTGAAACCCAAATATTTGAGGTTTTGGGAACAGCATATGATCACCATGGCAACTTTGTCTTAACATCATTCCAATTATGTTTTCTAAAACCCACCTGGGACCCTAAACTTCTGCTTGCATCCATGTTAGGAAGCTGAGGAAGATAAAGGGGTCCCATTTCCATTTGGAGAGGAGGATATGTAGGGAGAGGTATTGGCAGGGTAGGAAAGGATGAGAACCAGGTTCTCCTGGAAACCATGGCAACTGGAGACAGCAGCTATTGCAGACTGGACCATAGTCTCACACCAAGCCTGTTATTATTCCCCCCTATTCCAAATGAAAGGATAAGGGCACTATTCTAAACTTTGTGGTCAGAGAGTAGCTTTTTTTCTCATGTGCTGAACTCTAGCAAAATAATTAGAAATGGTGAACCTTTTGTAAAGAACACTAAGGCCACTTAGCAATGGATATGACCATTCACAAAGCAACTGAAAGGACTTTACACTTAATCTTTATCCTGCTATAGGATCCCTGTAATCTTTGTGAGTTCAAGATGTCTGATCTCTACATACAGCTGTTTGAGCAAAACTATTAGATGCTGGAGAAAAGAAGGGGGAAAAAATTCCCCAACCTCCTATGTCTTCTATTTTCTCTTTAATCAATTTTTAACCTCACTACCATTTCCTTCTCTCATGAAACACTTCCAGAATCATTTCATACCAAAGTTAGTAATCATAAGAATTTGGAAAGAATCTGTAGTAATGGGACAATGTAAAAATATGAAGGCTAGAAAATCTGGCTTGAACCACATTCAGCCTAACCTTGTCCTTGTTTATAAGTATCTACCTTCCCTTTGATTCTGACAATAAGAGTTGAGCTTTGGTATGGCCATTACACTTGCTTCTCTAGCCTCTGATACAGCCCTTCATCCTCATTGCTTGTCTCTTTCCTTCTCTCTCAACATCCTTGAAAAGACTACTGGGTAATCTGACCCCTGTGGCTTGGCCATGGGACTCCTTAAAGACTTCCCCATGGGCAACAATTCTATCACTTCCTAATTCACCCCTCAGGAGCCAGTCTCGGAGAACCAAATGTGCAACAGAAAATTACTAAGTGTCAGGTCTAGAGGCAAAGGATGAATTCTTGGTAAGTATAACCTAGAGATATATTACCTGGCCTATCCTAGGCCTAGCGAGCCTCTAACTCCTTTGGTTACGTTAGCTTTCTTTTATACTTTATGAGATACAATCATCTAGCAAATAAACTCAGTGATAGTCATGGGGCTTAAATGTGAGACCATCTTTTAAGTTGTTCTTTTGTCATTTTGCCATTGTTGTTGTTAGGTGCCTTTGAGTTGGTTCCAACTCATAGTGATCCTATGTACAAGAAAACAAAACACTTCCAGGTCCTGTGCCATCCTCACAGTCGTTATGCTTGAACCCATTGTTGCAGCCACTGTGTCAATCCATCTTGTTCAGAAATGAATATGGAATCCATATAATAGTCATTGCAAATTCTTATCCAGTTTACTACTTGTCTTTTGCAGAGTTGGGGAACTATTCTAACCCTGACTACTGTTTCAGTGTCTTCACTTGTAAAAGGATTCCCTAGGGAATATATGACTCTAGAAATTTATCTAGACCTATTTTTGCTGTTGAGTTCACAATACAAACACCCTCCTTTTGTGGCCAATGCTCTCATTACATTGTTAATTATCAGGGCATTTGGAAGCTTAGGTCAATATTACCTGGATTGTAGTTAGGTAGCTTGGAGACTCCAGGCCAAGTATCCTCTGTAGGTACTCCCAACACCTATATAAAGACAAAGAAAGGTGAGATGGGAGGTGGATGAAGCAGGTACAGGTACATGAAAGACAGATTAGGGAGGAATAGGGAAGAAGTAGATGCATGTCACATTATACCAGCTGATGTGTTTCCAACATTGGTAGCTTCTTGGGCAAAACAGTAGTGTATTCCTATGGTCTTGAGCCTGTATCTTCACTAACTCACTTGTTATTCTAAGGCAGACCATATAGCCTTCCTTAAAGTTGTATCCTCGTCACTAAACACTTAATGCATGATGATCATGCGTCAGGATGCCATGTTGGGAGTTAGGGATTAAAGAGGTAAGAGTGACTGTCCTTTTGCCTTACATCAGATGACCATATGTATATTGACAGGACACACTTGACAGCGTAAATTATGCCTCAGCATGGGCATTCAGCTGTTCCCTGATGTGCTCAAATTAAAAAGGATTCAAGTTACTGACCTTTAAGCAGTGGAATGCTGGCTAAAAATGACCCCAGACCTCTCTACCAAACTCATCTCATCTGTTTATTTTCTCTGTGGTCCAGTAGCTTGGATATGGTATTTGGTTCATCACTGTTGGATTGTAATGGTAGCCAAATGAGTTGAAAAACAACTGGCCTATGCTTTGGATTTACCAAATTGAAGGTCTAGTTTCAATTAAGATGTTGGGTGAAAATAAATCTTATGGCGTACAAAGCCAAAAAAGTTCAGATTTTAGATGGAGCTGTCACTAGGACTCCCCCTGTAGGCATCATCTTACCCTTCTGTTAAGTATATTATCTGATAATCATAAAACCCATAGCCAGTAATATATGGGAGCCAAAGTAACATCTTTTTTTGTATTAGTAAAATATTAGTAAAAAATATATATTAGTAAAACACTAATAGATTTCATTACACCACTAAAATATAACTCTTCTTAGAATCATCTCTCGTGGAAAGAGACTAGCGACTCCACCTGTAAAGCACTGGATATAGATGCCAGCTCAATTGTTCTGGCAGGAAATCAATTGCCCAACATTGACTGAATATAATCAATGAAGAATCCAGAATCTTAATCTCTATCAGCTTGCTGACTAGGACTCTGGCTGAGAGGTACATATTTTGGTGCCTATTAAGCTTGCCGTTACACAAAAGATACTGAAGTGCTATTTTCCCTTATAATAAAAAAAAAATCATGCCACCCAGTAAAATCTTCCTTCTTTGATCCATTCCCTAAACAAACTGAAAAGCTACTGAAAGGATTATAGGCTTTTCCTATTAACCACCCTGAGCCTGAGGGAACTCTAAGAATCCCAGAGTCCATTTTGAAAAACCAACTGGACTAATTCTTCTTTTGTGGGAGACAGCCAGAGGATGGGGAACTAATTCTTCTTTTTTAACCCACCATCTTATGTCTTTGCACAAGTGCATGTGTAAACAAGTGGGTGTAAGTCACGTGTGCCCAAATGTCTTGTGTTGGCTGGAAAGCACAATGAAAAGAAAGAAAAGCAGTGACGAGAAAGCCTTAAAGGAAATAAATAATGGCTACATCCACATCTTCTCTAAGGTATAAGTTACCAGAATTGCTGGTTACACTGTACCATGTTTAACTAAAGCCAACAAAATGAATATTTTTTTTAATCTTTAAACTTGAGATTTTAAGTTTAAATAAAAAAAAAATGGAATATACTTTATTTGGGAAGTTGATGCTCAAGTTTCTATTTGGAAGTTATTGAATTCTTTTACACTTGAGAAAATTACTAAATCTTCACTGTTTGGGACACTAAAAACCAAAAATTGTTGATTTACTCCTTCCCTGAAGGCTGTTAAAAGGCAACTAGTGAATGTTATGTTTTAAGCACAGTGGGCTGGAGGAGCGGTTTATCTGCCTTTTTGGAGTGGAAACTAAAGGCATTTTGATGAATGAGTTTAAAGTCTACATAGTTTATTTTATTCTGATTTTAGAACTGAATCCAGGATTACCTGCTAACAAAAATTTCTTGAAAGAATTAGTTTAAAACAAATTGCTTAGAAAATGGTGACAGCTCCTCAGATGTAAAAATACACACACACAGAGTTCAGGAAGATGGTAAAGATTCAGCACTTTCCTTAATGTCTTTATTCCTAAGAGTGACTTCTCAGGATAAATGTAGAGGAAAATTGTGGATAGAGGTTGGGAGATGTAGAATGGACCCATTGCGTCAACAAAGCAATTCCTACATCAAATATCATAGAACCCAAAATAGCTCTTGTATTTCTCTCTGTGTAGACCACATTTAGTAAAACACAAATTCAGGGAGCTGTTGGTAATATGATTAATATTCTAACATGCTTGAGATGTAGTGGTATAAAAGACAACAGGGATCCTGAGTGTGGTGACTTTCACAGTTTGTCCTCAGATCTTGGAACTACAGATGTGATAACAAAACCGTGGTCTCCAAAGGGGTGGCTTCTGTCCAGAGGTGAGATGGGAAGGCAGAGAGAGTTAGGAGCTGGTTGAATGTTCATGGGGAGTCAGGGGTGGAGGGGAGGAATGTGCTGTCGCAGAATGGGGTGAGCGGTTAGGGTCTCATAACAATGTATGTAAAAAAAAAAAATTCTGTATGGGAGACTAACTTGAAATGTAAACTTCATTTAATTACAACAACTAAAAAAAAAAAAACAACTGTGGTCTCTACCTGCTTGAACAGGACAAGAGGAAAATAAAATTTAATGAATCTGGCCTTCTGGTGCCCATAAAGTATAGCTAAGAAATATGGAGCTATCTCCTTGAAGTACAGGTTGAAAGTCAACAATGAGCTATGTAGATTGATAAACAGGAAAAAATAACTTACTGGGGGTAACATCGAATGAACAGAGAAGAATATTGATTACAAATGGTGGGAGTGACAACATTCCCTTTAAACTTTGTTCAAAGAAGTCGCAACTTCACAGAATCAGAGAATCAAATACAATTTAAGGCCAGGGGAGGTTGGTTATGTGATTTGCTCTACTTTGTATCTCGTTAGAGCTGAGTTTGGAACTTACGTCCTCTGACTCCAGGCCAGTGTTATTTCTAGTATGTTTATTTATTTTAAATTTGTAATGAGCTGTCATAAATGTCAAAATAAAGTCCCTTTGATTTACTGTAGTGTGATAAAGATAATGGTAGAAATGAACATGGCTTCCTGGGCAGGACTTGTTGGACTGATTTGTTAAGACGTGTTTTTTTTTGTTTTTTTTTTCTGCATCATTCGTTCTTTGGTACGTTCTGTCCAGATTCAAGTCCAAACTCATTTAAATACTGAATTACCTAAAATATCCTACAGATGGCCAGTGTTATTCACTAAGGCCAGTTCTGGAAACTTGAACTTTCCTATCAGATCCTGGGAAACATCTAGCCTATGCTTTCTGTTCCAGAATTTCTAAGTGCTGTAGTGGTTAAGAGCTCAGTTGCTAACCAGCGATTTGAATCCATCAGCCACTGCTTGGAAATCCTATGCGGCAGTTCTCCTCTGTCCTATAGAGTTGCTATGAGCTGGAATCAACTTGACCGCAACAGGTTTTGTTTTTTTTTGGAGGGTGGGAGGTGTTAAATGCAAAGCATTGTAAATGATTCCTTTTAAGAGCATGGCCATTTAAAAATAGTAATATTAAAAATTAGTTTATATACAACTTTTCAAATATACTAAAACACGTAAGAATATGCTAATATTAATGCTTTTCAAATAAAACAGTTGCCATTGAGTTGATTCTGACTCAACGGCAACCCCATGTGCGTCAGAGTAGAAGGATGTACCTAAGTAGCAACAGCAGAAATTGCCCTCGGAGGTTGAGATAATAATAATAATAGAGAGCGGGAGACCTGAATGTCATCAGTGAGGTGGATTGATGGGCTGCTGTGGGCCAACCGAGGGTTTCCTGACCACTCATTCCCAAGGTGCTTACATCTATGACAAACACCACCTTAATATATGGCTCCATGTCTCAAAGCAGATGGACTGCTTCATTCTCCTCTAAGGCAAATTAGGTTCAAAGTTTGAAATGTAGTTATTTCCTTTAAAACTTAGGAAGAATTCTTCTCTTACCTCCCAGATCTTCTCCAGCTGTTCAAGGATGTTGGAAACCCCAGGAAACAAAGGTTGACCCTGGAACATTTCAATAAAGATACAGCCTGCACCCCTAGTGAAGGAAACAAGAGTCAAACCAACGCTTTCAAGAAAACCATATACGTGAAACACAACTACTAGCACTTCTCCTCCCAAGAAGTATTTCGGAGACAGTTAAATAGGGCCACATGCTATTAAAAGTCTTGGGCAACGAAAAGAGTCCCTACATCAAACAAAATTAAGAACAGCCTGCAGATTTTTTGTTAAAATGGGACACAACCAGCAGTTAGGAACACAGTATAGATAGCAAACATTTTAGCTTATTAGCCATCTATTTTATGAGAAGGGGAGAAAGTACTGAACCCCAAATTTAACACCTTCATTTATTGAATGTAAGATGAAATCAATTGTAAGAGGCACCATTATTTTATGTACCATTAAAAAACCAAAGCAAAAACAAAACAAAAAACCTCTGCAAATTAAATATGACATGATGACCAGAATGTTTATTTTATATTTATTGAAATGGTTTTATAAATTTAATTACACATAGATATTTTTATCATATAGCATACTTGTATGTGCAAAAAAAAAAAGAAAGGAACATAAGTGAAATAAATTGGTTCAGGTGTTCCTAAAACTTTTTTACATTCAGCATTCAGCTCAGACTCTTTGATGTCTATGTTTACCCATGGCATCATTCACTGTATCAGGAGTTTGATGATGTAGCATTTCTTAAAAGAATCTATAAAAGAACTAAGAGCCAGTGGTACTGGACTCCTGAAGTGGATTTGCAATTACATAGAATTAGCCTGCTTTTGACTCCTGCTTAAAGAATGTTGCTAAGCATGTGTGATTCACTCTCTTCCCACAACCGTTTGGTTCCTAGAGTTTTTTTTTTTTTTTTTTTTTTAAAAAAAAGCTTTCTTGTCTGCAAGATTTTCTTCCAAGTCACTGACACTCATTCTGCAAATTTTGATGCTGGCATGTTTGATGTTCACGCATGTGCAATGGTAAGTACCAACTGCAGCCTGGCTGACTGCTATTGTAAAATGGACTGATTTTAAGAAGCATCCAGGCTTAATAGAAAATGTGCATCTTAAGATAGATTAAATAGGATTAAAATAGAATTTCTTTCCTATGTGGTCAAACCAGAGGATAATTTCTGAGGGATAGTGAGGAGTAAGATTTATTGTGTTAATAATTCAAATTTTAATTCTTACAAGTCTTTTGAGTGATAAAGTGGTTTAGACAACCAGTCAATTACAGAGATTATGCCCTTCATCCAATACTTCCCTTTTTTTTTTTTTTTTTGATTTCCAAACCCTTTTAACCAATACCACAAAGTTTTGCAAGCTTCCTTCAATCGTTTTGCCATTTTTTGTGTGGCATCAAAAAGAAGAAATTTTAAGTAAAGTATTTTATTATAGATGAACATATCACTAAAGATTTATTATCAAGCTCATTTTAAATATGATCTTTAATGTTGTTTACATATATTCATTACATATGGTAAATTTGACTTTTTCCATCTGACTATAGACACACATGGAAACCCTGATGGCATAGTGGTTAAGAATTCAGCTGCTAACCAGAAGGCTGGCAGTTTGAATCTACCAAGTGCTCCTTGGAAACCTGCTAATTAATTTATCTTAAATTAATTGTGTAGGAGAAAGCAGACTTCTTTCTTTCTTTCTTTTCAATTTTATTATGTTTAGGTGAACGTCTACAGCACAAATTAGTTTCTCATTTTATACGCAAACTGTTTTGTGACATTGGTTGCAATCCCCACCAATGTGTCAGCATTCTCCCCTTTCCACCCCGGGTTGACTGTTTCGATTCTTCCAGTTTTCCTGTCCCTTCCTGCCTTCTCATCTTTGCTGTTGGGCAGGTAGCGCGTTTGTTCTCACATACCTGATTGATCCAAGAAGCACATAGCTTCAGTTCTGAGTTAGCAGGGTGTTCGGGGGCCATAGTCTTGTTGGTTCCTTCAATCTCTGTCAGACCAGTAAGTCTGGTCTTTTTTTCATGAATTTGAATTTTGTTCTACATTTTTCTCCTGCTCTGTCCAGGACCCTCTATCGTGATCCCTGTCAGAGTGGTCAGTGGTGGTAGCCAGGCACCGACTAGTTCTTCTGGGTTCGGGCTGGTGGAGACTGTGGTACATGTGCCCCATTAGTCCTTTGGACTAGTATTTTTCCTTGTGTCTTTGTTTTTCTTCATCCTCCTTTGCTCCAGATGGGATGGGGCCAATAGATGTATCTTACATGGCTGCTCGCAAGCTTTTAAGACCCCAGACGCTACTCACCAAAGTAGGATGTAGAACATTTTCTTTATGAACTATGTTATATCAATTGACCTAGATGCCCCCTGACACTATGGTCCCCAGCCCTCAGCCCCAGTAACCCTCAGGGTGTTTGGACATGTCTAGGAAGCTTCTATGACTTTGCCTTGGTCAAGTTGTGCTGACTTCCCCTATGTTGTGTGTTGTCTTTCCCTTCACCAAAGTTAACACGTGTCTACTATCTAGTTAGTGATTCCTCCTTCCCATCCTTCCCCTCCCTCATAACCATAAAGATGGCTTTTTTCTGTGTGTAAACCTTTTCTTGAGTTTTTGTAATAGTGGTCTCATATGGTATTTGTCCTTTTGTGACTGACTTATTTCACTTAGCATAATACCCTCCAGATTCATCCATATTGTGAGATGTTTTGCAGATTCATCATTGTTCTTTATCATTGCATAGTATTCCATTGTGTGTATGTACCATAATTTGTTTTTCCATTCATCTGTTGATGGGAACTTAGGTTGTTTCCATCCTTTTGCTATTGTGAATAATGCTGCAATGAACATGGATGTGCATATGTCTATTCATGTGACAACCCTTATGTCTCTAGGATATATTTCTAGGAGTGAGATTGCTCGATCATATAGTATTTCTATTTCTAGCTTTTCAAGGAGGAACCATATCATTTTCCATAGTGGTTGTACCATTTTACATTCCCACCAGGAGTGCGTAAGAGTTACAATCTTCCCACAACCTCTCCAGTATTTGTTATTTTCTGGCTTTTTTTAAATTAGTGCCAGTAATGTTGAGGTGAGATGGTATCTCATTGTAGTTTTGATTTGCATTCTCTAATGGCTAATGATTGTGAGCACTTCCTCATATGTCTACTAGCCTCCTGGATGTTTTCTTTGGTAAAGTCTCTATTCCTGTCCTTTGCCCATTTTTAATTGGATTATTTGTCTTTTTGTTATTGAAGTGTTGAAGTAGTCTATAGATTTTAGAGATTAGACCTTTGTCTGATATGTTGTAGCCAAAGAATTTTCCCCAGTCTTTAGGTTCTCTTTTTACTTTTTTGGTGAAGTCTTTTTATGAGCATAAGTGTTTAATTTTTTGGAGCTCCCAGTTATCTAGCTTATCTTCTGGTGTTTGTGCATTGTTAGTTATCATTTGTATTGTATTTATGCCACGTATTAGGGCCCCTAGCATTGTCCCTATTTTTTATTCCATGATCTTTATCATTTTAGGTAGAAAGAAGATTTCTTGACAAACAAATTAAAAAATAATTTTTATATTTTGTCTGGCTTGGGGGCAGAATATATATTAAAAGATTGAAATTTATGTTAGCATGCCAAAATAGACAAAAACTATTTTCATGACCTGACATTTGGTTTTTACTTAAAATAATCAATTAGTTTATTCTTAGAATTTTCTAAGGTATCAGACTGAGCTTTGCAAGACTTTTTTTTTCTTTTCTCAAACAATAGGTTATTCCCAATTTTTAGAAAGTCAATTATTTTCTTCACTAATTTTTGAAGTATAAGAGACGTTTTGATACAAGAGTATTAATCAGACAAATGCAACTTATGAATCTGGTGAAGAGTCTCTTGAGGTGAATTTTTGGAATTATTGTCATTTTTAAGCCCTTCATTAACTTGAATTTAAATATACATGTTCTTTTTGCTTCCAGTCTTTAAAACAACAGATACAAAAGGTATAAATTAGACAATATATGGAGGAAAATAAAAGTAAAGGAGAACTGTCTAGTGGTTAAAAACCATCCCGGTCACTAGCAACAGTCAACTAAGAGATAAACCAACTAAGAAACCAAATTGGTGAGAACCATCAAATGGTTTCCACCTACTACTCCCCATGCTTTCTCAGTATGCATTTGGAAGGTCTCAAACCGTTCCATTGTGAAGTGATGTGTGTGGGTGTGTAAAATATAGATGTAATTGTTTTATTAATTGATTATAAAATAGAAATGAAACTGTAATGGCTTTTGAAGACTTGAATCCACCCATCCCCAAACACCTTCCAGAAACCCCAGGAGCTCACAAACCACTAGTCGGAGATGTGCTGTGAGTATTTTAAACAAGGTTAAAAAAACACAGTCATTCTTAGGTTTAAACGTGTAGTTCACATCCCCTCTGCCTCACCCCTGCCCCCACCAACAAAAAAAAAAAAAAAAAAAAAAAAAGGCTTTCACGATCTAGAAAAAGCTTGCTGCCTTTTCATGGTGTCTTTTCATACTGGTCATTATGGGAAACCAAGAAAGAAGTCTTTTGTCACACAATTTCTTAGTGTCTTTTAACTTCTACACTCCTAGGGCTGTGCTCAAAGTTATGTAAAATATATTACAGAAAACTAGAAAATTTAGACCATTATGCAAGTACTACATATTAAAAGATGTTTGTGTTATGGAGATAAAATGCTAATATATGGTTGGAAATTCTCCATTTGCATTTGGATGGATGCCATATAGGCATTCTTTTGAGTCTCTTTTTAAGCTTTACTTAGGGACAGGGTGATACTTTTCCTTACCTAAGAAATCTACAGTCTAAGGTTACTCATTTATTTATATATTGTGTGTGTGTGTGTGTGTGTGCGCGTGCGCGCGCACAAGCACATGTGTATAAACATTACTGATTAGTAGTCTCAACATTTAGAACACTTGCAAGGCAAACAGAATTCCTAAATCAATTATATTTCAGCACGTGGAATCCTGCATAAATATGTATGCATTGATAGGAAAATGCGTTGTTTACCTTAAGTTTGAAAGATGGAAGATGTTTTATAGGTTTAGACATTGCTCTTTGAAAATTAAACTATTCATCTTCCTGTTTTTTTAATTTGTTCTTTGGAACTGTTTTAATTAATTTATTTTTTAGTTCCTTCTTAAGTTTAAGAATACAAGTCATGTGGCTATCATCTGTCTTTCCCACTCCAGATTAGCCTTAAGCAAACGTTTTAGGTATACTGAATGTTCAGGTCCAGATAGGGGACCAGCTCCTGTTTCCTTTTATTTCTGTTTTGGTCTTAAATCTTCATTCCTGTGGCTCTTCTTACCCTACATATCTTTAGGCTTCTCTGAGGATTTCTGCTACGTGGAGATACCTTTGGGGCAGCCCATGTAGATGAAGGGGAACTTCACACGCAGGGGAAGAAAAGATCAGGTGGCATCAAACAGTGAATCCTTACAGAAGGGAGAGATGTGCTAAGTCATTTTACTGCTCCAACTGTGGTTCTTCAGTTGTCAGAGGAAGCAGCTTACATGTTTTCTGTTTTTTTCTAGCACTCTTTTGAACTCTTTCTCTATTCTGAGCGCAAACAAATTCTTCCATAAGAGAGAAAAAGATTCCTCAAATTCCTTAGGCAATCCCTGGGGAAATAAACCATTTCAGGAGCTTTAGGTTTTTCAGAGGTGCAAGGAGCACATAAGAAATGTTGCTGGGAGAAATGAATCAGTATTTCGTTTTTCTCCATTGAAATTAATTCAGAACAACACAATACATGGCAGTGACATGGCATTTCAAATTGCTTTTCCAAGGGCTACTCTTTATATTTGGAAGTTGGCAGCAAGAAATCCGACTGTGCAGAATTTCTTAAGCAGGAACAACTTTCAGAGGTGCTCAAACCATCAGCTCTGAATTCAGTTCTGAATATAGAACTCTGTATATCAAAATAAATCTTTCTTTAAAACCCAGTGTAACCATCCTAAAACATGGAGTTTTTCTCACTAAAGCTCCTTATGGAATCTTTTTAAGGTCTGAAAAGATAGCAGTAAAAGAGAAGAAAAGATGTTAGAAGATTAGAGAATGTTGGTTGTAAGTTTGGGAATAACCAGTGTGTCCTACTTGTACGTTTTCCATAATCTGTTCATTTACTCTGGGCCCCCCACTGACACTACTGCCACCAGTGCTCATTGTGAATGACAGGGTCTTGCATTACCCATTATCAGTGGTTTCTTTAAGACAAAAACTCTAATGCTTAACCCCTGTCATCTGCCTCCTGCAAAGGCATTCATTTTGAACCCTATGGGGTTGCATAACCTAGCAAAACAGGATTTTTTTTTTTTCCTTTTCTTCCTTTGTCAATTGGAAATCTCCCTACTCACTTCCCTTGTTATCACTCTGAAAAGAAAAAGGAAAAAAAGGTGTAGGTTGGGGTGGGGGAAGGATCCCAATGTAAACACCTAATATCTAGCAATTACTCTGAGAGTGAACAAATACAGTAAACCCACTGGAATATGGCTATTGTTCTATTTCTACATTATTTTTTGAGTTTTACCAGGTAACAACAAAGATAGTGGAGTGAATAAGAGTGATGAACCGCAATAATTTTAACTTATAATTTGAATTTTTATTTTGTAAATGTCATTGTTATTCATGGTTAAATTCATGAAACACTTATCAATGGAATAAATACATTTTTTGTATATGTAGTAAAAAGACCTCTTATATTTGGGGTTGCTATGAGTCAAAATCAACTTGACAGCACCTAACAACAACAATAGTAAAAAGGCAAAAGATAACACAGTTGAAGAGAGACTTAAAAAACTGGTAGATGAGCTGAAGAAATTGCCGAGAATACAGCACAGAAAGTTAAGGAGATAGGAAATATGAAAGACAGAATGAGATATAGGTAATAGAAAGATAAGATCTAATAATTTTTAACTGGAGCCCCAGAAAGAGAGAATAGAGAGAATGGAAAAGACTCAATAATCAAAATAAAATGATTGTGGAGGAAATATTGAATTTATAATTAGAAGAAACACAATATGGACTGAGTAGGGCAAGTAAAAAGAAATCCACATGAGACACATCATAGTGAAAACTTCATAATAACAAGGCAAAGAAAAAATTCTTAAAAGCAGCCGGAAAAAAGTGAGAGATTACCTGAAAAAGAAAGACAATTAGGCTGACAGCAAACTTCTCAATAGCAACAATGGAAGACAAAAAGCAGGGGAATTGTATCTTCAATGTTCTGAGAGAAAATAACTGTCAAATCCAGAATTACATCCTGAGTAAAACTACTTTTGAACAATGAAAGTTTATTTTCAGAAAAGAAAAACAGAGAATTTGCCACCAACAGGACTACACTAAAGTCTAGAAGATTTACTTCAGAAAAAAAGAAAGTTGTTCCAGAAATAAGGTCTAAAGTGCAAGAAGGAATAATGAACAGTTTTAAATTTATTTGCTCTTGACGAAAATAGTTTCAAAATAAAGAAAGCAAAAATGGAAGAATTATGATAAATTAACAATGTAGTGAAAGATTTTAACACACCTTTCATTGTCAGGTGAAACAGACTTAAATGATATAAAGAAGATTTGGATAACACAATTATCAACCTTGAACACAGGTAAAGCCCTGTATCCAACAATTAGGGAATACACAAACACATGTGAAATAAGTACAAAATGATCATATGCTAGGCCAGTGCTTTTCACACTATTTTTGGTGAAAGCTAGGTTTTTCTCAAATTTTGGGTAACTTTTTGTTTTGATATAATTTAAACTTATGGAAAAGTTATAAGAATAGTAGAAAGAAAGAACTCTCTTATACCTTTCACCCAGATTCACTAATTGCTAATATTTTGCCACTTTTGCTTCATCATTCCATCTCTTTACTTTTTTTTCTAATCATTGGAGAGTAAGTTGCAGATATCATAACTCTTCACCTCTAAATACTTCTGGGTGTATTGTCTCAGAATAAAAGCACTTACTTACAACTCAAGAAAAGGTTTAAACACAGAAGAAAGCATTCTTTGATGGTTACAAGGGTGGGGAGGGAGGGAGAGGTGTATTCACTTACTAGACAGTAGACAAGAATTATCTCAGGTGAAGGGAAGGACAGCACACACTACAGGGGAAGACAGCACAACTGGACTAAACCAAAAGCTAAGAACTTTCTGGAATACCACTAAATGCTTCGAGAGGCAGAGTAGCAGGGACAGGGGTCTGGGGACCATAGTTTCAGGGGACATCTAGGTCAATTGGCATAACAAAGTTTATTAGGAAAATCTTCTGCATCCCACTTTGGTGAGTGGCGTCTTGGGTCTTAAAAGCTAGCGAGTGGCCATCTAAGATGCATCAATTGGTCCCAATCCACCTGGAGTAAAGGAGAATGAAGAACACCGTAGACACAAGGAAAGTACTAGCCCAAGAGACAGAAAGGGCCACATAAACCAGAGACTTCATCAGCCTGTGACCAGAAGAACTAGATGGTGCCCAGCTACCACCAATGACTGCCCTGACAGGGAACACAACAGAGAGTCCCTGACCTGACGGAGCAGGAGAAAAGTGGGGTGCAGAACTCAAATTCCAGTAAAAAGGCCAGACTTGATGGTTTGATTGAGACTGGAGGGACCCCGAAAGACATGGCTCCCAGACTCTCTGTTAGCCTAAGACTGAAACCATTCCCGGGGCCAATTCTTCAGACAGATTAGACTGGACTATGGGACATAAAATGATTCTCATGAGGAGTGTGCTTCTTAGCTCAAGTAGATACATGAGACTGGATGGGCAGCTCCTGTCCAGGGATGAGATGGCAGGATGGAGGGGGTCAGAAGCTGGTTGAATGGACACGAGAAATCCAGGGTGGAGGAGGGAAGGAGTGTGTTGTCACAGTATGGGGAGAGCAACAAGGGTCACACAGCAATGTATGTACAAATTTTTGTATGAGAGACTGACTTGAACTGTAAACTTTCACTTAAAGCACAACAATAAAAAAAAAAAGGCACTTACTTACATAACCATGATACAATTATTAAAATCAGGAAATTTAACGTCGATCCAATACCACTATATAATACATAGTCCATATTTAAATTTCACCTGTTGTCCCAATACTGTCTCTAGAGCTCCATTTTCCCCCATGATCCAATCTAGGACTTGCATTGCATTTAGCTGGCATGTTTCTTTAGTCTTCTTTAATCTGGAGCAGTTCCTCAGTCTTTCTTTGCCTTTTAAAATATTGATCCTTTTAAAGAGGGCAGGTCAAGCACTTTACAGAATGTCCATCAGACTGGGTTTATCAATGTTTCCTCATGATTAGATTCAGGTTATTTTTGTTTTCTACGAATACCATATAATTATGTTACTAATCAGGGAAATGCAAATTATAACCACAATGAGATATGATAATACTCCCTCCGGAATGACAATTAAAAGAAGAAAATCAAACAATACCAAACAAATGGAGGAATTCTGATAAAATGATGGTGAGAGTGTAAACTGTTACAACCACCTTTGAAACCAGTATAACAGTATCAGCTAAAGCTGGCCGTATGCATAATCTATACCTAACAATTCCACTTCTGGGTGGAAAATCCTCTCCCTCTGCACCAGGAAGCAAGCACAAAAATGTTAATAGCAGTATTACTCACAATAACAAAAAAACTAAAAGCAATCCAAATATCCATCAATGGTAGAGTTGACAACTGATTGCTACATAGTCATACAGTGGAGAACCATATAGCAATGAAGTAAAAGTGAGTGAAGTACCATCACACAATTCAACATGAATGACTCTACAAACATAAAATTTGAGTGAGAGAAGCAAGTCACAAAAGATCAGCCATAGAGTGATTCCATTTGCATAAGTTAAAAAATAAGTGAAACTAATTTTCTTTAGGCACGTGTATGTAGGTGGTAAAACTATAGACAAAAGCAAGGAATGGCCATGATAAGAGACAGAACAGTGATTACCTCTGGCCACGATCTGGGAGAGACATAAGACAAATTATTTCAGTACTGGCAATAATTTATTTTGTAATCTGAGTTCATGGTTTTTACTTCGTTATTGTTAAAAACATATATATATGTTCAAATACTCTTCAGATGTATGGTATATTTCACAATTAAAAAAAAAAACTGGAAATTAAAGCAACATGGGGCAAACTTTAGACTTTTAGTGAAGCCCTGTAGGGTCACTATGAGTCAGAATTGACTCAACAGCAATGTGTTTTTTATAGGTAAGGGGCGGAGGCAATGTATAAGGAAGGACGGAATGAAGGTATGAGTAGAAATGAATAAAATAGAAAATAAGGATTAACAATAGAGAGGATCAACAAAGCTCAAAGTGTTTCCCTTGACAAGACTTATAAAATAGATAATTGGCAAAATTGGTCACAAAAAAAAAAAAAAAAAAGGAGAGTAGAGAAGGCAAATATACAATCTACACAAAGTCTCTTAGGCAATAACAAAAAAAGGAAATACTCCCCAATTCAATATACTAGCAAATGGAATCCAAATGTTGTATAAAAAGGACATAAGTCAAGTTGAGTTATAGACTACAATCAGAAAATCTATAAAGTTATTTACTGTATGAGAGAATTAAAATAGAAAACCATAAGATTATCCCAATAGATAACAAAAAAAATTAATAACTTTTATCACACATGTAAGATAAACATTCTTAGCAAAATAAAAATAGAAGGGAACATAATTAACCTGATGTCATGGATTGAATTATTTCCCCCAAAAAATGTGTGTGTCTGTTTGGCTGGGACATGATTCCTGGTATTGTGTGATTTTCTTATATGTTGTAAATCCTGCCTCTATGATGTTAATGAGGGAGGCTGGGTGGCAGTTATGTTAGTAAGGCAGGACTCAGTCTACAAGATTGGATTGTATCCTGAGGCAATCTCTTGAGATATAAAAGAGAGAAGTGAGCAGGGAGATGGAGGGACCTCATACCACCAAGAAAGCAGCGCCAGGAGCAGAGTGCATCCTTTGGACCTGGGGTCCCTGTGCAGAGAAGCTCCTAGTGGAGGGGAACACTGATGAGAAGAAGGCCGACAGAGAGAGAAAGCCTTTCCCTGGAGCTGATGCCCTGAATTTGGACTTTTAGCCTACTTTACTATGAAGAAATAAACTTCTCTTTGTTAAAACCATCCACTTGTGGTATTTCTGTTATAGCAGCACTAGATAACTAAGACATAATTTGGTACCGAGAGAGTGGGATGCTGCTCTAACAGATACCTAAAGTGTGGAGTTTTGAAACTGTGAATGGATAGAGGAGTGGCAATGGCAGAGGACCAGCAATAGCAGAGAACCTGCAGCGGCAGAGAAGCAGTAGTGGCAAGGAACCAACAGCAGCAGAACCAGTAGACCAGTGGAAGAGGGCACTGGAGCCGACCCATGGAGCAAGAGAGCTGAGTGCCTGTGCGCAGGAGGCTTCCTGGCAGAGTGGGGTGCCTCCGGATACTTAACGGTGGAGTTAGGCTTGCCGAACCACAGAGCAAGAGAGCCGAGTGCCTGTGTGCACGAGGCTTTCTGGTGGAGTGGGGTGCCTCCGGGCACTTATTGGTGGAGCTACCGAGCTTTGGAACACTTGCCCCAGCAGGGCAGATGCAGGCATGAGGCCCGAGGGCCAAGAGGCCACAGGAAACAGAAGCAGAAGCTGAAGAGACAAGGAACACAAGAAGCTGAGCTGCCTCAGTCTCAAAAGGTATGGCCATGACCTCAGGGGTTTCAAAGGGTGGAGCCATGGCCTCTGGTGTTTCTAAGGGTGGAGTTGTCACTCGGATGGACTAGGAGAATGGTGCGCCTAAAGCCAAGGGAGCAGAACTGCCATCCCAGGGGGCCTGGAAGGCAGAGCTGAAGCCCAGGGCCAATGAGCCTCTACTCAGAATCCAGAGACTGGCCAATACCTAGAGTCTGGAGGGCAGGGCTATTGTGTAAATAGTCTCAGAGAACAGAAGAGTATTTTCAAAGTCTTGAGGGCTAAAGTAATGTGTTCTGCTGACTTGCTTGGTGCCTGTTATCACTTCTTTCCCTCCAGTTTCTCCCATGTGTAATGGAAATGTCTAGCTTGTGCCTGTTCTGCCATTGTATCTCTGGAAGCAGATAACTTGTATTCTAGATTTCACAGATGAAGAGGAATTTTTGGATTTTGGACTTGGAGTTAAGACTTTTGCTATGTTATGATGGGGTGAGTATGTTTTCCATGTTGCAAGGATGTGATTTTTGGGGACCCAAAGGGTGGAATGTCATGGATTGAATTATGTCCCCCCAAAACTGTGTGTGTCAATTTGGCTGGGACATGATTCCTGGTATTGTGCGATTTTCTTATATGTTGTAAATCCTGCCTCTGTGATGTTAATGAGGGAGGGTGAGTGGCAGTTGTGTTAGTAAGGCAGGACTCAATCTACAAGATTGGATTGTATCTTGAGGCAATCTCTTGCGATATGAAAGAGAGTAGTGAGCAGAGAGGTGGAGGGACCTCATACCACCAAGAAAGCAGTGCCAGGAGCAGAGCACGTCCTTTGGACCTGGGGTCCCTGCACAGAGAAGCTCGTAGTCTGGGGGAACACTGATGAGAAGAAAGCCGACAGAGAGAAAAAGCCTTCCCCTGGAGCTGATGCCCTGAATTTGGACTTTTAGCCTATTTTACTCTGAGGAAATAAACTTCTATTTGATAAAACCATCCACTTGTGGTATTTCTGTTATAGCAGCACTAGATAATTAAGACACCTGATAAAGGCTATTTATAAAAATTATAGAGCAAAAATGTTTCTAAAAGGAGGCATGTTAGAAGCAATTCCTTTGATTTCTGGAACAAGAGAAGAATGCCTGCTCTCACTGTTTCTGTTCAACCTTGCTCTGTAGTTTCTAGCCAGTGCATTAAGGCAAATAAGGTAAGAAAAATAAAGACAAAGTAAAATTATTGGAAAGAGAAGAAAAACAAATTGCTGTTATGGATGAAATGGCTATCCTCTTAATAAAACAAAACAAAACAAAACAAAACCCATTGCCATCAAGTCAATTCCAACTCATAGCAACACTATAGGACAGAGTAGAACTGCCCCCATAGGGTTTCAAAGGAGCAGCTGGTGGATTAGAACTGCCGACCTTCTGGGCAGCAGCCAAGCTCTTAACCACTGTGCCACCAGGGCTCCATCCACTTAATACTAGAAATAATAAGAGAGTTTAGAAAGGTCGATGGATATGATATGAATAAATAAAAATCAACTACATTTATATATACCCAATCAAAACAGTTAGAAAATGTATTTTAAAAATAAAAGATACAATGTACAGTAGTAATAAAAATATCACATCTAGGAATAGATCTAAAATAAGATGTGTAAGATCTTAAGGAGAAAATGATACAACTTTACTAAAAGGCAGTAAGGAATAACTAAACAGATGGAGAGATATACCATGTTCAAAACTTGGAAGACAATACTGTGAAGATGTTAATTATCCTCAAAGCATTCTGTAATTTCAGTGCAATTCCAATGAAAATCCCAGAAGGATTTTTCATGAAACTTGACATACTGAATCTAAAATTTGTATGAAAAATCACAGGGGGAAAATAGTCAAGATATTCCTGATGAAAAAGATCAGTGGGTGAGGAGACTTGTCCTACCAGATATCAAGTGTTACTATAAAGTTATAAGAATTAATATGGTGCAGCATAGGTACAGGGACAGATAAACTGATCCCAGTGGAACAGAGTAGAGAGCCTAGAAATAGACTTACGTATTTATGGAAACTTGATACCTGAGAGATTTGGCATGGTTGATCAGTGAAGAAAGTGGGGTGAGACAACTGGTTAATATGTACCAAAGTCAATTCCCAACATATTAAAAACTCAAAGTGCCAGGAAAAACTTTACAACTTTTAAAAGAATGTATTGGGCAATATCTTTGTGACTTCAAGGAAGGAAGGATTTTTAAACCAAGAAACAAAAAGGGCTAACCATAAAAAAAAAAGGCGGATAAGGTCAACATTATTACAATCAAGAACTTTTGTTCAAAACGACAACATGAAGATAAGAAAGCATAAGACACAAACTGGGAGAGGCTACTTACAACACACACAGCTGATAAAAGATGAGCGTCTAGAATATATGAAGAACTCTTATGAATTGAGAGAGTGAGCTTGCAATCGAAAATGGAGTAAAAGACATGGACAGCTATTTCACAGAAGAGAAACACATAACAAATAACCCATGAGAAGATGTCCAACTTCATTAGTAATTCGGGAAATGCAAATTAAGATTACAACATGATAATGTTCTACCCAGTTGATTAGCAACAATTAAGAAATTTGATAGTATAACATTGGTGAAGGTGTGGATAATGGGACTATAATACATTGCTGGTGTATAAGTTGTTACAATCACTTTGGGAAACAATTTGGCACTATCTTATGAAGCTGAATATTCACATACCCTGTGACATAGCAAATCTCCTCCAAGGTAAATACCCTGTAGAAATCCTTAAATATACATAGCAAGAATGATCATAAAGCAAAAACAAACAAAACCAAACCAAAAGCAAACTGAAGTGTTCATCAACAGAAAAGAAATTGCAGCTACACAGATCAGCATGGATGAATCTTAAAAACCTATTGAGTGAAGGCTGGAGATTATGCTCTTGGGGAACATCTAGGTCAGTTGGTATAACATAGTTCATAAAAAAAAAGTTCTACTTCCTGCTTTGGTGTATAGTGTTTGGGGTCTTAAAAGCTTGCGAGCGGCCATCTAAGGTACGTCTATTGGTCTCATCACATTTGGAGCAAACGAGAATGAAGAAAATCAAACACACAAGGAAAATATTAGTCCAAAGGACTAAATGGACCACATGAACCACACCCTCCACCAGCCTGAGCCCAGAGGAGCTAGATGGTGCCTGGCTACCACCACTGACACTCTCACAGGGATCACAATAGAGGGTCCTGGACAGAGCAGGAGAAAACTGTAGAACAAAATTTAAATTCATGAAAAAAGACCAGATTTACTGGTCTGACAAAGACCAGAGGAACCCACAAGACTATGGCCTCAGATACCCTGCTAACTCAGAACTAAAGCTACGTGCTTCTTAGATCGATCAAGTATATGAGACCGAAGGAGCAACACCTGCCCAAAATCAAAGATGAGAAGGCAGGAAGGGACAGGAAAACTGGACAAATGGAAATGGGGAATCCAGGATGGAAAGGGGGAGAGCACTGAGACACTGCGGGGATTGCAACCAACATCACAAAACAGTTTGTATATAAATTTTTGAATGAGAAACTAATTTGCTCTGTAAACTTTCACCTAAAGCACACACGCAGTTAAGCATACATCTGCTATATGACCCAGCCATCCCACACCTGGGTATTTACCCAGGAGAAATGAAAACATATGTCCCCACAAAGACTTGTATATGAATAGATACAGCAACTTTACTTGTAACAGCCAAAAACTGGAAACAACCCAAATGTTTGTCAATAGGTGAATATATAAACCAATTGTGGTATGGTATGTTTGTACACTAGAATACTATACAGCAATAAAAAGGAATAAACTACTGATACAGACAACATCATGGATGAATCTTAAAATAATTGTGCGCAGTGAAAGAAACTAGACAAAAAAGAGTACATACTGTATGATTCTATTTATATAAAAGTCTAAGAAAGGCAAACTAGTCTATAGTAACAGGAAGTTGGTCAGTGGATGCCTGGAGAAGAAGTGAGGGAAGGTAGGAACTACAAAGGAGCATGAGGAAATTTGGGGGGCAATTATTAGGTTTATTACATTAATTCTGGTGATGGTTTCATTGATGTATTCATTTGTCAAATTGTATACTTTAAATATATGGGCAATTTATTGAATGTCAATTATACCTCAAAAAAGCTATAAAAAGTCAAAAAAAGAAAGAAAAAAAAGGATGAGTTGCATTCATAAGGTTTCTCTGCTGTATGAGCCCCCTGATGGCTGAATCAATATAGATTGGCAAGTAAAGTTTCTGCTACACTGATTACAAAGGGGGAAAAGAAAATACTGAGTGAAAAAAAAAAAACCACAAAAGACTAAAAGCAATGTGATATCATTTTTATAAAAGCTCAAAAGCAGATAAAACAAAACGATGTGTTACTTAGAATACACAAAAAATGTAAAAATATTATTTTTAAAAGGGGTAAAGGAATGACGACCAAAATTTCAGGGTAGACATCACCTCTGATGGAGAGGCAGGTGGATGGGAAAGGACGTGCAATAGTACTGACTATGTTCTGGTTCTGATAGTTGGTAGCAGGTTCATGGAGTTCACTTTATTATTTCTTAACCTACATCAAGGTTTCTCAGTCTTGACACTACTGGCATTATGGGCTGGGTAATTCTTTGTTGTAGAGTGCTGTCCTTTGCATTGTAGTAGGTTTAGCAGCATCCCTGGCCTTTACCTACTAGATGCCAGTAGCATTCCCCACTCAGTTGTGATAACCAAAAAAAAAAAAAAAAACAACTCCAAATATTGCCAAATGTCCCCCGGGGAGCAAAATTGCCCCTGGTTGAGAACCACTAGTCTGCATATATGTATCTGAATGTTTTAAAAATTTCCATATTAAAACAAAATTTTAAAGTGGTGGGTAGAAGTTTCACCCTGTCTGTGAAGCCTGAGTAGGAAACGATCATTAATAGCTGAGAAATCCAGAGCCTGCAGAAGGCCGTTGAAGTGACAGTTCAGAGCCGTGTGAGCTGACAGTTTCAGGAGGGTTTTGACTAGCAGGTGATATTTCTAGAAATGATACTGGGTATCAGGAAATCAACGACTCCATATACACTGGAGGAAAATTTCTGCAACCTTTCTCAATTCTTTGGGAAATCCAAAAGCTTACTTTAGGCTTTTAGAACTCTGATATATAATTTTTTTAATCTATTATTTATTTTAAAAAACAAACAGAGCCTTTTGTTTACATAACCCCTTTCTTCTATAGAACTAAAAGAAGCCCATGTATTTTACTACATTTAATCCTTAGAACAGGATTTCATTTTACATGGATCCACAATCAATGTCCATGGAAGCAACAGTCAAGAAATCAAACGATGTATTGGCTGGGCGAATCTGCTGCAAAAAACTTCTTTAAAGTGTTAAAACACAAAGATGTCACTTTGAGGACTAAGGTGTGCCTGACCCAAACCATAGTATTTTCAATCACTTCATATACATGCAAAAGCTGGACAATGAATAAAGGAAAACCGAAAAAGAACTGATGTCTTTGAATCATGGTGTTGACAGAGTATTGAATATACCGTGGACTTCCAGAAAAATGAACAAATCTGTCTTGGAAGAAGTACAGCCAGAATGCTTATTAGAAGCAAGGATGGCAAAACTTCATCTCAAGTACTTTGGACATGTTATCAGGAGGGATCAATCCCTGGAGAAGGACATCATGCTTGGTAAAGTAGAGGGTCAGCAAAAGAGAGGAATACCCTCAAGGAGGTGGATCGACACAGTGGCTGCAACAATGGGCTCAAACATAATAATGATTGTGAGGATGGCACAGGAACATGCACGGTTTTGTTCTGTTGTACACAGGGTCACTATGAGTCGGAACCAACTCGACGGCACCTAACACACAACAACAATCCTTAAAGCATCCCTTTGAGGGGTTGGCTATGAATTCAAAGTCACCACACGTCTAACTGTGACCCCTCAACAACTGGGATAACTCCAGGAACAAGATCCAGATAACAGTGTTAACACCACTGTTGTAGGACAACGAGTGCCTGAGATCCCACACGTACTACCGTGCCTTATAAATCTATAAATCTGAGAGGCTCCCCAGCTACGTGATGCTACTCTATAGCACCTGTCTGGTTTTTATGCTTGCACTACAGGCCCCTTTAACTCCTCATGGGGAGAGTTTATTACCCTCATTTTAAAAGTGAAGAAACATATAGACACAAAGAGAATATATGACTTTTTCAAAATAACATAACCAAGAGTAATTGATTAGAAATAGAACTGTCAGGAAATTCAGGTCTCCTGAGTCTTGGACTGTATGTTCTTTTCAGTAGGCTCTGAACTGTGTTTGGGCATGTGTGAGCATGCATGTGTGTACGTGTGTGTATGTCTGCAGTTTGGGGTGCATGTGTGTTCCTCTGAGGACAAGCTGTCAAGGAGAAGAAAAGACCAAGGACTGAAGAGAAGAACTAGGAGGAAGGGCATGGTAGAAAGAGCATCAGATTCAGAAGATGCTTTGGGCAAGTCCTCTCTGGTTCTCAGAATCTTTAAGTGTAAAAACTCATAGAATGATTGCAAACACTAAATGAAATATGTATTTTATGTTTCTGTGTACAAACATTAGTGATTATCATTATTAGAACTATTATTAAAAATGTCATATGGATGATAAAGCAACCCTCACAGAGGGGATGACTCACATTTTCTTAATTTTCTTAGTACTAGTTCTTACCATATGTCCAGCTCTGAAGAATATTCAGTGGCTCCCAGCAAGGCATCTGGAGGGCGGTACCAGAGGGTTACAACTTCTGAAGAGTACGTCTGGCTGGGAATGGACTTGGCCCGAGCAAGACCTGTCCAAAGGGGAAAAGCACAGAACCCTTTATCCTGGGACTTGCTGCAGAGACATAGTGGTGTATTGTACCATGGAGAGTGTAACTGGTAAACAACATTTTAAAAATAATGTACAAACTTTGGGTGTTTTTAATAGAACTACTCAGCTATTTTGCACCCTGTGTACCACTTTATCTAGGGAATTTCTCAATTATTGGATTTGCAATTAGATGCGGCCTTCCTGGCATCTAGGTGTGGTCAGGTGATTGAGTACTAGCCTATATGATATGAGTAGAAGTAACGTATGAATTTCCAGATCATGTCCTTAATGGAGGGGTCAAATGTTCCACTTCCCTTTTCTCTTTCCTCTGGGCTGGAATGAGAAGAAGGTGGCAGCCATCTTGCAATAGGGAGTTGGGGAAATACCCTAGGGATGGTGAGGCCTCATGACCAAAGGAACTTGGGCCAAGACACGCAGGGCCACTATACAAACCCTGAATGGCTTAGGGTGAACTGTTATGTGAGAGGAAGTTAAGCTTCTAAATTGTTTAAGCCTCTCTAGTTCTGGGTCTCTACTACAGCAACTGAACTCTGTTCTAATATGGCTGCTCTTCATTTTTGCAGTCCAGGAACGTGCAGGTTAGAGGATAAACAGTGGAGACTGCTAATACAAATTAGTTTGGTAGGACCTTATAAGTCTCTCTCAAGGGCTCCTCTGCAAAATGAGTTTATTTTTGTCAGCCGGCCACTTATAAAATCACATGATCTATAGCTAGAAAGGAGCTCTGGTGGCATAGTGGTGAAATGCTACGGCTGCTAACCAAAAAGGTTGGCATTTCGAATCCACCAGCTGCTCCTTGCAAACCCTTTGGGCAGTTCTAATCTGTTCTATAGGGTCACTATGAGTAGGAATCAACTCAACAGCAATGGGTTTGTTTTTTGTATAGCTAGAAAGGACCTCAATAGATGAGTTTTCTGTTATGGAGAATTGAGAAACGAATGTCTGTTAAATGCTTACATGTCAGGATGAAAGCCGCTATCTCAGAATAAAGTGCCATAGGTATAGTATCACCGTTTGACGTATGTCAAACAAAGAGGAATGATTCCTCAGCCCAGGTGGAACCAGTTTTCAACAAAAACTTACTGAGCACCTGCTATGGGATATAGTGATAAGCAAAAACACATCTGGGCCCTGCCCTCAAAATGCTTACAGTCTAGTAGAAGAGACAAAATCATTACATGGAGATATCCTTTCTCTTGTCATCCTGGGATAACATTGATCTATTCTGATAGAATTTGTATATATGCTCAGATTCAGTGAAACCTACTAAGTATAATTCACTCTACAGATATCACTATATCAAAAATGGCAGTGAGATATAAGGGTGCCCAAGTTTTGGGCATCTGATTGGATAGGGTCTTGATGGAATCCTAAGAAGCTACCCATCTCCCCCTCTTTCTTGCCTCACACTTCCTGTATGGTAGTTTGATATCCCCACAAAGCATCATGTTCCCTTGGCCTCCGGTTTTCAAAGACCAGGCCTAGTCAATGCTTTAAACATGTGCACACAAAAGCATCATTGTTCACAGGCCAGAAGGAGACCCCAGGGGGAGCTTACCAAAATCAGCCAGTTTGAGCTCTCCCAGGTGACTGATGAGTAAGTTCTGAGGTTTCAGGTCCCTGTGAAGAACGTGTTGGTGGTGGATGTATGCCAGGCCCCGCAAAAGTTGAAACATGAAAAGCTGGAAGGAATGAATACCATACTAAGCAGATTTGAGCCACTATATGTTGATTTCCCCTCTAAATCAAAAACAGTTGTCTGAAAGAATATAGTAAAAAGTGTCTCTTGAGAAACTAAAAATAAATGAAATTTTACATTCAGGGAGAGAGAGAGAAAAAAACAACACAAGGAAAGGCAAGCAACTTGATCATGTTCTAAACAAAGGGATTCTAGCTTTTCCTGACATCTCATTTCTTTGATAATGAAAAAATTACCCTTCCTTAAAAATCTAAAGTGAGACTTTGAAGCTTCATTTGGAACACTAGTTATTGATTTAAACGTGAAAGATTTTTTTTTTTTTTTTTTAATTCTTTTCCCACCAATGAACTTGGCATTTAAGATCAAAGTTGACCTGGAAATTATATTTTAAGATTTACAACTGCTTAAGTTTTCCAGGCTCTCTGATATGAAACTCTTTAAAAAACACTACACAAGAAGACTAGACTGGGAAACATATCCTTAGATGCTATTAGGAAATAAAGGAATCATTATCTTTTTAAACCTATTTTTAGAGTCTTAAGTTCAAAGTTGAAAACAAGGGAAATATGTACTACAGATTGACAGAGAAGAGAAACCAAAAGAAATTTGATATCTTCTTGACCCCTCCCCTTAATAAAAAAAATCAAAAGAGAAAAAGGAATAAACAGTAGAGGGAAAAGAGAAGAAAGAGAGAGAGAGAGGAAAAAAAAAAAAAAACCAGGAAAAATACACTCTGGGACCAAATTTAAAAATGTTTCACATGGGTATGAGGCACAGAAACCAAAGACACTATTAGGTTCCCACCAATATAGAAGTTTAAGAAATGAAAGAATGCTTAAGTGTCTTTTGCTATTTTCCAGTGCCACTGGCAATTGAGAATTCAAATACCAACATTAGTGAAAGGTCTATGCCAACTGAAAACATGTTCTGGCAGTTTAGAAAAGAAAGAGCCAGCTCCAGCATTCCTGGCAACACAGGCAAAAAGGCAGATGCAGAGCTGTGTGGATGAATCTTTTTCCATCGCGTCTTGGAAACTAGGAACTTCAGAGATGCTGGGACCTGTACCGAGTTAACAATGGCATGGAGAAAATGGAGCCAAGTTAATAAGCAGCATGGTCTGATACTGAAACGGGAGCCTGGAGAGTTTACCTGTCACAGCACACCTGTGGCTGTGGACATGCCATTTAGGTCCCACATCAGGTGCACAAGCCACTTAAGAAAGTTATGAACGTCTTGTGACCCCTATTTCAAATGTTCACTGGCTCTGTGAGTCTCCCCAACACTTTCTCTCCCTGGTGCTTCAAACACACACACTGTTCATTTTACCATTTACCATTCCACTAGGCTACCACAGCACAAAATTCATATACTGACATTTAAACACACCACTTGGTTATAAATATAAATGTTCATGGGAAAGATAAAGAATCAACTTAAATTCCAGGTAAAAGAGAAGATACTATGTGTTTTAAAATATGTTTTTCTATATGAAGGGAATAAAGAAAGAAGGAACTGGAGACAGGTAAGCAACAAAAGGTAGAAAGGTGGAGACAGGTGAAGGATAGATGAAAGAAGAAAGGGAAAAATAACATTATTAAATGCCTACTGTCTTTTGTAATCCTCAATACTACCCTGTCAGGTAGATATGCTTGCCCTCCTCACTTTACAGATAAGAAAACTAGGGCCCAAAGAAGATTTAAAAACATGTGTAGGAAGAGTTGGGGCCAGGACTCAAATTCAGACCTGCATGGCTCCATGACACCCTCCTAACAAACTGGAGAAAAGACAGAAAATTAAAAAATGACAGGGAAGGAGAGAGTCGGCTGGCTGAGTCAGAGACGAGCTTCTTAGTGGGTCAGCCTGAAATGTCTTTCATGTCCCAAGTATAGACTGTTCTCACTAATTAGTAACACTCACCTCCCACTTTCTTGCTCTTCTGTTCCTTTCCTCTCTGCCTCCATGTACATCGACAAGCATTTGTAAATGGTAAAGCACTGAGGTGTTAAGGTCTGGTATTGCATAGTCACACTTCTCAAAACTGCAGTCTGTGCTGACTAACCTCACCACCCACTCACTCTTTTATCCCTTGCAATCTGGATTCTTCCTTTAACATTGCTGAAGCTTCACCAATGACTCCCTCATAATATAAACAAATCCAATGGTGTTTTCTCAGTCAACATCAAGACAGATAATGGGTGACTCTTTCCAGAGAGGCTTCCTATACCCCAGTGGTTGGCACTGTTTCCAACACAATGAGGATCTTAGGAATAAAATAATGCCACTGGGAAAGTGCCATCTGGGCTAGGAGTCCCTCAAAAACATAATCAGATAGGTCACTACCAACTCCTCCTAGGGAAGCCTGTGTCCTTCCATCCATTAGACATCCTTGGGGCTCATTGTATTAGAAACTGGAAACAGGCTAACCTCACTATGATCTCCATCCTGTCTTCCTTGGTCACTGTCTTGGGCTGGGTTCTCTAGAGAAGCAAAACCAGTAAAGTGTATAAATATATATATAGAGAGAGAGATTATATCAAGGAAACAGCTCACGCAATTGTAGAGGCTAGAATGTCCCAAGTCCGTGGAACAGGGTA